>NW_028227256.1:156415131-157015131 GCF_978045245.1 Mus caroli
CTTCTCTAGAAAGAAATTCAGACATAGAAAAGGGAAAGCAGAGACTTGCTTTTCTCACAAGCAAGGTCATTACTATATTCTCAGGTTGTCGTGAAGTCACAGGATTGTCCTAAGACAGTGGTTCTCAACCTTCTTAGTGCTGTGAACTCTTAACACGGTTCCTCATGTTGTGGTGATTCCCAACCATAAAATTATTTCATTGCTGCTTCATAACTGAAATTTTCTGCTGTTATGAGTTGTAATGTAAGTACCTGATATGAAGAACATTTGACATACAACATCAAAAGGGTTGTGATCCACACATAGAGAACCACTGTCCTAAACTGATGGTAACCTCCTGATACATAGCCCTGTGACCATGCCCAAGGAGGGTGAGTATTCACTGGAGATGCTCAATAGAGAGGAAGCTGAAATGTTTAGGAAGCTTTAGGGATGGAAATGATGTCCCAAATCTTACTGCCAGAGCCAGCAAAATCCCTGTGTTCATTATACATTTCATCAGGTTGAAAAAGAGTGATCTTCATTTCAAGCACTTTTCTATTTAGACAAGACCAACCTCCCATTCTGCTTCTCAACATTGTCTCTACCACATTTAAGGGTGACAGGTACTTACAGAGTCTCTTCCTAGACTCTGTATCTCCAGGTCCATCTCTCTATTCCTCGCTGAGGGAGACAGAGGTGCTGATGCTTATGAATTCAATTTATTGCTGACAGCAATAAAATTTGGAGAGGAACATCTTAAAAGTTTCTAGGTAGTGTATAAAGACACGGGACAAAAAGGTTGCCTTCTTTTACCACTCGAGTAGGTGATGAAATCAAAGTAGTTAGCAGCTTTAATTATAATTATAGCCAGCGTTAGAAGAGTACTGATTGCTACTTTTTGTCAGAAATAAGGAAAGTCTGAGACACAGGCAAGAAGGAGGATCCAGAAGAAGACCCCAAGAAGAATGAGGCCACACAATGTAATTTTCACCAGATCCAACAAGACACCATTTTAAAAATGAAATAATATGATTTGGGGCATAGTACATAAAAGGTCAGCTAAGGGTCAATGTTAAGTTAGAAGAAAAATCTGATTTTTTTTTTTTACAGAGGATAAAAGGGATTTGGTGTTTCACTTAATCAAGTCAGCTTGTTTTTTTTTTTGTTTTTTGTTGTTTTTCATTTTTTTTCATTTTTTATTAGATATTTTCTTCATTTACATTTCAAATGCTATCCTGAAAGTCCCCTATACCCTCCCCCCCCCCCCCCGCCCTACTCCCCTACCCACCCACTCCTACTTCTTGGCTCTGTTGTTCCCCTGTACTGGGGCATATAAAGTTTGCAAGACCAAGAGGCCTCTCTTCCCAATGATGGCCAACTAGGCCACCTTCTGCTACATATGCAGCTAGAGACACCAGCTCTTGGGGTACTGGTTAGTTCATATTGTTGTTCCACCTATAGGGTTGCAGACCCCCTTCAGCTCCTTGGATACTTTCTCTAACAGTATCTGAAAAAGTAATGAAGGGATGTCTCCACCCAGAGATCTGTCATTCATCACTATCAGACTAGAGAGCCTTTAGGGTAGAGGCTTCAATGAGAATCATCACGTTGTAAAGAGCTGAATAGATCTCAAGAGGGTTTCCAACTTTGCCCCATTTTATTCAAGACAGAAATGTGTTTCACTTTCAAGCTCTCATGAAAGAGAATCCAGTCAACAAGACCATTTACTATCTCAGTATTTTGTCAAACTTCAAACAAACACATGGAAAATATAGGAATACCCAGCACAAAGTATTCATGTGACATGAATCTTCCTGGCTTCCTTAGCTACAGCCTACCAATTCCCAAAGACACTAAATGATCTTAACAGGAAACAAAAACATCTGGCTTGTGGTGATACCTGTGTAGCTCATGTAGTTATTGAATGGAGCCCCTGGGAAGAGGGTGAAGCCACAGGTGTCATTAGCTGGCTCTGGGTCCCGACACAGCTTGCTCTTGGGTGTGGGAGCAGTGTCAGCACACAGGTCTCCTGTCTCCATGGATGGCACTGTCTCTCTACAGGGGTCATCACAGGATTCTCTTTCACTGACTCCTTTGAATACATGGTAGAGTCCCAGGACATGTCCCACCTCATGGATCATGATGTTGGTGTGGCCAAGCATGCCATAATAGGTTGGGTTGAGGACAACACCACCTGTAATGGAAAGATTGCAAAACACCTTTGAGAAAAATAAATGAACAGCAGCTACCCTTAGTTATACCTTTGACAAACACCAAACAGTCCATCTCAACCTCTACAAAAATAGTTTATAACTAATGTAGTGGCATCTAATTATGTTCTATGGACACCTTCAGAACTAATCAGCAGACATTTCTCTAATCTCTGTCATTGGGTCTTTATTGTGAGCAAACATATATGTATGAGAGGTGAAAGATCTTCAGCCCCAGGTATAAATTAAATCACTGAAGGGAGAGAAAAATGAAGCTATAGTTGCTAACCTCAACAAATATTTCTGAGTTAGTTCATTCATTAGTATTTTAAAAGCTTGGCTGGAGAGCCATTACTATGGGCAGGTGCACATGAGGTTGGGATCCAGGGAGAAGCATACGGAGAGATGCCTAGTTCCACTATATACTCTCTGCCATTACCCATCTTGTCTCCTAGAAGCTTTACTGCCTGTAAAGAGGGGGTGACCGTGCTAACATCAGTGTACTGTAGGATTATTTGGGAACTGTGGCTATGGCTCAGTCAGTAAATGGTTGATTTGTAAGTATGAGTGGCTATGCTCAGATCCCTGCTACTCATGTGAAATCGACTGGAGCAGGAGCACAAGCTGAGTTTCAGCATTAAGGAGGTAGAGAAGGGAAATTCTTGAGGCTTGCTGGCCAACTAGTCTAGCAGAACTGGTGAGTTTCAGGTTAGATAAGATCTTCTACATCAATGTTTGGGTAAAGAATGACTGAGGAAAACATTGACAACAGTCTCTGGCTTCCACACATAAATGTGAATACACACATAATAAATGAAAGGGTGTTCAATACACACTAGATGCTTAATAAATGAGTTAAGAGAATTACTTGTCCACAATTGATCAAAAATGTAGAGAACACCTGACCATGAAATGCTCAGCTCCAAGTGGTACATCCATTGACAACACCTTTGGTTCAGGGAACATCTTGGAAGACAGAATTGAAAAACTGTAAAAGCCAGGGGACCTAAAGAGCTACTGCAATATCATGTCTCATATTATAGGCTAGGGAAACTACACCCATGAGATTTCAGCATTATGGTTGCCTAAAACAAGACCTGCAAATCGGTCACACCAGTTGAGATGCCAACCTCAGTGGGAGAAATTTTGTGGAAAGTCACCCTTAAATGGAAAGGTACAAGCAATTAATGACTTCTCAAAGAGGAAGAAATTATCTTCCCCAGGAAGAAGTCTTCTAGTTGGTCATTTAATACTAACTATTCATCCCTGATAACGTATACATAGGAAAACCACTAAATATTCTCACAAGGTTGTATTCATATTTGTATGTATTCATATAACAATAAGAGGAGTGAGAAACAAGGGGTGGATCTGGGAGGAGTTTCTCAAATACTGACATTGTTGCTTAAGTCTTTGTTATCTTTTTCTGTTGTCATAGTCTCCTGCATGTCTTACCTCCCTAGGATGTAAACAACAGAATTTCAAAAGCACCACCCAGAAGATCCTTTCCTGGATATGGATTTCTAAGGGCTGTGTCATCTGAGTCCTGAAGGAACTGAGAATTGGCCAGTAAGACAAGTTAACTGAACATTGACATCTTTACTTTCACAGTATCAACAATACCCATTAACACATTAGCCTAAAAACAACTCAGAAGTTGAAGGAAAAGAGATAAAGATGTGTTGGGAATGTGTAGATGTAGATGAGTCAGATAAAATTGATCATCCTATCTTTTTGAATATCAAATTTTAAGGAGGGTTTATGAAATCAAAAGCAGATCGATTTTATATCATTCTAGAAGTAGATTTCTGAGGAAGTGTCCCAGTCCTATAGAAGAGTGGCTGGATGGAGAGGAAGTGAGAGGAAGTGGGGAAGATAACACAAAGTGACAAAGTGACACCTAAGTCACCCAGGTGACTACATGAGTGCGAGGCTGTGATGAGAATGATGATCATCTCAGGTGGTCAGCCTCACCATGGACAAAACAGACCATGGTCTGAAATAGAAATTTCTAATTTCTTTGAAAAGTTAGTTATGTCAAATGATGTTTTGCTGGGGCACAGAGGTGAAAGGATGTTTTCCTGAAGCAGACACAGGTGAAAGAAAGGATGTTTTGCTGGAGTAGTCACAGGTGAGAGATATTTGTATATAGCAAACATGTGAAAGGATGCTTGATGAAGTAGTATAAATATAACCCCACAGACACTGGGGAATGAACACTGAGCATTGGTTTGCTCTGCCTTTCTATTCTTTGCAAATAACATCCATGTGCTGGTTTGCCTTACATAGCATTGTTGAGCTCCAGCAATGGTGACTCCAGAGAGAAACTTGCCCAAGAACTGCTTGTGGGGTTTCTGCAGCTTGCCACTTCCATGACCTCACCTCAGGCCAGTTGGCTAGCCTTGCCGTGTTTCCAGGATTCAACTACAGCTGCTGGTTCATGCCTTGTATCTGCCTGCTGGAAGGACTGGATTGTACCTGCTGAGTTGTATTTGATGTTTGCTATGGGACTGGACTTCTTGAGAAAGATCAAGCTTGCCTCCAAAGAACGATTGCTCAACAGGTCCACTTCCTCTACATCCTAATAACTTCTCTTCCACTACCCCTGCTAGGGAGGTAGGCTAGAGGAGAAGTTCAACCCTTATTAAAAGCAGGTTGCAAAACATTTACCCTACAGTGGTCCCTCTGTAGTCTGGATATATGAACCATCTTTCCAGCTAGATGAAGCCTCGAGTGAAATGAGAGTCAATTGAGTACATTCCTACTATTCACTAACATGGGTGTTCAAAACAGAAGTCAAGGTCAATCATGGAGTACATTTATACTTGCTGCATGCTTGCATGTGTGCATTGAGAACTTGACTCTGAACAGGGCTATTACAATCAACTTTCAAATGCGGCACAGAATGAATGGAACTCTCTGCACTTAGCAACTGGCGACCATGTGTGGCACAGCTGTTCCTTAATGGACTTGCAGGAGGAATGCAGATGTGCCTACTTAGAAGGCCTTTCAGCTTTGATTACGAGGAACAAGCTAAAAAAGTAAGGCAGAGTTGTTGTGTGGTCTTGGGAATGTTGCAGGGGAAGAAAAGAGAGAGAAGTTGCCGATGAAAAGATGACTCTAAGCTGTGGAAAGCCAAGCTTCCAGAGTGATGCTATGTTCCCAAGTTCTCAATGGTTTTCCCCAGGACCAACACAAGACTGCCAACTAGCTCATGGTAAAGAGATTTATTCTCAAAGCTATTTCTATTTAAAAAGAAACTTAAGCAATTCGAGTAAAGGGTACTGGTTGGCATTATTTTTAAATGATTCTGTAAAACTTTTAGGGTTGAATGTTATATGCCTGTAAATCAGGGAGTCCAGAGCTGGTCTGTAAGTGCCTATATAATTATTTCCAGTTATTTGCTACCGTACACTTCCCCCCCCCCCAAATATATTGTCTACAATGAAGGAAGAAATGTGTAAAAATGTGCCTCAGTGTCTAAGGAAGGAGTACTCTTGAGGAAGGCAGGGGAAGAAAATGGCAAGGGTGGGTGGATAGACAGAAGGGAGGGGGAAAGAACGTAGAACAGAATGAGATCTGCAAAGAGGTGTGGACCTATCCAGAACCAGACAAGCGACTACACATCTCTAAGACTTCTGCGGCTTTATTAGTTCTGCATCCTGCATTCTCATTGGATGGACGCCTTTGTTCCAGACAAGGCAGAACAAACCCTGTATGTTCAAGATGAAATGAAGATTACAGAATCTGATGTCAGTTTTATGTCCCTGTGTGCCCTTTCAGCTACATCTATCCCTGGTTGTCATGCACTGGGGGCTCTCAAGTACTTCTGCCTCATGCAAGAAACGTGATCTGATGAGGTCAGCCTGCGGCTGTTACTAGAAAGGGATCAGAAAGGTAATAAGCTGCTGGTAATAAGCACCTTTGCAGTTCACTTGTTAATTAAGCTTGTGTGCATGTACCTCGTGTCATTTCTCAGCCAGGCATTGCTTTGGATTTGGTTTTTACTTTGCTTTGTTTCTGAATCAAGGATTCAATAATTGCCAGGATGGATTTTAAAAGAGAAGACCTTTCAAAGATTTTATATTTAAGATGATTATATTTTGGGTTTTGTTTTTTTGTTTTGTTTTGTTTTGTTTCCTTGTTGTTGATATCGGTGGTGGGTTTTTGTTGTTGTTGTTGTTGTTTTGTTTTTTTTTAGTTGTCAGTGTATCCTTTAACAGATGAGTCATCTCTTCAGACAGGACACACACAGAGGGAAAGAAGGAAGGATGGAAAGAGAGAGGAAGGGAGGGGGAAAGGAAGAAGGAGAGGGAGAGAGGGAGAGAGAGAGAGAGAGAGAGAGAGAGAGAGAGAGAGAGAGAGAGAGAGAGAGAGAGAGAGATTTTGGAATATGCAGTTCAAAATGGGATGTCTCCAAATTCCTAGACTCAAAGGTCAGTGAACCTTATAGAAGAGAAGGCAGAAAGTGTAAGAGCCATGGACAGTGAGGCCAGCGGGAGTATAGTCCTCTAAACTGACTGAGCAAAGCTCATATGAGCTCATTGAGACAGGAGCAGCATGCACAGGGACTGCACATGTCTGCACCAGGCCCTTTGTGCATATGCTATGGTTTTCAGTTTAGTGTTTTTGTGGGAATCCCGAGTATGTGAATGAGTGTGTCTCTGTTTCTTGGACCTTTTCCTGGGCCCCTTTCCCTCTGTTGGCTCTTCTTGTCCAACTTCAACGGCATGGTTTTGTTTTCCCATATTATAGTTTATTTTGTGATTCTTTGTTATTATGTCTTAGAAGTCCATTCTTTCCTACTGAAAGACTGAAAGGGAGTGGATCTCGATGGGAAGGGAGTTCGGGGAAGAATTGGAAGGGGTAGAGAGAGTGGAAACTGAAATCAGAATACATTGTATGAGAAAAGAACATGCTTTTAATAAATGGGGGAGCTGATTCTGTAGTCCACACATATAAGTGCATAAAATCTTGGTTGACCTTGAATATCAGAATTTGAAGTTCTAGGTGAAATCTGTCCAATATGTTTTGTTCTCATTATGGCCCAGGCAGAGCCTATTTCCCTCAAATGTTTCTCATCACTTGCCCTGTTCTTCCATGACTTATGAAGGGATATCCCTTTGCTCTTATGAACAGTTCTCCCATTGTAAGAAGTCTACAAACACATTTATTTGCTTAATAAAAGAGCCAACATCTTTCCATGGCATTAAAGACATCTCAGTTTTTTCTCCACCTTTTGCTATAGTTTCTGCCTTGGCACAATGATATACTAAGTCAAACAAAACTCCCACTTCCTCATCTAGTCCATTACTTATGTATATATTAATTTATTGATATTATAATATTATTGCACTGTTTCTCCCTTCACCCTTCCAAACTCTCCCATATACCTCTCCCTGCTCTCCTTCAAATTCATGGCATCTTTTTTCCCTAATTGTTATTGAACACACACAAATACATGTGTATGTGTATGTATGTGAATATATATATATATATATATATATATATATATATATATATATATTCCTAGATAAAAATTGTTTAGTCTGTCTGTTACTAGTATACAATGTACATTCTCAAGGCTGGCCAGTTGGCCCTGGATGGCCATTTGGGATGACATCTTCCATTCCTAGCTTTCCTTAGATGCTCTAGTTCTTTATATAGGGTTGAGGACCCATGGGCTCTCATCCATCCATTTGGTATATCCACTGGTGTCACCCTTGGTCAGCTCATGTTTGAGCAGTCATATTGATGAGGCTTTATAGGAAACTTCTCAGCAATTCATGATAAAGAAAATAAGCAATTCCATTGATAATTTAGCATGTTCAATTATATACCAATAATCACTACCCATCTTCATGCAGAAGAACTAATATTGGTGTGAGGAACCACACTTATCTCATTGAAATATAGGTTCTATATAATTTTTTCACTAATGATAAAGTAATGCAAACTTTCTGCCTAACTATAAAAAATAATCCTTTGAAATGACAATTAGACTGGGAAGAAATATTCAGCACTTCATACTTTAGATATGTTACTAGTGCTGTATTGCTTGCTATTAATTAAATTTATGGATTAAAATTTTCCATGTTAATCTAAGACCATGTGAAAGAGAGCAGAAGTTTTCATAAATTCTTTTGGGGACACAAAAGGAAAAGATAAATTTGGGGAGCACTACTGGAGCCATGCAGAACTCACCCTACTTCAAAGCTTGGGCAGGCTTTACCAGCATCTATTAGGGCATCTCTTAAGTTGTACATGGCAAGATATCCTCTCATTTCTGCCAAGAACACCCTAGACTCATCTGTCCTTCAGTGCTTATTTCAAGTGTCAGCTGTCTGGGAATACCTCCCATGTTGCTTTCGAAGAGTTTGGCATTTGTCTCCAGGGCCTGTCTAGCCCTCTGTGTTGCTGTGACACACAGCATAAGTATCTGTTATGTGTCCATCTTCCACTAGCGCTCTGTGTTGTTCTGTTCTAACTTTGTCCTGCTCCTGTATTGCCACAAAACAGATTCACCAATCACTCTTGAATGAATGTATGCATGAACACTTGAATGAATGAAGGGTTGTGACTATGGTATTAGTGACTAATATGGAAGTGCTGGTTTACCATTTAGTCAAATATTCTTTCTCTAAAGCCATAATGGTAACTCAGGTGTTATTTATAAAAAATTTTCTACCCTCCATTAGCATAGAACTGGAAAGACAAATATCATACTTGGTGCTAGAAACAGTGATGATGGCAAAGCAGAATGAGCCTCGGGATTCCCCCAGAGTGGAAGCCATTGGTAATCAGAAACTTCATTTGGTTTTCCAAACCGTGGGGTTGATGATGCTTATGTGTAGCTCTCTCAGCTCACCTTAAACGTGATGAGGTGTTGCACATCGACACAAACATAATCCTACCTAGCCTCGTGGCAAGACTGTTTAGAATATCCTCAATGTCTTTCTCTATCATGTGATGCCAGCTGTCTGCACTGGTATTCTCTTTGCAAATTACAAGTATGATTGAATAGAAAACAATAAATAGATACACAAGCAATTTCATACTGAATTGGAGCAGTGAGCCGCTCAGCCCAGCTTCTGAGAGCACTCTCATTCTTCAAAGTGCTAAAAAACAAAAACATCCATAGCTGCTTTTGCGATGCAATTTTGAGTCAGATTTCCAGGAGATAAATTACAAACATTGCTTCTATCTTTGCATGGAGATGTAATTCCTCCTCTAAATTGTTGTCCTGCTCCTCTATCTGTGAGCATTCCCAGCACACTCACCATATGCACAGTTTTCTCTGTATGTGTAGAGGTGACCAACCAGTTCTTACACCTGTGTGTGTACATACTTACTCTGTAAGTTTATTGCATGTATACAACTATATAAACATTATCACACTCAAAATATAGACTCAGCTCATCATTAAAACCTTCCTCCTTACTGGACATGGCAGTACATGCCTTTAATTCCAGCACTTGGAGCCAGCAGGATCTCTATGAGTTCAAGGTCACGCTGGTCTATATAAGGAGTTTCAGGTCAGTGAGGGCTACACAGTGAGACCCTCTCTCAAAACACAACCAATAAAATCTTCCTCCTATTATCCTCTCTCTCTCTCTCTCTCTCTCTCTCTCTCTCTCTCTCTCTCTCTCTCACACACACACACACACACACACACACACACACACACACACGTCTGTATCTTTCCTGTACCTATTCCTGTCTCATCCCCAAACTAACTACTGCCAACCAATAATTTGTTCTTTGTAACTTTATCATTTTGAAAGACTTCACTTAGGGATTCAGAAAGAACAAGTAACCTTTGATCCTGGATTTCTTCCCCCTTCCCCCACCCCCCCCCCTGTATAATACACTAGCTATGTGTCCATGTTGTTGCAAGTATTGATGCTTCATTCCCTTTTGTAAGTAATATTAGACAGTAGTCCATTACATGGATACTTTACAGTTTAAGTAACCAGTACCAATGGACATTGGTATGTCATTTCCACCTTTAGACTGTTATACATAAGGACTTGTAAATATATATTTGAAAACAGCTCTATCCATTTCTTGGGCATCAGTAGCAAGGAGTCTTATTATTGGATCATTAGCTAGGGAATCCTTATAGTCATAAGAAATATGCAAATTATTCCAGGTGACTATGCCACTTTCAGATTCCCACTAGCAATGTATGGCCAATCCAGCTTTTCTAGGCCTTCACTGTGATAGGTTTTCAATTAGTTTTTCAGATAGGTGGGTGGTAATAGTTGATGGTAGTCTTAATTTACATTTCTCTAATTGTTAAGGAGGTCAAGCTTTATTTCTTGTGACTATTGTTTAGCTCTGCATCCTCCTCATACAACATCTTTTCTTATCTATGCTTGTATCTAACTGAAATGTCTAATTTTTCTCTCTCTATTGAGCTTTGAGAACTTGAATGTTCTAAATAGTAATCATTTTCCAGATGTGTGCTTTTTTATTATTATTTTATACAGCTTGTTATTTCTTTATGCATTTGAGCAGACTCTGTCAGCAAAGGTTTTTGATACTGATGGAGCATAACTGGTAAGCTTTTGTTTGTAAACCATACTTTTAGTATTTTATATACGTACTTTTTGCTCAGCCCTATTCTGAACATTTTTGCCCATATTTGCCCATATTTGGCACTCTATAGTTTCACTTTCTACACTTAAGGATATGCTCTATTTTGACTTAATTTCTCTATAAGTTGCAAAGTTCAGACTGAGGCTCATTTTCTGTTGCCTGTGGATATACAACTGCTCCAAAACCACTAGTTGAAAATAATTATTGTCTATTAAGGCTGTATGTAAGTTTTATACAGTTCTGGCTGGCCTGAAACTCATTGTGTGGGCCACGCTGGCCTTGAACTCACAGAATAAGCCTTGCTCTGCTTCCTGAGTACTGGGATTAAAGGTATGCACCGTCATGTCCAGCCCAGTTCTTTCTTTTTTTTTTTTTTAAATAAAAGAATAGATTCCTTTCCTGTCGTTTTTATTGGTGAGTTTGTCTTCCTATAATTAATCAATTCACTTCCCCAAGACTTGTTTTCCCTCCTCAAAACCTTTTTTATCTGTTAATTTTTTCTAATGAAAGTTTATTTTCAACAAATTTATTTTTTGCCTTGATTTTACTACTTTCCTCTACTCCTTTCGTTGAGTTTAATAGGCTTTTTTTTCCTGGCTTGATATGTAGACTTTCCCCTTTTTTAATAATTAAAGCTGTATGTTTCCCCTGCTTGTGTCTCCATATGCACAACAGTTGTTTTATAACAGTTTTAATCATTTTATTTAAAAATAGTTCCCTGCTTCCACTATAATTTGGCCTATGGCTAATTAAAAGTATATTCCTTAATTTCTAAATAGTCAGAGGTTTCCTCATTTTTATTGTCTTATCATTTGATTTCTAGCTTATTTACAATGAGATGAGAGAGAAAAGTTTTATGACTTCAATCCTCTAAAATTACTCTGTGGTCAAGAACTCCTTCATTAAGTTTTCCATAGCAGATGTAAAGAATGTGTGTTCTGCTCTGTGTAAATACACAGTCTGATTCTGTTGAGCCAAATTTTTAACCATATCTCTCAGATATCTGCTGAATATTTATTTGTCCTATCAATTTCTAAGAAAACCATTTTAAAACCACCAGTTATGACTATAGTTTTGCTTGTGTTTCTATACATGGATTTTTTTTCAGACCATGTTAATTGCCACATCCAAATTTATCACAACTATATTTTCTAATTGAATTTATTCTTGTATTAAAAAATTAGCCTGGTATATTTCAGATACTACTACCTTAAAGTGTACTTCATCTGATATTAGAAAACTGCTTTCCTTTGGATTCGTATTGCCAGAGTACTTATTATATTTCATTATACTTTAACCACCTGTGCTCTTGTATTGGAATTTCTCTATTCGGGTTTCAGGGGTTTTGTTGTTTCTGTTGTTGTTGTTTGGGGGTTGATTTTTTTTTTTTTAGATCTTTTGAAGGTGTGTGTGTGTGTGTGTGTGTGTGTGTGTGTGTGTGTGTAGATAGCTTCACGTGAGTGTGGATACCCACAGAGTCCAAGAAGGTATCAGAACCTCAGAGATGGTTGCAGGTTATTGAGATTACTTGGTGTGTGTGCTGGGAACTGAACCTGCATCATCTGTATGTACTCCTAGCCACTGAGCCATCGCTCCCGCCTCACTCTGCTCATTAGTATCTCACTAATCGATACATCTTTAGATAAAAATACTGATCTAAAGAGTCTCATATGAATTGTAATTTTATGCTTAAAATGATATGAAATTGGTGCTTTAACTGGACAAAGAAAGGGGACCCTTAAATGCTTTAATTTCCTGTCCCCCCTTTTTATCTTTTTTAGCACTTTACATTTTATTTCTATAAACACACACACACACACACACACACACACACACATATATATATATATAAAACAAAGGCATTGTTGTATGCTTTGATGTTTTTATTCTCTTCAGCATCACCAGCTGCTTTGCCAATCTCTACCTGAGATTGTTTTCTTCCTGCTTCCTAATCTTTTCCAGGGTGTCTCTTGGCACTCAGATAAATTATCTCTGATTTTATTTATCTGAAATTATATATATATATATAACTTTTCAGATGGTATTTTTGTCAAATTTAGAATTCTATGTTAGCAACTACTTTCTTTAACATTAAAATGCTATCAGCCCAATACTTGAGGGCATGCAGTTTTCATTGATGAGACAATATGTCTGTCTTCAGACTTCTCAGATAGCCCATCCATTTTCCTACTGCCTAACCTGACAACTTTCCTTTTTGTCTTTGGTTTCCATCACTTTTGATGCAGTAGTCCAGAGAGACTCTTCTTTAACCCTGTTTTCTTTGGCATTTATAAAATATCTCTGATACATGAATGGATAACTTTTGTCAGTTTGAATGGTGATCAGTCATTCTCTCTGTGAATATTATTTCCAGTCCAGTTCCCTTCTAGCCTTCTAGAAATCCAGTTTCATTACCAATTTTAATGAAGTAATCTAATTTGTTGAGCATTTCCCAAGGTGGTTTCTTATTTTTTTCATCACCTCTTTCTCTAAGTTCAATTTCTAGAATTTCTTTTAGGCTTTCACTTCTTTATCACTCGCCTTCAACCAATTCTTGAATTTGAATACTAGCACTATTCTTTTAGCTCTAATATTTTCCTTGATGATTTCCTATACAGTCTAACTCTAACCAGCTTCCTAGCTCTTATGTATTTTTAGACATTAGCCAATTTTATACATTAGCCCAGTGTCTAATGCCTCTAACATCTGAATAATAGATTTGATCATGTTATCTTGTCCTTGTGGTTGAATTGGTTTTGTTTTCCTTCATTTGACTGTATTTCCTGAAAATATTAAGGGATTTTATATTGACTGCTGGGTACTATATATAAAATTATGTAGGGTGCTCCTGATGCTATTGTCTCCCCCAGCTGTTTTCCCTCAGTTAGGCAAGAGAATTTCCTGTAAAGATCGAGTGAGAAGTCTTCTGGTTGGATTCTAACCCCAGTGTAAACCAGCCCCCTATACCCTGGTGCAAACAGACATGGCTTTGGTGCTCCTTCTTAACAGCATCCAATTTCATTTTCTTTCCTTTCTCTCATGTGACTTGTCATAACTCCACTTTTTAGTCTCTTAGAAGTCATTTTGGAATTGGTTTCTAGGCTTTGGCTTTGATAATGCATCCTTAAATAATTAGCAAATATTCTGAAAGGATAATCATGAGTCGAACATTGGACCCACTGTGCTTTCTATCTCCCTGGGATCTTGGGCCTGAACTCTCTGGTTCTCTGGTGAGTCTGAAGCAAACTCTAGGCTGCTGTTTCTGCCCTGATTCTAGTCCTTTTACCAGAACTTTGGTTATTTCCTTAAAAGTAAGAAATATGGGTTATCTTATAGTACTCAATTATACCTGTTTTTCTTTCTCTGGGATTAGACCCCTTGAGTCCGCATATCTGATGCCATCCCATAGCTAATGTTCAAACAGTTCATCTACTTTTGCATTATTGGATGAGTCTTGATCATGCCTTCATATCTAATAAACTGACCAGACATTCAGTAATCTACTCCATCCCAACAACTCTTGTCAAATGGCCAGATTTATTTCCAAAAAGACCAGTAAAATCACTTTTTAAGATTTGAAATCGAGATCCAACAGCTGCTGGGTATACCTTGCTGTCAGAGACCCTCATACATCCACCAAAAAGGTGACCCTTGGAGATTAGAAGGGTGCTCCCTCACAATGCTTTCTAGTTTCTCTCCTACTGTTGTTTTGGGGGAGCAATTCAAATCACCCAAACTCACTCTTGATTGGATTATTTGACTTGGGACCCTCTAGTACACCCACTCTCATCAGATAGTCTACAATAATTTACAACAGCCTTCATGGAGAATCAGGATGCCTCCAGTTTATCTAGTCATCCTGGAAATGCATAACTGAAACCTGTTTGAATTTCCTAGGGGGTCTCCTTGAGTGTCTGAGCTAAGCAAAAGGCCCACCAGCTTTCTGATATAGTATTACTAAACCAGGTTTTACACTTTGGCCACCTTAGTGATATTTTCCCTTTTAGACCTCTCTAAGACTTAAAATGGATCTAATGAATTGGACCTAACCCCAGCAATTTATCTCCTCTCCGTGCAGGGTTATATAGCTGGTGTTTAGGCTTTTAGTTAATTAATTAATTAATTAATTGGTGATCTCACTCTGTTGCCCAAGGTGACCTTGAAATAGTGATATTTCTTGTCTCAACCATCCATGCCTAGCATCATATATACACCATGACACTGAGACCTAATTTTTAAAAATAAAGCTAGCTCCTTTGCAATTCTATACATATATATATATATATATATATATATATATATATATATATATGCTACATTCCAGCTGTTTTCTCCCCCGCACCCTCTCTTAAATCTCTCCTATCCCTATTAGCCCAACTAATGACCTGTTCCTTTCACAGGTTCATGACTATTTCATAATCCATTTATCATAACCATGGTTACCTATGTGACCATTGAGTTGTGACAACTACCCATCAGAGCCTGTTTGTGTTACCAGTGTGTATACACTGAAGGCAATAACTCTCCTTTCCCTGGATCTACATAACAGGATAGGGTGCCCTAACTCTCGCCTACACTTGTTTGGCTGTTGTTTCACCCATTCGTATTCAGACCCAGTACAGTCAGCAGTAGTTATTGAAAGTTCATGGATGCAATGTGATTTTTCTTTTTTGACTTTTCATTTGATAATATGATCACCAAACCACTACTCAGTAAGTAGTCCGGGCTGTCCTTGAATGTATGTCAATAGCCCAGGCAGGCCTTGCAATCTAATCTTTTAGCACCAACATCCTTTGTTGCTAGGATTAAAGGCCTGTACCACCAGGACTGGTCCTATCTCTAGACTACAGAATCAGTTTAGAGCATTCTGGGTGTTTTTGATCTACCACCTCTTAGTTTTTACATTGAAACATTTTTATTAACTTCCCCAACAGTCATTCTCAGCTTAAAGTTGTCTGTTCACTGTCTGCATATTTCTCACCTTTCCTTTTCCCCCAGACTCACTTTCATAACCTCTCCTGAGATGTCTTTTCTTTTATCTACCACTGTTCTTCCCTTCACTTACCCAGGTGACTGAGAGCTTCCTTGTCCCAGGGCCATGTGGCAGAACCTGCAAGGTCTTCCCGAACTGAGCTGGCAAAGTAGACATTAAGGAAGTGAGTGCTGTTGAGCTGCAAGGCCTCCTTTAGTTCCTTCACACTCATGTATGCCCTGGGGAGCAAGCACAAAGAGGGAATGTCACACCATAGGGTGCAGAATAGCAGGGCCAGATCTGATTACTGTCATGGTTTTTCCAGTCACCAAAGCCTTTTGGAAGGGTAGACAGGCAGAAGCATGCCTTTTATGAAGTCCAGGAAAAGACACTAGTATACATTGGAGATATTTATCCCATTAAGTGAAATCCTTCTGCTTTGAAATACCACAGTATCTGCAGGAAGCCACCATGTTGTCCTTACTTCCTTTTCTTCTTCTTTTTTTAAATTAGATATTTTCTTTATTTTTATTTTTTTAATTAATTAATTTATTTAGTGTTTTTACACTCCATATTTTATTCCCCCAACTTCCTTCCACATCTGTTCCATATCACATACCTCCTCCCCACCCACCTGTCTCAAGGTGGATGCCCCCACCCCCACCCCACTTAACCTCTAAACTCCCTGAGGCCTTCAGCCTCTTGAGGGTTAGGTGCATCATCTCTGAATGAACACAGACCCAGCAGTCCTCTATTGTATGTGTGTTGGGGACTTCATATCAGCTGGTGTATCCTGCCTGTTTATTGGTCCAGTGTTTGAGAGATCTCAGGGGTCCAGATTAATTGAGATTGCTGGTCCTCCTACAGGATTGCCCTTCTCCTCAGCTTCTTTCAGCCTTCCCTAATTCAACAATAGGGATCAGCTGCTTCTGTCCATTGGTTGGGTGCAAATATCTGCATCTGACTCTTTCAGCTGCTTGTTCGGTCTTCCAGAATTTGGTCATGATATTTTCTTTATTTACATTTCAAATGTTATCCCCTTTCCTGGTTTCCCCTCTGAAAATACCCTATCTCCTCCCCTTCCCCCTGCTCACCAACCCAACCCTCCCTGCCCTTCATGGTCCTGGCATTCCCCTACACTGGGGCATTAAGCCTTCACAGGACCAAGGACCTCTTTTCCCACTGATGACCTACAAGGCCATCCTCTGCTACATATGTGACTAGAGTCATGGGTCTCTCCATGTGTGCTCTTTTGTTGGTGCTTTAGTCCCTGGGAGCTCTGGGGATACTGGTTGGTTTATTTTGTTGTTCCTCCTATGGGACTGCAAACCCCTTCAACTCTTTGGGTCCTTTTTCTAGCTCCTCCATTGGGGACCCTGTGCTCAGTCCAATGGTTGGCCGAGAGCATCCACCTCTATATTTTTCAGGCACTGGCAGAGCCTCTCAGAAGACAGCTATATCAGGCTCCTGTCAGCAAGCACTTGTTACTTTCATTTCTTCATGTTCACTGAAAATGTTTCTTCCAGATCCACCCAGTGATGTTGATGAATTCTTTGGTCTGAGAATTTTCCTCTGGATGGTGAAGAAAGCCTGAGCCTCTCAGTTTCCCATACTGCCTGATCCTTATGATGGCAGGAAGTTTAGTTATATATCTAATTTTTATATGACTATAGCAACCATTGTTTTTTAAAGGAAATGGTTCAAAAGTGTCTAGAAAACAAGTTATAAGAGATAAATGTTAGGAGAGTTTGGGGAGTGTAAAACATCATAAAACTCCTACAAATGCTGCTGACACTGTGTATTAATTTCTTTGTTGTGTCCCTTAATCTATAGACAGTCTTCCTCTCTACTCCTATCTCCTTATGATAATAATGTATGATCTAATTGATGTCTGTGTTGGCTAGTTTTTATGTAAATATGACAAAGGCTACAGTCATCAGAGAGGATGGGACCTCAATTGGGAAAATGTTTTCCTAAGATCAAGCTGTAGGCAAACCTGTAGAGCATTTTCTTACTTACTGATGGATATGAGAGGGCCCAGCCCACTGTGGGTGGTGCAACTCCCAGGCTACTGATTCTGGGTTCTGTAAGAAAGTAGACTGAGCATGCCATGAGGAGCAAGCTAGCAAGAAGCACCCATCCATGACCTCTGTAACAGCTTCTGCCTCTGTTTTCCTGCTTTGAGTTCCTGCCCTGACTGTGTTTGCTGATGAACTAGGAAATGGGACTGTAAGTAAAGTAAATCCTTTCCTCTTCTGTTGCTTTTGGCAGTGGCATTTCAATATAAAACAGAACATCAACAATAGAAAACCTAAGACAGTGCCTTCAAATCACTAAACAATTTTATATGAGTACTTACAGAATTGAGGGCCTATTAATATATGACTCCCAAACATAGATTATTGATGAAGCCTTTAATTGCCTATTGGGTTAAGAGTGGGCCCCTATTGCTGAATGCACCACACACTTAGAACACACAACTCAGAAGATTCAATCTGGATCTGTCCCAAAAGCCTCTTTCCTGTGGTCTAGCTTCCATGGTTCCAGAAAATACTATGAAAGCTGCCAAAGGAGTGAATCAACTAAGCAGTCCTACCAAGCTGCAACACCCATGAACCACAACAATTACCAGCATGTCAATATATTCATAAAGGTACAAGAAGTGACACTTAAATATCAGTGATAACCCACAGCTAGGTAATTGGATTTATGGAAGAGAATCATGCCCGGTACTGGAAAGTTAGCTAGCCTCCTGAGGCTAACACATTCCTGGACCTTAGAAACAATGCACTCCTGTCTCTTTCTAAATCATCAAGCTTTCTTAAAGCACTCTATCAGTCAAGCTTCTCTTTACAGCAAATGGAGACCATCACAGAAAAACCACAACTGATCACAATGCAGAGACCAGTGAATGGAGTGGGGCCGTTCCAAGGTATACATTTCCATTACAACTCCTGCGTCTATGAATCAGGGGACACTACAGAAGAAAGGGATGGAAAGAATCAGAGGAGAAGGGAGTTTGTCATAATGTGTCCCGTAGAAATGTCAGAAAAGCTACACATGTGAAGTCTTGCCAATATTGCTGCCTAAATATGACCATGACCTGACAAAAATGACACCAATAGACACTTCAACATGAACATGGTTTGGGGGTCAGGGATAGGGATGGGCAGAAGCTCACAAGACCTCAACCATATATAAAGAATAACAAGCACATTAGGAAGGCCAAGAGCAGGAAACATCGTCTTCCCCAGGAAAGAGCACACCCATCCAATGCCAAATGTTCACATTTGAAAATATATATACAAGTAACATTATACATAATGAGTTGTTATGAGTATTTATATAATTGCAGAAGGACCAACTTAAAACAAACCACAGTAGTCCTTAAACTTACTAAGTACTTCCAACAGTGGTCATGTTGTGCCATCCTCAAAAGAGGAAAAGCTAAAGCCCCCTTCTTACAGCTAAAGCCAGGCAGACTTAGGTTTCAAATCTCTTTTAGGATTAGGTTTCATGGCTGCTATTCTACCATATAAGTCATAAGCTCTGAACACTCCCAGCTCTCATTAGGACAGCATGACCCCTCTTCTATGGCTTGCACTGCTTCCCAACTACACTGTCTGTGTCTCTTATTTAATGCATGCATAGAAAGTGCTGGCATTCTGAACCCAAAAAATGGAAATCCCAGAAAGGATAATTTTTATGTTTCTTGAAACAGAACTAAAATGAGGAAGGAAAGCAAAGAAAGAAAGAAACAAACAAACAAACAAACAAAAAGGTCACACTGTAAATCTTAAGATGCTTTGCAGAAAGGAGTTATTAAATGGTAGTTTTATTCATTTGTAATATATTGGAAAATATGTCTCAGCCACAAGCAATCATCTAAGCTCCATGAGGCACTGTTGGATTGATCAGAGGGATATTCCTTCAGCCATTTTCCTGGAGACACGATGTTTTGGGCTCTTGCCTGGTTTCTCCACACTTACTCACATTCTCTTTTCTCTTTTCTTTACTTGTTTGTTAAAATAATGGCATTAGGTTTTTACTGATGGTTGGGGTGATGGTGACATAATGAAAATCTTTTCTGTGGAAATGCTTCAATAAATGGGGGTTTGGGAGAAGAGATGAAACTAGAGAAGAAGTGGGATTGGATCCGATTAAAGTCAGCCTGCGAGAAGAACAGGGCACCCGGGATGATGGTTGAACTCTGTCTCTGTCCCTCTTACAGGTTTCCAGTTAAAACTGAGATGTGGTACTTTAACAATTTGCTCTCATTTTTATACTTACTCACTTTGCCTAAATTCCCCTGTTCCTGGCATGGTTTCCTTGAGCTATCTGTGTGTTACAGGCTTTTCTGTTCTGTTTGCCAGTCTTGGCCACCACCCATCTGTCCTCTCTCAACCCAGCATTTCTGTTCATTTCTCCTGAGCATCCTCCAAAAGGCCTCTTGCTCCTCCAGCAGCAGTAGTAGCAGTGGGGGCTGGCTGTACTCATCTCCCTTTCTTCCTTGTCCACCTCTTTCCCCAGCCATAAATTACTCTTGCAGATGAGCATGCTGGTGTGATGCTAGTGGCAAACTGGGTGTGGTTTTTCAGAATTCTATGCTCCACTGAAATATATATACAGGTCAGTAAGTTTTAAGGAGAATAAATTGTTAAAACTCTAGAGACGGTTGTAAATAGCCCTTAATCAAATTGATAAGGAAGCATTTATTTTGCTGGAAAAGACTGTTGTCTACATCTTTGTCTAAAGCCAGGAGTGCTAAAGTGTAGAAGTCAGTGCGGCTGCCTCATATGTATGTCAGCTTGTCTTCTGTAACATGCACAGCGCTTCAAACATTACTCAGAGTTAATGAAGATAAATGTCTTAGCTTCTGAACTAACCAATGTACCCAGAACTTGGCTCAGAATTGAGAATGTATCAGTCAATGTAGTTCCTAAATTCAAAGTCAAACTTCTTCCTACAGAAATGATTTATTAAGAGGTAAATGATGTTGGCAGTCAGGGTGGTCCAAAAGTCTCCAAAAACATTTTAGGGTATGGCTGTTGTCTTTGGTCACCTCCCAAAGGTTGAACATAAAACGCTATGTACTGCAAACACAAGACCCAGAAGATCCAAACTGGATCTGACCTGAAAGCGTCCTTCTTGAGGACTACCATTCATGGTACTAAAAGGTGCCGAGCAAAGCTAAAGGGAAGGAGAGAAAGAGCAGTTAAATGCTCAAGAACAACATGGACCAGCATGTCAAGATATCCCTAAGGGTACAATAGTGGCATGAGAACCTTGATGATAACCAATAGCTCTCTGAACTTAAGGCTCACTCAACAAGAGAAAATCAGGCCCTGAGGCTATTGGAGCCATGAATCTTGGAGGAAAACTTACAACCAGCATTTTACTAAACCAGCACAATTCCTCACTACATTTTAAATATTTATCCTTACACCCACAGATAAATATAGGTCTCACCTCTCATCAAAGAATCTTCTCTTTGCAACAGATGGAGACAATTACAGAAAACCACAACCAACTAAAATGGAGAGAAAAAGTGATCATGTTGTACCCAGCCACACAACTCCTGCACGTAAAGCTTAGGGATCAGAGCAGAAGAGGAGGCTAAAAGATTGTAAGTTCCAGAGGAACAGGAAATGTGTCATGAGATTGTGTCTTCTAGAAATTTCAAGAGAAGCAGCACCCACAAAGTTCTATCTACATGGATGCCCCAATAAAACCCAAACAAGGGTGACACCAATAGACAGGCTAACATGGAAGGAGGAAGTCTCACAGGGCTCCAAGCCTAGACAAAGGACTATAAGCAATTAAAGAATGTTGAAAGCACACCAGTCAGAATGGCTAAGATCAAAAATTCAGGTGACAGCAGATGCTGGCGAGGATGTGGAGAAAGAGGAACACTCCTACATTGTTGGTAGGATTGCAAGCTTGTACAACCACTCTGGAAATCAGTCTGGTGGTTCCTCAGAAAATTGGACATAGTACTACTGGAGGATCCTGCAATACCTCTCCTGGGCATATATCCAGAAGATGTTCCAACCGGTAAGAAGGACACATGCTCCACTATGTTCATAGCAGCCTTATTTATAATAACCAGAAGCTGGAAAGAACCAGATGCCCCTCAACAGAGGAATGGATACAGAAGATGTGGTACATTTACACAATGGAGTACTATTCAGCTATTAAAAAGAATGAATTTATGAAATTCCTAGGCAAATGGATGGACCTGGAGGGCATCATCCTGAGTGAGGTAACCCAATCACAAAGGAACTCACACAATATGTACTCACTGATAAGTGGATATTAGCCCAAAACTTAGGATACCCAAGATATAAGATACAATTTGCTAAACGCATGAAACTCAAGAAGAACGAAGACCAAAGTGTGGACACTTTGCCCCTTCTTAGAATTGGGAACAAAACACCCAGGGAAGGAGTTACAGAGACAAAGTTTGGAGCTGTGACGAAAGGATGGGCCATCTAGAGACTGCCATATCCGGGGATCCATCCTATAATCAGCTCCCAAAAGCTGACACCATTGCATATACTAGCAAGATTTTGCTGAAAGGACCCAGATATAGCTGTCTCTTGTGAGACTATGCTGGGGCCTAGCAAACACAGAAGTGGTTGCTCACAGTCTATTGGATGGATCACAGGGCCCCCAATGGAGGAGCTAGAGAAAGTGCCCAAGGAGCTAAAGGGATCTGCAACCCTATAGGTGGAACAACATTATGAACTAACCAGTACCCCGCCCCCCTGAGCTCGTGTCTCTAGCTGCATATGAATCAGAAGATGGCCTAGTCGGCCATCAGTGGAAAGAGAGGCCCATTGGTCATGCAAACTTTATATGCCTCAGTACAGGGGAACGACAGGGCCAAGAAGTGGGAGTCGGTGGGTGGGGAAGTGGGTTGGGGAGCATGTGGGAGACTTTTGGGATAGCATTGGAAATGTAAATGAGATAAATGCCCAATAAAAAAAAGAACAACCCCCCCAAAAAAAAAACAAAACAAAACAAAACAAAAAAAAAAGAAAGAAAAGAATGTTGAAAGCAGGAGATACAGTCTTTCTCAGGAAGACCCCTCCCCACTCCAACTGTTCCCAATACCAAATGGTGGGCCCTGAAATCATATAGTTACAAGTAATATTATACAGACTGAGGAAATTATACATATATACATATATAATTAAATATAAATTATACAATATAATAGCTATATATTAATATACATTATATTTATTATATTGTATTAATATATTATTTATATACATACACACATATATGTATATATATATATATACATATATATACATATAGTATAGATACACATATGATTAATTAAAGAAAAAGTGGCCATGAATTTGAGAAAGAAAGGGGGATACATGGGACAGTTAGGAAGGAGGGACAGGAAGGGGAAAAGTTATATAATTCTATTTTAATTTCAGAAGCAAAATATATTTTAAAGGAGATAACTACATTTAGTGTTTGAAAGATGGTGAAATGATACAAATAATTGCTAGAAAATTCACAAGGTTCATGAGCCAATCCGAACTTTGAATTAAAATGGAGGAGCTACATATATTCAGTTTCTGCCCAGATCCACCTTTACTTACATTCTCCCATCTCACCATAAAGATATCTTGCATATGAGGTAGCACTCACCAGTAATTCCAACACTTGAGAGGCAGAAGCAAGAGAATCTCAAGTCTGAGGCCTATTTAAGATGCAAACAGCATCAGAAATTAGCATATTGAGAAGCAAGAGATGAATATATGACAGACAACTGTTTACTCTGGAACCGCAGCCTCTCTTCCTATAGTCAGTGTGTGTCTCTCCGGAGGAGGGGTGCTGTACAAAGTTAAGAACATGATCCCCATCCTAAAATAAATCCCAAATGTCCTCAAAGACTCTCACTCTATTTTCTTGAGAAAGAACTTACAAAACTCTGGGATTTGGGGATGTAGATGAGTCTAAACCTTTCTACCATCCAGCCTCCACCCTCAAAGTACTGATTTTAGCATTTCCTAGCAAACCATCATAATTGCGATGGGTTTTGTCTCCTACTAAGTTCTTCTTGTTATTAGCTGCCCATCATGTCAACCACTTAATTCTCTCTTTCATGACACCATCTCCTGCTACTCCACAATCACAAAGGATGTCAGCATCTGTCTTCCTCTTCATCTCAGGACCTCTGCATGTTAGGAATGTCAACATTATGTGCAATATCCACAGACAACAAGGTATAACTCTTGACTTCCTCCTGCCTCATGGCACACAATCCATTCTCCTTTGGCCATCATTCTCATTACTCCTTTTTCTTAGGCTAAACTTTTCTTTAAAAATGCTGTACTTATATAGATTATTCACTTGATACTTTCATTTGTTTATAAACATCCCGTCTGTAGGATTATTTATAATCTTCAATATTCCACTTTGTCTCAAAATACTCAATCTTTTATTCTTTGGATTCTTAGTAGCTCAGCATGCCTTTCTTTGATAATAGAATGAGGCCACTCATCATGAATTCCATCACACCCACATGCACCCACACCCACACTTAAATTTATTTCCTTCTTCACTTATTTCATCCATTTGGTCACACAGGATGAGGTTTTCTGAGTAAACTATAATTAACACTTTCTTTTTCCTTTTTCTTTTCCAATTCAAATTCCCTAAGAAAATTATTTATTCATCTTCCACTCACCCGCGCACCCCTAATCCAATTATAACCTGGTTCTCATCTATATCACATTATCAGAATTGCTTTTATTAATGTCAATGACATCTTCATTTTCTCCCACACAACATTGAAAATAAACCCAGCCACTGTGGTATTGAAACCCTGTGTTGCATTTTGTATTTATTAGCTACTTGGTCTGCCTAAAACTCTCTACTTCCTTTACTTGATAACAATGCATTTTCTTATACTGTCTTCTGTTTTCTGAAACCAACTCTTCCCTACCTCCATGGTGGGTACCACTTCCTGTTTTTGCTTCTCATCCTTCCCAGGTATTCTGCACAGACCTTACTCACTCGTCATATTATCCCAAGGAATTCTTTACTCATAAGCTTCTAGGCTTCATCAGTGCCCAGATAATTCTCAAATTATCTGTATATCTACTTTTACACTCCCTGGTGACCTCACAGATGTAGTCTTTACTAGCATGCTTAACAAGCAGCTCTCAAAGGATAAAGCAAAATAGTCAATAAACCTAAAACTACTCAACATATTTACACAGCAGGTAAAGAAAAAATAAAGCAATATTGAGGGCTGAGAGGTTGCTCAGTCATTAAAGTGTTTGCCTCAAAATCATTGGGACCCAAGTTCAACCTCCAGAACCCATATAAAATAAATCTGATATAGCAATGTGTGTGTTTAATCAGTAGACAGAGACAGGTAGATTCCTGACCAGCCAGTCATACCTACACAGGAATATGCTCCTCCCAGAAATCAGAGATGTCAAATAAAAAGTTCAGCACCGCATATGACATACCTCATAGTCGCTGGCCAGAGTGTCTCAGAGACCCTCAAAGCAATACAAGTCATTGCCACTCTCCCTCCCCACCTGCAAAAGCCATGCGACAACAAAGAGGAGTGGGCAGACTTACTGTAAGAGCCAGAAGACAGGAAGGATCAGGGTAAAGCAGTATCTTCTGACTGCAGCAATGCAACCATGAACTCAGAGCAGCTGGGGTTGCCTGCATAAGACCTGTACAAGAGCAAGCCTTTCAAACTCCAGCATCAAAGAAAAGAGAGCCTTGAGGCCACAGCCCTAGTGAGAAAGCATTTATTGGCAGCTGATGGCTGCTAGGGAAGAGAGAGAGAAAGAGAGAGACAGAGACAGATACAGAGAGACAGAGAAAGAGACACACACAGAGAGACAGAGACAGAGAGACAGAGAGAGACAGAGACACAGAGAGAAACAGACAGACAGATAGAGACAGACACAAAGAGACAGAGACACAGAGAAAGAGACAGAAACAGAGAGCCAGAGAAATAGAGACAGATAGACACAAAGAGACAGAGACACAGAGAGAAAGACAAAGAGAGACAGAGACACAGAGAGATAGACACAGACAAAGAAACAGAGAGAGACAGAGAGGGAGAGAGAGTGGAAGAGAGAGAGATTCAGGTTTCTTTAGAACTGTATTCGCTGGTAGGTCTCCATGCTCCAGTGAGTGTCCCCAGATCCATGCTCTTCACAGGTAGCAGGAACTGGACTCAGTGTGTTATGAAGGGGAAAAAAGCCATAAAGTTAGCGGTTATGAGGTTGGGAGGTTGAGGTGGATCTAGGAGGAGTTGGTGACAAGAATGCGAAGCAAATATATGATCAAAATACACTGCATCTATCTAGGAAGTTCTCAAAGAGATAATAAAAATAATTTAAAGTTTTAATAAATAATAAAATGGTATGATAACATTATTGTCTGCTTTTCTCACTAAATAAACAGAACTGTCCAGTAACGTGCGATGATTTGCATTAACGTAACAGAAGAAAGTGACCATATTACAATAGTCAAGGCTTGTAACAATAGATGTAATTTTTAGTACAATACATTTCCAAAGAGGAGAAATGATTCCAGAGCCTAGGACTCTCCAGGAGAAAATAGTTCCTTACAAATGGAAGGGTAAATCTCAAAAATCAATTTAATCTTAGGTCATCCAAAGCCAGGGAGGAGATTAAATTATCAAAAGAAAAAAAGCCAAGTGTTACAAGGAAACTCCTGAACTAAATTTTATAAGAATGAATGTAGACTTTGGAAAGGAATATGTCATAAAACTATAAAAAATAAGATAAAATTAAAACCAGCAACTAGTATAAACATGAAGAAATGTAGAGTGATAGATTTTAAAATTTATATTGTTCAGAAATTTAATCAAAAAAGCATACAGAGAGAGAGAGAGAGAGAGAGAGAGAGAGAAAGCAAAAACATGAAAGAAAATCCTGAACTCTTAGAAATATGCTTTGTTGCCAACATGAATAATCACTAAAGTATATTCAACAATGCACTAATCTGGCATCTATTTCTTTGCTTCTATCAATAACAATAATGACAATTAATTCAGTCTTGCTTGTATGCAAGATGCTTCCTTCATATTTTCTCTTGTAAAGCCTACAATAGCTTTATAATTAATAGCTTAATCATGGCACTTTACAGATAAGAAGCAATGGTGTAAACAAATCACTAAAATACGCAGTAATTGGCACCACACTCCATATACACACAGTTACATGAAGGAATGGAGGATGACATAAACTGCTTGAGGAGTGGGACACTGTAAGAAATATTAGGATATGTTATGAACCATCTGTGCTTGTCTCCTCCATCTCCTATGTGTCCTACCAATCTGTTGAGACTAAGTGATACATGTTGTGCTTTTCTACTTATCTTTTATGTACAGATGTCAATGTACAGTATTCTATCAATCAACCTTCCTTTTGTTAGAGCTGGAAGGGAATCAGGAGAAGAAGGCCTTGCTTTGCCCATTTTCCCTTTCTCTGCCTGCAAATACTCAGTACAATAGCATTCTGGCATCTTCTACCTGTGCCGCCTGAGATGCAAGCTTTCAGACAAACACCCTTTATTACATGGATCTAACAGACATTGCATGACTTGGTGATGTCATGAGTGGTTTCCTGAGTTGTTGACAGTGGCTGAAGAGTGTGTCCCTAGAACAAGTAGCGAAAACCGATATTCAGAATGTCCTCCCTCCTTCTCTGCCATGAGCAGGAGCTTTGAACATAGTAGACCAAAGCACAGTGATCCTAAAACACTGATATTCCTGATACCCAACCTTAAGTCCAGCACCCCATGCCTTTCAGTATGTCCCAAGTGACTCAATTTATCTATTTAATTTCTTGTTGTTGCTGCTACTGCTGTTGCTGAAAAACTGACAATGGTTTCTGCTTTCTGTAATCTTCACTAACTCAGAAACAATATTCCAGCTAATTTGCTTTCAAGGTAGAAAAGTCAGAGGAGATGTATGTAGATGCCATGGTCACATGACTAAAGGATCTAGAAGTCCTAGCTAGTTCAAGAAATACTACAAAACCTACATTTTAATGAATTACTTTCCAGATTCATAAAAAAAAAAAATTCCCTAAGATCCAAAAAGACAAGCTTTAATGCCTATGCAATCAACACTACCCTTTGTAAATAATAGAGTGGAAGACTGCAAAATATTACAGAAAAGGAAAGGCTTAGATGTTGCTGATCAGTAAAGAAGATTGTTGGCTTTTGGTCTGTTTCTGTGTGTTGTGATGCTAAATATTGTCCCTGGTTGCCCCCAGTGATGAGGAGATTCTCATGTAGACCCAAGTGATATTTTACAACCTTGCCCCCAAGTTAACCCTGATTCGTGAACTCTGCTCATGACTCAAAGGAAGAAGGACACTCTGGATATCGGTTTTAGCTACTTGCTCCAGGGACACACTCTTCAGCTGATGTCAACAGCTCAGGAAACCACTCATGAGATCACCAAGTCATGCTATGCCTGCTAGATTCATACAATAAAGGGTGTTTGCCTACAGCCAATAATTGGGCAGAAGAGAGATAGGCAGAGTTTTGGTTCCCAGGCTGAGGGTCTGAGGCAGGGACCATGAGGACAGAGGAAGAAGTGGAGAAAGGAGAAGACACCATAGGGTAGGTGAGTCATGAGTTAAGAGCTACTTAGATAGAACCCAGCAAGTTATAATTTGGGATTATTGATGGCGGAGTAGATTCTAATAGCTTGGAGGATAGATATCTGCCCAACTCTGGTACATTAAAGGCTTATTACAAATATAAAGGTTTTGTGTCTTTTTATCTGGGAACTGAATGATCAAAGGCAGTGTAGCAAACCCTGATTGAGATTAAATAACTACTACAACAGAAAGTGTCAGTTTTGAGAAATATTTTCATAATATTGTTAATTATATACATTTTCTTACAAGGGAGAAAAGTGATTCCTGGCATCAGCACATCTATGCTTGTAAGAAAGCAACCCTGCATTTCTCTTTCATTTCTTCAGTAGTCTGGTTGTTTTGTTAGATTTTTCTGAACTAAGTAGATTCCTTGGGGGATATTAGATCTTAGTTTGAGAGGGCACTGTGCTGACTAACTTAATGTCAATTTGACACAAATGAGAGTCCCTTTAGAAGAGGGAATCTGAATTGAGAGGATAGCCCTCCCCCATGCCATATTTGCCTGTGGGAAAACCTGTATTACATTTTCTTAATTTATTATTAATATGTGAGGGCCCAACTCACTGTGCACAGTGTTGCCCCTGGTCTTGGGTGCTACAGGAAATCAGGCTGAACAAGCCATTGAAAGCAGCATGCCAGCTTGGCTTCTGCTTCAGTTCATGTCTCTAGGTTCCTCCTGCCCTGACTTCTTGGACTATGATATTGAAGTATTAGCAAAATAAATATTTTCTGTCCCAAGCTGCTTTGGGCTACCATATTCTATCACAGCAACAGAAGCCCAAAGACATCATTTGATAAATGTCTCATGAGAAAAAAATGGAGGAAAATCTGTATAACCACTTGTGTCAGATATTGGGGCAGTTTCCTATCTTCCAGACAATACAGTCACTAGGTGCCACCTTAGAAGCTGAGAATAGTCCTCACTCAAGTATAACAATGATGTCATGATTTGAGAGTGGATTTCTGAGATGCCAGAATTGGAAAAAATAGTTTTCTCTATAGTTTTTTTTTTTATAAATTATCCAGTCCTGAGCATTTTTGTTATGACAGCACAGTCAAATATAATCATCACCACATTATTTTGTACAATGTAGTCACATTTAAATAAAAGTACATATATACCCTAATGGATCACTAAAAAGAAATGAAATAGACAATTTCCTTTATAAATAGACAATTTTAAGTAACATGGTTTGCACATTTGTGTATTTTTTTTTTTTAAATCTGGGCAGTTTAGTTTTCCAACATAATGTTTCTCCAAACCAAATAACATGAAGTAATAAACATAAATAAAACATTGTAAGTTTGTACATGTGTGATGTGTGCTGTGGTGTGTGTGTGTGTGTGTGTGTGTGTGTGTGTGTGTGTGTGTGTGTGTGCATGCATGCGCGTTGGTGCATGCATGTGTAGTATGTGTGTGCATTCTTTCTTTTATTACCTGGTCA
The DNA here is from genome assembly GCF_978045245.1 of Mus caroli. Classification (NCBI taxonomy): domain Eukaryota; kingdom Metazoa; phylum Chordata; class Mammalia; order Rodentia; family Muridae; genus Mus; species Mus caroli. The sequence continues at coordinate 156,445,037 of NW_028227256.1, forward strand.
GAGCTCTTACAGGACAATCATCATGCTTTTCTCAATGAAACAATTTAGAAATTCATTTTCAGGAGGAGTCAATGATTGTCAGTACTGGTTGACAGAATTAACAGAACAAATGATCTCACAATGAAAAATAAATCAGAGACAGCTCCATTCCTACCCCCACCCCAGATCACAGATACTATCCAGCTATGAAATATCCTCAGAATCACTAGTTTCAGTTACATTTCAAAATGCTTGAGATTTCAATGTATTAGGTAGGACCTGATCCCTCTGATAGACAGCAATAAATAAATAAGTCCATGCAATAAGTCCATGCAAAGATACATCCCACCCCATCTTTGACAACTGCCTTTGTGGTGACTTAAAGGCAAAAACACTCTACTCTGATAAACTCTTTGGGTCTGGGCAGTGTAATTCCACAGCACTTATGCTGGGTTTAAAAATAGGAAGCTTTCCCCAGGAGGAATCATCCTTGTGTGTAACTGGAGTGGACACAATGTATTCCAGCTAATGAGAGGAACCCATGCAGCCACTTGGTCCTTTAGTAGTTTTGTGTGTGTGTGTGTGTGTGTTAGTTCTTTCTCCTCTTTAAGTTCTTTCTTCCATGTAGAGCACCTTAAAACTGTTTCTTCAAATCCCATTTTCTGACAAAGCATTTGTCTATAAATAGATCACTCACACCCTAGCATGTAGACACATATATGCTGACTCAAAGCCGGGTCCTTTTTCCACTATACTTATGTGAAATTAAACTCTCAGTTTCCAGTTTTACTGAAACAGCAGAAACAAATGTGTTCTACAAGAAACCCAATGATCAGAAGTCATTTACACATTAACTTTAGAAATCAGGTAACATACTTGTTAGTTCAGAAGGAATTTATTGAACAATTAGAGAGTTCACTATTGAATAAACTCAGCCATCATATCTACCTTCATAGACCTTGGCCCCTAATAACTAAGCCACCAAGGAACAAAACTCAGCAGGAGCTTGGGTAGGAAAAGTAATCAGTGCTATAGCCTGCCAAGAGCAGACTCACCTAACCAGGATTTGGGGAGTTAGCAATGTCTTCCCAGAACTGCCATCTACTGGAGACATTACCCAATGTAAAGGAGTGTCTCAGAGTAGGGAGAGCCAAGGAAAGAAGAGGTAGCCATTGTAATTTGATGAGGATTGTGGAGAATTGGAAAAACTGGTGTTGGAATGACCAACAGCACTCAATCCTGCAGGTCTTGCTCATAATGTTTAGACATTGATTGCTTTTTACAAGAGGAAGGAACAGGATTGAAGTTGCCTTTTAGAGAGTCCACCCTTGAGAAAAATGTAGAGAAGAAGGTCAAAGATGCAAACCACAAAGCAAGGTAGATGGCTGAAAGGTCGTGGCTGGCTTTGAGGTGTATTCCTCACCAGAACCAAGAGAAGCTGGTGGCTGATCAGATGGGGCAGAGTGAGAAAGGGAGAACCAGAATAGCCCCCTGAGTTGGATGTGGTGGCACCACATGCCAGTGCTCAGGAAGCCATGTCAAGCTCATGGCCAGCCCGACCACAGAATGAGACTTATATTTAAAAAAAATTGGCTTTCCAAGTTTATATTTGAATAACTCTGTCACACAGAAGCTCCAGATGTAGTGAGAGTTTGTGGACTCTGTGATAACAAATTAGAAATCCATATTGGAGAAGGAGATAAATGGTCCTGAGTGTCTAAACATCCATGACATTAGAGAACATTGAAAACTAAATTACAAAGAAAGGTCTGAAATGAATGATTGAGCCGTGATTGCCTTCCTGGTGGATAGACACTCAGTATAGCACATGTTTAGGGAAATAGGAGATAGGGAGGTAGAGAAAGAGAGACACAAAGAGGAGAGAAAAATCAATTTCATTTTTTTCCCTGAATTACTCAGTCTGAAACTCTATAAAGAAGCAATGTTAATTTTTCTTTGCTTAAAGAAAATCATGTTTAGCTTTGAATTACACATGGGATACGGAGGAAGACATCTTTTCAAAAATTAAAAGTTCTCAGTCTGGCTGAAAGAAAGATACACAGAATGAGTAGAGAAGACATGGGGCAAATGCTGTAGAAGAGTGAATTTTCAAGAGTAAGGAGAAGGAATGGAGTTGGCAGAGAGGCCTGAGGCTGAGCGAAGAGGAGGCAGGAAGACATCCAGCGGTGCTGGCTTCTTCAGCAAAGAGGGAGAAGATCATTCCAAATGTTTCTGGCAGTTGAAATAAAAGAAGAACAGAAATGTGTCTATGAGGAGAAGAAATAAGGAGACGGTCAGTCGGTAACTTTGACAAAAGTAATTTCAATACAACAGTTGAGACAAAAAAACAGACTCCAGTTGGTTAGAGGGCAGTGCTGGGGTGGGAGTGGGGGCATGCTGTAGGAAGTAGCTGGCAGACAGGAATCCTGATCCTGAAGGGAAAGATACTGAGTAGGAGAGGCAGAGATTAACCGGGAAGGAGAGGAGAATGGAAAGTTACTATCATGGACTTAGGCATTACGACATTGCTTGGAAAGAGAGAAGCCAGAGAGCCTGAGGATTAGGAATGACAAAAGAACAGAGGTGACTGAGAAGGTATGACTCAGAGGCCAACAGGTGAGACCCACCTTACCCAGATAGGGGATGTCAGCACATAACACACCCAGAGGTCCCTATCCTCAGCTGCCCTGAGTGCCAGTTGCTAAGAAAAATCCCTGAGCCAAGTAGCAATGGGATCATAGGAGATATTTGCCCCCTCCCAGAAGCAGCTTATAGCCAATGACTCACTAACAGAAGGGTACAAAAAGCCAATGTCTTTGCCCCAAACTTAGACTAAATCCATAGCACAGTTCATGCTTCGGAGCTCCCTGTGATTGGCGAGGTTAGACCCGAGTGAAATTGCATCCTTGCTTGGGCCCTCTGCCATGGCTTATCCTGTTCCCTTCAGTGCTATGTGGTAAAAAAAGAAAAAAGAACCCTTCAGTAAATCATATGAGCCCAAAGTCCTGACTCAGGCTCCACATGTTGGACACAGAAGAACACGTGTCATGCCCATGCACTAGAGGAGGAGGGAGAATGGAGATGGTTTTGAGAGCTGATGACATTACAGAAGAAATACTCCTCTGGTTTCTGCTGTACCCACCATGGAGTGGGTGAGGTATCTTCTGTGAATGGAGAGTGGAGTTAGAGGCATAAAGATCTTCGTTGTAAAAAGTATAAAATAGTGTTCAAAGAGAACAAAGTAGAGGCAGTATCCTGCAGGGGATGCAGGAGGATTAACTGGCTAAGATCAGAAGGGATTCATGAACTAATGGCCCCTTGTTCTCATTTTCATTCATAACTTCTGCTTGAACGTAGCTGGCCTAGTCGGCCATCATTGGAAAGAGAGGCCCCTAGGTCTTGCAAACTTTATATGCCCCAGTACAGGGGAACGCCAGGGCCAAGAAGTAGGAGTGGGTGAGTAGGGGAGCAGGGTGGGGGGGAGGATATAGGGAACTTTTGGGATAGCATTTGAAATGTAAATAAAGAAAATATCTAATAAATAATTAATAATAATAATAGTAATAATAAAAAGAAAGTAGCTGAGAACTCAAGTCATTACTTGCTGTGTGTTGATGAGACACTCAACACCACTGAGACCTGTTATGATTTACACTTGAAATATCCCCAATGGGCTCATGTGTTGAACACTAAGCCCCGAGGTTGTGGAACTCTCGGGAATCTGTAGATGGGTCCTGGTAGAAGTAGGGTTAGTCAGGGAAAGCCTTTGAAGATTATGCATGGGTCTTTGTTTCTACCTTGTTCTCTGTGTGCTTCCTAGATCATGAGAATAGCCACTGCCTTGTGCTCCTGTAGCATAGACAGAGCTGTTACTGCTGCCACACCTTACTCACCACAATGGGCTGAAATCTCTCTTAGGCCATGATCAAAATAATTACTTTCGTAAAGACTTGCCTCACCTCAACGACTCTTGTGAAGAGAGCCTTTACTGTGTATCTTATCTAAGCCTAGAAGAGAATGGTCCAAAAATCTTTTCTCCCTTGCAGTTCCACATTCAATTAGCAAACCCACTAAGTTCTATATTCCAAGCACATCTAAAAATGCCACTTCCAGTCATTCACTCAACTGCTTCAAATTATCAAACCTGCTTCCATGGTTTTCTTGCTCACTCATTTCCAGTCTTTTCCCATCCTCTTCTATTTATCTCATTGAAATATAATTAAGTTTTTTTTTTCTTAAAACATTTCCAATAGTGTTTGGGATAAAATCAAATGACTTAAAGTATCAGGGCCTTGCATATCTGGTCCAATACTACTGTTTTATTTCATTTCTGGTCATTATTCCTTCTATGTCCTGTATGATAGCTTCATACCTATACTTTGCTAATTCCTAATTCAAAAGAAATTGGATACATCTTTCCTATGCGTGGGTGACTGGGGTTCAGTGGGATTTTTTTTTCTAACTGTTCATTTGTCCAAAGTTAGGGTAATAATGACAGGATGGATGGCAGCAGATAAAAGTGCTTTCTGCTAACCCCAATAATCTGAGATCAGTCCTCAGACACTACATGACAGAAGATAACCAACTCACACAAGTTCTCCTTTGGTGTCCGCATGATCCATGGCATATTCACTTCCACCATACACTCACACAAATTAAATAAATAAATAAATACATGCTTAAGTTAGTTTCGCACCTCTTTCCAGGCAGGTTTCTACGAGATTAGCTCCAACCTCTGCATCTACACTTGGCCGAAGTCCTTAGAAACCATTTAGCACACTATGTCCCTCCAACCCAAACCTAGCCCTTATCACACTCAATGAATAACTCTCGATTCCTTTCTCTAGACACGGTATATCTTGCCTAATTATAGACTATGTATTTCTTAATAATGAGTCCTTAAAAGGGATTGCAATAGCCCCACCATAATATGCATGGACTATAATTCAGAAGTAGTCATGTGACATGGATAGTTGACTGTCCTTAATGAAATAATTAATGCAAAGGACAGATGAGAAAAGACAGTACCCATCACTAAGATTCTCAGGTACAAGTCCCTTTGCCTGTAAGATGCATAAACACAAAGATGTGATACTTAAAACCTGTTGGGACATTCTGATGGATCTTACAACTTCCCCAGAAGTATCTTGAACCAACAGCACACATTCATTTGTCACTGTGCCTTAGGGAATAGAAGAGTCTTCACTCTGCTTTCTTCCCTGCTAAGCTTATGGAGTCCTTGGGGAAATTTAGTAGCCATACTTCTTGGTAGACTAGACAACAATTTATTTGCCTTTTGCACTATTATAAGCTGTAAGTCTTCTAGAGCCTTTCTAGAGGCTGGTGGACACCAATACAACCATAGCTACCCACATGCAAGCTGTAAGTGGTTGGTGGCCAGGGAAAGAGGATTCTGCAGTCATCCAGAGGCATCCAACACACCCTGCCTGATCAGTGCCCTCTCCCTGGCTTCTTTCCTCCTCCTCTGGGAAGAGGTAGCCAAAAAGGCACACCTTGTCACCATTCTCTTTCATTTTCTTCTCCAGAAGGACTGGGAGAACAGTTCTTCTCTTCAACCCTTCACTCTCTACTGCCCCTGACTTCAATGTATGAAGCCATCTGAGGATCATTTGCTGGCTGAGCAAAGTTACGCAGACTATGGCCTTGTGGTGACTCATGCTCTTGTGGTCTCCCTGTGTTTACCATGGGTATTCCATTCCAGCTGGATTTCCCTCTCCCCTGGAAACCTACGGCTAAGCTATTTCTCCACTTTCTTTTTTCTACCCCACATACCCTTTCACCACCAGTGTACTCTGAAAGAGAAATGTGTGTGTGTGTGTGTGTGTGTGTGTGTGTGTGTGTGTGTGTGTGTTGACAGGAGACTGAAAACCATGGTCCAAATGCACCCTGTGGCTAACTTTCATATAGCCTATAAACTAAAATTGATTTTTATATTTTTTAGAGTTGTAAAACAGAAAATAAAGGGAAACACAAGAAAAATGCAAGAAATAATGTTTTATGTGGCCCAGAAACCCATAAATCCTAAGTATTTACTATCTGGCCATGTATAAAAAATATGACAGAAATATGCTGTATACCGAGGTCCTTAAACATGGATCTAGATTGAGCCAGATAGGATTCCCATTCCAGCTTGGTTGCTTTGAGCTCTGTGACCTAGATGCATCTGTCTCACAAAACACTAATCAACTCCTGAATGACATGGGCTAAATGTCACGTTATACACAGTACTTGGTGTATACCTAAGAAAGATAGAATAGATAGTCATTCTCACTGTAAATTTTTTACTCAGTGAGCTCTAACACAATTTAACTAACCCCAACTCTCACACTTTCATCTGAGAGAACATAATACCCCATAAATGTAAGATGAACCAAGTCTCTTAACTGCTCTGTGGTTGTATTTCTTACCAAAAATAAATGGCAGTGCTTTAGCCATGGTTCTTTCTATATTAGAGGTGAGGCAATGCTCCTGCCTGTATATGGTTCCAGAATGTCAATGCTTAGAGGATCAATCAAAGGCCATTTTCTTCCTTTCTTTTTTGTTTTTGTATTTGAGACAGACTCTAACCCAGACTGGTTGAAAATTAAAAGCTTCAGTTCCCAAGTGCTGAAATTACAGGCATGAGCTGCCATGTCTGATATAAATTTCTTTTCAACATGGGAGCCATCCTTTCCCTTCCATGGTCATCATCACCACAGATATAGACTCTATCATTGACACTCACACATTACCCATGAATCCCTGTCACTCTAGTGCCACTAACATGACTATTCCTTATCCAACCCATAGCAGTGGTATACTGTCCTCTGGCCCACGGCTTCCTCTTCCTCAGACAGGTTCTATAAAGCTGCAGGAACAATCCAGCTAGACATTACTCCCACTCTCTCACTTATGTTTCTGCTTCCAGAAACACCATGTGGTTTAGAACTGTCCTCCCTAAATACTACTACACTGGTTAGTTTGTTCCTTTGACTTCTCTTGTGCTTCTCATATAGCTCTTTCTCTTTTTATTATAAAAGTTCTACATGCTCATGCTCAACAATGTAGAGAATACAAGAGAATTTTTAAAATGTTCTAAGTCCATGGAAATTATTATTACTAACATTTGACATATTTATTTCTATTATTTACTCCCTATATTTATAGTATAATTTACATGTTATTTTTTTAACTCTAGATATGTAGGCCACACTGGCCTAAAACTCAGAGATCCATCTACCTCTGCCTCCCAAATTCTAGGATTAGAGACATGTGCCACCACCACCAAACTTAGATGAATTGCTTTTTCTCAACCAAATATGCAATCAGTTACTAATAGCAATTATTATCATTTAACAAGCCAAACAGCATAGAATTATAACAATCATACTTCTTCCAGTTTTGGGTTTTTCGTTTTGTTTTGTTTTGTTTTGTTTTGTTTTCTTTGCCTGGGATAGGTTGTCATTATGTTGTCCAGGTTGGTCTGGAACTTACTCTATAGACCAAGTTGGCCTCAAATTCAAAGATCTGTCCTGCCTCTGCCTCTGCCTCCTGCCTCTGCCTCTGCCTCTGCCTCTGCCTCTGCCTCTGCCTCTGCCTCTGCCTCTGCCTCTGCCTCTGCCTCTGCCTCTGCCTCTGCCTCTGCCTCTGCCTCTGCCTCTGCCTCTGCCTCTGCCTCTGCCTCTGCCTCTGCCTCTGCCTCTGCCTCTGCCTCTGCCTCTGCCTCTGCCTCTGCCTCTGCCTCTGCCTCTGCCTCTGCCTCTGCCTCTGCCTCTGCCTCTGCCTCTGCCTCTGCCTCTGCCTCTGCCTCTGCCTCTGCCTCTGCCTCTGCCTCTGCCTCTGCCTCTGCCTCTGCCTCTGCCTCTGCCTCTGCCTCTGCCTCTGCCTCTGCCTCTGCCTCTGCCTCTGCCTCTGCCTCTGCCTCTGCCTCTGCCTCTGCCTCTGCCTCTGCCTCTGCCTCTGCCTCTGCCTCTGCCTCTGCCTCTGCCTCTGCCTCTGCCTCTGCCTCGAGTTCTTTAATCAAAGACATACACTGCCATGACCAGAAATATCTATTTTCAAGGCAAATGTTTGTCTTCTAAAATCATTTAGAACCATTCTGTGGAAGAAAGGATGACTTTAGTTCTTCCCAGGAAAAATGGAGCATTCATGGATGAAAAGGAAAGTTCAGGGGTGGGAAATCGTTTCTACTTCACAATTTTGTCTGTATTATTTGTGTGTGTGTGTGTAGGGGGGAACACTGATTTTTGTCACAGACTCAAGAGGCAATTCTGGAGGTTCTGAGAGCAGTTGAGCTGGCCCTCCCAATCCTCGTTCCTACCTATGCCTAGTCTACTTCCCATCACAAGAGGCCTAAACAGCAGCACAGATATGAAATTACTGAGTTTTATGAAAACTAATAGATTCTGAACATCCTCCTTCTGAAACAGATGAAAGTTTGCCTCATTACCAATGTAGATTATTGCAAATTCTGAGACTTCCTCTCCAAAAATAAAACTGCATGGGCTGGTGAGATGGCTCAGTGGGTAAGAGCACCTGACTGCTCTTCCGAAGGTCCGGAGTTCAAATCCCAGCAACCACATGGTGGCTCACAACCATCTGTAACAAGATCTGACTCCCTCTTCTGGAGTGTCTGAAGACAGCTACAGTGTACTTACATATAATAAATAAATAAATCTTTAAAAAAAAAAGACAAAAACCAAAACAACAACAAAAAAAACCCACCCTAAAAACCCTAAAATATGTTTAAATTTCAAAGGGCATGGCAAGAATGGTGATAAATATTTTACCTCTGAATTTAAATTGCCTGGGTTTATCTGGGCTTAGCCATTTTCTCCTTTAATGACTTGGGGGACATTATACAATTCTAATAATCAGTAACATAAAATAATCTTAATAGTAAGCATAGCAGGGGCTAATGAGCTGCTTCAGTGTCACCTGCTGCCAAGCCTGTAAACCTGAGCTTGATCCCCAGGATTGAAATAGTGGGGGAAAAGAACAAACTCCTTCAGCTGCCCTTTAATCTCCATATGCCTTCCTCAATCCATGCCCCCCCACCATCACCCCACATACTGTCATACAGCAAATAAACCACAATAAAAACCTATGAAGCATGTTCCTAAGGCCAGCTTCCTAAAACTGCCAAACAGATCAAATGTGATCATGTATAGTAAGCACACAATAAAACATAGCATACATAAACAACAACTGTTCATCCCAGTCTTATCAAACAGATCTGAAAATGCCTCTCCCTGTCAATTTAAAATGCAGTGGAACATATATTTTCACAATCCACTCTACACTCATGACCAGCTTCTTAAATATCTTTTAAAATACCATGGAAGGATAGAGGAAAGTAGGCAAGGAAATATGGACATGAGACAGAAGGTATTGCTATTTCTTTGTTGTTTGCAAAAGCACAAGGAAAATGCCGTGTGTTAAAAGAAACGGTCTTTGTCTTTCAAATGTAAAGTGAAACAATTGGATTTGGATTAGGATGTCTGCTCTGCACAATGGAAAGGCTAAGATGTACAAGCGGGGCAATGGGCCAGAGCTGAAGCTTGGAGGCCATGGTTTTCCTCTATGAGGAATGTCTTGGTGCTGACCTTAGACTTTGTTATCTTCTCCTGTTCAAGCTCTATCTGCATTTAGAACGAGATATGGGGCCAAGCAATAATGACTAACAGAAAATAGAAGCATACAGAAGAAAGGACCAGAGAGTTCGTCTTAGCTTTTTAACCTGGCCCTTCTTCCAAGCACACTCTTGACCTGGTAAACAGAAGGATAGATGAGTTTAGCCTCATTCTTTCTTTTTTTAAAAGAAAAAACCACCACATTTTCAACTCCAGGATCTATTAGCTAAGTATATTTTACATTCAGCATTTTCTATTTGCCTCTTATACACACACACACACACACACACACACACACATTTTCTTAGAACCCGTGGTTTATTTTTAGGCTAAAGAGATTGGGTATCTCAGATCAATGTTCTGTGCTTCTAAGAAGAGAGTCTAAAGTAACTTCCTTGCCAGATCTAAAAAGTCAGTCATATAATTTATTAAAGGAATTTGAGAAAGCTCTGATTCCTTTTTAACCAGAAAAAGAAAAAGGGAAGGAATAATCCTGACCAGGTTCAGTGCTATACTTGGCACCTAAGAACTTGCAGGGACTACAGTTTCTTAGCTCCCCATCCTATTAGTCTACTGTGTGCCATCTAGGAGGGCTCAAGTTTACTGGCATGAAATCTCTCTTCTCTGCAAAAGTGTAATTCCTTTCTCTTAAATAATAGGGAACACTGAGCCAAAAAACCCTCAAAACAATACATTCGTTTAATGTCTCTAATGGTTCTACTGAAATCAGCCAATGAAAATACTGGCTACATTGTTCCTGAGAGCCTTAGCAGGGCTACACAAAACTCACCAAATCTCTATCTAATCATTCCTGTTCCCTTCCACTCAAAGCTCTTCTCTCTCTCTCTCTCTCTCTCTCTCTCTCTCTCTCTCTCTCTCTCTCTCTCTCTCTCTCTCTCTCTCTCTCTCTCTCTCTTTCTCTCTGTATGTGTTTGTGTTTGTGTGTTTGTGTGTGTGTTTGTCTTTCTTTCTTCATTTTAGCTTTTCCAAAAGAAAGAGATAAAAATATCCAAAGAATATTATATCTTTGATATATATGAGGTATAGATATTTATTTAGCTTTTGTGGGTATGGTAAATGTATTTTTCACCCAAAAGTCAGTATCATGGTACTTTATTAAAAAAAAAAAGAAGAAGAAGAAGAAGATAGGATCATTTATTTAAAACATGGGTTTTCTGAAAAGTTGAGTCAATCTCCATTACTAAGGACACAGACAGCTTGATATTGCATTTTAGTTTCTCTTAAGAAAATAATAGAGGGGGTATAGTTTATTGTTTTCTAGCAGAGGACAAGGCACATGGGGAGACACTGAGATTTCTGAGATATTTTAGCTAAAAAGAAAAGTGATCCACTCCAAACAATAATTATCAAGTTAGCGCACCATCTCTTTCCCAAGGGGAAAAAAAAATGGGTCATGGTGACCCTTGTGAGCAGACAGAGAGCAGAGGCTGAAGATTCAGAGGGAAAGATGAGAAAATGAGAAAGGCAAAGGGGCAGGGAGAAACAGAAAATAAGTTTAGAAACGAATCCAAGTATACTAAAACAACAGAAATTAAAATACTTCCAGTAAGAAAAGGCCATCAGTTACTGATTCAAGAGACAATGTTGTCTACACAGACCATTCCCATGGACCGTCGTCTAAAAATCTGAGCTGAAACCAGTATTAGAGCCCATCCCTACTCAAATTCCTTCAAAAGATAAAAACACCATCTGAGACAGGATCTCACAATGCATTCCAGGCTAACATACATTTCGTTGTGTTCACCAAACTGGCCTCACACTCATTGAGATCCTGAGTATTGGCCATACAGTTGGAAGGCATCATACTGGGACCTGTGAAAACCTTATTAGTAATATAATACATACATGATATATAATATATAATACATAATATATTAATAAAATGTTTCTACTACAATGCATGTGTCATACAAAGGAAATACATTAGCACTCTGCCCTGGCTCAGTGACACCTTCATGGCAAGTGTTATGACCTCATAGAATTTGCTATACAGATTCAACGACTGGCAAAGCAGAAAAGGAACAGTTGTGGTTTTGTTTGTTTATTTGTTTGTTTTAAGGTCACTTTCTATACTGTTGAAGATGAGAGATCTCAAGCATGGCAGAAAGTTGGCTCTAAATCACTGGAATGAGTCTTCTAACACACCAACTCCAGGTTGACTATTTAATCCATTATGCCTCTTATTGACAATTATATATTTTTTTTAAGAATTAACTTCTGAGAGGCTCTGACAGACCCTGACAAATACAGAGGTGGATGCTCGCACCCAACCATTGTACTGAGCACAGGGTCCCTAATGGAGGAGTTAGAGAAAGGACTGAAGGAGCTGAAGGGATTTGCAACATATAGGAAGAACAACAGTATCAACCAACCAGACTCCCCAGAGCTCCCTGGGACTAAACCACCAACAAAAGAATACACATGGAGGAACCCACGGCTCCAGCCGCATATGTAGCAGAGGATAGCCTTGTTGGGCATCAATGTGAGGAAAGGCCCTTGGTCCTGTGAAAGCTTGATGCCCTAGTGTAGGGGAATGCCAGGGCAGGGAGATGGGAGTTGGTGAGTGGGTGGGGAAGTACCCTCATAGAAGCAGGGAGAGGGGGGATAGGATAGGGGGAATTTGGGGGAGAGGGACCTGGAAAGGGGATAACATTTGAAATGTAAATAAAGAAAATATCCAACAACAACAACAAAGAATTAACTTCTGGTCTTGTCAATCTCTACTTAAAGTTCAAACATGTCTCTTCATTTCCTGGAAGTTAGTAATAAAATCTTCAACTTGATGTTAAGGACTTTGAATGATCTCTTCCTTAGTCTTCAGCTGGTGCTTTGCTAATGAATATAACTTTCTATGTTTTCTATGTATAATATATAATACATATATATTTTCTGCAATTTTCATACATGCAATTCTCACACTTCTACCTTTACCAAGTCTCCTTTACTAATGAAATTATATCATCTTCAGAAATATAATTTAATTTTTCCTTTCTCCTTCCAGTTACACTACTCCTATAATTAAGGCAACTTACCTCATTTTTAAGCATATGACTATATTTAACTTATTCAGGGTTAGTGCTTGGGAATAGCTCCCCTACTACACTGTAAGTTCATTGCATATATATCTTAATGAGTTTTTGTCTCCTACAAAGACGCTAAGTGGTGAAAGGCTGAACTCCAAAATTTGATTATTTTATACATGAATGAATCAAGGTCTCTATGTGCCAATAATATGTCGCTTATTATACCAGACGTTTTCAGCATTGTCATCACAAACAGCTCCAAGATGGTTAAAAATATAGTTGAATAGAATTCAAGTACTAGAAGTTTTTAAACTGGTGTGGTTGCTAAGTATTCTGATGAACAATGAAACCTGTGAGGGCACAATCCACAGACCTCTGATGGAAACAATTTGACTTGGTGATCTTAAATGATCCCAAACTGGCTCTAGCCTTAGGTGAAAATCAGTCCAGCAATCCAACAGAATTTCCCATCAGCAAACTATGCTAACACAATCAAAATTGTTTTCCCAAAGTATCCCCACCCCAAACTTTCTATCCAATTGGTTACTCTAAAGTGACTGACAGATATAGCCAACCTTTTTTTGAGAAAACATTAGCTCAGAGAGATTTGACAGATGTTTCAATTTAGAGGTTATACAAGTCCAGCACTTAAATCTAGTCCTGGCTTCTTGCACTAGATGCTGAGCAACCTTAATCTAAGCCACTTTCACTCACAACCCTCGGTTTCTCTAACTCAGAAGCAAATCCAAACCCAAAGTCAATACTTCTTAGAATCCTCAAATAATCACTGTAAAAAGAAAAGATTCCAAGACACATTCCCTGTTAATTTATGACTGTCACTTCACTCTTGTGTCTGTCAAAAAAAGTCCATTTCAAAACTTCCATAGCACAGTGTATTCATAGGAAGCCCCGGGGTATAGATGTCACAGAGGGACAAGAGAACATTAAGCTATAGATATCTCAGGCTGTTTAATCTGATTCTCTGCTTTCAGAATTAATGACAAATTTCATCTGGCATCCCAGGATCCATGGATTCTGAGTCTCCAGGATTCATTCCTGGTAGTGTTAGGTTAACTCAGGGCATTTGGCAGGACGTTGAGAGGTGCTGTGAGTAACATCAGTTTTGCAACTTCATTTGTCATATAATTAAATTATTATATAATGAAAACTATGCAGCACACAATAAAATGTTCACTCTCCTACTGCGGTACAGTATACTTAGGCATAAACCAACCACAGGGGGGAGTGAAAATGACGTGAAAAGGTCAGCCTTAAAATTATTTTAATTCATTTAGAAAAAAACAATAAAAAGAAGAACAAACCCAGGAAGAATTAATTTCCAAACCAAATGGACTGAGGAAAGTTGAGTGAAAAACAGGAAATTAAGGGAGAAGAAAACAAATACTGGGTCAGGGAAACAGAAAGAGAGTGAGCCTTAAAGAGGTGGCTGTTGATACAGTTTCTCCATGAATTGTAGCAAGTTGTTGATTGAGCATCGTTAACATCCTACTATTCTAAGTGTACCACTCAAACCTGAGCACTCACACTATCAGTATGACACCCTGGATTTTTGAAGGTAACTGTAGAGAAATGTTTGCAAACAGTGCATTTGATCCAGAATCAATTTATGAAATAAATGTAGTGGATTGCTAAGCAACATGTTTTTTTTTTAAGATCACATAAAATACAGGTGTATATCATGAGCTGTTATGTATTATCTAGAAAGACATCTTGGTTATTCAAACCTATAAGTATATACACATATACTGAGTTCACATAAAAAAAAAGTCTCTCAACTACAAGCTGAGATATTTTTAATTGAAAGTTTTTATGTCCAAGAACAAATTTTCCTCTTAAATTATCCTGTCTTCTTAGATTGCCCCCCGTTTCTGACTGAATTCTAACACATGACATTGTCCCAAAGCTTTGTTATTTAGTAGATATAATAGGAAACTTCCGCCTCTGAACTGTTCCTCTTTCAGCCTCAAGCACCCATAGCCAGCTGTGTGCAGAAGAAAGACTCATTGTCATTTCCAAAATCATTTCCAAAATCAATGCTTCTAGAGCAAAAAATAATCTTGGGTGGATTTGCATACAAAGCATTGAATAAATAGTCCCTAAAATATACAGTCTCTTCATTTTTCAAATGCGAGTAGCAGCACCATCTTATGACAATTACGGTAATGTATATTCACTAAGCTCTTGGTACATTGAAGTTATTTAAGGACAGCTAACAGTTCCCTAGCCTCTCAAACTGAATTCTTCATCATAGTCCCATTTTTTTTTTACAAGATGTGATGCTTCTCTGAGACCCAAATTCTTGTAATAATTCTGTAATCCTTGGTCCTTCTTGAGCCCATGTAGTCCACTGTGACCAGTTGATGTTATCGGACCCAGCTTCTTCCAGAACCTCTTTGCCCTTTATCCTCTCTAAAGCTGGCATCGCTTCATTCCCAGACTCTGCAGCTTCCATTTAAAGACCAAAGCTAGAAGACTGCCAATAGCTCATTCACCTCAAATGTCATTGCTATTCTACATGAGTCCTCTGGTGGCTAGCCAGGGACCTGGAGCAGGTGACTCACATCTCTGTGCATCAATGCCTTTGTGTGTAAAAATAGATTGGGTATGTTCTTAACTCACTGTGAAGATTAAATGAGAAGCACTCTGGAAAATGCCTATCTCAAACTGAATGTTCAATGCTTCCCCCTAGTTTGCTTTCTCTGTCTCTTTCCTTTTTTCCTTCCTCTTCTTATATCCTGTCTTTCTTATCTTGTCTCCTATTTATCTTCATCTTGTTATTCTCTTTCTTCATTGTATTGATTGTTACCAGCAATTGGTTGTTTCATCCATTGTTTTTTAATTATTTTTTTTATTTGTATAGATGTTTTGCTACCGTGTGTGTGTGTGTGTGTGTGTGTGTGTGTATGTGTGTGTGTGAGTGTGTGTGTGTGTGTGTGTGTGTGTGTGTGTGTGTGTGTGTGTGTGTGTGCGTGCGCGCAGTGCCCAAGGAAAGCCAGAAGAAGGCATTGGAACCTCAGAGCTGGAATTAAAGTCTGTTGTGAGTCACCATGTCATTGCCAGGAATTGAACTTAGGTCCCCTGAGTGAGCAAATAGAATGCTTAACCTCTGAACCATCATCTCTCCAGGACCCCTTCCTCCATATCTTGCTCTTATAGCACATCATTATATCTTCTGTAGACCAGTTGCTTTTAAACTTTATGCTAATATCCTTCAGATTCTGTGATGCAACTTAGGACTTCACAAGAGGGGACAGACAGTCAGGCTGAGAGGTGTGTCTTCAGACCATTTATCTTGTCTCTACCAGAGACACGTACACATAGAGAGGTGGGAGGGAGATGGGTACAGAGACAGAGAGAGATGGAGATATTGGAGAAAACCAGCTACCACAGAAAGACAGAGTGTCATTATTAATTTTCAGCCTTGAGCCTCAACTGAAATATCCTTGATTCCTAGTTGTCCAGCAACACATGTCTCTAGGAATTGCTTTATTCCACTTCCTTCACTATTAAAAGTTCTCCTGCTGGGCAGTGGTGGTGCACACCTTTAATCACAGCACTTGGGAGGCAGAGGCAGTGGATTTCTGAGTTCCAGGCCAGCCTGGTCTACAGAGTGAGTTCCAGGACAGCCAGAGAAACCCTGTCTCAAAAAAAAAAAACTGAGAAAAGAAAAGAAAAGAAAAGGAAAGGAAAGGAAAGGAAAGGAAAGGAAAGGAAAGGAAAGGAAAGGAAAGGAAAGGAAAGGAAAGGAAAGAAAAGAAAAGAAAAGAAAAGAAAAGAAAAGAAAAGAAAAGAAAAGAAAAGAAAAGAAAAGAAGTTCTCCTAGATATCTACCAAGTCAAATCACACTCAACACTGACTGATTTGCCTCCTAACTTAGTGGGAGAATTGGAGCTACATGGCATTTCCAGAAGCATGCCCCTGCGGTGCAGTGGACTTTGCCACTAGACAGAAGAACTAGTAAAGTTGTAGCAAGTTCAGAACCCCGTAATTGAGAATGGCAGGAATTTGAACTAGTTCCAGGCCAGGTACCTGCCCTGGAACATGTGACCATGACACCCCACTGAGAGGACCATGATTGCGTGCCCCTTCTCAAGGACAGGCACTCCAGCTTCATCCTTCACCCCCATTGCTTAAGTTTGCCTCCTTCCTGTGCCATGACCCTGGTCCTGTACTCCCTCCTGTCTTCATTCTTACACTTCAAGTCGTCCATATCCTCTTGGTTCTCTGCCTGTATAAATATGTCGTGCCTTTCAACATTGTAAAGAAACACTGCCTTGGGCCTAATTTCCCCCTCCTTCAGCCCCTTCTCCAGCCAGAGTTTTGAAAGATTTTTATCACGGTTTTTTCTCTCTTAAAACAACTCTCATCAGTACTTCCCCTCCAATCATCACAAACATCCCTACTGTGTTTTAAATGATTGCTCCATGGTGCCCGAGGCTGGAAGGGATGCTCCTACTTTTGGTTTTAAGAGAACTCTCTACTGCACTAAAGGATTTGCCCTGTACCCTCTTTTCCTTCAGTTCTCTGAGAAACATGCCATATGATGAAAAAGTCTCTCATTTTAAGGGTATAAATCAATATTTTTAACATACTCATGACCTGTTCAGTCATCCCCATAGACAACAGAAAACATTCTGCTTTCAGTTATGATCCTATTGCCCTCATCCCCTGCAGCTTGAAGAAATTATTAATCCACTTTCTATTCCATCTGTCCCTTCTGGTCATTACTATTGATGGAATCGCATGGATTTGTAGATTTGGTGTAAGTTTTCCAGCTTTCATCCATGTTGTAGGGTTCATGAGCTACGCTTTTTAATATAATATTTCATTGGTTCTTTGAAAACTTCATACATACATTGAATATATTTTGATAATATTCACCTCACTCTCCATCTTCAACACATTTGAAATCTCCCCACCACACCTTCCAACTTCATATATATGTATTTATCTCCCAGAGTCCAATTTGGGCTACCCCTATAAGCATCTTCTCAAACACAGTCAGTCTGCCAAGGACCAACCCTTAAAGAAACATGACTGTCCCTATACTAGCAGCCATCAACTGACAATAGGTACTTAGCTAGAGGAGGCTCCCCTACCCCTCCCTTATTCATTGCAGCCATGGTGTTTTATGTCTGAATAATGGGCCACTATACTGATTCCATCTTTTGTTTTCTATTCCTTTCCTCCTTTAAGTTTGTTCCTCAATTTCTGCCACAATGGAAGTGATGGGTCTTTTCTTCCACATCTGTTATTTTTCATGTTTTTTTTTAAAGCATCTATCTTCCAACTCCTTGTCTAACTGTCTGATGTCAACATTTAATAGCCTTTCCCTGAATAACTCATCCAGATCTACAGTATCAGCTCTGATAAATTTCTTGATGACTCCAAATCTGCACATTCTTTTCGAGTTTGAAGCCATATCTTTACATTCTTCTAGACCTTTGAAACAGGCTATATTGCTGAGCATTTTAAATTCAATTCATTCAAAGTTGATTAATTTCTCAGGACAACTACGCATCCTAATACCTATCCATTCACAAGAAGTTGTATTTAACATGTCATTATCTAAAGCATGCAAACTGATCATCTTCCTTTACCTTTTATCCACTTCGGTCTGCCCAAAGCCCACACAGTGCTCAAGGCTCTACAAATACCACACTCCCTTTCTCCACTTCTGTTGCTACTGCTTTCTGTTCCTTTAAGCCCGTGTCATTATCTCTTCTGTTAATTACCAAAGTCATCTCTGCAATGAGCTCCCCCAACCTAGTCTCCGTATTTCTATAGACTGCTAATCTTATTATACCATCTATTTAAATCATCTCTGGTGCTCTCTGCTCTCCCCTAACCGGCTTAGCACAAAACCTCCTTAATCGTCCTTGTTTGAGTTTCTAGAATTGTCAGTAACTTCCCCCCAAATAAACCTTGTGATCCAGCTTCACATTTGACTTGTGCTTAGCACCTGTGAGTCTCTCATTCTGCCTAAAATGTACGATGTTACTAAACAACTCCTCGTTGCTCAACATTTACTATGCACTGAACACTTTCCTCACTTTGAGATCTAACATACATAATTCTCTCTGGCAAGACCTAGCTATATATCAGTGACACTGGCAGAAGTTACCTCCCAATGAACCTTGAGTCCCTGACTACCTAGCACATTAGTTAGCATTCTTTTTAACTTTGAAGATGTCTTAATAATCCTCTATCTATCATTATCCACAGAGCTGTCTCTTCTTTCTAGAGTGCTCTTGATACCCATCCAGGCACTTTCCAAATTTAATCTAAGTATTATATTGTGATGCCAGTAACACTGAATGATAATTATTGTTAGCCCTGGTGTTTTTTCTGGTGTCTGAGAATGATAGATGTTCAATATATATCTATCATTTGCTTGATTAAAGAATAAGTTGATGAGAGCACCCAACCCATTATAAGACTACCATATGTCATAGATTTGATCTCTGGTCTTGTACCTGAATCATTATCCATATGTTCCTTTCTTAGTCACTACTGAATACTCTGAGCCTACACAGAATTATAACCCAGCCTAATTCACATACAGACTCTTTTCAGCCTCTGAAATTCTAAACCCATCTTGATGTCTGAGACTTTGACAGACCCATCTGTTGCCTTTACCACCCACCAACCTGCATATTTGGTATCTATATACACCAAAATTTTCCATCATCAGTGTAGTCACACACATGGATACTCCATTATTTAATATCTTCATCTGTCACTAAATGACAAAGGTTACATATTCTGTTAGGGAGGTAAAAATTATGAGTTACTGAAATAATAACATCATTCTAACTTATGAAATTTCAGATGCTATCTATCTGATGGGGAACCCACCTTTTGACATACTAAGATTTTCTCCACAAATCTGAAATCATCCCACCTGTGTGAACGCCTATACCCACCTACTCCAAAGGAAGTTGGCTGTGATCCTGTGACTAGCCTCAAGTTAACATCAGAGGAAGTTATTGAAGAGCATGCTTCTCTCTGGGAAAAAATACTAAACCACAGCAGATTGGGGTCAGGTTGGGCTGTTTACACAAGTTCTTGATTGATTTTTTTTTTCTTTTGTGAGTGAAGGCTTTAAGCTTTATGGGCAGCATAAATCAAAAATTCGGACTGGGATTCCATATTCAGCTCTAAACATAAAAGACCTGTCATATGTAATATATCTTGAGCCAGAAAAGAAGATTGAATTTTATCTGTAAGCAAAGCCCTTTAAAAATAGGAGCTCGAGAATCTTTATTCAACACTAGGAGACAGTTTCAATTCAGGATGATAAACCAAATGAAAAGGCAAATGCAGGAATACAGTTTGAAAAGAAAGTTTAAAACTCAGCCTACATAGGCTCATCATATCTATTTCTATTTTGCTTGGGTTTATCAACTAAGGATAAATCTGTACTAGCATATGGCTAAGAGATAGCAGTATTCTATAGTCATAAAATAGTGGAATAATAAAATATCTAAACACAAAAAAAAATTAGTTTCCTATCTCATCATAATTCTCCATTATGTTCAATTAGTCAGATACACCAGTTAGAGTAGAATTCATATACATATATATAAGTATATATATATATATATATATATATATATATCCCTACTCATAGAATAAACAGGCACACACAAGGACAATAATAGCTTATCAATTGAAAGTCATCTATTCAAAAGTTCCTAGAGTCATTCTACTATGTGTCCACCTAAGTTCTCAACTAGGAGATCTCTAGGAGATAAAGATGACTGAGACATAGAATATTTCCTTATTAGATCCCTCCCTTTGTATACATTTGCAATATCTTTCTGCTCTTATTTGTAAATGCTTTCTAAAACCCCTAATTTAGCTAAATCAAGGTTTGTTTTGGGGGGGGGTTGTTTGTTTTTGTTTGGGGAGGGTTGTTTGTTTTTGTTTGTTGAGACTGTATACACGCTCACAGCCTATGGTAACTAGAAAAAGAGCAAATTTCCTGTGGGGCCACAATTCTAGCACACAGCTCTTAGTCTCCAGTAGCTCCTTTAGCCATCCAAATCCTGCTCCTTTTCCCTGGTCAATCATTTCACATCTGCCTTTATGACCATTTCACATTTCATTTTGCTTTTCTCCCTCCCCAGTGTCCTGCTCTCTGATAACCATGTAAGCCTCTCTCACAAGGAAATGAAACTGAGAATGACATCCAGACAATAAAGTCCTCCAGCTAGATCTCAAGTTCTGATCCTAGCAGACACATGAGCCTCTATTTTGTTTCTCCTGCTACACGAATGACCTAGATAGCCTCCAAGACCAGTCCCCAAGATAGACTACACCCATACTTCCATCATACAGCTTAGAGTAAATCTCAGGAGTTCCCAAGTCTGGTTAAATTCTCAAATTCCAAGTTCTAGCTTCAAACAGAACCTTGAGTTTTCCTTTATAAGAAAATATCTGTTATATAACAAATTGAATTTTCACAGGCTAGGAGATGGCTCAGGCAGTAAACTGCGAGCTGCAGAATCATTAAGATGTGAATTTAGATCCCTCTCTCTTAGGACTACATAAAAATGCCAAGTGGCACAAGGCATACCTGTAAAAGAAAGCCCTAAGGGTGAGGCAGAGCCATGCAGATGCCGCTTATGAACCAGCCAGTCCAGCTAAATGGATACATTTCAGCTTAAGTGAGAGACCTTGTTTCGAGAGACAGAGGAAGGCATATATATGTACGCACTTAGGAGCACATATACGCACAAACATGCAAGCACTCACACATGCTAATTGTATATTATTTAAGTAAATACATATACATATACAAATATAAAATAATGTTTCTGTATAGCTTTACTATCCACCCTTATCGTTATTTATCACTTCCTGTTCCTTTCTGTGTGGCCCCCTCTCCCCCTCTGATTAAAAAATCCCCTCATATTTTGCATTTCCTGCTCCAGAGCACCTGTGACTTACTATTTCTCTCCCTGGAGCTATTTCTCTTCTCTTCTACTTTTCTGATGCTCACAGTTACTATGCATTATACACACAGAGAGAACGATTTGGAGCTAAAATCCCCAAATAAGAGACAACACATAGTTCTTGTCTTTCTGGCTCTATATTATAGCAGCAAATTTTCTGATTTCATTATAGATTTCATTTTCCTTACCGCTGAATAGAAGGCCATCATGTGTGTGTATCCCATTTTATTATTTATCAGCTGAAGGACATTTATGATGCTTCTGCTTCCTACCTATTGTGACTACAGCAGCAGTGAACATGGCTGAGAAAGTCTCTCTGTAGTAGGCACTTATGCCTCATGGACCATGTATGGCCGGAATGGCCATGAGTACCAGAAGAGAACTTACTACTCCATTTTCCTAAACCAATATAATTTCTGGCTGCATTAACACCCTTATCCTTATAACTACTGACAGATGAAGCTCTCATCCCTCATCAAAGAAGCTTCAGACTTGCAGGAGATGGAGACCATCCCAGAGACTCACAACTAGTTGAAATGCAGTATGCTTACTTATATTTAAATATATTTATAAGTTCATATTACATGTAATTATAAATAATATATATGTTATAAAATGTCTACCCCATAAATATATATAATAAGTTTTATTTATATTTATACAAACCATTTGATCATTGGGTTCTGAAATCACAGAAGAGGGAGGCTGAAAGACTACAAGAGCCAAAATCCTAGGACACATGCCTGTGAAGGACATATGTATGTCCTTCACATATGACCTGGAAGCTGTACTCATAACATCTCAGAAATATGTTCACCTAAACAAGATTACACAATTACAAAGTTGGGAGTCATGCCAATAAGTATGGGAGTACCCTCACAAGGTCAACTTCTAGACAAGGAGCCTTGGGTAGTCAGTGACTGTGATAATTCACTTTTCTCCAGAATGAGCCCTCTGCTCAGTTATTCAATAGCACGAGATTAGCCTTAAACACATAGACATATGAGCAACACTAAAGGAACTCAGAACACATGTAAAGAAGAGGTCATAGATTTGAGGGAATACACTAAGAACCAGGAACAGAAAGAAGGGTGGAAATGATATAAATATAGTACTCATGTGTGAATTTTTCCCCAAAATTAAAACATCAAATGAGAAAAGAAAGTAGAGAAAATTTAGGAGAGATGCATGATGTTGGCCTTTGGCCTCCACATATAAGCCCACACATGTGCATGTGCACCTGAATGCACACATCCACAAACACACTGCAACAAGCACATGCATACATTGCAACACACATGCACACACACACACACATACACACACAATGCCACTTTAAATAAAAACAGGAGAGTAAGAAATAAAAATAATTAGTTTTTAAATAATGGAAGTAATACCTACATCAGGATTGTTTGTTGGTTTGTTTGTTGGTTTCAAAATAACATTTAAAGAGACACCAACTGCATTAAATCAGAATATGAATTCAGTGCTAAGATCTTTAGTTTGGGAACAGAGACCCAGGTCTAGTCATATTTTGGGGGGAGGAGGGGGCAATTCATTGAATTTTTCTGTTTTGGACTGAAATCAGAAATCTCTCCTTTCCCATCCAGGTCTCAAATTCTAATCTATAAGACTATGCTCTTAGTCTATGTGTTAAGGTACGATAACAAGTTGACAGGTTAATGCAACTAATTATTTTCAGAATTGGTTGACTGATAGCATTTTTGATTCGATTCCAGATCAGAGGGAACACTTGAACATGGTCAGAGATCAAATCTATGGCTGAAGCTAGCTGAGGAATTAACAATGAACTGTACCACCTTGAAAGCCCAGTGCTTAAAAGAATACCAACAACCTTTGTTTTGATGCCAGTGGCCAAAGTCTTAATAGGAAGAACAAAGTGATGTAGACTCTTGTATTTCACTGACTTTTGCTTCAGTCTGCACTTGCTGAATGTTTACTAAATGTCAGACTAAGTGGTTGGCGTGAGTCTAAAATAAGTGCACAGTCTCATGGTAGGGAATGAATCCTCTCTACTTCAACAACACGTTGAGCTTTCCTTGCCTTTCCCACTTCTCCCAGGCAGGAGTAGATTCTGTGTTCATCTCCTGTGTCTCTCATCTCTAGATGTCAAGCCAATATCTAGACAAGAGCTCATTTGTAGGTTTCACACCACCTGTTTGGGAAAATGCGGAATGGATTAAGTACTGCAGACTCTGAGCAGGTCCTGGTGAGCCCTGGCAGGTACCTCATGTGATATTAACTGAGTCTGTTTAACACCATCCAGTGCTTGTAAGCACAAGCACTTGAGTTCTGCTGGCAGCTCACTTGCCCATAGATCATGACCCTAGTCTGATTTAAACAATCTCAGTCATACTTGACTACAGTGTCCTGGCATAGCCACCAGATGCTGGCATCCACCCACCTACTTATACCTCCTGATGACCTCTCTGCCTGTCTTCATAGAAGCTCATCCTGAAGTCTGGGTAAGTGGTTCAGCTCCTATCCTGCAGAAATCTCATCTTTTTCTCTTTTCTCCTGAAGAGTGTCCATAGGCTTTTCCTTCTAACATCAAAACTCATGGTGATGTGATAAATATTTTTTTTTAAAGTAGAAATATCTACAGAGTAATAGACACACCAGGCCTGATGGTACAATGTTTGCTATTTGGTCAGCTAAAACAGGAGGATATTTCCAGCCTGGGCTACCAAATGATACTCTGTCTCAAACTTTTATAAAAGAAAAAAAAATGCTTGTTGGTCCACGGTAGAGTGCCTGCCTAGAGTGTGTGGGGCTCTGGGTTCAATCCCCAATATTGAGAAAAGACAAAACATGACAGAGGTGCTAGAGAGGGAAGTTGGAGGAACCATTACAACGGGTATTTTAATTTATCAAGAAGGAAAGGGTGTCCAGCAAGAAGAAACAGCTTCTTCGAAAGCATAAATATAAAAAGAAGTCCAAGCCGTTTGGAAAACAACGAGCTTTGTGTACTCCGAATGATGAAAGATGAGAGCCGAGCCGTAGATAAGAGGGAAATGGAGACTTTAAATCCTTTGCTAATAAAAATGTGTGAAAGTTGGCATGCTTTGAAAGTATTCTGGATATAAAAATGATGAAGTAACCAGACAGAAACAAAGCAACATATTCTGCCATTTGGGAATTAGTGCGGGTTCATTCACCCCCATCATTTACAAGGCTGAGTTTTCAAGGAATTCTGAGGTTCTTTAGCACTACCATGATCAGCCATACCATGGCCTTGGTTGGGAGCCAGAGCAGGTAAAGCCCTGCCCAAATGCATAATGATGAGGTAGGTTAAGGTCACAAAGAAAAGGAAATACTATGGGGAATATTCAGCAACTACTACTAAATGTATTTAATTTGCATTAAGAACAAACATATCCTTTGGGAAATCTCCCCTGACTTATTTAGGCTTGCGCCTCTTCCTCTGAATTCAGGACAGTTGTCTCTCCTGTCCTCGGTAGAAAAAGCAGCTGGGCATGAGGGAGGTCCTCCACACTGGCAGTCCCAGGTGAAATAAGGCCTGGCTGATTTTTTTGGCCCAACCTTTATGAAGTTTGGCTGGAGCCCTTCCTGGCACTGCTGGAGTTTACAATGTTCACTTCAATGGCCTCCAGACTGCCAAACCTCTTCACTGCCCAGCAATCCCTGTGGCCAACAGTGAATCATCAGAGACACGCAGGGACCTGTTCACCTCTCAGAATTACAGGCACGCTGACTCAACCAGCTGAAATAACTGTTCAGGAGAGGATGAAAATGGGAGAACTATTAAGGCAGACATTAGAAATAAAAATGGTAATTCTTGGGATTAAAACTAGAACTGCCAGAATTATAGTCTCAGAAACAGAATACTTAGAGCTATTAATTTAGTCAACGATGCCCTTTATTGTTGACTCTGATCTCAATGTACTCCTGTATTAAAATGTCATGCCAGTGTCATAGCAAGAAGACATGGGTGCCCTGGAAAGTGAGTCATGAGGGCTCTGTCTTCCTTTGTACTTCTTCATTAATGAAATGGATACCCTTGTAAACAGGATGGCAAGAATCTGCACCCCCTTCTACCACACAGGATTACAGAATACAGATACATGAAAACCAAGCCATCGCCAGACATTGGCGATAGCAGCATCTTATTTTTACATACTCTGATTTCTAGAATTGTGAGCAATGCATATCTGGTAATTATCAATTTTTCAAAACTGTTATATTACTTTACATCAGCCTAAATGGACTAAGATACCACTCCCTTTCATTTTATTTCTCTTAATCTTAAATTGGCCTATCAGAAGTTCATGAAAATAGCAGAATTCTCTCTATCATACCAATCATACCAACAGGCTTGACCAACTCTTTCTACTTCAGCTGTGTTCAAGTCAACATCCCGACCACTTGTCTTTCTATAACTTACCATCATCATGATGATAATAACATTTGCTTCAAAAACCTAAAAGAAAAGAAGCTGGTAGGTGAGCTCTGGAAGTAACTGTTAGCCTGAGCCAACCACACTTGGGTTTATAGAGACATTCAAAATCACTCTTGTTTCTCCTTAAACCACAGTATTTACATGTGTACTTTAAATCACTTTATTTAGTAAATGTACTGAGTACCTACCTCTGGAAAATCAGTGTATGCTCTATTGAAAATCACCCTGTGTCCCGGAAGTAGTATGAATTGGAGGTGAACCATGGTACTCCACCCTCATCGGCTCTCTGGACAGCCTGTGCTCAACATAAGTATAAGCCTTATACCCTGTACCATTGTCAGTGAGAATACTACAGGGGCTTTCTCCTGGTTGCTTGCCCCATCCTAATTCTATCAGCTGCTCAGTCATAAAAGTGAAAAACTGTGGAATGCTTTAAGTGTAAACATCACTCACTAACAGGGACACTATGAAGGTGATGTCATGACGATAAACATGAATAAAAGCCCTAACCAAACACACTTCATTTATAAAAGGGGACTCTTAATTACTACCTTTCAAGAGAGCTGCAAAGACAGTACTTTCCCATCATCAGGAGGTGGCGTGTTTACTAGAGGCAGTTACTACAACAGACAGCCCATTGACCCAGCTCAACTCCTTGGTAATAGAGCAGGTGCCTCAGAGGAATTGACTGAGCCAGAAGAAAAGAAAAATTGCCATCAACTGGTCCTTCACAACTCTTTGAATAGTATTTTAATCCTTACTCAGAAGAAAGTCATTTTGTCAAGAGCAAGGAATACTGGGTTCTCTCTCTCTCTAACAGAAGTGTCTGTCCGTCATTCTGGACATCAGGTTAGGAGGCCAGAATGGAAATGGAAATGCCCCAGAACATCAGTCCTGGCCATTAAGCAGGATGTCTCTATGTCTATTGATGTGCCCAAGGCCTCATCTCGGCTCCTTAATGGACCTACCATCCTTCTTGAATGTTTGGCTTGCCTCCATCCATTGTGACACAAGCTTGTTAGTTTTCTTTTTTTAACTAATAAAACAACTACTCACTCAGGATATTTTGCAAGACCTCAAATAGCTTTCAATCAAAAATGACCAGATGTACTTAACATCAGAGAATACATTTGTTGCTAACATTTCCATGAAGCAACATTTCTCTCTGTTGTGATGAGACTCTTATTGCAATTATCCTTTGGCAGCTTCTCTTTCACTTATTTAGGAGATACTGCCATCTACTTGTCCTTTTCCAGGCAGGGCTCTTCTGTGACCTTTGCCTACCTCATCATCTCTGGTGTTTCGTACCTGGAAGCAGTGTGTCTTTGCTATAGAGCACACAATGATGTCATTCTGAGGTTAGTAGGGAAATGCAGGGAACAAATTAGATAGTGATTATTGTAAGACAATATATGTGAATTCTGTCTGTAGTCAGTCTTTTCTAAGAATGTTTGCTTATAGAGTCAACTTCTGTAAACCGACTCTCCCTTTCAATGTCTTCCAACTGATTTCTGTTGCCTAAAGAAACTTGAGAAGGCCGATATTAGCCTGACATCTCAAAAAATGAGTTGAATAAATCTTTTCCAAAGACTAACTCCCTACCAAAAGTAGCATTAATATAAACATGGCAATAAAATTCCCCTAGGAACATAGGCTAAACACAGCCCCTTGTGAGGGTTAACAGAAATCATTCTTTGAGGGAATTTCCCTCTCTATAACCTAATATATATCAGATAATATAACTCCTATTTGGAAATGGTCATAAAGTCTCAGTACCCACTGCCTGTGTTGGGAGACAATAGATGCTGCTAATTCTAAAAATGCTTTGCCAAGCCACCTTCTTGAGCCAAATTACCTATTATATTGGCCATAATAGACAGGCCAGGGAGAAGGATGTGCTTTCCCTATTAACTGCAAAGAAATGCTATTTAGTTCCTGAGCCAGCTATGTCTTCACTGGCCACATCCATAGCGACCAAACTCATCCACTATGTCTTAACTGGATGAACCCTTGCTATCCATATTGACAGACATTTCTGGGCTTTATTCTTATTCTGAATCAGCTTTAATATGTTCTTCTAATATTCCTGATCATTTTTCTCCTTCTCAAGGAGCATGTATGTCATTTAACAATCTATAGTATTTAAAACGCATACAGCAGAAAACCACAAAGGCACATGGGAAAAGGTGTAGGGTAAGGAATCCAAGATTTATAACATTTCCGAGTCTCACAAAAGGCTTTGAGATGGCAGAGCTAGGCAGAGGCATATAATGAAGTTAAGATACTGGGACAGAGTTGGAGATCTGGCCTCAGGTCTAACACTTTGGGTTGGTAGATACTGTGAGACACCAACAAATGCCAGCTGAGCTTCCTATGTGTCTTAAGATAGATTCATGATTGATACACTAAAATGAAATGGGTAAAGTAGCTAGGCTCCATAGTCCACCTGTAAGAATTTGTTGTTATCTCATCCAGGTAGGCCTATAGTTTTAGAATTTAGCTCTCAGGAATTTTTAGCATCTGTTTTCAGACTTGCTCTCTTTTACATCAGTCATCTGTACACAGGAAGTCTAATTAGAAAGAGGATATTGTGAACAATCTCTACCCCCATCAAGTTTCTGTCTTGTCAGTAACCCCACCCCTAGCAGCTCGCACTCAGGACAGTTGCTTATTTTATCAGAAACATCTGGGGAAAGTCTCTCCACCAGCATTCCGCACCTCTGCATCTAGCCTCGTCTTTCTGTGTCTTCCAGCGTCACAGAAAGATGTGCGCACTCTTCTGCTCATGTCACCATTTCTGCTTAAAAGCAAAAGCCCTCCCATCTCTTCCCACAGAAGGCCTAGTCTCCTGATTATCAATTCTTCCTGAAAAAACGTTCCAGTATAAAAATATGCAAACTATTTTCTGAGAGGCTACGGACATAAACTAACCTTTTGCCTGTGATTACAGAAAGACTACAAACTGTGTTGTTGCTGTTGTTGTTGTTGATTTTGAACAAGGGTCTTGTTGAAAATGCTTTCCAACATGCTAATCTGCTTTCTCTCTTTCTAGCCCCAGGATAAATTTCTGTCTGAAGAGGTTCTTTGTGGCAGCTGTTCTCTCTGCCAGCTGTTGTCTTGAGCAGTTCTGTGTTTTCATCCTTTTGGCAAATGGTGCATTATCTAACCTCTCACTTTGTGTGAGCTCTGAGAAATTCAGAGCTGACCTGTGGCCTAACTCTAGCATTCTAATGTGTGTGAATCATTTAGCATCCTGTATTTACTGCTGTTGGTCCTTTTTAATCTGTCTTTGTCACCCTCCCTCCCCGCAGCTCCCTTCTTCCTGCCCATGCTTCCCAGTTCATCCAGGGTCTCATACATGCCAGGTAAGCAATCTCTCACTGAGCTACATCCCCAGCCCTTAGGATTCTTATTTTAAATCATAGCATAATATAAAAACTATTTTTTAAAAACTGCTTTAAGTTCTGCCTGCACAGTAAGGTGTGATATAACATACCCGATGAATAAAAATCTCTTCCAGAGATTTTCCTTATCAAAAATATGCATGCAAAATACATAGTGTCAAAACCATATAATGAAACATAAATATATAGACACACTAGTGTGTGTTTTAGAAGAGTTCTTTTGTTTTAGTTTAAATTCTACTACTGCCCACTGAAACAGTACCATTCACGCTAATTGCATTGAAGCGCTGTGATAGCTTCCCAAGAAGATCTTACCACACATGACATCTTTAGTCTACATCCTTATTAAACTACATCCTTATTAAAACTATCTGTAGTCACCTAGGCAGCCCAACAGAATAGTAAGAGACATTATCTATTTTCTGACTAATGATATATAATCATATAGAAAGCAACAGACTAATAGAAGTAGATATGATGATATCTTTCCATTGTATTTGAATCTATGAAAAGGAATAGATCATAGCACTGAACAGAAAATTCAGATATAATGACAAAATAACCTTAACTGGATGTCTTACATTGCAGATGGAGTCAGCTTGAGCAATTGTCCTAATGTTATACTATTAATGCCCCACAATGTTGTCCTAATTTCATAATTGATTGTTAGATCACTGGACATACAGCAGTTATGATTGTATCTTCTGCTTACACTGCATGCCTTTGTTAACTTTTGCTCTCTCCTCCTCCCTTTAATAAACTCTCCTTTCTGATCTCTACTCTTTATTCAAGAACTACACAAATCTTATCTCAGTTCAAGGTGAGTCCTTCCAGTTGGGAAGCCCTGAACATATACATGATTCTTAGAATGAGTGTCATGATGGTTGTGTGTAGGGGTAAATTGGGATGGAGATGAAGAGAGATGGGGGGGAAGGCATCACTAATTACCATAGAAATTCAGACTTAGGAACCCACTGACGAGCAAAGAGAGCCCTTGTTCCTGTTCTCTTCAGATCTGCAGTTGTGTGTGTTTATATGTGTCCCATAGGAATAAGGAAAGAGTCCTATCTGGAGCATCTGCTCTAATGAATACATCAGAGTAGGCATTCAGTAATGTTTGTCATAAACTGAATGAATAGGACAATAGCTAGATTTCAAAAAATGATAAAGGGGTCATGGTGACTCTTTTTAAAATTCATTTAATACTGGTTCCCCAACCAAGAAGGAAGGACATTAAGATCCATAGTCAAGCTGGTGGGATTACAAACTGGTACAACCACTCTGGAAATCAGTCGGCAGTTCCGAAGAAAATTAGACATAGTACTACCGGAAGATCCAGCAATACCTCTCTTGGACATATACCCAGAAGATGTTCTAACTTGTAATAAGGACATATACTCCACTATGTTCATAGCAGCCTTATTTATAATAGCCAGAAACTGGAAAGAACCCAGATGTCCCTCAACAGAGGAATGGATATAGAAAATGTGGTACATTTACACAATGGAGTACTACTCAGCTATTAAAAACAATGAATTTATGAAATTCTTAGGCTAATGGATGTATCTGGAGGATATCATCCTGAGTGAGGTAACCCAATCACAAAAGAACTCACATGATATGCACTCACTGATAAGTGGATATTAGCCCAGAAATTTAGAATACCCAAGATATAATTTGCAAAACATATGAAACTCAAGAAGGAAGACCAAAGTGTGGATACTTCGTTCCTTCTTAGAATAGGGAACAAAATACCCATGGAAGGAGTTACAGAGATAAAGTTTGGAGCTGAGATGGAAGGAAGAACCATCCAGAGACTGCCCCACCCTGGGATCCATGCCATAATCAGCCACCAAACTCAGACACTATTTGCTGACAGGACCCTGATATAGCTGTCACTTGTGAGGCTATGCCAGTGCCTGGCAAATACAGAAGTGGATGCTCATAGTCATCTATTGGATGGAACACAGAGCTCCCAATGGAGGAGCTAGAGAAAGTACCCAAGGAACTGAAGGGGTCTGCAACCCTATAGAAGGAACAACAATATGAACTAACCAGTATTCTTAGAGCTTGTGTCTCTAGCTGCATATGTAGCAGAAGATGGCCTAGTCAGCCATCATTGGGAAGAGAGGCCCTTGGTCTTAAAAAGATTATATGCCCCAGTACAGGGGAATGCCAGGTCCAGGAAATAGGAGTGGGTGGGTTGGGGAGCAGGGCAGGGGGAGGGTATAGGGAACTTTTGGGATAGTATTTGAAATGTAAATGAAGAAAGTATCTGATAAAAAAAATTGTTTTTGAAAAGAAAAAAAAAAAAAAAAGATCCATGGTTGAAGGAAATCAGGGCCATTTTAGCATCTTGATTATCACCAGACTCTCTTGAGCTTTGGCTATATTTCAAGTTGTTGATGTTCCTCATAAAACTTACTGCCCAGAACTGAGTAAAGACTCCAGGCAGACTCTGACTAGGACTTGCATAGAAGAAGCATCTTTTCAAGAAACCTGGATACTTTAATCTCAACAGAGTCTAGGACTGTTGGGGAATTTTTCAGAGCCCTATCATGCTTTTGCACACCCAAGATTATCCTCACATCCATTGTTACATACATCTCTGCTGGCTTGACATAGACATTTTTATAACCTAAATTCTTAATGTCATCATAGACATCTCCATGCTAAGCCCAGCTGGTTGGTTTAGAATAGCTCTGAATTTCTCTCTCTGTCTTCATTCCCAGTGCTCTGACCTCCATCCCTTACCACACTTGGCAATATTCATATGGAAATTCTTACTTGTACCAAGCACAGCCCCACACAGGCTTTTCTGAGCAGTAACAACATTTTAACAACCATGATAGAAAAGGAGATCTTCATTGTACTTGGCTTTGCACTTTTACATTCAGTCTTTTAGAGAAGTAGGGCATGGGCACACTCCATGGTTTGCCATAAGTAAAATCTCCTCACTTCTGCTTCAAGATAAATGTCTATGGCCCCATAAGACATGACCCTCAGCAAATTCCACACTGCGATGAATACCTTCTTCATAATTATTTTTCAGTTACTTTGTTGATGTCTTTTGGGGGACATCAGGTTCTCTCCAACCTCACTAGTCAATATTTTACCAAACATTTTTCATATACAAAATAATTTCAATTTACAGGACATCCTTAACAAGAATTTTCTTACTTGCATTTCACATTACTTTGAATTAGACAGGGCAGTTAGGGACTTCTTTGCATACCCTCTAATATGCTGCTGATATACAGGACTACCACTCAAACTCTATTAATGATCCCCCAGCTACTGGAGAAGACAGCTACAATCAGACCTTTGTTCCCACCAGGACTACATGGCCCCTCCCTGCCAACAAATTTCTGCTCATTTCATTCCATTCCCATCCTACCAGCTCCTTACTTCTCCCTTTGCCTGGAAGAAAATCTTAGAGACTCCATGTATCTTGCAGCCTGGCTTGCTTCAGATATTTGCTAAGGCATTGTCTTTACTAGGACACCCTATGGATACCTTACATGATGCTTCCACAGAAAGCATCCTCTGTCCCCCTTATTCTCCTGAATGTCCTGCCCAGATCTTATCAAGTACGCACAGCATATACACAATTGTTTATTTGCTGACTGTTTTCCCTCACACTAGACTAGAGGCTCCAAGAAGAAAGGGGATTCTTTTTTCACAATGTTTATAAAGCCTACAACAATTCCTGATTAGGAGAAAGTACTCACTAAACATTTGCTGAACATAAATTAATAGAAGTGCAAATGAAAAGAGAGTTAAATTGTGTGTCCAGACTACAGTAGGACTGGGAGCCAAGTCCTTTTTTGTGTGTGTATGATTTCCTAGTTCTTTTTCTTGTAACAATATTTTTTCTAGCCATTTTCAATTTGTCACACTTCCTGCCCAAGAGCTAAGTTAAGGCACCACATGACCTTCATGTAGAAGTTTCGTCTGGTTCTTCCTCAGACCCATGGTCCCAGAAATAAGACTCAGACTCAAAATATATTTGCAAATACCTAGGCCATGCTACTCAGGTCCTCTCTGTCTAGATCATAACTTAAAATAACCCATTTGTTTTAACCTAAATTCTGTCACATGGCTGGCTACCTGTGCCCAGTTACCATGTATCCATCTCCTCACATCTTCCCAGGTGAACCTTCTGCACCAGACTCTATCTCAGAATTTTTGATGCCTCCTGGATGTCCCACCTTCTATTCTACCCTTTCTTATAGGCCATAGTTTTGTTTTGTTTTTTTTTTTTTTAATTGACGGGTAAGGCATCCACATGATACACAAGATGTTCTCTCCACACCTTCAGCCTCCTGGTCTACCACATTCAGTCTGCATCCTACACTTGGATATAGTTCTCAAAGAATTACTCAAATGATAACTGCTTAAGACATCCCTTTTGGCTTAAATATGGGGTATAGTTACTCCAAAGCCTTAGTAATATCTCCTTTGAAATGAGCAACTACCAATTAATAATACAACAAAAGAGACAAATATTAACTATATTTCCAAGATAGACAGAAATTAAAAGAAATATCCAGAGACTACAGAAAGTAAAAGAAGATGGGAAAATTCTGAGCTATAGAACAAGTTCAAGGCCAACTGCTGGGAAAAACTGTCTTCAAAATAAAATAATTTTTAAAAATGAGAAAGAAAATCCTATTGACTTTCTTGAGGGATCTGGAATTCCTAGTGCCCACAATGTTAAATTTTATAGAATTGCAGGTCTCCTGAATTTAACACAAAGTGAAATGCAGGGGTTATCAAAGTAAGAACATAAAAGCCAGAATTCACAAAGACTGTGTTTTTAATAAAATAGAGTCCCTAAAAGTGACAAAGGCCCACTTTTTAAAGAGGGACAAGGCAAACTTTGTGTTGCTTGGTTGTGAGACAATAAACAAGGTTAAAATGCCCTTGAAACTGTGTGTCTGCAAACCAATTCTCTGTGATTCTCATCTCTGTTCTATCACCCTGCAGTCTTTCCAAAAAATAAAGTCTTTGTGTTAATAATATATTTTAAAATTGTTTTATATTGCCAGGTCCATAATACAGCTGCCAAAAGTAAATAAGTGTATCTCCAGTGTAAGAAAATGGGTTTATAATAAAAAATTATCTCAGAGCAACATGAAGAAACAAAATCCCTGAAGAAGAGTAAGCAGAAATAACAAGAACCCCAGTCAGATTGTGTTAATTAGAGAAGAAAAGGCTGTAATGTTTTAATTGGTCCTTTTGAGATGAGATATAGATTCATATGCTGTATTACAAGGCAACGCTGACTTTATACACTTTCTGTTGATTGTCGCATCTTTAAAAACTATAAGGCACCATCTCCACTGAAGGGCCTGAGTTCCATCCCTAGAACGTAAAGGTAAAAGAAGCAAACCAACCACTTCCACAAGGTTGTCCTGACCTCCACGTGCACACGTGCCAGAACATGTGCACATCCATAGCACACATGCTCACACACTGTAGTAATAGTAATAATAATGTTTGAAAAAATGTTTTCTCTAAAGGAAACTATATATCTCAAGGTACATGGTAACTGTTAAAACAGACACATAAGAAAACAGAGCCTTTTGTCTCTAGACATTTTCTATGGCACCCAGTTGTTTCTTGTGCAACTGCTTAAGCCAAACTTCTAACAACTGCTATGGCTATAACTTTTCTAACTTCAGCCTTTTTCACCTGTACCCATGAAACATCTCCTTTCACCGGTAGCCTTATGTGTTCACGTGACAGACACTAAGCACCTTGCTTCATATCTTGACCCTTCTGTAACATCTCCTACATTCTGCTCTTCATATCTTAGACAAATCACCTTTTTCATAAAGCCCCTCTATTGCGATTTCTACCTCCTTCCCTTCATCTCCTCATGTGCCCATGCTCTGTAAAAATTATACAATTAAATTCTATTCATAGTGATTATTTCTTCTGTAAGGGACATGACCCACCATTGCATTGTCTCTGAAGTCACTTTGATGTCTGCCACTGCATGGCAATAGTTGCTTCACTGAAGAATAAATCTTAGTCTTACATGGAAAATGTGGAAAATGTAAATACTTGTTTTTTTGTGTTTTGTTTTGTTTTGTTGTTTTTTAGTTTTCCAGATGGGGTTTCTCTATGTAGCCCTGGCTGTGCTTGAACTCACTCTATAGACCAGGCTGGCCTTGAACTCACAGATCAAAGGTGTGTGGCATCACCACCCAGCCTAGATATTTAACTTTTAAAAGCTATTGCCATCATTAAATACATTAACCAATATAAAACTTAATTCTACTCTTTACAATATAACTAACAATTTTATTTTAAATCATGGTGTTCTGAGAACACAACTGCTATGCATGTTCTATGATTACAACAGACAACCAGAGAAATCTAACAAAACAAAACAAAAAACAAAGGTGAGTATGCTCACCCAAAGTAAAAGATAATAAAACAATTCACTCTGCCCAGAATGTTGAATCAGTTCACAGGAAACCACAGACCTAGACCCTAAACAACCTCCCCAGCTAATTTTATCCTTTGGTCCCAGTTGCTAGGAACCAATGCTGACAAGAAATCTATGGCTTTTACCTCACATGGAATGGTAAGCTGGGTCAATTCTCATTCATGGACTAGAGGATTTGAACAAAAAGCAATTAGTAGTAAGGGAGCAGAAACTGTGATTAATCGAGTAGACAGCTAACAAAACACAGTGTGCAGAGTGGTGGTGGGGGGAGGCTGCAGGAAAACTGCTACTGATGGAAATCATGAATGCTCAGAGCCTCTGTCGGCCACCACCTGATGGCTCCTATGTAACTGTACAAAACATCCAGTGTCTTCAGTTCAGGAAATCACTGGTTCTTAAGAACAAAATACCCATGGGAGGAGTTCCAGAGACAAAGTGTGGAGCAGAGACTGCTGACAGGAAACTGATATAGCTTTCTCCTGAGAGGCTCTGCCAGTGCCTGACAAATACAGAAGTGGATGCTCACAGCCACCATTGGACAGAGTACAGGGTCCCCAATGAAGGAACTAGAGAAAGGACCCAAGGAGCTGAAGGGGTTTGCAGCCCCCTAGGAGGAACAACAATATGAACTAACCAGTAACCTCAGAGCTCTCTGGGACTAAACCACCAACCAAAGAAAACACATGGTGGGACTCATAGCTCTAGCTGCATGTGTAGCAGAGGATGGCCTAGTCAGTCATCAATGGGAGGAGAGACCCTTGGTTCTGTGCAGGTTAGATACCCCAGTATCTAACCTGGGGAATCTATCCAGGGGAATGCCGGAGCCAGGCAGCAGGAGTGGGTGGGTTGGTGAGCAAGGGGAGAGGGTAGTGGGCAGGAGGTTTTCAGAGGGGAAACCAGAAAAGGGGATAACATTTGAAATGTAAATAAAGAAAATATCTAAGATAAACAAAACAAAACAAAAGCCTAAGACTTTTGAAAAAAAAAATCCTGGTGCATCTGTGACATCCTTTCAAAGAGGTTCTATTTGGAACAGTTATGTCTATACTGAGCACCCTATATCTGCTATTGGAATCTGCTCTCACTCACTGTCCCCTGCAAAGAGAAATCATCTCTCTTCCTGATGCTGTAGTTGACTATTATTGCTCTGTTCACTAAAATGTATGTCTCATGCCTCCAGAGCATCCTGGGACTTCAGTTAACCAAGTAATGCATTGGGGAACAAAACTAAGTAAAGCCATTCTTTCCACCAGCATCTTTAAGTTATTTTGTTTTCCTCTAAATGTGGCAATTCTACCAGTGCTGAGATGAATACCAAAGGTTAATAAAATATAGACTCTTCTCTCATCAACAGACTAATAGTCTCTGACTTTGAATCTCTATGCTGACATTTTTCCTATGTGAGCATATGTGTGAGATAAATTTGTATATATGCTGGTTACACACACACACACACACACACACATATATATATACATACATATATATATATATATATATATATATATATATATATAACTTTATTTTTGCTATACTAACCAAGTACATCTTATGTTCCAAGAACTATCAACAAAAGATCAAAAGTCTTGTGTAAGAGACAGGCAACAAGGGATAATTACAATATACTATGATGAATATATAGTAGGACAAACGTTTATAGTAAATATTTTAGACACTGTGGGCCATCTGGTCTCTGCTGTAACTACACAACTCTGCCACATGAAAGCAACCCATAGACAATATGCAAACAAGTGGGTATGGCTGTGTTCCAATAAAGCTTTATTTATGTAAACATAGTTGGCCAAATTTAGCTCACTGAGCATAGTTTGCCAACCACTGTACCAGAGTAGGAACATGACTTTTCAACAATTATTTGTTGGATATTTAGCTCATCCTTTTCTCAGTTCTAGGTGCGAGGGTACAATAGTAACCCAACCACGTGAAAATCCCTTCACTCTACATTCTACCAGAGAAGGTTGGCATTAAGGACAATGAACCAAAGAAGAGGCTAGTGATGAATTCTAAAACAAAAACTCAAACAGGAACAAAAGCGTGAAAATGCTAAGGAGTGTGTAACATTTTAGATGGGGCCACCAAACACACCTCACCTGAGGGTGACTTTGAAAAAATAACCAGATGATCATGTGCAAGATAACCATGCATAAAGCTGGAGAACATTCCAGAGGAGTAAAGCCACCAGAAAGATCCTGCAGAAGGTGTATACCCCGCAGGTTCAATGACAGGATTCAATTAGCTGGTAGCACATAGCAAGAAGTGAGGCCACTAAAGTAACATTGTGAGCTAAGAGGGGAGGGTCCAACAGAACCAGGTGACATTGTTCCTTAACCTTGACTCCTTGTGAGCTAAGCGGTCACTGTGGGAGGAGGACATGATCTGAGTTGTGATCTCAGGATTAATATGGTGTGCTAAAAATAGAGCTGGGTTAGAACAAAGAGCAGAAATACAAAACAGGAGACCAGTTTGGAAGCCTTCGCAACAACTGAGGGCAAGGGGCACATAGCCAAGAGCAGAGAAGCAATGAAGAGGAGATGAGCATTATAGATGCAATTCAAAGGCCATAGTCCAGGACAAGGAAATTTCCCATAAAAGAGGAAGTGGTACTCTTAAAAAGTCAAGGCTAAATTGGCATTAGTTATTCAAGTGTTGAGCTTGGGAAATCAGGCCCCTGATCATTAGACAAAGTCCCAGAAGAGAAGGAAAAGAAAGTGTTCACCTCAGAAAACCAATTGGTCAGCAGCTTCCTCTAGGGAGAGATGCTGGGGTTAAACAGCCTTAGAAAAAAGCCTGGAGCAAAGGCAGCACGTATTCCACCCACTGTCCAATCTACATCTTTGACATCGGGAGAGCAAGAGTCTGGGTTAGGGAAAAACAAGATTTAATATTTCTTTGGTCACTAAAGTAAAATACAAGGTTTCTAGAGAGAAAACAGAAAGGAGGAAATAGGAAAATCGGTGCACACATAAATACGCAGCTGCCTTTCAGAGGCCTATGCTGAAATTCTAAGAAGAGATCTTTGAAATGACATCGGATCAGCTGAGACAGAGTGGCAGCTGGCCAAGGGACCAGAGAGCTACACCCCAACTCTTAGGAAAACACCCAACTCCCTTGAACGGCTGGATACAGTTGGAGACTGGGGTCTCTCCATGTTTTTCCTAAGAGGAAATATTTGTAGCCCAGACAGACCACATGGCTCTTTCACAAGTCTGTATCTCGGGCCAAGACATAACCACAAAGGGAGAAAAACAGTCTCTCTCTCCACACACCTGGAGAGAAAAATGCACTTAGCCAGGTGAACAGTAAAACTGGGTTTTATTTACTCTAGGACAATATTTATTGCAACTGTGGAAAATTTGCCTGTAGGAAAGTAAACAGGAGAGGTTTCTATTTCTAGGTAAATTGCCTAAGCTTATCTTTTTTATTTTTTTTTCTGATTCTCATCCTCAGGTGACATGAGTGTGAGAAGGGAGACAACCCCTTAGTGTGCACAGTTCAAATGTGGTGAAGTGGAACGACGGAGGGATTTTTCTGCACAGTTTTAGAGCCTCCCCTCCATTCCATCTCTCCCTTCTCTCTTCTACCCCCCCCCCTTACACTTATTTTCCCCTGCATTTTTTTTTTTTTTGGCTTCAGGGAACTTTGAATCTTGACTTCAAAAGAAACCTATAATGAAGCCTGGCTGATGGTTAACAGACCCATCACTGCAGGAGCCCAGCTCCACCATTCCTTTGGCTCAAACACCACAGTGTGTGGGTGAGCAAATCCCAGCAAAGTCCCTGCACACAGGCTAGCGCAGCACATGTATCTCCACCCATCCCCTTTGATATGAAACCATACACGTTAGCCCTCCTGACCCAAGATGTACCACTCCTATAGCGCAATGCACACGCTCTTTGATAGGATTCTGCTGGGCAGGGCACCTCTCAGTCCTCACACTAGCATTCTATGTACACTCCTCTACCAGGGAACAAAATTTAGGGGATGGAGGAGGGACCAGGGTTGTGAACACAAGAGATGTTTGCCTACCACAAGCTTCCGAACACAAGTGGCCAGTTTCCCACTGTCCAATTCCTAGCAAAGTCCAAGACTAAGTGCTTGACGGACTTCAGCCATTTGTTCTTGTTTGATGATTGTTGTCCTCAAAAGTGTTACAGAATCTGAGACACAGAGTCAACAAAGGAAATAAGCACCCAATTCCACCTTGCTCTGAATACCTAATCCAACCCTTGTGTAAAGGAGTGAGTCAGAGAGAAAGCAGGTACAGAAGCAGAGAAAGTATGTTAGAAAGGAAAATAATAACAATAACAAAAATGGCCAAAGGAAATCAATGAATTATAAAGGTCAGTGACTCCAGGTTTACCTTCAGCCATAGAGATGGTCTTAGCTTAGCTCCTAAGGAAATGGTCAGTGATTCTCCTGACTGCTTGAACATGGGTCCTCTAACCCCCTTCTCTCCTGCACCTCTTGAGGACTCCCTAAAGACAACTAGGAAGTAGAAGTGGACATCTGGTTTATGCACCCTGCCCTAGCCACAAGCCAAGTTCCTCTATCTCAGTAATTGTGATCCACTGGCTGGGTAATGTATCTATAACTCATATCTCTGACCAGTCCCAAGTCTTATAAATGCTTTCCCTTTGATAGCCCCATCTGGGCTACAGATGTTTGATGTTGGATTCCTTTCGTTCTCTCCTCTTCCCAGTCTTTGAGAAAGGAACTACTTTGGCCTACATTTCTGATTTCTCAATGGGAGTGGTGGGAAAGCTGAATAGAATTTGGAAAGCAAG
The DNA here is from genome assembly GCF_978045245.1 of Mus caroli. Lineage (NCBI taxonomy): Eukaryota > Metazoa > Chordata > Mammalia > Rodentia > Muridae > Mus > Mus caroli. The sequence continues at coordinate 156,485,780 of NW_028227256.1, forward strand.
AATAATCATCAACCATCAGTCATCAATTAATAATGTCTGTTACTCTGGAATCTATCTATAGGTCTGAGCACATTCTCCCATTACCTCCCCCTAAACTGTGAGCTCCTAAGTAGATGGACTCTGTGCCTGGCATACTCCGTTTTTGTTCAATAAGTGTCTGGCAAAGCATTTGTTGAAGTTGGATCCGTGAAGAGTCACAAAACAATGGCACTGTGAGATTGAGCTCTGTGATTTAATTATAATAAGAGTGTTATACATGGCTAATTTAGTTCAGAAATGGCCACTCGCTTCACCAATTCCAAAGACCTCATAGAAACTCAGAGATCTTATGAATCCAGAGTTCTTTCAAATGATCCAAGCCATGGCACAGAGAAGCACTTTATAGGCTATGGTCTGTGTTTTATGCTTCAGCCTGTATTTAAATCCAGATAATTTAGATAAAAACTTTAAGACCCCCAGTAAGTTGTTAGCACTGTTCTTTGTGTGTTCTTTTATTTGTTCCTCTGCTTAGTTTAATGTATCTGACATACCATAAGGAGCTGATAAAGGAGAATGTCTTACTTTTCTTCCTCACCAATAAGAGTTATAAAAATAATTCAATGTTTTAATAATAAAAGTTCAGCACAAAGAACATCCTGTAGAAGATAAAGAGAAATCTTCACACAGAATACATATGAGGGGATGGAAGCTTTTCATCTTTCAAAAAGGGAAATTTGGGTATAATGAAATGTAAGTAGAGATTTTAAAGTGTATTCCCTACTATGTAAACAAGGACTAGACATTTGAAACAAATTACCAGCATGAAAAAGATAAGAAGTATTTTGAATCTCATTTTCATTAAAAAAAAATTAGAACTTGAAAGAAAAAAAGTGGTTGGTCAAAAAGATGATGCAGCACATACTGCTTTTCCAGTAGACCCAAATTTGGTTCCTGTATTGGGAAGTACACACCTCCCTTTAACTCCAGCTCCAGAGATCCTTTAACTCCAGCCTCTAGCCTCCACAGATACCACCACATGCATCCACACACCCTTACCCAGACACAAAGACACAACATTTAAAATAATGAAACCAAATCTTTAAAAACTAAACTCCTAAATAAAATAGACTGATATTTAAAATTATAAGATTTGTTCAAGTGGTGGTGGCACATGCTTTTTTAATTTCAGCATTGGGGAGGCAGAAGCAGGTGGATCTTTGTGAGTTCCAGGTCAGCCTGGTCTATGAACTGAGTTCCAGCCTACATAGAAAAACTCTGTCTCAAAAAGCAAAACAAAACAAAAAACAAACAAACAAAAATAAAACAAAAACTAGAAGATTTAAAATTTTATTTGTTAAAAATTTAATTTAATGAAAGAAATAGAAGATAATCGCTCCTCACCCTTTGGGCTAAGATCAAGTGCATGTTAACATGTTGATGTCTGGGGTGGCTTCTGGTGCAGGACAATATAGTTAATAAACTTGGGGAACTAAGAGATGGAGTAGGAGTAGGAGCAGGAGCTCACTGTATCCAGTCTATTTATCAACCTGGTAGCCCCAGAACAGTGCACCCCTTTGAGTGACACTGAAGAATTAGAAGACAAAATTAAAGAAATATACCCAACAAAAACCCAAATAACAATAGGAGCATATAAAAAACCAAAAGCCAATGAAGAGATTCAGGAGATCTATATCTGGATATCTGAGGAAAACAAACAAACACACAAACATAAAACAAAACTGAGAAATACCAAAGAAATCATTTTAAGGAAAAGATTTCATAGTGGAGGAGAATAAATATTCAAGTGCAAATAATCACCTTGGTGCTCAAAAATAAAATAAAGTAAAATAAAATGAAAAACAAGACCCCTGACTGTGGAGGTGATTGCCAGAGAGATGTAAATTAACTCAATATGGTTCCCAGTGCTGTCTAAAGCTCAAACATGGAGAAGAAATGGAGAAGAGTTAGGAGTCTGCTGCTCCTCATTTAATACAATTTGATATTTTTGAATATGAAGATTTAGGGCTAGAGAAATGGCTCAGTCAATAAACTGTCCTTATTGTAAGCATGAGAATTGAGTTGAATATTCCAAAGCCTGTGCTCTAAACACAACCATCAAACCTGGTGGTGCAGGTGAGTGATCTGAGCACTGGAGATGTGGAAACAGAGAGATCCCTGGGGCTCACTGGACAGACACCCAAATCTATCCAGCAGGTTCCAGCCAGTGAGAGACTGTGTCAAGAAAAGGTTGACAGTACCCGAGGATAACCTAAGGTTGTCCTGTGCCTTCCACATGCCTTGATCATGTACACTGATTTACAGTCACACAAACACCCACGCATGCATGCACATGTATATACGCTGTGAATGAGATATTTGTAGCAATCAAAATGTTCAAATATTCAGGGCTGGGAGTTTTGCTTAGTGGTAGTGCATGTATCTGATCAAGGCACTAGATCAAATGCCGGTACTCCTAAAACTATGAATATCTCCTTAGATATACAATGCAAATACTGTATGTAGCATCGTAGGTATGGATAATGAATGGAATAAGATGTGTTCCCATAGCAACTCTGAGACAGTGAGGAGAATACGTTATGAAGTCTCGGATATGAATAATGCAACAAAAAAGCCAAGGAAATAAAGGACCATTCCACAAAGGAAGATAATGGTGCCTGGGCACCTTGAAAGACTGCTACTGTGACTTAGATGAGATTCCCTGGTATGGTTGCAATCTGCCATATCATTTCCCAAAGTCTCCTATGTTAAAACACTGATAGAACACCCCAGCCAAACCCCTGTTTCTTACCTCTTGGGTGAGTCAGGGTCAAAGCAAGTCTTTCGGACATCAGTCACTTCCGGATCGCAGCAGTCTCCATCATCGAAGTCATTCAGCATGTTGTTGCACTCCACGTGACAGAGGCCATCCCTGCGATTCCAGGAGTAGCAGCGTCCCTGCAGGCGGCAATCGCCCCCATCGAAGCCGGTGAGTGGATGCTCACACTCAGGGTCACAGTGGTCATTGCCAATCTTGCTGGGCTCACAATTAACAAGCACAACCCGGTGGCGCAGGGTGGAGTTGTGGACCCGGTGGACACTCAGCTGCCAGCTGATATTGTAGCGGCTGAAGGCCTGGTTGAGGGCCTCATGCTGACGGCGGATCTGATGATCACTCACAATGGGATGCAGACCCTCATCATCATAGATGTTTACCACCTGGTAGCGGATCACTTTCTCTCTGCGAAGGGGCCCATGCTTATTGTACTGGGAGATGAGTTCCACATTGTCACAAGCTGTTTGCCCACAAGGTGGGGGCTGTAAAGGTGACAGAATCTCAGGCTGTGACTCAGAGTCCTGGAGAACCTCCAGCCGGGGATATAATTCATCTCTAAATGGAGCCCACTGTTCCATCAGAGGATCGAAAGTGGCTGTCAGAATCAGGGTGGTCAACTCATCTGCTGCACTTGGATGCAGGGGACTGTGCTGGAGGTGGGTTTGTGAAAGGGCAGTTGACCAGATGACCAGTGTGCCCAGGTAACCACGAAAATAATGTCCATCCTCGGAGCTGTCCCCTCCCAGGAGTAAAGAGCGGCAAGACGCCATGAAAGGGCTATTCAGTGGACCAAACTGGTCACGACTACTAGCCACTCGAGTGCCATCCACATACAGAGCTGTATGCTGTCCATCATAAGTGGCAGCTACATGAGTCCACGTGCCTGGCTGGTAACGGCTGTGGCCAGTTACAATAGTGGCTTTCTTCATCCGGTCAGTTCGGAGGGAAAAGAAGAAGCGAGCATCTCTCCACCCCTTGTCCTTCCCTGAGTGGATCCCCAGGGCCCAGCCCTTGTCATTGACAGTGTGGGAGCAGTTATCAAACACACCTGGGAAAGAAGAAAGAGTTGAAGGGAGAAAGACCAGATACAAAGGGAGTGGAGAAAGGGAGAGGAAAGGCTGTGTAAATAGCAAGAATGTAGGTTTTCAGTTCCCCACATTGACTAACTCTCTGTACTCCCATATTAAATATTCTGACAGTATGTGTTCACCAAGGAGGGAAAAAAAGATGCCATTCAATTAAATTCATTCTGGTAGTTAAAAAGTAACCAAGATAGGCATCTACCACAAATGATGGCAACCCTGTGCTGGAAATATTCTTTATGCTCATGGAGTTTGCTCACACTCAGGGTCACAGTGGTCATTGCCAATCTTGCTGGGCTCACAATTAACAAGCACAACCCGGTGGCGCAGGGTGGAGTTGTGGACCCGGTGGACACTCAGCTGCCAGCTGATATTGTATCGGCTGAAGGCCTGGTTGAGGGCCTTCCTTTCCTGAAAGCCTGCCTTATGTCACTGACTTTTCTTACTTCATCTTTACATTTCTTCAGAAGCCAGGAGGGAAACCATATAGTTTCTGAGACCAAATAGTATCATTCGTTTTCTCTTTTGAATGTTAAAATGTTTCTTGTGAGGGACATAAGGAACTTGTAACATCCAGACACCACCTTATTCCTCCAAGTTCCGCCCTTGGAAGCCCCAGCGTTCCATTTTGATTGATTCCCCATCTCTTGCTGAGTAAATTCTCTCATACACTCTGAGGCAGTGGGTCTCAACCTGTGTGTCGTGACTCCTTTGGCAAACCTCTATCTCCAAAAAATACTTACTTTGCAATTCATAACCACAGCAAAGTTCCAGATATGAAGTAGCAATGCAAATAATTTTATGATTGGGATGGAACCCAACACACCATGAGGAACTGTCTTAAAGGGTTGCAGCGTTAGGAAGGTTGAGAACCACTGAGCTAAGGAGCATTTGAATCTGTAAACCACAGGAAAACAGTCTCAGAGAGCAACCGTTTCCCAGACAATACAAAGTAACATTGGTCCCATTGCCCTATCCTCAAAATTCAGAAAGTCAGTTATGGAACTGGCCATTGTCTACTCAGGGATTCCTCTCACAGAGCACAAGCAGGACTTCCCAAGTAAATGAGATGGACCCACAAGAGGCTCAGAGCAAGCACTAGACCAATCAATCCATTTGAGTAATAATGGCAGTAATACTAATTCTGAAAACAGGGGCAGCAGGAAGCATGGTAAGGACACAGTGGCAGGACCACAGATGGAAGGGAACTCTCAGGCATAGTGGAGCCCTTGGAAGCCCCAGCGTTCCATTTTGATTGATTCCCCATCTCTTGCTGAGTAAATTCTCTCATACACTCTGAGGCAGTGGGTCTCAACCTGTGTGTCGTGACTCCTTTGGCAAACCTCTATCTCCAAAAAATACTTACTTTGCAATTCATAACCACAGCAAAGTTCCAGATATGAAGTAGCAATGCAAATAATTTTATGATTGGGATGGAACCCAACACACCATGAGGATCTGTCTTAAAGGGTTGCAGCGTTAGGAAGGTTGAGAACCACTGAGCTAAGGAGCATTTGAATCTGTAAACCACAGGAAACCCTTCACTTCCATGGAAACATTCTGCGTGATAAGTATTTCTTGCATTGATGAATGATTGATAGTGGGTCTACAGAGCTGGTGCCTATAAAATAAGAGTTGTTCTCTCTGGGAAGTTAGACAATAATTTTATCTATTCCCTGAATTCTTGTCTAGTCTAAGCCAACAACATTTGTTGATGGGATGAGGAGGGTGGATTTATGAGCAGAAGGTTCCTCATTCGTTTTTTTCTTTTTCCTTTTTGATTCATTCCTTGCTAACTTTACACAATATCTTTTTTAAAAATCATCCTTGCAGAACACCCCTTCTCGAGTCCAACTTGGGAGAGTGTGTTTTCTCTAAGCCATCACATTTTCATGGTAAGCAAATAACTTTTTTCTCATAAATGACAGAATAGCTCTCTTGTCCCTGACATAAACTAATAACTAAGCAATACAGCACCTTGTCAACTGAATGATGAAACTTCAAAGAATGATAATAATATGACAGAATAAAGAATATTAATTAAAATAACAATTAAAGCCTGAAGAAAAGGCAATGGCTTCCTACAGTGCAACTGCAGCTTGGCAGTCCTGGGTTTTCATTGTCATTGTTGTTTGGGGGCATTTACTTATTTATTTATTTTGCTTTGTTTTCTGTTCTTTTGCTGTTGCTTTTCACACACACACACACACACACACACATATATATATATATATATATTCCTTCTTTTTAGTTAATCTTTTTTTTTTTTTTTTTTACAATCCAAATTTTATTCCTCTCCTGGTCCACCCTTCAAAAACTACTTCTTCAGAAATCCTTGTGTCCTTGTGTCTAATGGATTTTCAAAAAGGAGACAGAGCTGCTCCCATCAATACTGTTTGCTGCTTCATGTTTTCTTCTAGGTTTTGAAAAGTACAGTACAGTATTATCTTAATTATCTCCAACCACTGACCTATGAACAAAAGTGCCACAGCATCTGATATGAGTACTATCGATACTGATAGTGCAGCTATATGCTGATTGAAAAACAAAAGAATTCAAAAGTCTATTCTAAAGGGCCACATACATGGGTATCTATGATCTCATATAGTTTTTAATAAGTGATTAACTAAATCTAGTTGTAGGTTTGAAGACTTCAATTTACTGTCCTTCGTACTCCAGTTCAATTAACAGCACAGTAATTATTTCTACTTTTTGTCTCACAGGAAGCTATAAAATTTTCACGTTACTAATTTTCAGTGTTTGCTTATTTCTGGAGCGTAAATTACACCCGCAGCACTAATTTTAAGTTGCTAATATGATGTCACTGCACATGGTATTCGGAAGAGAAGTGTGTATTTGGCTCTACTGAGCCAGTGGGAGCCAGATTCAGAAGTCCCAGACTAAAAAAGAAAGCAGTCCAAAGCAGCCAAAATGTCCCCCTCTTCCTCGGACTAAAGTAGACACAGCTGTGATGAGGTTTCTGTAATTTGAAGGGGGTAAATATTGCCTCCCATCCAGGTCTTGAGCATTTTCATGTCTACCTGTGCACCAGTTGTACCTGTGAATAGAATCTGTCTACTCCAAGCCTGCTCTTTATCATCCTTTAATTATAGGCTGAAACTATGGGGTAGCCTGGCACAGCTCTCTGCATGCCCTTAGGAAAGACAGTCAGCCAGGCTCACCTGGCTCCATTGAGCAGATATAAGACAAATTTTGTTTCACGGTAGAATAATGACAGAATACTGGGGACATGTCTCTTTCCTCCCAGTCTAGCACAGAGACTGTCAGAAGTAACAAAATTGAATCCAACACAATATACATGGTGAAACTCAGAGCTTGTGCAAGAGCGGGCTTTTATAACTTTGGATGTACATGTGATAGAAACAAGCACATTATAACTGGTTTTTATTCATCAAAGCCACATTCTTTGGAAGAACAGAGGGACCTGATCGTGAATATGATTTATTAAGTCACTCGGCAACAAACTGAACTCTGATAGCCCATGGTTAGAAAAATCAGATCAAATGATAGAACTCAAAAGATGGCAGTGGGATTGAAGCCAAACGTTCAAGTCACATCCTCTTAAAACTCAGACAGTGATTTTCCAGCTCTTCCTTCCAATTGCTTTCTGGCATTTATCAATGTTTACTAAATTTACATTTGGTTGAATGCTTTACATTATATTAAAACTGAGTGTTCAAGGACAGGACAATGTAAATTCAGAGAGTATATCTTGATCATTGTATTTGTGCTCTGAACTCCCAAAACTATTTAGAAGCTATGGTGATCTTGACAGAGAAATATCCTCAAGTGTGTCTTTAAGAAGAAAAGAGAAAACATTTTTATCCAATTCTCTATTAATTAATTACTAGCATTTGGAATTAATAGTCATTACCATCAGAGAAAATGTCCTTCTCTCAAACTAGCATATCCCCAGGGCAGGATAAAAAAATTCTAATACAATGCAACCCTCAGAGCCAAAGTGTGTAAATAACTGTTTAATTGGGACATTTTAAATGCAGTACCTATATACACATCTGTTTCTTTCAATTTTTTGGGTTTATGCTTGGGAGATCTGCTCCTTATACCAAGATGAAATAAAAGAAGTTTAAGCTCTCTTTTACGAAGGCTTTGCTGTGTTCTAACTATGGCTCATGTACCATCCCTATTAATATAGCACAAATATATGAGCCGAATTGGGATATCCTTCCCTGTGGACCAAAATCTGAACATTGGAAGATGGGAAAATTGATTCACAGCCTCACATCTACCAAGTGCCAGAAAGCAGAGACCAAGACTATTCAACCAAAACACCCATCTCGTTTCTACTAAAGTAAAATACTTCAAATAATTTTTTTTAATGTTATTGCTTGGGACCCAAAAGAGCTACATGGGCTGGTGAGTGTGGCATTAAGAGATTTAAAGATTGCTTTTAAAAAAAAAAAAAAAAAAAAAAACTGTGACTCCTGGGAAAATGCATACGCCTAAGGCCACACCTGGAAATAGTTTGGAGCAAATGACTAGCAAGGTCACAGGCCAGGACCTGCATTGACCAACAGCTTTGTTGAATATCTGATAACATTTCTAGGCAACCCACAGACTCTTTCGTGATATATAACAAGCAGCTACCAAGTCTTAAGAATCCTAAGGCGGGAGAGAATTGTTACATTGAATCAAGAGCAGTGGCCACAGAGAAGAGGGTTGAGGGAAGGCATTGTGAAGAATAGTTAGCTTGGAAGTGGTTTGACAGTAGCTTCTTCCATTATTTCATGATTAAATATGTAATAAATGAAAGAGGAGCCCAGCCTTGAGGAAACAACAAATAGCTGTCTCCATCTCTCTACTGCCAGTGGCTCGATTCCTTCTCTACAGATCTGCCTTCTCCCTCTTGGAGATGCTCTAGTCCTTCATTCTCCTGTATCTCCTCTATTAAGCATACTCCTACAACCATGCTCTTTCCTTAACAACACTCCCACTATAGTCCAAGAACCACAAATGACATCATATCCATCACAATATCTGAAATATCTCTCATCTATTGGGATGTCCTTCCAAAATTACCTCATGTTTCATCGTGTCTGGGATGTCCTTAATCTTGACCATCCTCACTGAAGTGGGTAGTGTGTTGAGCCTTGCTTTACTGCTACTGTTTTTTAACCTATTTATCTAGGCCTTTGGGGACTTTGCTGATAAAAGTTGGGTTTAGGTTAGACGTCTGTGATTCCCACAGGATCAAGAAATGATGGATTTTTATGCCTTTGCTGTATCTACTGTTACAGAAATATGAGTTGTGAGAGTCCTGACTGGCAGAGAGAGTACTCCCACCAGACTCTGGAGATCCCAATAACACTAAAGTTGAATGTGATGAACAGAAATGATCAAAGAACCAAAAGAGCTCAGGCATGACCCATACTATACAACTACAACTATTGACTTTCCCCAGTACGTTAGATGTGCTTTTCTATCATGAGCCACTTTCTTCTGAATGATGACACATGTGATTAAAAATTGTTTAGAGCTTTTCTTGGGCAAAGCCCTCCCCTGGAGGCTTCTTCATCCATGGCAGATTCTCACAGAAGAGTTCACTTAAGAGCAAGCCTGGGTAACAGGAGTGGGGAGGTAAGGTCTGGGCAGAAATGATGCTCTTGGCAAAAACACAGCTGTAGAACCTAACTTCCAAGAAAACCCCATGGCAAGGGTTTTCCTCTGTACCTCTGGGGGATTAAAATCAGGAGCAAGAGTTCTGGTTCTCGGAGAAGCTTCATCTGCTTCCAGGAAGGTAAGGTTTGGATCATCAAAACAGAAGAGTCACACACAGTGTCATCAACTCTGGGAACTGCAAAAAACATGCTGTATGGTGCAAGCTTGTTTTTAGGAGGAAAATGGAAAAGAACGGGGGAGGGGGACAGAGAGCAGGTTAGGTCATGATCATAAATCAGCCTGAGAGAAGGCAAGATCCTCTGGGTCTACCCCACACATGTATATGATGTCTTCTACAGAACTACTTACTCAACATCCAGCACCCCCCACTCACCACACACACACACACACACACACACACACACACACACACACACACACACAGCAGAGAGATTGTGGAAGAGTAAAAAGGAGTAAAAAGAAAAGAGTAAAAAGAAAAAGGCTATCCATCAAAAAGCAGCAAAGCTGGCAGCCATGAACTCTATGAGCAGAAAGAGGAGTAGAAAGTGAAGAGAGACAATCCCAAGGAGGTGCTTTTCAACTGTTTCAGATAACTTTCTTTCAAGACAGGATCAGGCACAACCTTTCATCTCTGACTCCAACACTTTACAAATTACAGCCCCGACTTGAGGGGAGCCTCATGGGGACCACCTCCCCAGCGTCTTTCCAGCAAAAATGTCAGCCTCTCTTTACAGAACACTTTTCCTTTTGTCATGGTTTCGCCAGAGGCATAGATGATAGAAGCCAGGAGAGGGGGTTTCCCTGGCTCCCCACAGGCCACCCAGGCATGCAGTGGGAGTCTACCAGGCATGGAGAGAAGGTTGCTTTGAAATTGCCTAAGAAAGCATTGAAGGAAACAGTGGGACATAAGAATCTAAAGAAGAGCACAGCCTCAGAAAAAGTGACTCAAAGGTGATCCTAGAGAAAGTAGTTAGAGTGGGTCCTGGTGCTGTTTCAATACAGGTTAGCTGCTCTTGTGGTTAATCTTGTGACTTGGTGGAGACAGGGCAGCCCAGGGAGCTGAACTGAAATCAAACCCTCTGCTTATGCCTAGTATCTGCAGGCTTTAACCAGATATGAATACATGCAGATTTTGATTCAGTGTCATGCAAGCAGGACCTGCAGCTGTGCCTTCAAACAGACTTGCTGGTGATACCCAGATGTGGACCTCACTACCCCATGAGTAGCAGGACCCTGTGGTGGTTATTTCAGTAGCTGTGCCTGTTATTATCATGCTGGAAATGGAATCCTGGGCTGGCATGTGTTAGATAAGAGCTCAACCACTGAGCTATCCTTTTTGCTTCATCTATTTTTTCTGATGTTACTAGGGACCAAATATACAGTGCACATACTAAGAATACACTGAGCTACACCCTAGTCCCTGAATAGCAAGACTCCAAGTCAGAATAATCTGTTTAAGGATAAGCATTGATCAGTGCATAGGAACATTAAGGATGAAAATTTATCTAGAGATGATAATACAACTATGTAGGAAAGAAAGTAAGTAATCCACAGAAGCCAGAGAAGTTGCCATGATAGTCAAATTACAGTTGTAATGTGCCTTGGAAAAAATGACCAGAGCCTTCAGAATTTCCAGGGCATCCCTAGGACATCCCTACCCTATTTCAACAACCTTACATCTCCTCAGCAAGGCCTTGGAGACCCACAAATGACCAAGCATGGCCAGCCCAACAGTCAGCTGAAAACCAAAAGTTTGCTTAATATTTTGTTCTATGTGAAGGAGCAGGCTGTGAGGTTGAGCAACTGGATCAGGCAAACAATAATCCCATGACCCTGGACAATATGAGGTAGTCCTCCATATCTTAGTTTCCAAACCATAGGATGGAAATAACACAGTAGCACCAACTTATAGCATAAAAGAGATGAAACACACAAACACACACAGGAAAATTAAGAATGATTGACACCCATTAACATTAAGCAGTCAGTGGCCATATCTGCTGCTAACATCATCATTTTAGCACACAGAGGTCCATCTCTTCAACAAACTTACAAGCTCCTTGACAGCTGGCAACCCTACCTTATTCCCATTGTATCAACACCTTGCCCATGGTAGAAATAAGTAAGTCATTACAAGCTTGGATCCACTGGAGGTTTTTAGCAGAGTTGTCAAAGGCATCCTCCCAACTGAAAACATGTCACAGAGCAACTGTGTTTTCCCTAGTGAAAAAAAAAATATTTACTCTTCCTCCCTCTACAATTTACTCCCACAGAGGGAGCAGCTACTAAGCTGACCTAGCAGGGCTCTGCCCCCAAAGCCTGTGCCTATAAAGAGGCCTACTGACTCTCACCTCGCCTTACACTAACTACTGGGGATAACAACTTGTAAAGAGCCCTGCTGACCCTTGCTCCCGCTAACTCATCTGGGCAACTGGGCAACTTCCTCCAGACTCTACTTGACCAGGCATCATCTGTCATCTCAGTATATTTGAGCAATACTAAATTCTATTTTTCCTCACATGAGGTAATAACACAAGTTTAATAAGTATTGAAATGTTTTTTATGTGTAGTCTTTGCTACCAAGAAAGGATTGGGAGGGAAGGAGAAGGCAGTCTCTGGAGTAATTGAACACTTGAGAAGTGCTGTTTGCTTATTTATTTGCTTACTTATCTGTTTGCTTCTTGGCACATCATTTGGATCATTTCTAATTGCCTTCCAGAGCAAACAGTATAAAAGCTCCCGAGCCCTGATGAACTGTGCTGATCACTGTAGCTATGGAATTCCCTTAAGAGCTAGCCAGTGGCCAAGGGGACCACCCGGGCTTTACACAGTGAGCCTCTGTAGTGTGACAGGGGTGAAGCAGCCTGCTGTTTCTCATCAAAAGTTGAAAGCTGCCCTATCTTCTCACCTTAACAAAAACAAGACCTGCAGGACAGCAGAATATAAATCCCCAAGCGCAGAAGGCAAGAGATGATACCTGTGAAGGAGGCAGTCACACACCAGGGAGAGCCTGCAATTGGCCAAGTTGTCATCTTGACATGCTACCCTCCTATTAGTCCTATTAGTCCTCGGAAAGACACAGACACACAATGGCACCCTCACCAACAGACATTGCCTCTTTTCCAATCTTCTTCCACTTCCACCAAGATCTCCCTGAGAACTTTCTTTTCTAACGCCCTCAAAGCACAGATATTCCAATTTCCTACTGTTCAATTCCTCCATGGAGTAAATGACTGTGAGAAGCCTCTCAGAAGTTTGTTTAGCATTTCCTTTTAGGAGGGTCAGTGCACAGAATCGATATGACCCTGGGAAGTGTTTCAATAGTTTATACATACTCAGTGGTCCTGCAATATGCAGAAGTCCTGGATTAAAGCAAGCTTGGGGGAAGAGATGTTCACATTGAAAATGACCTACTACTTCTTGTTCTGTTAAGAAACTTTGCATAGGAGGTTTTCTTAAAGGAATACACTGTACTGCTCTTGTAGTAGAAATCATTTGCCCATTGGCTACTAGATTCATTCCATTTACACACGTGGCCTGTGCACATTTAATAACACCTAAATGTCCATGCTTTCACTATGCAGATACAAGTCACCTAAGAGGCCTCTGGTTTCCCAGAAGGAAGCACTGGAAGACAGCACACATAGGCCCCATATACGTGTTAAGCCACCCCTGGTCAAGTTCAGGCCAATGATACCCCAAGCTCTGTCCAAGGACTCAACAAGGCCACCAAATCCAAGGAGGGAATCTTGGCCCAAAGTACCTTTATCCCCAGGATCTATGCCATGAGCTAGATTATAAGGGGTGTAGGCATAGTCTATTGTACAATTATTTCAAATTATTAATGCACCTTGAAACAAACAATGTCTAAGTTAGACCACTGCTAAGGTTTAGGGTTATAATTATTCTGTGTGAAGTAGGAGTGTTTTGTTTTGTTTTGTTCTGTTTTCAGAAACAGCTATTGAGTGGTTACTTCATGTTCAATGCACTAGTGTGAGAGTGAATGGATAAATAAATTAAGCGAGAGTCCATCTATAAGTCTGCATTATATTCAATTAAAATCATTTCAAAGCCATACATAGTAGTGCAGCCTGTGTAGATGGGACATAGCAGCTCAGCCTATGGAGATGGACCCTTCACAGAGACAGAAAAGAGTGGCTCGAAAGAGAAGAGGGATGCCTTTGAGGCCGGAGCATTCAGGCTCAAACTTCATCTCTGTTCACAGCAGGTTGGAGACCTTGGTTCTGACTAGGATGGGTGCAGAGCTCTGTGCACACTAGCTATGTGGCCCTAGGCGCTGTCCTATTTCTTTCTGAGCTCTCAGCTCTTCATTTCCCTCTTCAAGCTACCCCAAGGAACTCTTGAGTGGAAATGTCTAAACTGACTGCTGTAGTGTGTGACACAAAGTCAGCGTCATGGACGTTGCCAAGGAAACCTCGCTATGAAAATCCCTTATGGTAATTGAGCCCACGTTTGCACACTTTACACTTCTGTTTATTTGTCTTCCGTGATTTCTCCATGTTTCTGCTATCACTCACTTTAGATTACTGGCTCTTTTACAATATGTCCCAAGTCTTGGATCTCTGTTAACACAGAATAAAATCTGTGTTTACCCTGGCAGCATCCTTTCTTAGCATCCTACCTAACATGCCTTCACCTCTCGCTTCTCATCAATAACTGTACTACCAGAATGTGTTTTCCTCCCCATGGAGTGAAATAGACTCCCCTAAACTAGTCTGTGACTCCCACGACCGCTGAGTCCCAAAGTTCCACCTGGTGGATCTCTTGGCACCACTGGGACATCTGACATTATTCTTCCCGTTTGCCCTCCACCACCACCCCGTTTCTGCACCTGCCAGTCCTGACTCCGGATACCTCTCACTGATACAGAGCTATTCACTCCCAAGAGGAAGATTATAATTGTAGGCATTGTGATTTTGTGTAAAGTGTAAAGTTTACCCTTGTGTTATTCAAATACTGATTTCTCTGTCCTCCTATCCTATTTCAATCTAGGCACAGAGTTGTGGGCATTGTGATGCTTACGTCAAGAATCTCCGTTCTTAAGTCTGTGTAAACAATGCTTACCATTTATTTTCTTCCTTGCCAATAAAAGCTGATTGCCCAATGGCTGGGCAGAAGAGAGAATAGGGCGGGACTTCCACCAGGCAGGGAAAGGGGGTAGGTGGAGGGAGAGAGCGCGCGAGGTGAAGGGGAAGCTTGAGCCTTAGGAGGAAGGAGGAAGGAGCTCATAGCGTTAGGTTGGAGAGTGGATGAGCCTAAATGATGGGGATTAAGATGGATTGCCTAGGTATTGAAGTGAGGGTTTAAAATAAATCGTGGTCTGTGTCAGTGTTGGGGAACTAGTTAGGATAAAGAAGTGTAGAGCCATATTAATTTACAGTATAGATTTAAATTAAAATTAACATGTATGAATGTTAAAATTTATAAATGTTAAAACTAACATTTATAAAAAGCCTGTCACCAGACTGTGAGCATCTTGTAGGCACAGCTCTTACTTATTCTTAACTCTCTAGAAGGGGTAATAATATCTGGTACTTTGCCTAATAGACGCTCAATAAATGTTGAACAAATGAATGGATGAATGGATGAATGAGCATGTATAATACCAAACTACTTGCATAATCTGCTTCGGATGTACAGAAAGTTCTTGAATAAAAGAGGAAAATGTACAGTTGTTGGCTAAGGGTGGAATGTCCAATCAGTGTTAAAGCTCTTTGATTTCACCTAGAATCAGTTGCCTGGACTTCCCAACTAGACATGAGTCACAACTACTGACCTTGCTCTCCCAACTGGTTGTCATGGCAATGCTTCAACTTGCCAATGCTCTGAAGCTTTGCTCGCAGTTGCTATAGTGTATGTCTGAGAAGAACCACTTTACCCCATCACTCACTTCTGAGTCATAGAGAAAACGGTTCCCGTTTGCCCTGAATTTTATTTCCTAACTGTTTTCTTTCCTTCTTCTTCTTCTTTTTTTAAGTAAGATTGTTTTAAAGCAGGTAGTAAACACGGGAAGTGAAGAATGTTGTTGTTTTGAGGGACACATATTTGGCAAAGAAATATTCTCTCTGGAAGGTACAGGGTGAGGGTGTGTGTGAGGTGAACAGAAACAGATTTGACAAGGCCCTGGAGTAACCTAGCTCCAGGGCCTCAAGGGCAGAATCATGAGATTTATGTACTTATTTGTGACATCAGGAACTCAAGCTCCTGCACATGCAGGGTGAATGGGCTCGGGATCCAAGTGAAGGTGTCGGTACACCCTCCTCCTTCTCCTCGCCGTCCTCTTCCTCCTTCCCCTTCCTCCTCGTCGAATAAGGTGTTTATTTGGTCTCTGCAAGGCCTGAACTAAACAGGAAAGAGATGGAGCCAGACCTCCTGGCATGCACATCCTGAATGAATCAGATGGCCAGCCCCAGAGGAACAAGGAAAGGTGCATGAGGGAGAAGGCAGGGAGTGAGGAAGGATGAAGTGTTGCTGGTTACAGGCAAATAGTTGCATTTGCCTCTCTGCCAGAGGTGAGTCCTACTTTTCACAGCTCTGACTCTGTTACTCCTAGCAACCTGTGCTCCATGCTAGGACCGACATCCAAAGTTTTCTGGAGTTTTCATCTCATCCTTGAGGACTGGGAGAGATCATGCCTCACAGAGGACTGAGGCTACTCCAATGCCACCTGGATCCAGAAGGCTCACTTGCCGTGATGCCTGTCTGAGACCAAACAGAGCCTACGAGAGCTCTTTCCATCAACAAGGTTAGGGGACAAAGAGAGAGCAGGCAATAGCATGCATCAGGTACTAAAGCAAAAGTGTGGTGAATGGGATGATCACCCTACCGCTCTCAGAGGAAATCCATCTGCCTCCAACCCACACTAGACTACTAGATGATTTCAGAGTCTCAAGTAGAAAGCTGTGAGTCAGATGCTGAGCCTTGACCAGACCAGGTTCAAGTGCCCAGCTAGCACAAAACCCTGAAAACATCATGGTACTGTAAGGGAGCCACATGAACTACATCTTCCTGCTTTCTCTCTTTTGTGATGCTTCAGAATCTAATGCCCCGTGATTTCTAAGTGGCCTAGCGTTCCCCAGAAACCTGTTGCTTAGAGCTTATCAGGTAGAGCACTATAGATAAGCATTTTTGTGGATCAAGTGGAATGAAGAAACAAGGCCAGAAGAACTGTAGAGGAAGCATGGCCTTCAGGATGAACACTCAACACCAACGCTCTGCAAACAATTACAGAGGAGCAAAGCCCAGCATGACACTTGCTTTGATAAAGTTTTATTGGAACACAGCCTACCAATGTGGTCGTGCATCAACCGTGGCAATGTGCACATACTAACGGCAGAGTTTAAGAGTTGCATCATGAGCTTTATATGACCTACAAAGCCTGAACTACTTAGCATCTGTTCTTTTGCAGAAAAAAAAAAATCTGTCACACACTGTCCTATGCTTATAAATCTGGAGTCCCGTAAGTGTGTGATGCTGCACGTGCAGCGGCAGCCACGGCAGCAGCAGCATCTAAGCTAAGAAACTTGTTACACATGCAGTCCCATGTGTCTCCAGAAAAATGGAATACAAATCCTCATTTGGGTAACAGAGTGGTTCAAGAGTAGATGCCCAGAGTAGGGTTAAATAGGAAAGATTTTATTCAATGAAAAAACTCTGAGCAAAAATATGGAAAGGGCTAGGAAAGGGCTGGGAGAACTATCACCCCATGATATTAACATGACCCTGGGAGAAAGAGAAAAGAAAGAAGCAGTCAAAGCATATTCTGGAAGACTTTTGATGATACCTGAGCCAGAACCGACCATGTTAGGTCTCCCTTTATCCTGGCCACTTCAGGGAGAGGTGCTCTCCATCCAAACATAGTCTTTGTCAATGGTGCCCATAGTCAATGAACCCCCTGTGTTGAATCCCTGCAAAACACACTCTCTTCGAATCTGCTGCTGGGTGTGCCCCAGATGACCTCTGTGCACACTGAAGCATGAGAAACAACTCTCTAGAGCAGCTCGTGGTGCACTTTGCCATTCAGCAACGAAGGGCCAGACCCATACATATTTTAGGCTTCTTGGGCTATACAGTCTCTGCCACAACCACTAAACTCTGTCATTCACCATGGAAGCAGCCACAGAGAACACATAATCAAATGAGTGTGGTGTGCCAGATCAAACTTCATTTACAGAAGCAGCTCTGGGGGTGATGCGGCTCATAGGCCATAATAGACCAGCCCTTGCTCTAGAGTTGTGGGAGTAAATAATTCAAACTTTGGCTCCTGTGAGACACGTAAGAGAAGGGGTGCTCCTAGGGAAGGCAGGTGGGCAACCTTGTGAGCAACAGTTTCCCTTGGGTGCTCTTCAGGCACACAGTAGGCAGCAATAGCACAGTTTCAAAGCCATTGCCCTGGATCCTCACAAAAAGTCCCCAGTCCCAGAAAGTTCTCCTCACCCCAGTGGGAATACAGCAGTCTAAATTTTGAGTTTATTCTACAAATATAATTTGTAGAATTATGAGATTCTAACATTATAGGAGGTATTTGGTGTGTGGGGGGTGACAAATATGGTTTGGAGTTTCATAGGACTTCTAGCGGGTGTTGACTTGATAGAAATAAGAGCCATGCCTAACTAATAAGGCAAGAAGCAATGTGCAATCCATAAAAGGCACACAAGAAGGTCTATAGAAAGTCTATAGAAGAGAGAGAGAGAGAGAGAGAGAGAGAGAGAGAGAGAGAGAGAGAGAGAGAGAGCCAATAGGGAGGCTCTAAGGAAGAGGAAACCACAGTGAGCTATGGAAACGTGACCATGATAGATCAAATTTACCTCTCAGACCAGCTAACATTCACATCGCTTCTGTGTTGAGCCACCAAGCCTCAAAGTGAAAACTCCAGTGCAAAAAAAGCTAAATTACAAGCATAAGGTATGTGTTTCCTTCACACAAACAATCGCATCTCCCTCTCACCTGAAACAGCAGGGCCACCCAGAGGAGACAAACATGGGCCCTCATACCAACAGCTCTGTGCCAGCTGGGTCACTATAGCATCACTGAATATTTGAGTCCTGATCCAGGAGGGGGATGTGGAGAGGAACAGGGTGATTCCTCAGGGTCTGATAAGGACAAACACTGTGATTTGACCATCACTGAGTATAGGGAAGCAGCCAAAGAGCAGGACAGAGAACCCTGCCTCTAGGGATCGATACTGATGCAGCTAGTCTGTGAGATCAAGGCGGCCACACTGAGGTCTCTTTACATCTATGCCATTGTGTGTTCTGCACAATTCTGTGTTCCCTGTGGTCAGAGCTCTTCACCCTGAAGCCTCATTCCATAGATGTCACTCACACAGAAAAGCTAGCAATAGTCTCTAAACAATGCCCTGATGGCAGCAGACTTGGGCTATCAGTAAAATCTAGGTAACAGTGTACATTTTTCTATTAAGTAAGCACAAATTTCAAGAGATATTCAACAGGGTTTACAGCTTAGAAAAATAACATAGAAGTTTTAGCACCATTGCCCAACTGATTTGGAATAGTGCCACTCAAATAAAAAGAAGAGATGAAACGTTTTAATGCAATAAATGGAACCTTTGGGCTTTTTCGACTACAGTTTTTATCTTGAGACCATATTGTCAAAAAAATAGCTACTTATAGCCATTCCCATTTTATAAATCATCAGAGTAAAGTCCTAAGGATTTGAAGTTAATATCTCTGCTAAGGAAAAGTTAGATTTAAATTAGAAATTAATTTAGTATGAATATCTCCTGATAAATACCTTTCATGTCACTGGTAAGTAAATAAGACTCACAGGCCAAATTTTGTGATGGGCACTTTAGGTACACGACTCTATAGGACCTCTC
Organism: Mus caroli; assembly: GCF_978045245.1. Taxonomy (NCBI): domain Eukaryota; kingdom Metazoa; phylum Chordata; class Mammalia; order Rodentia; family Muridae; genus Mus; species Mus caroli. The sequence continues at coordinate 156,505,194 of NW_028227256.1, forward strand.
CTTATTTGTCTTTTGTTTGGGATTTTTTTCCTACTTTATTTCAAATAGAATCATATACATTCATATGTATGTAATCATATGTGTGTGTGAGTGTGTGTGTGTATATATATATATATATTTCCATTTAATTTTTGGTTTGATATAAACATAACTCAGAAAAAAGAAAGCTGACTAGATTGCCAGAGACACTTGTCTCAGTATGTGTGAGAGAAAGATTTGAGTCCATGTCTGTCTGTCCTGCCCACTTCCCCCAGAATCTACACTGGGACATGTAAAGCTTGAACACTCAGAGGACCGACCCAAACTCACCTTCATGTCAAGGACAGTTTCTCAGACATCTTTGTGTTCCCCTCAATGACTTGCCACACTTTGCACGGCAAGGCACTCAATAAATATTTGTTGGATGAAGAATTCTGGGCTTGGGTTCCAGCTTACCATGGATTTAATGACTCAGTGTCCTGCAGAGCAGGTGGTTACTCAGCTGGGCGACTTCAGGGAACATTTGAAATCAATTACGGGTGCAGAGGAACCTGTTAAAATGTCCTCTTTTGTGTATGCTGGGGTTGACGGGGAGGAACGGAAGTTGAAGTGGTAGGAAAGGCTCAAATGCTTTCAGGGTTATGCACTGGACCTTAAAGTGTCTACACCAGAACAGGACAGAAATTGGCTTATTGAAACACTAAATTCTAATGACCCAACCTAATGGGATCCTGACCTCAAGCTACTCCTAGCTTGCCACATAGCCTCAAAGTGCCAGACCTTTGACTGGCTACCTTTGTGAAGAACCCCACCAGGGGGCAGGCCTCTCTCTGTTGCCACCAGTCTGCTCCAACTCTGGGGAAACAGGCAACTTAAAGTGTGTTCTACCTTTTAGAAAGCCCAGAGGATGACCAGAAGACCCCCCACACACACACACACACCTGAAGCTTGTGTACCCTGCATTGCCCTCAATCCTCAATAAAAAAGCATTCTTGCAACTCATTCTGGAGTCTGACTTGTTTCAGAAGAATTTGGGAACTTAGAGTGCAGGGAGAGGGTAATTCTAGCTGATTTTGTTTTCTTCAGTGCTTGCTAGAGCTACAAGTTAGTCACAACTCAAAAAAAAAAAAAAAAAAAAAAAAAAGCAAGCCGCTTTAGCTATCCAGACGGGCCTTTCAAAAAAGGAAAAAGGCATATGAAGTGGACCCTGAGGGATGCCTACCAACAACATTTTGGGAGAAGGTGATTAAATTACAGCCCAGAGGCTGGGACAGGACAGCCCTCAAGGAAACTAGAGACATTCCCAACTTTGTGGCTTCCCTTGTCTCGTGTGCATGAGACAACACTGCCACCTAGTGTCCAGTGTTAAAACTATTCCCTAAGGTCCCATAACTGTGGGTAGGGGCTTCTGCTACGACTGGTATTGACTAAATTGTTTGAGGTCTCTGCTAAGGAAAACTACCCCAAGCATGGCAGGTAGAGGACTTGGAAGCTGATTCGAGTTAAGTAGGCGGAACCTGAGGTTTGAAATCTATTGACAAAGTGAGAGCCAAGTCTTGGCCCACCCTCAGAGGGGCAACAGAAGTGCAGCTACAGGCTTGTGTGTTACTCCCAGCAACTTGACTCCACCTTGTCACTCTGTGTAACTCAAGTCCCACCATACTAGGAACGGATGTACACCATCTTGAGAGCCCATGCCAGCAGAAGAAAGGAAGATGGATGGTTGAGCACTGTAAAGTTGTGCAAAGAGAGTCAAGTCACTCGAAGTAGAGGCTCTTATCACTGGCAGCTTGATTTTGGTAACCTCATGATCCTTAGCCAGGCTCTTCACCAGGGAAATACCAGCAGCAGAGACAATGGGTAGACATGGATGCTCAATCTGAAACAGTCCACTTGCTGAGCCCAACGAATTGAGGCCTTGCTGTCAATCCCTGCCCCCATGGGCTTTTAACCTCCCTTGATAATTTGGGCTGAGCACAAGTCTGAAGGAAGATAGAGGGTAGAACAGGGGGGAAAGAGGCTTGGTCTTCATCTGCTTTCCACCTCTTAGAAGCAGACCTAAAAGGGAAATCCCAGAACACTGCAGGAGACACTTGCATTTGAGGGAAAGAAACCTGAGAAGGTAAATTGCTAAAAATGATTTCCTGCCCAATTATACATGCTTCGAGAGGAGAGGAGGGTTTGGATGGGCACTGGAAGATCTGAATGTGTGCTGTGGCAGTATGGAGACAGTGGCTGGTGACAGGCAAGGCAGGGAGGTACGTAGATCTGAGGATGAGCTTGCCAGAAGTGAAGCAAAGAATAGGGGACTGCAACAGGGAGGTGAGACAGAAGGACTGGAGAGGTAAAGGACCGAGGTCAGGTGCTATGTTCCTGTATTCCAGGATTGGACTTTAATAACCCCAAGCAATAATCTCCCACATATATTCCGGTTGGATTGTCCCCTTAGGCTTCCTAGCCAAGAAACGGTTCCCAGGTCTCTCTGTTGCTACTGCAGGAGGAAGCATAGGCAGATCTGTGTGGGTCTCAAGCGAGACTGAGAGCTCGCAGGCTCCCTGGCAGATGGGCACTAGGAAGCCAGACTAGGCAGCACGAAGATGTCATCTGGGGGAAACTGTGAAGCTGCCAACTCCGATCAGATAATCATCTCATTATTTCTTCCATTTTGGCCCCAGAATAAGGGTTTCCTTCTCCTCTTTCTCTGCCCCATCTAGCTTACAGCCTGGCCCCTTCTCTCACGCCCTCTCCCACCCAAAACTAAAATAAAGCAAAGCCACATGACTGGAGAGTGCTCAGTGTCTGGGAATCCCAGATTCCAAACGAGAAATCACAGCCAAAGAGGGGGAGACACAGTGTCCACAAGGATGTTCCAGCGACACCCCACTGGAAGAGGCTCCTTCCCTCCAGATTTCTTTGCCTAGTCTGCAACTTATTTGGAGGCACTCAGAAACCTGAATGGGTTTTGTTGTTCTTTTGCTTTGGGTTGGGTTTGTGGGGAGGGGTGATTGGTTGGTTGGCTGGTTGGTTGGTTGGTTGGTTTGGTTTTTGTTTGTTTGTTGAGGAGATATCAAATGATTCATGAACTCCTACTTTGTTCTCCCCACCCCCAAGCCGGTCTCTGACATGTCACTCATTGCCTCAGTTTCTCCAACAATGTAATGGAACTGACGAACAGGAAAGGGTGTGTGGATAATCCAGATTGGTACCATTAATTTTTCTGATAAGTATTTGATTGTTTTTTAGTTAATGCATAAAGTAACTTGGTCTCCTTATGGCATTCTTCTGCATATTTGTCCCCACTCTTTTTTTTTTTTTTTTGGTGGGGTGTCTAAATGAATAAGGAGACCCCACGGGGTGAAATATCCTTTCCTCACCCTTGCCTGAAATCGACCTCTCCAGATAGGAAAAGAAAATCAACGGCTCCAAACCTGGCTCTTCTTTTTGTCATTCTAGGTGTCTCTGTTAATCAAAATAAACACAGGTAACAAGCCCAAATAAATGCCTCCTCTGATTAACCTTATAGAGTTAGCTGTGTTAAACATGCTCTCCTATTTAGGTCTTCCTAACGACAGCCAGAGCTAGAAGCCAGAATCCTGGTCTGCGAATGTCCACCTTTTCCAGCAGATTTGTTGAGGTCAAGAGAACGGGATTGAGGGTCTAGAACAGGTGCTACCTGTCTTCCTAGTTTCCGGTGGCAGCCTGTTCCCTTGCTGTTTGGACCCAATTGGTCATTATTCACTGCTACCATCCTTGGACTGCCGTCTGCTTTTCAGAGGTGCCATGCTAGACTATGAGAAGCAGTGTGACCCCCCCACCCCCCCTCTTGACAAAGAGTACAAGTCTGTTCCCTTTAAAAAGGGAAAAGATCTTAACGGAGGTCTCCTAAAGTACAAGCACAATGTATAGAACTCTGAGAAAATCGATATTGATAATGATGCCTCAGGTAGGAGTCATTTTCCCTTTGATGGTGCCTACACTACTTCTGCACTGATAAATAACCCCCCCACACACACACACAGCCCCTCTGGCTAAGCCTTCTTGGCTTTCCTGCTTTAGGCTGTTCCCCCTGCCTGTTCTCTATGTACCCACAACAGAAATGGAGCCGACCACACCCCTCGGGACCCGAGAAAACCCAGGAGTAGGATAGGACATTACCTGCAATGATGGCTGGGTTGCTCTGTCCTCCCTCTGGTCTCACCCAGGCTTCCACTGTGAACGCCTCCCGAGGAATCTCAGCCAGCACTTCTGGACGCAGCAACAGCCGCTCCCTCTTCCCAGAGAAATACAGTACAGGCAATCCTCCTTGGGAGTTAAAGGTCTCTACTCTCCGGGCAGAGGCCCCTCCACCATTTTGGATGGTGCCCTCCAATGGACTGTCACTATCTCCATGCTTAAGTGGGTCTTTAGGCCAAAGCTGGAAATCTTGAGGGGTATTCGGGGGATCTCCAGTCATGTCTTCTGCCTGCCTCTTCTGCACTTGGCGAGGAAGCCTAGACTTGGACTGGCCCTTCCTCTGGGTCTCTGCTGTGGGCCCCTTCTGATATGCGAAGGTAGCAATGGTGGAGACAGCAATTTCTGAGCTTCCCCGAATCACAGGCTCACCTAGAGCCTCCTTAGATCCTCCCTCGCCAAGATAAGTGTCATCATTTCTCAGCAGCTGCGATTGCCCAATAGGACCATCCCCTACCCACGGGGCAGCTGGCTGCTGAGACTCTCTCCTTGCTCCTGCTGGGTTTTCAGTCAGGTCTCGGGGAATACCACTCGGAGCCTGTCTCTTTGGGCTTCGCTGACTCCATTCTGTATACGGGGTTTGCTGCTGTGTCCCCACAGGATAGGACCTTGGGTAGTTTTCGAGGCGGCTTGGGTAGACCCCAAAGAGATGGTGCTGTGGAGCAGTCCTGGGTCTTCGAATCTTGTACCCCAGCCAACAGCGTTCCCCTTCCAACAGCACCTGGTTCAGGTGTTCCTTCTGGGCCAGGAATTTCTTGCGTGTCCAGCCCTGCTCTGAGTTGGTGGTACTGAGTGCCCACCCAGCCAGGACCACCAGGCTTATTCTCAGGACCTTCCAACACATCATATCTCCCTCAGCTTGTTCCTTAGAACCCGAAGTCAGCTTCTTGGTGCCACACAAGAATAGTGAGAAGAAGGAAAGACAACCAGCAATGGAATTGAAGTCACCAGGGAAATTGATTCACAAGCCAAACTTTCTCAAGTGGCCCCAGAAGAATGCCTCTCCTGGCTACCTGTCCTGGGGATTCAGCCAACCCCAGTGGCTTCTGTAACTTTTGGCTTCTCTTGCCTTCTTCTGTGACCTCTCTTGCTTGATTTCAGTCCTTCAGAATGAAGTTAAGTGTTCTTACTTTGAATCTCCACCCAGAGACCTCAGGTTTCCTTTTCTTCCTTCAGTAACTCCTCCCCTCACTGATAAGAGAAGAGAGTATGTGACTTAAGCCAAATTCTCTGAGATACATGCCACCCCAGCTAATCATTCAAAAGAACCTTATTCTCTACTGATCTCTTCTGTGTCATCTTCCTTTCCCTAGGAGTTAGAATCTCTGTTTAGAGCCCATCACCCACAATACACTCAACTTAAAGTAAATTGCTAGGGAAAAAAACAAACAAACAAACAAAACCAAAAAAAAAAAAAACCTTTTAGGCTGAAACAAAATTTGATGCTTATTCTATAAAATAAAATAAAATAAAATAAAATAAAATAAAATAAAATAGCAAAAATAATCTGGGGACACAAAGATCCAGAGAGGTACCTAACCTTCTCTCCTCAGTGGTCCTCAGCCAGGTGTCCATTCAGCTTCCAGTCTGCCACGATAGGTGAGCACTCCTGCAGCGTGGCACTCAGGGTTGTTGACTATTGAAGAGAGTGTTTTAATTCCTGTCCAACTTGTTGGTATGCTGCAAGTCTCTGTAAAGTTCTCTGGCTGCCAGTCTGCTGCTCTCCTGATCAAATGAGTCTGGGAGCCCTTGTTTTCACCTTTGGAGAGGCTGGTGGGTCCCTAAAGATGGATAAAAAGACCAATATGAATGGCATAGACATCAAGGGACCTGTTCCCTCTGATCTCTCCTGCTCTCTCTCTCTCTCTCTCTCTCTCTCTCTCTCTCTCTCTCTCTCTCTCTCTCTCTCTCTCTCTCTGCCTATAATTATCTCCTTGGGTTTTTCTTTTTTTTATTTAAAGACAATGATGATGTCAAAGCTAATAAGTTTGGTACACCACTCCTCCTACTCCCTGTCCCCCCTCCTTTCCCCTGATCACCCCTTCCCCCACCTCTCTGAGGCACAAGGGACAGATGTTCCTCTTGGTTTCCCCAGTAAACATCACAGGCTTTCTCTCTCAGCAGCCGCAGCCTACACAATCAATATAAAACAATCAATACTGTTTTGGAGCATGTCTTTCTGTGTGTAGCCTCTCTCTCTCTCTCTCTCTCTCTCTCTCTCTCTCTCTCTCTCTCTCTCTCTCTCTCTCCTCTCTCCTCTCTTACACACACACACACACACAACCACACAACCACACACTTTGAATGGACCTTGTCAAAAAACACTCGCTAGCCTTTTGGAGACCATTCACCTCTCTTCCTTTTGATTTAACACAAGCCTCCTATATTTTATTTTTATTTTACTCTATCATTTCAGATGTAAAAGGACAACAATAAATTCACTTCCTCTTGGACACTGAAGGAAAAGAGAAATCAATGACCTTGGCATGAGAAGCACTAACTGGAAACACCGCGTGCCCCTAGCACATAGACATCCTTTTTCTCTTAGAAGTTTCTCAGTCTAAAGTTAGTAAAAGTCACCATATGCTGAGTGAACAAATAAACAAACGAGGTACTCAAAATAAGTCATTTACACAAGTGAACAGCTAACCCAAGGCAGCTATTCTTTGACTGATCTGAAATGAATGGGGAAGATGTGGGGAGGAAACACTGAGTTTAACCTCTGCATTGTTTGCCTTGGTGAAAGACGCCAGCCTTCTTAAAGACTTCTCATCCATTATAGGAGCATGCATGTATACAGAACACCCTGGACAAACACATGGACACATGCAGAGAACGCAGGCATTCTTGCCCACAGGTAGTATAAAACAGGTATAAATATGCATTGAGCCCTTCTTTCAAGGAATAAGAAAAACCACTTACACTTTTAAAATCACTGCTTCTGCTGCTTCTATCTAACTCCTACAGCCCACATGCTCTGGAGTAAGATCAGGGTCCTTCCTTCACCCTGGGTCTCCTCATCTCGCTGAACTCCTTTCTTCCAGTTGATAGCTGACTTAACTGCTTTTAAAACGTTGGGTCCTGTGCAACCCATCCCACGTGCACCCCATTTCTTCGTGGAGCATGGAATAGAGCCTCAAAGCAAGTTCCCAGAGAAGCTCTCAATTCAAGCACGTGGACACTGCTAAGCAGATACCCTTAGGTCTTTGACTGTCCCTTTTCTTTTATAACTTCCCCAGCTCCATGCACTTTTCTGACTCAGTTTTCCCCACTTGAAGCAGATCAAGAATAGAAATTGAGACTGGGGGTGGGGGTAGAAAAAGCCAGAAAAGCAGAGGAGAGAAGGAGGGAGGAAGGGAGCCAGAGAGGAAAGAGGGAGGGAGAGGGCGGGAGGGAGGGAGGGAGGGACAGAGAGAGAGAGAGAGAGAGAGAGAGAGAGAGAGAGAGAGAGAGAGAGAGAGAATATTAGGAAGAGATAGATGGCTTAGCTTCAGAGGGGAAAAAAAGAGACTCAGGCAAGAAGAGAAGTCAGCCCCTCCCCTTGCCCCTTACCCCCTTGCCACCCCAAGGACCCTCAGAAAAACATCTCCTACCATTCATTTCAGGAAGGGGGATAGGACATCAGAAAAGGGTTCCGCCTGCTTTTCTCCCCCTGAGTGTGTGGGTGATCTTGCATCCCCTATAGGACTCTCCTGGCTCTCAGCTGCTAGTAATCCATTCATAAGATTTCAAGAGGCAACACCAAACTCAGGCTTCCAGTTTAGTTTCTCTCTCTCTCTCTCTCTCTCTCTCTCTCTCTCTCTCTCTCTCTCTCTCTCTCTCTCTCTCTCTCTCTCTCTCCTTCATTCCTTTGCACACCACTCTTCAGCTCTTGGCAGTCCAAAGTTTAAAAAAAAAATGTTGAACCATTTCTGTGTTTTCCTCCTGTTGTAACTTGGGCTGTGACATCATAACCCTGCCCACCAACACCCCACCTCTCTCCCTTTCCACCCCCCTCACCAGCCCCATGCCCCCAAACACTCCCCACCCACCCACAAAGAAGAAGGTCTCCTGTCAGTTCTAATGTGTGAAAAGACAAAGCTCCTGAAGAGTGCCCCCTCCTTCCCCTCGGTGCCCCTCCTGCCTCCCCCTCCCTGCCTTACCCACCGCTCAGCCAGGCTCTCCAGGCTTTTAACAATGATCCCATCTGTTTGACATGTGCGGAAAGGTGGGCTGGATTCAAATAATCTGTCAAGTGAATCGGATCAAAAACACAGCAACCCCCTCCTCAATTCCATCACACACACACACACACACACACACACACACACTCACACAGATACTCATACCCCAAGCCGGAGCAAAAGTGTGAGCGAAGTCAGACTTACACAACGCCCACCCTTGGTGCCAGGGAGACAGACACCAAACATGCCAAGGGAAAGCACAAATTTATACATATATAAATTCTGTTGCTTATTTGTTTATGAGAGACACCCACACCCCAAGTCTTCAACCCCTCTCCCTCAAACCCTGCCACTCCGCAAAGTGCACAGATTTGAAAGCTGGTAGAATCTGTTTTGAAATCTCCAACGAGAGGGTTTTTCCCCCCTTTTTTTTTTCACTCCAAAGCACTATCTGTGACGATCAGGCTCAGGCAGGGTTGCCAGCAAATGCAGGAGGCCCCTTCTAGGGTACAGGCTTTCAAACCAGCAAAGCTAGAGGGAATGAATTTAAGGACACACAGCAGGAGCTGGCTGAATTCATTTTATTTTGACGGGGTAGTTGGGGGAGGAATATCATTTCTGAAATGCCCAAGGAATGAAAGGAGAGGGTATGGATTTCTTAAACAGCCCTTGCAAGAGGAGCGGTGTCTTGGTCTGCAGGTAAATCTAGAAGGCAAGAAATTGGAGCTGTATAAAGGAGGACCAGGACACAGAGGGGGAGCAGAGAACAAGGAAGAAAGGAAAGAGAGAGGAGTAAGGAGAGGGGATGGGGAGATGGGGAAGGAGAGAGGGGAGAAAGGGTGAAAGGCAAAGGGGGGACCAAGGGAATGAGGGGAAAGAGGGAGAGAGGAGAACCAGGGGAAGACAGGAAGGTGAGAAGGAGGAGGAGAGAGAGAAGGGGAAAAGGCTGACATGGAAGAGGGAAGGCAGGAGGGTTGGGAAAGATGAATCTGGGGGCAGGAAGGGTTGGGAGAGAGAAGTGGGGAAGACCTGAGGAGAGATTGAAACAGGGAAGGAGGGAAGGGGGAGGGGTGGCAAATACATGAACTCTGGAGACCAGAAAGGCAGTTAGAGACACACTGGGTAAACACAACAAAAATACAGAGGCAGGTGAAGAAAGTCACTGAGAAATGGGGCTGAGAAAACAAAGGGCACAGGGTGGAGGGACTGTCTCTCTCAGGGACAGGGCACGGGCACGTTTTTAAAAGCGGGAGTCCCACATTGTCTCTGTAAAGAATCCCTTCTTGCCCACTCCTGCTGCCAGCCTCTCCTCTTTTACTATACCCATCTCACACTCCCACACTCCTCCTCTTACCTTTGTTGTCCTAGCATGCCATCCCCCTGGAAAACTCATGAATAAAAATTCTAACACCCACCCAAAAAAGAAAAAAGAGAAAAGAGAGAAAGAAAAAAAAAGAAAAAAGGAAAAAGAAAGAAAGAAAGAAAAAGAAATGCAAACAAAACACCTTTTTAAAATCCCTCTCTTTGTTCTACCCACTAAGGATTCTGGATTCTCTTATCTAGACTGGGCTGTGTGTGGCCATCTATACTTCATTTTGACACAAATTGTTTCCTTCAGATGGCAGGGGGAGCTTTGGCTGTATTCACTGCTATGGTGGGGCTTCTCTGTTCCCATAAGCAGTGTCATCATTAATATTAGGAGGCTCTGAGCAGAAAGAGGAACAGGTCTATGCTGGCATCCAGAGTATTAACAAAAGCAGAGAGTAGGAAAGACCCTTAATATGGTCAGTGGTCCTCTCTGACTTCCTACTTCCAAAATCTGAGGGAAAGTCTCAGCTGGGAGCCTGCCAAAGAGTGTAGTAATAAAAGCGTCCCAGAGCACAACCAAATGCAGCGTCTATATATAGGAGCCGGGTCTGTTTTAGCTACTTGCAGACTCAAATGACACCCGGAAACAAACATTTCGGCAATATGTTTATTGGAATCCTATTCAGCTGGTCCTGGAAAGAGTGAAGAGAGTCTGAAAAGATTTCACTAGAAGGTTCGAAATTGTTGCTTTCTGTTCCTCTGGCTCAGGTGCTCCGAGCTGAGACTCAGTGGCACCTCCTAGGGCAGTGTGAGCTTCCTTTAGGGTGACTTACAGCCCCTCTTTTTCACAGGTGAGGCAAAGCCACACACTTAGTAGCAGGGTCCTGTGGAGCACCCAGCTCTCTTAATCCCCTACCCACCTTCCATGCTGTTTTCCCCTGTCTGTGCCCCTGTCTTTGCCTGTCTCACTGGTCTGCCAGGTAAGTGTCATGAGACTAGAAAAGAAAATCAAAGACTGGCTCCTGCCTCTCATGCTTCACTTCCAGATAAAAGTGCCTGGGGAATCTCTGTAGGCCAAACCATCCCCAAACCATCCCGCAGTTCAGAGACACACACTCAGAAGGAAATGCAAACCTAGATCTCACTCCCCTTCCTGTGCCTTCTAGACCAAGAGAAGCCCTGTCTTCTTGTAAAACTGTGTGATATCCTCCTGCTAAATAAGCCCATCTCCTAGCTGCCCCCACACACAATACGATGGCTTACAAATGATCAGTTCTGCCACTGATTTTGTTTTGAAGATTGCCTTTATGCAAATAGATCAAGGAACTCCACACATATGTTAAATTTCCCAGTACCCTCAGGAAGTAGTATGACACAGGCTGCATGTCAGAGGTCTAGACCTTTCCTGGGGCAAGTATTTCTGGTAATATTTGAGTGTTAGAACCAGTTTGTAGGGTCTGCTAGGTGACAGAGAATTGAAAAGTAGTGCTGGACCCTTCTCAGCTCACCAAACAAGGGTTTTTTAGGATTGGTGATGGAAACGGCCTGCCTTTTTCATCCTCTACGGTCAATGGCCTAGTAAGAATGATAATAATTGAAAACTGGTCTTCCTTTCCACCTAACCACATTTGTGTGCATTCTTTCTCCCTACCCACTTTATGCCCATTTTATATATCAAGACTGACTCTGAGGGCAAAAGAGACGAAGACCATAAGAGCACATCCAGGAGAAAAAAAATCTCAACTACATTATGCTAGGAGAAAGAAGCCAGCCTTAGTGGACTGGCTATGTACACTGTAAGATTCTGAAAGGCAGGACTCAGGAGACAGAGAACAGGTAAGTGCTTGCTGGGAGTTGAGGAATGGGGAGAAAGGAATATAAAGGCTACAGAGCAACTGGAGTTCTTGGGGCTATTCTTTATCTTGAAAGTAGTGAGTGTACATGTTTATTAAAAACTCAAAGCATGTGTTGTAAAAAGGCTAATATATCTAAGTTACGCCCCAATAACAGAAGGGAAAGTGGAGCAGGTGATAGAACAATGTTTTCTTGACATCCTGCAGGTGGCGAAGACCAAGATAGACCTGGGTGTGATTTAATCATGCTCAGTGGCCCTACTTTGCCTGAACTCCTCCGGATATTCTGACATGTACTCCATGGGGACTCTGTACAAGCAGGCTAGATGAAACAGATATCTGGCTTATAGTCACAGCTTCCTCAGCCTGGAGAGTCAATAAACAAAATAACCAAGTTCCAAATGAGCACTGCTGTACGACTGTAGCGCTGCTCTGTCATCTATCTGCCTAGCCTTGGGGACATTAATGAGCTCTGACCTACCTGTATTAAGAAACTGGAGCCAAGACCAGTGAGTCCCCGACTAGATCACACCTAAGACCATAGAATTTTTTAACTCAAATATTTTTAAAGCAATATTTTTCTAAGGTTCTCTCTCTCTCTCTCTCTCTCTCTCTCTCTCTCTCTCTCTCTCTCTCTCTCTGTGTGTGTGTGTGTGTGTGTGTGTGTGTGTGTGATATGACATACATATATATGTCGGTCAATGCCCAGTTCCTATAAATATTCCAGGGACTTAAGGGTATGTTAGCAGTAAGGACCCACAACATTGATTTTGGTTCTTAAATAAAAATATATATTAAAATGTAATGGCCATAAATGGAGATAACATGTGAGGAGTTTCAGTGCTTAACTGCATGCCATTGTCCCATATTTAATAAATCAAATGTCAAAATGAGAGTATTTGATATTAAAATACTAGAATAGGAAATTGTTTTAAAATTTTGGTACTATACCGCAACTTAAATTTTTGATAATTTCACAAATATGGTACTAGTATTAACAATAATGAAAGCTATTGTTTATTATTAAAATTCATCAAACACTGTTTGTATTGATGTGATGTGTGTGTATGTGTCTGTATGTATTTGTTTGTGAAAATTAATTCAATCTTTACAATATTTCTATGAGGTAGGTGTTGCAGTCTCTATTTTCAGATGAAGATTAACAACATTTACTGAGCATAAATATACTACTTGCTAAATGTAACATCATCATAGGTATACTATGCCACATATATAACATCTCACTGAATTCATGAACTATCTGCTGAGATAGTTGTTTGGTAACTTTCCCTGGAGAGATGTAAACAAATATTTACTCATTCCAGTTCAGCAACCGTTCCAGTGAGGACCACCATGCTGAGCTAATAAATGCACTGGGTTTAGTTGCAGCCGCATGGGTGACTCTAAAGCAGTTATATTATACCATCTCCGTGAACCTTCTATCTGCCTCCCATAAACACCCATCAAGACCTATGCAGCTAGGAGCTGGAAAGCATCAAGGCTAGACCTATGCAGCTAGGTGCTGGAGAGCATCAAGGCTAGACCTATGCAGCTAGGGGCTGGAGAGCATCAAGGCTAGACCTATGCAGCTAGGGGCTGGAGAACATCAAGGCTAGACCTATGCAGCTAGGGGCTGGTGAGCATCAAGGCTAGACCTATGCAGCTAGGGGCTGGAGAGCATCAAGGCTAGACCTATGCAGCTAGGGGCTGGAGAGCATCAAGACTAGAATCCCAGGTGAAGTTTTGATGACCCTCTCACAGACACACCTCTATGAAGAAATGCTTAATTTGGCACTGACGCTAAATGTTACTTTCATCAAGATAAACCTTTCCTTGCTGCTGCTACCATAGACCCAACTGTCACTTTGCTTTACCTATTTGTTACAATGACTTCAGGGATGCTCCAGAAATCTCTGTCCCGTGATAGCAATTGTCATATTGTGCCTAGAGAAAACGGCTTGTTCCTCTATGGTCTCTGCTTCCAAATGGAAACCCTGGACCCTCGAGTTAAAGCAACTAAGCTATCTACCTGGAAGACAGCCTGGGAGACGTCGCTTTACTTTTTTGTTTGGTTAGATTTTTGTTGTTGTTGTTGTTGATGATGATGGTGGTTGTTTGTTTGTTTGTTGAGACAAGGTTTCTCTGTGTGGCTCTAGTTGTCCTAGAACTCACTCTATAGACCAGGTTGGCCTTGAACTCACAGAGCTCTCTGCCTGCCTCTGCCTCCAAAGTGCTAGGATTAAAGGCATGAGCCACAACCGCCCAGCTGAGCCTTCACCATCAATCACCATTTTGCATTGCCTCCTTAGGATACATGTAAGTACACATGAATTATCACTTCATTCCTAACATGACAAAACCAAGCTATTATTCCTCCTAGGAACTGGTCAGTGATTTCTCAGGAGTAATGGAAAGATCATTCTTAGGCCTTTCCTGGATGAGCTCCTGATAACTTAAGGAAACGTGGTCCCAGCTGATAGCAATAGCCAGTTGCAAGCTTCATGTCTGTCAACCACAAGGTACCTCCAGAGGACCCCCAAGAGCTCCTGCTCTCAGTACCCTTACTCACAAGATCTATTGTGTCCCCATTTACAACAAAGAGCAAACAAGCCACCTGATAAAAATAAAAATTCAGACTCATTCATTTCAGAAGAATAAAATCAGACAGGATGGACAAGTTTCCTATTGCTTGGTTAGCTAATGCTGAACTTTAACACTAAGAACAGCTACTAGTTGATAATCTACTGACCACCATAAAAATCTATGCTTTATTTTTAATTTTTTTTGGAAAAAACAATTAAATGATTTTTAAAAAAACATTTATATTGATTCTTTTTTAATTTTACATTATATTCCCGGTCCTATGCATGTCCTTGTCTATCCCGAGCTTTTGTCCCCACCGGCAAGAACATGCTCAGGACAACCGGAATCTTCTGCAGCAAAAGCTTTATTGCTTACTTCTTCAGGAGCCAGTGGAGAAGAGAAGGAAAATGGCGAAGCCCCGTCCCTTTTATGGATTATTGTCCTCCACCTCGGACGTGTTGCTCCCTGATTGGCTGCAGCCCATCAACCGGAGTTGTCGTCACGGGGAAGGCAGAGCACATGGAGTGGAAAACTACCCCGCAAATGCGCAGCTTGCTTGTTTACTACTTAGAACACGGGTGTCAGCGCCATCTTGTAATGGCGAATGTGAGGGCAGCTCCTCACACTTGTCCCCTCGAACACATCCCTTGCCACCTCCTCCATAAAATAAAAAACACACAAACAAATGAAAAAAAAACCACAAAGCCAAAAAACTTCTCCTCTTGGAAGCCTTAGTATGTCACAGTGTGGCCAACAGTATAGCCTTCTATCTATACTTCTTCACTTGCAACTGTTCATTACAATGAGTTGAATTGGTTCAGTTCCAGGTCTCTGACTTCTTTGACACCATCAATATTGGATCCTCACCAGCACTCCTCATGGTTAACCTGTTGCTGCTCTGTGTCATAGAGATCCTCCAGTTTTGGATCAGAAGAACTGTCCCTTTCACACACCTCAAGAATTCACAGATGATGCAGATGTTGTGGTGGGCCAACTCAAAGCCCTGGACCTGGACATGGGTGGTAGCTGAGCTGCTCAGTCTGCTGACTCTCCCTTATTGACATCACCAAAGTGAGCTCCCAAGCACTGCTCTGGCTAGGCTACCCAGTGCTGCCACTGGCAAGAGGCAGGGTCAGCTGATCTGCTCTCGTGCCCTCAGGGCTGGCTCATCTGCACCCATGCCTCCAGAACCAGCTCTACTGTGCTACCCAGTCAAGGTGCAGAGCCCACTCTTCCAAGTGCTGCAGCCAGGTGTGGACATATGTGCTCTCACACCCTTGGGGCTGGCTCTCATGACCTCCAGGCCTTCTCTCTACTAATACTATTGGTGAGGGGTATGTGGGAGGGCATCACATCACCCCCATGTCCTCTCCACCTCAGGGCAGACAATTAGTGGGGCCAGCTCTCCAGCTCTCACACCCGTGGGGCTGACTCATCTGCATATCCTCCATCAGGGACAGCTCTACTATGCTGCCCAGGCAAGGTACAGGGCCTGCTCTCCAGAGTGCTGCAAGCAGTAAGAGACCTGACTAGTTCTGCACCACTCCTAGACATCCCCATAGTCCCTGTTGACTTTCCAGACCAAGGACATCCCCATGTTCTCTCATAGTAATATAAGCCAAGAACATGGACACCAACCCTTGCTGCTGCATAGCAAAGAACCCAGACATGGCCCTCAGTGGCAACATGGGTTGTGGCCATCCAGTGGCTCTAGGTTAAAAGGAGATCACCTGAAATGCGGGCTGGAAATGAAAAGGAAGGGGTTGAGAGAAGAACAGAGTGAAAACAGTGTTCTGATCAAGGCTCAACTTTATTATAGCACACACAGACTATAAAGGAAGAAAACCACAAAACCCACTCCAAGTCAATATTGCTGACCAGACTGTTTCATGTTGGCAGCTGATAGCATAGGTTCCCAATTTTCAAACATAGTCCCTTTTTTAGAGAAGATAAAACTTAAAACAGGCAAAAGCAGAACTTTCAACTCTGATGAGGGATTTTCACTAAGTGCATTGAAGCCAGAGCATCCGATGTGGCAACTTCTGCAATGCAGGTCAGGGCAAAAGCTCCACAGTTACCCCTTTTTAGTTTTAAAAAGCAGGCTTTACAAAAAAGTGGAAGGTGACACAGGCTATGCCTTTTCACCTTATCCTATATATGGAGAGGGCAGCACAAAAGCCAATGTGCCTGTCTTAGATTGGTTCATTCTTGTGGACTCTTACCCATCATTAACTAACTAGCCATCAGTTGCTGAACCCCTCCACTCATTATTGAGTCTCATGCTTCAACTGAGCAAGCCACACATTCACCTACACTTGGAAGTCAAGTGTTGATCCTGGAAGGCCAACATGACCTTGATGTCCTTCTGATGAAAGACATGTTGCCTGTGCTGAATAGGCATCGGAGCAAGAGGAGGAAACCCAAAACTACACTTCCCATGAGTGCATCCAGGATGGGTCAAAGAGTTTCTTAACATTATTCTAAATTTTACCTAAAAAGGAGGAATCCAGATCTAAAAACCTTAATATACACAGTAAACAAATTAGCAATAAGGGATAAATTAAAAAAAAACTCATTATTCCACCATTCTTTGATAAAGGAAGTCAATCGTTTTCATTCGAGAGAACTGTTTTTAACTGAAAATGGGGTCAAACAGAGAGATTGATAACTAGGGTCACAATCAAAGTTGGTCATCATGGTAAGTATCTCAGCCGCCTCTGCAAAAAGATTGATCTGTTGTTGTAATGGCAAAACCCTGTGTAAATGACCATTCAATAGCTGCTGGGTCACAAACCCCTGTGATGAAGCACTAACTGTATCATTCAAGGCCTTCCCAGTTACAACATTCTGCATAATAGCAATGGTGACAGCTGCAGCTATTGAATCAATAGTGACTGTAACACCAAAATCCCTAGTCTCCTGAGATTGAACCACAAGTTTTATTCGTAAAAAATGTCCTTCATGTACCTATGCTGAAATGGGACACGGAGCAAAACTGCCGATGAAGAATTTCCATGCCAGCAAGGAGACAATAAACACCGTTCACTACTACAATTAACTTCCTCTGCAGCAAGGGATGAATTGGTAACTAAAAATACAAAAGGAAAAGTAACACAAACAGGTGCAGGAGAAAGGGGAACAACCTTCTCTGAGAAGCCATTATAGTTAAAACCAATCCATTCACAGGAGCTATTAAAAAGAAAGGAATCTCTTAAAAACAAAAATGGGCGAAAATCCAAACAAGTATACTTATTACAAAGGGACCAATCAGCAAACAGGGAGGTACCTGTCGATCCCCAATTCTTAAAGTCTCTGGACTTAAGGGTCAGACTGGAGGAGACGCTAAATGAAGTTTCCTCTTCTAGGGACTGGCACCATCCCCAAGGGAGGGGCAGCTGTAATGGGAACAAAGATTCTTTCTCAGAAGCCCACATCCATGGGCAATCCTTGGTCCGATGGGCCATAGAGGAAGGTACCTCTCTAGAAGCATTCATAGGTATGGTAAAATTCAACAATCCCCCACAAGTACCAAAGGCTGTGGATGGCTGAGATGGTTGGGTACCCTGCAAATAGGGTGGAGGAAGAGCAAACCCCTGAACAAAATCACCAGACCTATCATAAGATATAAGTCTTACACAAGAGGAATTTTCATGAAAAGAAAAACAAAGGACGTCAGTAAGATTCCACCATCCGGAGGTATTGATAGAATGATCAAGGTGGGGTAAAGCTGGTAAGCCCAAGGACAGGTTTCCAGAATACATGGTGGGTAAAACAAAAGCATCCTGGGCAACAGGTGATAAAATTGGAGGAGAGGGAGCAAGGGCCCATAATTCTTCAACATTCATCATGAGAAGCTGCACCAGGATCAAGATCTTCAACAAGGGCCTTTTCCAACCGACAGACCAATCGATCCTACAGCCACTGTGCAGCATTTTCTTTCTGTGAAAAAACACAAATAGATTCTCATCCCCATAGACAGGGTCAGGTCCATACCAGGTATTAGTTAGAGGGTCCCTCCATTTTACCATAGCATAATTTCTTGATGTTTCAGGAAGCCAATGGTGATCAGCTGCAGAGTGACCCTGCTTATCAATTTGTAAAAAAATTAGAATAAAAAGATTTTATTCTAATTAGAGTAAAAATAAGATGTGCTCTATGGGATTTTGGAAGATACAACTCTCCCATTTTTGTTTTATTTTGTTTTATTTAACCAACTTTTTAAAGTACCATGGGCCCATTCCATAATGCCTTATGGGAATCCCAGTTTTCTGTTGGATGCCAAACTCCCTGAAAAATCCTTCAATTTTTTTTTTTCTGTATCTGCTGGGCCATTGTCTGTTTTAATTACTTTTGTTAGTCCCATAATATTAAAAGCCTGTAAGCAATGATCTATTACTTTCTGAAAGGCCTCTCCGGTATGTAAGAAGGCAAAAAGAAACCGTGATCATGTGTCAATGCAAACATGCACATATTTTAGTTTTCCAATTTCAAGACAATGTGTGACATCTATTTGCCAAAGTTGATTTGGGACTAGGCCACAAGGAGTAACCCCTAGATATGGTACTGGAGAAAGTAGAATACACTCAGGACATTGTTTCACAATCATTCATGCCTGTTCTTTGGAAATATTATGGCAAAGTCTTAAGGTATGAGTTGATAAATGAGATTTATTATGATCCTGCTGGGCTGATACAACAGGGTCAGTCTGGAATACTTCCACAGTAAGGGCCTGATCTATAACATCATGCCCTGAGCCAGGGGTCCAGGAAGATTGTAATGAGATCTAAAATGACCAACAAAAAATGGATTTCTTTCTAACAACTATGAAGGTATTAATTTTTGAGAAAAGAGATCCCACAGGACTATTTTCATAAAAGGTTCCACATGCTTCTAACAAGGGAACTGACTGAACTATATAAAGGCTATCAGTATAAAGATTAAAGGCATTATCAATAGGCTGAATAACCAACAAGATGGCAAATAACTATTCTAGCTGAGCAGAAAGTCCAGGTGTATCCATCACTACTTGTTGGTCCCCTAAGGAATATCCCACACGACCCTTAGAAGTACCATCAGTAAAAATCAAAAGGGCATTAGCTAAGGGACTTAGGGAGGTAATCTTGGAAAAAACAACTTCATGAATGCTTAAGAATTTCAGTAATCTATCTTGAGGGTAATGATTATGTATAGTCCCAATAAATCCAACTTGTGCAAGAAGCCAATCAGCATTATTCTTGCTTAAGCCATTCATTTTGCTCCACATTCTAAGGCTGTACAATAATATCAAGTTCTTTGCCAAAATAAATAAGAGATTGCTTTCTGCCCATCATTATAATCTGAGTAACAGTTTCATAATAAGGGACTATACTCTTTTTAGGACACATCAGCAAATGCACCCACATAAGAGGGGCATTTTGCCACAGCAATCCTGTTGACAAAATTGCTGTGGGAAAAAATAAATACAATGGCAGGGAATGACACAAATTGTTCTTGAATAACTTTCTCCACCAACTCCAAAGCATGAGAACCTTCTGATGATAATTTGCATAGGGATGTAGGACTAGGATTTAAGAGTATTCTCCTCTTAAAATATGAAACAAAGCCTTTAATTGTGCTGTAGTTGACTTTAAATATGGGAAAAGCCAAAATATCCCCTAAAAGCTTCTGAAAAATCATTTAATGTCTTCAACTGATCAGTATGAATATTTTTTGATGAATAATGGCTTGATCTTCTAACCTGAACCCTAAATAATTATAGGGCTCATGGGTCTGAACCTTCTTAGGAGAAATTTGTAATCCCTTGCTTGCTAATTGCTCTTTCAAATCTCCAAAGCATAATAAAATTTCCTGAGGATCTTTATCAGCCAATAAGATATTATCCATATAATGAATCATATAAATATTTGGCTATGGCATATGCACAGTCTGTAAGGCCTACACCACAAATTTTTGACATAAAGTAGGACTATTAGCCATGCCCTGGGGTAAAACAACCCAATGATATCTTTTCATAGGTTCTTTAAAATTGCTAGAGGGAACACTGAAAGCAAAGCACTCACAATCTTGGGGTGAAGGAAGACCAGGCTGTGAGGTTCCCATGCTTATCATGGTGGCATTTACCTTTCTAAGATCTTGCGATAAGTGCCATTTACCAGATTTCTTCTTTACAACAAATATGGGTATATTCCAGGGTGAGTGGGACTCTACAAAATGTCCAAACTTAAGTTGCTCCTGTGCTAGTGAGGTGATAGCTTTACTTTTCTCTTCAGATAGGGGCCACTTATTAACCCATACAGGATTGTTATTCAACCATTGAATTTTATCTGCATGGGGTGTAGGCATGACAGTGGCAATTAAGGAAAATGTCCCAGCCCTGTTTTATCCTGTTTTACCTTAGGCAACAAGGGATAGCCTTGATTATCAGTGTTAGATCTGCACTCATTGACCTAGTTACTTCCTCTTTTGGACTGAGGGCAGATTCCAGGGGAATGGTTCGGCTGTCTATCCATGCCCCTATTTTCTGGACAGCCTTTCTTATAGTGTCCTGTGCCACCACACTTAAAACATCCTTTATCCCCCGGCACTATGAAAGCATAGCCTGTACTTGTACCATAGTTCATTGCAAGACAATATCCATTGCCAGACCCTGATTATAAGATGGGCCAATTTCTGCACAAAGATGAATATATCCTGACAATCTGCCTTGGTCTTATATGGGAATATGTCTGCCTTGCATGCAGTATTGGCATTTTCATATGCCAGCTGTTTAACAAAAGGCAGGCCTGTTTGTGGATCCCCCAAAATCCTACCAGCTGCTTTTAGTAGATGATCCACAAATTCTTGAAAAGACTCATCAGGACCTTGTTTTATATTGGATAGACTCTCATTTAAGTCCCCCTTAGTTGGCAGTTGAGTTCAAGCACTGTGGGCAGCAACTGCAACTTATGCATAGACTCCTGTGGGCAGCCCAACCTCCTTGGCATCACTGTCATACTGACCTTCCCCCAAGAACATATTAAGACCCCAATTAGCATTACCCATTTGAATATTCACCATGCCAGTACAGAGCATCTTGCCATTCAGAGCTCCACAAAAGATAATCTCCACCAGACAGTGTAGCCTTAAAAATAGTCTTCCAATCTTAGGGGTTAAATTTGCTTCTACCACTGTATCCAATAAAGCCTTTGTAAAGGGGGCAGTAGACCCATACAGTGCCACAGCTGCTTTTAGTTCTTTTATTACCTTAAACTCCAAAGGCTGATATTGTCTAACTTGATTGTCCTGTTGGTCAATTATTTCAACCACAGGGAAGGCTAACACTTCAGAAGTATCTGCCTCTCCTTACGAGCCTGATTCACAGCTCTTTCCGGCAGTGATTGACATATCATAGATTCATTGTCCTTCCCTATGCTTCATGCATTTTTTAATTGCTAAAACTCGTTAGTTAATTTTTGCGGCTTAATTTCTAATTCCAACTTGCAGACTTGTATGTCTGCTTGGGCGACATCTTTTGCTGCTGCTGACGTTATGAGGAAGGTCATAGGCAGAGCAGAATGTGCATAAGGAGGCCAGTCCTCATTATGATATTTGGCCTCCTCTTCCTCCAAATCAGCTAACTTTTCTGGATCTAATTTATCATCAGTGTCCCTGATTTCTTTTACGGCTATTCTCAGTAACTTGTAAGGTCTACCTTTATCTATTTAGATTCTGACAGGGCTTTTTCTGACAGGTGCTCTACCTTAAATTGCAATTGTTGTTCAGGGGCTACAGCTAATGCCTTTGAAGGCCCCCTGTCCTTATTATCACCAATGCATCTTTTATGAGTAGCCAGAGGCAGAAGATAGTGGGACGTGCCTGGGCATTCCTTCAAACTTCCCCAGCTCTCTCCAAGGTTGCCTTATCTAAAGTCCCCTTATCCAGGAACCAATGACAGTATAAATACACTTGAATTAGGAATTTCTCCAATGCCTGCTTTTTAAAACCTGTTCCTCTTCAGGCTGCGAACAAAAAGTGGGGAGTTTTGTTTTGTTTTGTTTTGTTTTTTGTATTGCCCTGCCCCTGAGGAACCCTAAGGGGTTTTCCAGCCCCACACCCTCCTTACAGCTTCCCCCTCATGCCTGGAGTCAAGGCTAGGCCAAGTTCCATTCTGTACCCACAGGAACATTCTTGAGTAAAATATTCTCAGAATGTACTGACTGATAGTTACCTGACCCTCTGGGAAAGTCCCAGTAGAGCTCAAATGCATATCATGTTTACTGGCCAATAGATTTAAAGGTCAATATGCCTAGCCAATAAGTTTGAACTGTAACCTTGCTGATGTAACCTGTGCCCCTAAAAAGTATAAAAATCTGCTAATAATAGCCATTCAGGGTCACCTTCTTAGTAATTCACCTTTAGGGACTAATTGAAGGTCAACTCCAATTCTCCTGAAAATAAACCTCTTCCTTTTGCATCAATCTGAGACTCATTATCTCACTCAAGGGCATGCCGAAGTAAGTACCACTGACTGAGCAGGGGGGGGGGGTGTCTTACATTTTGGGTCTTGTTTAGGATTTGAGGATACACTCCCCCCACCCACCCTGAGCAATCACCAACTGGACTGATTGGAGGAGAAAAGACTGAGCCTGGCAACAGGTGCCATCTTGTGTTTATCAGTGTTTGTCTTTCTCTCCTTTGTCTTTCTCTGTGTTTGCTAGTGTTGGTTTTCTCATTCTGAGTTCTTAGACTTAGACTGATGACATTTTTGGACATTTGACAGACTGAATCTACCCTGTTAACCTCGTTAACCACTAGAGGAGAAAACTTGTCAGCAGCAGTAAAGGGAAAGTTAGTTGCCTGAAAGAACCTAGAAGAGGACCCTCCCCCCACCCCTTCATGGATAAAAACCTTTCTTTCCTCAGGACCCACCTTGCAGGTTCTGGCCATCAGGAAAAAGGAAACACAGGGAGGAGGGATCCAGACCTGAGAAGAAGTCGACCCTCCAAGACCATTCAACAATGGACCTGATGCTCTAAGACCCTCCTCTATATCCCCCTATCCTTGCCCCCATGATTTTGCCAGTGCCAGCACAGGCTCCAGAATCCTCAGCCCATAGGGAACCATGGCCATTATACCCCTCTCTCCTTTACTGGAGAGAGGAGCAGGAGGAGACCCCCAACTTCACAGTCCCAACATGGCAACCTGAAGTCTGAGAGCCACCTCCCCTGATACCATGGTGGCTCTCCCACTGAGGTCATATAAGCCTCTAGAAAAGGGCAATCCGGATATGCAATATTGGATCTTCTCTTCGGCTGATTTGTACGTCTGGAAGTCTACACATACACACACACACACACACACACACACACACACACACACACACACACTTTTCAGATAACCCCAAGGGGTCGATTAATCTCTTTGAGACTGTTTTATTTACTCATCAGTCCACCTGGGATGATATCCAACAACTCATGAGAGTGTTCTTCATGACTGAAGAACAAGACTGGATAATGCAGGAAGCCAAAAAAGAATGCCCTTTCAGACATGGGGGCACCATCAATTGACCAGGCTGTCTTTGACAGTAGGTTTTTCCTGACTAGACCTGACTCGGACTTTAATAAGACAGAAGGTAAGGGGCACCTGAAAGTCTACCACCAGGCTCCATTGGCAGGTCACAAGGGGGCCACATGAAGACCCACAAATTTGACCAAGTTTTGTGAGGTTAAACAGGGATCAGATGAATCACCTGGGCCTTTCTAGAGCAACTTGTGGAGATATTTTGTCAGTACACACCATTTGACCCCAGCAGCAAGGAGCACAAAGCTACTGTGACTGTGGCTTTTATAGACCAGGCTAGTAGAGATATCAGGGTAGAGATATGAGGGAAAAGCTTCAGAGGTTAGAGAGACTGTAGGATAAGTTGTTGAGGGATTCAGTGCAGGTTGCTGAGAAAGTCTACCATAACAGGAAGACAGAGGAGAAGGAACAGAGAAAGAGAAAGAAAGAAGATGAAAGGGAGATGAAAAGGAAGAAGAAGAAGGAGGGGGAGGAGGAGGAGGAAGGAGGAAGGAGGAGGAGGAGAAAGAAGAAGAAGAAGAAGAAGAAGAAGAAGAAGAAGAAGAAGAAGAAGAAGAAGAAGAAGAAGAAGAAGAAGAAGAAGAAGAAGAAGAAGAAGAAGAAGAGTGGAAAGGAAGGAATTTACAGAGAATCTTGGCTACAGTAGTTAGGGAAAGCAGAGAAGAGAGACTCCAACCAAAAAGAGACAGAAACCCCCTTGAAAAGGACCAGTGCACATATTGCAAGAAAAGGGGCCACTGGGCCTAAGAGTGCCCTAACAAACGGAAGCCAGGGGCAAGAAATCCCAGGCCTTGGGAAAAGCACCTCCAAATGGCAAAGGTGTTAGCCCTGGGGGAAGACAGCGACTAGGGAGGATGGGGTCTGGACCCCCTCCCCAAACCCAGGATAACTCTAAGAGTAGAGGGGAATCCCACTCAATTCTTGGTGGACAGAGCTCAACAGTCAGTCCTCCTCCAAGCTGATGACCCTGTTCCCAAGAAAAAATCTTGGGTCCAAGGAGCCACTGGCACCAAAATGTATTCATGGACTAACCAAAGAACAGCAGACCTAGGGATAGGCCAGGTATTCTATTCATTGGTAGTCATCCCAGACTGTGCCTACCCTCTGTTGGTGTGAGACTTACTTTACAAGATGAGGACCCAGATACACTTCCTGCCCTATAGGCCACAAATAACTGGCCCAAAAGGAGAGCCCATGGGTAGAGGAAAGACCTCTCTGACTGAGCCCTGTTGGAACAAAAAAAGGTTACTGCTTTACAGATGGGAGCAGTTTTCTCCATGCTGGTCAGAGATGAGCAGATGCTGCCATGGTGGATGGCACAAATGTCATCTGGGCAGAACCTCTACCTCCTGGCACATCTTCACAGAAGCCAGAGCTAATTGCCCTCACCAAGGCCTTGAAACTTGGGGCCAGCAAGAAAAGTAACATCTACACAGATAGCAGATATGCTTTTGCCATAGCCCACATCCATGGGGCGATATGCCAAGAGAGAGGACTGCTTACATCAGAGGGAAGAGAAATAAAAAACAAACAGAAAAATATTGGATTTCTTGAATGCTGTGATGAATTGAGTATTATTCACTGCCCAGGACATCAGAAGGGAAGAGATTCAGTTGCCCGAGGCAATAACCAGGCAGATCAAGTGACTTGGGAAGTGGCTATGCAGGATCCTATCCCAGTTATGGGCCTGCAAGAGACACCCACTGAGAAATGGGACTGGACTAAGGGATGGCCTCACTTAGAATATACTGTAGAAGAAAGGACTCAGATTGCCAGCCACCCTACCAACTACTACCTAGAGAAAGAAGGGCAGTGGCACACACAAGAAGGAAAAATTATACTCCCAAGAAAACACACTGAGGACTTATTTGACCAAATGTATAGATGGACCCATTTAGGGGATAAAGAAGCTCATTCATGCAGTCAAGGGATCTAAGGTATATGTAATGGACCTTGTAGAACAGTATAAGGTATATCAGCAAGTAAATGCTTATGCAGCTAAGAACAAACAGAGCAAGATATCTAGGGGAGAGTTGCTTGGGGTTTATTGGGAGGTAGAAGTTAAGCCAGGTAAATATGGTTACCTTCCAGTGTTTGTGGGTACTTTCTCTGAATGGGTTGAGGCTTTTCCCACCCAGCAGGAAACAGCTACCATGGTAGCCAAGAAGATATTAGAGAAAAATTTTCCCGAGGTTTGGAGTGCCCAAGGTAATTGGATCAGACAATGGTCCTGCTTTTGTTTCTAAGGTAAATCAGGGATTGGCAGAGACATTGGGGACTAATTGGAAGCTCCATTGTGCATACCATCCCCGGAGCTCAAGGTAGGTAGAATGAACAGAACCCTAAAAGAAACCTCAACTAAATTGAACTTGGAGACTGGTGCTGACTGGGTGGTGCTTCTTGCCCTTGCCCTGGCCCTGTTCTGAGCCAGGGACAACCCCTGCCATTTTAATCTGACTCCTTTTGAAATCCTGTTTTGTACCCCAACTCCCTTGGTGTCCACTAGACCCTCCCTGGAGTTATCACAACTCACTAATAGGAGCCTCTTCTTGAGGTTCCAAGCCCTTCAGTCAATACAACATGAGATGTGGCCCAAACTGTTTCCTTAAATGCTCCAGAAATGCCAGAGATCCCCCTTACTGCTTTCAGACTGCTGACTGGGTCTACATAAGGAGGCATTGGGCATAGTTGCTGGAATCCTAGTGTAAGGGACCCTTCCTGGTGTTGCTAGCAACTCCCACAGCCCTCAAGGTGGATGATATTGCTGCCTGGGTGCTTGTTTCCTGTGTGAAACCTGCAGATGCCCCCACTTTCCAGGGACCCCCGATGGATGGTACAGAAGATGGACAATCCTCTCAGGCTCAAGATCACTCGACCTTGATCATGACTGCTTGATAGTTACTTTGGATTCTGGTTCCTTCCCCTATCCTATGTGCCCATCCACCAAATCTGTTACAGCCCTCACTGTCTCCCTTCTGTTGGGGTTGGGAGTGTCCAGGGCAGCCACCAGGACCTCCACTTTGATCTTACAAGGGAAAAATTATGACAGTCTAGATGTAGCCATTGATCTAGATAGAGAGAATAGAAACCTCCATCAGTCACCTTCAAAAATCATTGACTTCATTATCAGAAGTAGTACTACAGAATAGGAGAGGATTAGATTTAACTTTTCCTCCAGCAAGGAGGGCTATGTTCTGCCTTAGCTGAGGAGTGTTGCTTTTATACAGACCATTTTGGGGTTGTTAAAGACTCAATGGCCAAAGTGAGAGAAGGGCTAGCCAAGCAGAAGAGAGAAAGAGAACAGGCAGGGCTGGTTGAGACTTGGTTTAATTTCTCCACTTGGTTAACCACCCTCATATCAACCTTATTAGGACTCCTAAATGTTCTCCTTCTATTGTTACTCTTTGGACCTTGCATATTGAAGGAGCTTATAGCCTTCATAAAATAGATAATAAGAACAGTGCAGCTGATGGTCCTGGCCAACAATATGAGACCCTGAGGACAGGACCTGAAGAATATGGGTTAGTTAATCAAGACCCCTGAGTGTAGCTCCAGGATTGGAGCTTGTACAAGAAAAAGAGGGGAATGAGGGACCCTAAGGGGTTTTCCAGTCCTACACTCTCCTTACAGCTTCCCCTCCTGCCTGGAATCAAGACTAGGCCAAGTTCCATCCTCCACCCACAGGAACACTCTTGAGTAAAAATTTCTCAGAATATCCTGACTGATAGTTATCTTACCCTCTGAAACATCCCAGGTAGAGTTCAAATATGTGTCATGCTTGCTAGACAATAGATTTAAAGGTCAATATGGTTAGTCAATAAGTTTGAACTGTAACCTTGCTAATGTAACCTGTGCCCCTAAAAAGTATAAAAACTGCTTGTAATAACCATTCGGGGCCACCTTCTTAGTAACTCACCTTGAGGGACTAATTGAACGTCAACCTTCAACACTCCTGAAAATAAACCTCTTGCTTTTCCATTAATCTGCGTCTTGGTGTCTTACATGGGGTGGGGTGGGGTGGGGTGGGGTGGGGTGGGGTGGGATGGGGTGGGGGCATCTCAAAATAAATATCACTAACCAAAGGTCCGGGTCTGATACCCCATTGTGCTGCAACTGTCTCAGGTGAGTTGGCACTGGATGTGCACTGTCTCAACCTAGTTTCCTTGAGTATAGTCTATACAACAGCAGGCAAAGATAATGCACCCCAAATTAAAATTTGCTATCAACCAGACATTGAGGAAGAGGTAATAACTCATTGAATCACTTGTTTGGTTGCTTACCGGTACTCAGACTTTCTTTTTGCTTTCACTTTGTTCTGTGGAGGCTCTAACCAAAGCAGTGTTTCTCCGCAAGGCCTCTGTTTTCAGGTCCCTGCTCAGGTGCCACCTGTGGCTGTCTAGTAGCTCTAGGTCAAGAAGGGATCACCTGAGAGGAGGGCTGGAAATGAAAAGGAAGGGATTGAGAGAAGAACAGAGGCAAGACAATGTTCTGATCAAGGCTCAACTTTATTACCGCACACACAGAATATAAAGGGGAAAAATAACCCCACAAAACCCACCTCAAGTCAATATTGCTAAGCAGACAGTCTCATGTTGGCAGCTGATAGCATAGGTTTCCAGTTTTCAAAAATAGTCCCTTTTTTAGAGAAGATAAAACTTAAAACAGGCAAAAGCAGAACTCCCAACTCTGATGAGGGATTTTCACTAAGTGCATTGAAGCAAGAGCAGCCTATGTGGCAACTTCTGCAATGCAGGGCAAGGCAGAAACTCCACAATGGGTTGGGACTTCAACATGATCCCAGGTAACTGGGCTCACAACAGGCTGTTCCTCTCCACCCTCATGTCCCCAGTTCCATCTCTCTTCATAATACTCAAATTGATCTTTTCTTTCTCTCCTATCTGTCTACCACATACTTGCACAGAGTAGTGGCTCCTGCTGTAGGCAGGCCTCACAGCTGGTGGGCCTCTGGGTATCCTCCTCTGCTGGCAGGCTGCAAGCAGGTGCTAGGTGTCTAGGCAGGCCTCTGTGTCTCTATAGCCCACCTGAGCCTTGAGGAAGCAGGCAGGTCTCTGGTGTATCTCCCTGCCTTAGCTTTATGGCATGGTGGTGGGTGGGTCTCTGGATGACTTCCTCCATCCAGGCTGGGCTGTGTGATGGTAGGTGGACTCTGTGTGTGTACAGCCCAATCAGCATGTCTCTGAGCCTCTTTCCCCACCTGTGCCTCAGAGCATGGCTGTCTGCACGTCCCTGGCTGTATTCTTCCTCCAGCAGCTGTGCTGTGTGGCCCTAGGTGGTGTTCTGTATGACTCTATCCCCTTGTGCCTTGTGACAGAGGGTGGATCTGTGGGCCTATTTCCTGCCTGCACCAAGGAGCATAGCAGTCTGCCTTTCCTATTCATTAATTTTTAAATACATTTATTAAAAACGTATTTAAGTTGATGCTCACAGTCAGCTATTGGATGGATCACAGGGCTCCCAATGGAGAAGCTAGAGAAAGTACCCAAGGAGCTAAAGGGATCTGCAACCCTATAGGGGGAACAACATGATGAACTAACCAGTACCCCGGAGCTCTTGTCTCTAGCTGCATATGTATCGAAAGATGGCCTAGTCGGCCATCACTGGAAAGAGAGGCCCATTGGACTTGCAAACTTTATATGCCCCAGTACAGGGGATTGCCAGGGCCAGGGGAATGGGAATGGATGGGTAGGGAAGTGGGGGGGGGGGTATGGGGGACTTTTGGGATAGCATTGGAAATGTAATTGAGGAAAATACGTAATAATAATTAAAAAAAAAACGTATTTAAGCTGGGCATGGTGGTTCACGCCTTTAATCCCAGCACTCGGGAGGCAGAGGCAGGCGGATTTTTGAGTTTGAGGTCAGCCTGGTCTACAGATTGAGTACCAGGACAGCCAGAGGTACACAGAGAAACCCTGTCTCAAAAAAAAAATGTATTTAAAAACAAGCTATGACCATCTCTAATATGCTTTACCCTTTCTTCTACTTTTCTTTATTAGTCAGTTTTCATTAGGTTATATTGTGGTAAATAACCTGCAAATATCAAAGGCTTAGAAGACATCGATGTCTCACACATTTATGTGTAGTTATAGGTCAGCTACATATAGAGATATGTTGAGAAGAAGGATATTTCTCATATAAGGAGATGCAACAGGAAGTTGTACAACAATAGGCATGTGTATTGCAAGTTTCTCTAATGGACCAAAGCTGATAGAATGAATGTATAGATTAAAAGGGGATTTATTAGACCAGTTTACAGAATGTGGTTCGAGTAATACAAAATGGCAATCTCACTGTGTCACAACAGAAAGACTGAAAATGTGCTAGTACTCATAAATCTGGATTCTCTATAGTCCTAATCTAGGCCTGGAGTCCTGGAAAATTCCTGGAGAGCTGCTAATTTTCAATCTGTGTTGGAATCCTAAAGAAGTTGAATTTTATACTGGCTGCAGCAACAAGAGAGATGAACATGCCAGAGAGGGTGAAGGCAAGCAGGCAAAAGGCACAGTTTTCTTCTGCCATGTTCTTTTATGTGGTCCAGAAAAAAGTGTGGTCCAGATTTAGGGTGAGTCCTTGTACTTCAATCTATCTGATCAAGAAAATTCCTCACAGGAGTGCCCAGCAGCTTGGATTCTAGTTGTTTCCAGATGTAATTAAGTTGACAAGCAAGAAAAACATCATGGCATGGTTATATAATCTTCCTTCAAGGGTGGATATAGATGCCTGAGAATAACAATACAATCTGGCACAATTTATTGATCAAAGTGAAGTCAAGACTGAAATGGCCTGCAAAGGTTTTGGTGCACTCCCCAAATGGCTTCCATGTATACAACTATAGGTATGATGTGTAGATATCTGGGAAGACAAGTCTGTACAAAGAAGGGTCTTTGCAAGTGACTTATATGACCGGCTAACACAAAGCTTTCACGTCACCAAAACTGAGTGCTAATATCTATCATGCAGATTGTCCAAAGACTGATGAAATGTTGTACATAAACTGCATTGCACTGGGCTGGCCATCAAGAAGTACATAAGGGATAGACAGTGATAATCCCACTCTGTGGCCCACTTCCAAGTACAACCTAAAGTTTCTGAGTATTTTGGTTCTATTGTTGTGATAAATTTTGACCAAGTGAATGCTTTCAAAGGCCATACCTTTGGTTCTATGTAATAAACTGACCTCACATCATCTAAAATAACATTAGATATATAAGTTTGTTGATTAATTAATTAACATATATAAAGCCAACATTATTCCCTTAAAAGAGCCAGATGTATTGAGCCACTTTCTTTGATCAGTTCTTACCAATGTTGTTAAGACTCTTTCATTATTTTATGTTTTCATGTTTTTTTCCTGAAGTCAATTCTAATCTATGTCAGCCCTTAGCATGTGTCTATAGCTAAAACAAAAATTTGATCTACAAATCTAGCTTTGGTTCACAGGAGACTTTCATCAATTCTAACTTCTGTTGCTGGGAATTTTGCTTTGTGGCAGTAATTGTTATTGTCAGTTTCCCTAGGAAACATTTAACATATATAAATTTAACCACCTAACTTTACTCCTTATGAGATTTACATATGGTTGTTTTATAGGTGGTATTTGTTACAAGTTGGGTGAATTTTGTCTCTCTGATCTTCAAAGCAGTGTTCTTTTAATGTCTATAAATCATCTCTGGACAAAGAAAAGCAAATCTCCTCTTTTATCATTAAAATAAATAGAGTTTTTCAATTCAACCCTCTAATCTATCCATAGCTATTTTGACTTTAAAAGACCCCTGAGTAAAACTGCTCTTAAAGAAATGAATACCATGTTATTCAGTGTCTGTCTCAGGGGACATGCCCAGGATGTGTCTCAGGAGACGGAAAGAGAAAGGACGGGAACTCTTGGCTGAACACTGACTGTCCAGTAGACTGTAGACAATTACTCAAATCAGCCTAAGTTGAGACACATAAAAATGTTAGCAGGATTCCAGGTGCACAGAAAGTTTCCAACACCAGAAGCACAGTTAATCTTGGAAAGGGGAGCCTCGTGAAAACCAACAACATATGAAAAAGCCACGTGGAAATCTGATACTTGGTAAACTACTTCAAAATATACAATTTTTGTTTTGTTTTGTTTTTTGTTTTTTCGAGACAGGGTTTTTCTGTATAGCCCTGGCTGTCCTGGAACTCACTTTGTAGACCAGGCTGGCCTCGAACTCAGAAATCTGCCTGCCTCTGCCTCTTGAGTGCTGGGATTAAAGGTGTGCACCACCACACCCGGCTCAAAATATACAATTTTTTAAATATATGAAATGAACAGAGACAACCTGTGTGTGTGAATAAGCTGCTCCCAGAAGCCATCACACAGTAAATGAGAATCACTGCAGCAAGGGTGGGCCACTTTTCCATGACTCGGCATTTAGGGAGTTCGCTGAGGGTCCCAGAAAAATATAGGCAATGGGTACTGCTCTTGGTTGCCTACAAGAACTAAATAGTGAGAACCTACTGCAGAAGACATCATGTGTTCTGATCATAAGGACATCAATCTGAAACAGAGGTGTAAACTTCTTCCTTGCTAGCCCTCATAGTTCTGGAGGTATGGTGCCAATGCTGGGAGAAAGCTTATTAGCAGTAGTCTTTCTCCACAGTAGATCCTGATGCTACATTAGTCACTGGCCGAGCAGGAAGTGTCTGCTGCTGTAATAGAGGCATGCCTGGTATAAATGTAATCAATACCTTTCTGGTTGGATTCAACATGTGAATCCAGGTATGGTACTGTAAACCTGGCTGAAATTCTATGGCTAAGATGTCATAGGCCTTATTAGGAAAGGTATTAGTGTTGTTTGGCTAAATGGGCATAATATGCCTATCAAATCGCCTATTCAATAGCTATGTTTATGCCTATGAGTCCATGTTGCTGTCAACTTTTGTCAGAAAGTTTATTTTTGCAGCGGGCAGTGGTAACTGCAGAAGCTCATAACTGCTCAAAATGATTACAGTAAATGGTGGTTGAATGCTCAGTTATAAATGGGGTACCTTTCTCACCCTTTCTAAGGCTCAGAGGATTTCACAGAAGAAGGAATAAAAAGAATATAAGAGCCAGAGGGGTGTGGTGTATAACACTGACTTCTGGGCACTGCATGGCCTT
Organism: Mus caroli; assembly: GCF_978045245.1. Lineage (NCBI taxonomy): Eukaryota > Metazoa > Chordata > Mammalia > Rodentia > Muridae > Mus > Mus caroli. Next base: position 156,538,013 of record NW_028227256.1, read on the forward strand.
TGTGCTTCTCAAATTTAGAAACTGTATTTACCTAAACAAGATCAGGCCCACAAGCATCCTGTCACGAAGAGGGAAGGAACTCCCAAGACCTGACCTCTCCTTGAGGATTTATACATGGTCAGCTATTAGGGAAGGAGGAATATTTGCTTTAGCAGTAGAGTCACAGGTGAAGTGTCTGATTGTAAACAATCCTTCACCAATGTTCCTATAAACAACTTCAATGAAATTCATTGGGTCATCAAAAAAAAAAAAATCTAAAACCCATGAAAGTAGGAAGGGGGAAGGGTTGGCAAAAAGAAAGATCAGCAGGAGTGGGAGAAATATGAGAGAGATTGGCAAGGTGAATGTGATCAGAACACATTACATACATGTATGAATATTTCATAAAGAAAAAAGGTAAAAGTAAAGAGATACACATGTGAAAATAGTTGAGAAGTATTATAGGCATTTTTCACTATGTATAATATTAGTGTTTTTGTTTAAAGGCTAATAAAGTATCTGGGCATACATTTGTAGATATTCATAGCCAGAACCTCTCCAAATGTAGGTTGATAGAAATGTGTGGTATGGGTGACTAAAATACCAGTGACATTTTCATCAATGGTCTGACTTTGCAAAATGAAAAATGACTCTTGATAAACATTTATGAACAAATCAGAAGAATTTTGCTTAATAACATGGTAGTCTAATTTTTTTTAGAAATTTGAAAAATACAAAGCATACTTTGCATGGAATTTCTATTTAAGATAGAATTGCCACCTAGGCATAACCATTAAAAAGTTTTATATGTGTACATAGGTCTACCAGGATATTGATGATGCAGGAGTATTAGGGTGTAGGAAAATTCATTTGTCAGACAACCTATGTACTCCAGGGATATATGGCATCCTGGAGGCTACCAATGACTGTAACACTAAAACATTCCTTGCTTCCTTCTGAAAAACCCTTGGGGCAGGGCTTCCTCCATGGAGAACCACCCATATAAGGCAAAAAAAATGTCAAATATGCCGTTTTGTTTGGACCCTCATCCTTGAAAGATAGTCCTTGGAACAGTGTGAGTCACAATTCTTTACTAAGACTTAGGTGTTAAAAACTACTGCATGTTGTTTCAGCAGCAATTCTGTCTGATATTGTGGATTCTAATCTTTGCCCAGACCTGTTATGCATAGTAGGAAACTTGTTCTTGATGTTAGGCAGTGACAATGAGAGCATAATCACAAAGCTAAACAGTCAACATTCTACAGAGGTCTGGGTAGCTAAAAAAAGATGGTGTAGGGTCCTAACTTGGCTGTTTTTATTGTTGGCTTTGGATGATTTGTTATGTGTTTTAGGTAGTGAATCTTTGTTGGATTTGTAATTTATGTACATTTCCTGTGAGTATGTAGGTTCTACGTCTATACTTAATAAGATCTTCAAAAGTGGAGTAGTTTTTAATTTGATAAGTAAAAATATTTCCTTCTGCTGATTTTTTTTAAAGATGAGATTGGGTCATCGTGTGTTATTTGTTTGCAAATAGGCATCACTATAGAGCCCACATGGCCTTTAAACTTGCAATCCTCCTGCCTCAGCCTCCCAAATGATGGGATGGCATGTGCCTCCATGTGGGTTTAGATCAGATATATTGAATGCATTTCTACTTATTGTAAGTTAAAAATTATCTGATTCTGATCCTGAGGTGGGGTCCAGATCCACACTTAGAAAATAGTGATTCTAGCCATATTTTTAATGGTTTATGGTCATAAGGCTTAACTACATAAGCCCCAACAGTGTCTGGATTGTATGTATCTGGTGTACGTAAGGCTGTACACTTTTCTACCAAGTGGCCATCTTTCTAAGTGTCATCTGGAAAGCTCAATCTTATTAAGTGGGATTTTACTCCACTCTTCTGAGTTTCCTCTGGATAGATATTGTCCTGCCTAGTTTTATGACAACTTTATACAAGCTACAGTCAACTGAGAGGAGGGAATCTTGAGTGAGAAAATGAATCCATAGGATCAGGCCATGAGCAAGCATGCAAATCATTTTTTTAAATTAGTAACTGATTGGAGAGGGCCTAGCCCATTGTGATCTTGGGTTCTATAAGAAAACAGGCTGAGAAAGCCATGAGGAGTGAGCCAGTAAGCAGCATCCCTCCATAGCCATTACATCAGTTCCTGCCTTCAGGCCTCTGCCCTGTTTGAGTTCTTGGCCTGACTTCCTTTGATGATGAATAGAGGTGTTGGAATGTAAGCCAAATAAACCCTTTCCTTCCCAACTTGCTCACAGTCATGGTGTTTCACCACAGCAATAGTAACACTAACTAGAACAGAAATAAATTAGTACTGTCAAAACTCAAATCATGTTAGCCCCCATACTAAGTAGGTGATTTCATATTATCACTGGAAAATGACAGTTAAAAGAGCCATGGCAGCAGCTGGGCGTGGTGGCACACGCCTTTAATCCCAGCACTCGGGAGGCACAAGCAGGCAGATTTCTGAGTTCTAGGCCAGCCTGGTCTACAGAGTGAGTTCCAGGACAGCCAGGGCTACACAGAGAAACCCTGTCTCGAAAAACCAAAAAAAAAAAAAAAAAAAAAAAAAAAAAAAAAAGGAGCCATGGTTAGCACAGGCTCTGAGCAGTTTCTTAAGCTAAGGCAGAAAGACCTTAGAAGCTGTGGTTGTAGTGGTTGCTGCTGGTTACAGGTGTTTTCCATGTAACTCCAGGCTCTGTGAAGGTGTTACCACTTCCCTTGGCCTAAACTGAGTGAGTCAGCTGCTGCAGCAGCCATCTGGTTCTGAGTTCTGAGCACGTACTGAGCTTATCTTCACTATCTTATATCTTGGCCTCTCAACCAGGTCTTTAGTGAAGAGCAGGGTCTAATCATGACCTTCCTCCTCTCACAGGAAAATAAATAGTGCAGTCTAGGACAATTGGTACTCCTGTCACAGTAAAGTAGGAGCAGAGACATACAAAACCTCCTCCAACTGCATCATGCACATGTTAGGGAGAAAAGTATGGGCATGAGTGAACAGTAAAATGTTGTTACTGCTTTGAATGAAATACCACCAGATGCCAAGAACAAAGCAGCAAACACTCCATGCAGAGAGTGAGACTTCCCAAACAGACTGCTTTTGAACAGGGTGATGGTGTTGTTCAATTTTTCCTTTTTGCATTTTTAAATTAAAATATAATTACATCATTTTCTTGCTCCCTTTCTTTCTATCAACCCCTTCCAAGCCTGCACCCAACCCAACTCCCTCACAAAACTGTGGCCTTTGCTTATTTGTTCCATTTCTATTCATTACTATGATGACATATACATATAAACACACAAATATTTAAGTATAGCCTACTCAGTCTATTTAGTGTTGCTTATCTATATATGCTTTCAGGGCTCACCATGCAACATTAGACAACCAATAAGGACTATTTCTGGAAAAGAATAATTCTTGCTCTTTCAGAAGTTGTTAATTTCCTATAGCTTTTTGTCTAAGGGTAAGACCCTAAGAGGTTTCTCCTATCTGCATTAGTGTATCTATTGATATTTTCCTGTTGAGGATTCATGGATGTAGCTTCCCTGTCTTTTCTAGAAGATACAATATGGCAGCATTGACTCTCATAATCTTTTCACCTTTTTATCCCATGATGTTCCATGAACCTTAGGTGTTGTTTGCATTCGACATGGACAGCCTCATACTCAGCTGTTCTCTACATTTTATCCAGCTGTGTCTTTCATTGATGATCTCCATCTGCTGCTGAGAGGAGCTTCTTTGATGCAGGGTAATATTTATACTTCATCTGTTTGTAAAAGAATAAGTATTTAGAATGCAGTTAGGAATTACAAATCATTTAGAAAAGTCTCAATGGTGGCTTGTCTTCTAAGACCCCATGGCCTCACTAGCCACTGGCAGGTGACTGTGTTTCTAGTACCAGGCATCTTTTCCTTCCTCTTGGGCTGGTTTTAATCCAATTAGGCAGCTGTTGGTTACCAACATATGAATGCCAATATTGAATCTTTAAGATTCAATCTTTAAGATGTTGCCATGCTGGTCATTACTGTAGTTCCTAGACATCACAGCTGGCTAGGGCTATTGATTGCTTTCTGTCCTTGGCAGCTTGAATAGCATTTTCCAGTACTGAAAATGGTGTTGCAGGAGAATGAGGTTTTTAGGTTTGAACCAGCTTGAATATCCTATGTCCAATGTATATACTATCTTCAGAAATATGGACTTAGATTCAACATCTGTAAGGCAACCAAGGGTAAGAGAAATAAGCTACATTGCTCTGGGATTCTCTACATTTATTGTGATGTCTTTCCTGTGACCCTGCAAGCCAGCCTACAGTAGAGACTATTAGTATCTATGTATTCCCAGAAAGTTCAGTTATGGAACCAGAGAAAATCTTCCGGGAAAAAGCATTTTTTAAACTTTTTCCAATTTTTATTAGGTATTTTCTTCATTTACATTTCAAATGCTATTCCGAAAGTCCCCTATACCCTCCCCCCACCCTGCTCCCCTACCCACCCACTCCCACTTCTTGGCCCTGGTGTTCCCCTGTACTGGGGCATATAAAGTTTGCAAGACCAAGGGGCCTCTCAGAAAAACACATTTTTAAAGAGAAGCAAATCACCTCTCCTTGGCTCATCTTCCTGTTGAAGAGCCCGGAGCCTTTCCAACGGACTGAAATCTGAGGGCAAACATATAGACCATGGAACACTCCACATAGCTCTCCAACAGACCTATAAGAAACCAAAAAAAAAAAAAAGCCAATTATTTGAATACAAAATGGCTATCTGTTCTTCATTTCTCCTTCTAGAATCAGGCTTAACCAAGACCTCACCTGAAAGGAAACATGGCCACATCCAAAGGGTTCTGTGACTTCCTGCACAGCCTCTGATTCCTGACAGTAGAGCAGAAATAAGCCCGATATATTGGCAGGCAGAAGATCTAATATTGAACATCTATCATTGTTACACCAGTGGGAAGTAGCAACACTCACTTCCCAGTACACAAACCTAACTATGAGCCCAAAGTGTGCCATCCATACACATTAAGATAAACTCCCTGGATATTCAATTAGAGTCATAACTTTCATTATGGAGTTCTCTCTTCCCAGAGATCTTCCTTATATATGAATATGAGCTGTTTGAGTACATGGAACGTTCTCATTCATCTTTTTGTCCCTAAAGCCCAGTACAGAGCTTGGGCAACAAACAGAAGCTACATAAACATTTACAGAACTAGAGTCCATATGTCAGAGACCTGTCCTGCTGCAGAGCAGGCCATCATGACCTGAGCTTTACTTGTGCTTCATTTTATCTTTAGCTCACACCAGCAGCCTCATTGCCACTTGGTTGCCCCACGGTGCTCTGAGCCCCACTCGTGCCCTGCACTCGACACAAACCACAACAGACAGAGAAGACAACTAAAGTAACACAAATCCTGTAGATTCCAAGATCCAAAGGGTCTTCACCTGCCTGGTAGAAACAGCACCAGCACATTGGAACTGGGAGCATTTGGTGAGAAGTTTTTCCGGAAGGGCTAAGGCAGACCTTTGCTGGACACCTGGTAAACTTGAATCCCAGTTGTGTTCACCAGTACATGAGCCTGAGGGCCAGCCAAACCATTAGCATGGGGTGAAAGGAAAGGGACTCAGAAAAGACTGAAGTGGCCTCAAGAATCTGAGGGATAATCCATAAAGGTTATGTCCACAGTCATAATTTTACCAAAGTTTTTTAAACCTGTGAGGTCAAGCAAAAGAAAAAAAAAAAAAAGAAAGAAAAAAAAAAAAACCACAGACTGTGAGACTTTTAGAACCAGAATCTCAGCTGGCCTCTTGTATGAGTCTGCCTTTCAAAGACCCGTGAATGAAGAGCTGGCAGCAAGGTTTATAGGTGGCTGGAGCTAGTGAAAAGTTGTCCAGTGCTGTGGTTAAGGATTTTGGAAAGAGACTCTCTGCGTGTGGATTCTCCAGAGGAAATCTGGGCCACCATGGGTGGCAAAGCACAAGGGATAATACTGAGCAAGGCAAAGAGATCCACAAGAAGAAACAGGAGAGGCCGAAAGCTTCCTCTGGAGTCTCATCTCTGAGGGACCTCACTAGGGTTTGTTCAGAAGGAAATGTGCATGGCTTTGGCTTCAGAAAGAAATGTGTGTTAGGACACAGGCCTCGATGTGGGAGAGGCAACGAAAGCCTGGCTAGTCATTTACTGTCATGTGACCTGACCTTGGACAAATGTCTTCACTGCCTAAGGTATGACTTACTTGGCTTCACAGGCTGTGGAGAGGATTGAATAAGACGGTGAATGAAAAGTCCTGCTCACACTTGTGGACACTTATTCACAGGCCAATGCCATGTGAATAACAGGCTCTAAGCTTCTTCTGACTCTAAATAGTAGGTGGGAGAGATCACATGGGGTGGGAGGAACATCACTCCTGCTGGTCTGGCCCGCATGAGTGGAAGGAGGGGAAGGTGAGAAGCATTGAGACCCAGTTGAGGTCTGTGACAATTTGAGTCATTAAGTTGAGATGGTGAGTATGAAGAACTGAGGCAAGTTACTGTCAAAGCTTCAGGGAAAAAGGAAAGAAAGTGGGAGAAATAATGGGGAAAGAGGAAGCAAGGAAGGCAAGCAGGCATCAGGCTCTGGAGAAGTGTTGGATTTGCCATGGAATTCAAAAAGGGCTCATAGCACTTGGAGTTATTTAGACAGGGTTAGGAAGAAGTCAAAGAGTCAGATGGTTCCAGCCAGAGGCTAAAAAGCAGGAAGAGCCAGATTGAATTATGGGTTATTACAAGATTAAAGTCTCAGCTATCAGGGCACTAACAACCAAAGACACCTCATCTAAGATGTGTCTGCTTACTAGGCAGGTAGGCCAGGTTTCAGGCATGCAGTGGCAGAAAGAGGCAGGGGGACCTCTTGGTTAAGTCATCTCAGATGGACTTTTGCTGAGAAATTGGAGAACAGTTTCTTCCACGCTTAAAGGGAATGAAATGCTTTCCCAGATTAATTTTGTTCATTGATATATTGGTGTCCAAGAAAAAAAGCTATATGAATGAGTGAACACACACACATACACACACACACACACACACACACACACACACAGAGTATCTCTTCTTTGTCTTGTTAGTGAAATGCCAACAGATGGCTTTTTAAACATGAAACAAATAACTTGATACATAGATGAGGTAAAAGGCATTACCTATCAGTATATCAATATCTGCTGTGTCTAATAGCTAGGAAGGAGTTCTTAAATAAAGCAGAGTAGGAGATTTATTGAGCCCCTCCTGTACTCAAGTTACTCACTTAAAATGTATGGCAGGTGAAATGACTGGAGAGTCACTCAAGTCCCAAGGAAACCAGTGACAGAAGATGCAGAGGTACCATACTGATGACAACACATAAGTTCACATGTCTGTCACCTTTGAGTAAACAGATGAAAGAATTATCCAGTGGGAACCCAGTAAGACAGTACTAAGGAGAAGAAAGGAATCCATTCCCAACACTCAGTGCTAAGGAACAATTCAATTGTTTCTACAATGTGCTTACCACTGTTACTGCCTACACCCAGAAATATCTTTTTAAGACAAAACCTCCAATGAAAATATATGTGCCTCTTCACTGGGATTGTGCATGCAAACAGTGTTTTGTGGAGAGTAGAGGCATGGGCATAAGCAAAACCATGTTGGAACTGATTCTCAAGATGGTAGTGAAGCATCCAAAAGGGCTCTCTTATGTCTCCATGGAGCTGAGAAAAATGAGTCATCTGTGACTGCTGAAAAGGGTATGGAGCATGGACAAGGCTAGGTAGGGCACACTAAACAATGGGATAAATGTGGTGAAATTCAGAACTATTGGACATTGCATATACAAAGGAAAGAGCAGAGCCCAGATAGGGCAGAGAACAAATCAGTAAGAGAAGGAAAACCACCATCATCTGACTCGGGCTACAAGCAGTAGAGAAGAGGAAAAGATCCAGAAGAAAACATTGAAATACCAAAATGTATGGGGCAGATCTGTATGCTATGTGCAGCAGGTACTGGAGAAGAGGGCCCAGTTAAGGCTGTACCACTTTACCTAGTAAGCTGGGACAAACCAGAGAATCAATGCTGAGAGAAATGCCTCAATCAAACAGCTTAGCTTGGAAGAGAAGAGAATGTGGGCAGTATTGTATCTGCAAACACCAAAGATTCTTCCTACTTTGACCAAACAGATAATGAAGAAACACACACACACACACACACACAGAGAACTTGACTGGTCTGAGCACAAGCATACACAGGCACAGACTGTGGGGTACTGGCAGAAAAGCAGCCCTCATGAGCCCTAGTAAGATGTGAATAGCCAACGTGGAAACTCACTGTAAGCTGGGAAGTGGTACCGTTAGACCCTCAGAAATTGAAATCCCTGGGTAGAAAGCTTGACCACCTGGCACATGCAGGACCCAGGAGCTGGTTGGAATGGCGCTGTGTAGGAGGGCATCACTGTATTTGAGCAGAGAGGAAGCTCATTACTGCTCAGGAATTCAATTACAGAGGGAAGATGTATTCTAAGAAAAGTATTCTGGACTGGGCAGTTGAACTCAAGAGAGATAAGAAGCTTGTCCATCTGTCTAGTTTGCTGCCAAAAACAACTGATAGGAGAACTTATTTTCATTTCAGAAAAGGAAGAACAAAATACTCGCAGAAGTTGTGGTAGTTTGAAGTTTGAAGTTTATTTACTATTTCGTGTTACTAATTTCCATTACTTTTAGATCATATCATGTATGATTATGTTTTATAAATGCGCCACCACTTTTACCTGTCCTCTCCAGTTCTTGTCATCCATTGTGTTACCTTCAGCACATGTATTCATTCTCTCAAAGAACTACAGGCAACTAAGGAATGCTAAGAAAAGGAGAAATGGTCTTTTCCAAGGAAGACCCCCCTCAATTGGTTATCCAACACCAAATGGTAAACCCTGAAATCCTCTATATTCAAGTAACATTGAGGCTGAGCAGGACTTGATGTACTAGGGGAAGGGGCACCCAGGGGGACCCCCACCCACTCAGAGGAGAAGGAGAGGAATGGATAGGGGGAAGGGTTGTGGGAGGGAATGACAAGGAGAAGAACAGTGAGCGAGATATAAACTGAATAAGTTAAAAAAAGAAACCTGAGCAGGTTGTATTTATATTTATACATGCACTATGGATATTATATTATAATTTATTATATATATATACACATATATATATATGTATATATATATATTGTATGTATGTGTGTGTAATAATAATTGAAGAAAAAGAGGTCATGACCTTGAGAGAGAGCAAGGAGAGAGTGCATGAGAGGCATGAAAGAAAGGGAATGGAAGGGAAGGGGGGAAATTATACTTTAATTTCAAAAAATACAAAAATAATATTTTTAAGAGGTAGACTGGCTAACCAGGAGCAGCACTCTGGAGAGCAGGCCCTGGCCTGCACAGTTGAGCTGGCCCTGGTATCAAGGAAGCAGTTAAGCTGGTCACAAAGGAGGAGTATGGGAGAGCTCCCCTCTCCACTCCTCCGTGGGGTGGGGAGGTGATGCTCTCTCTTGCTCCTTGCTCTTCACCACCTCCAGCAGTCATGAAAGCTGGCCCTAGGCTTATGAGAGCAGGAGAGCTGATCTAGGCCCTCCCTGGCTGCAGCATCTAGGAGAGTGGGCCCCACAAATGGGGCCTCACAAATGATATGAGACTGTGTTCAAAAGACACCAAGATTCTATCAGAAAACTTAGTTCTGATCAATACTTCCAGCAAAGAAGCATGACACAAAAATCAATATATAAAAATGAGTGGTTTTTATAAATTACACTGAACATTGAAAGAAAGAAATAGGATAAACAATCCCATTCATATAGCCTATGAACAAGAAAGTGGAATACCTGAAATTAATTAAGGAAGTAAAAAATAAAAGAGAGGGGAAATCCTCTACAATGAAAGCTTTAAAGCAGAAGACAGTCAGAGATAGAGAGACGTCCTATGTTCATAGATTGACAGAATTAATATTGTGTCAATGGTTATGTTAACACAATCTCAGATTAAGCACTATTTCCATCAAAATCCCCATTTTAAACTTCTTATACAAATTCAAAGAGGCCTCCAAATAGCCAAAGTGATTCTGAGGAAGAACAACCATGTTGAAAGTACTACAATATCTAATTTCAGGTTATATTTTAGAATTTAGGATCAAAAACACTCTTGTTAGTAGTACAAAAACAGACATGTAGATCAATGGGATAAAATAGAAAACAGAAAAGTCCACAAATCTATAGCTATCCCATTGGTTTGTGGTAGGGGAGAGACAACTTTACAGAAGAGACACTCTTTAACATAAGATTCTAGGAAAACTGGTTATTGTGTACATAGGAATGGAAGTAGATGCCTAGTGCCCTGTTAATAATTTAATTCAAGATGGATCAGAGCACTTAATGTGAAACAATGTAGTGTGAAACTGTCAAAGGAAAACAGAGAGAAAATAGGCCAAGGTGTAGCCATAGGCCTTTTCCTTCTGAAAAGCACTCCAAAAGCTCAGAAAATAATAGCAAGAACTAAAAAGTACGATTGTGTGAGATTTAAAAGCTTCTGCACAGCATAGGAAGTCATCAGCCTACAACAGGACCAAACCTTTGCCAACTGTACATCTTCAGGGAATCAATATCTATGATGTGTTGGCTTTTTAACTGAACAAACTAAACACTCAGATCTCAAATAGCCCAGTCAACAAAAAGTCAAATTAAATCACCAGTCACTTTTCAAATATAAGCAGAAATTGGCAATAAATATATAGGGAAAATATTCAATCAAGGACTTGGAGGCTTCAGCTCACCATTGTCAGATGGGTATCATTCTTTAAAAATGATACAATAGGACAAAATCTTTGTCACTTTGAAGAGAGATAAGGAATTGGTATACTGCTTTGGGGAATGTACACAAATACAGCTACTATAGAAATCAGTATGGAATTTCCTCAAAAACTAAAACTACCAAGAGAGCTATCATATGATCTAGATATATCATTCCTAAGAATATACATAGCCACTTGACATTCATGCTTTTTACAATGCTCAGAGTAGCAAATTACAGGTAAATTCTGTGTGCTTGTCAGAACATAAATGGATAAAGAAATATATATATATATATATATATATATATATATATATATATATATATATATATATATATACTATGGAGTTATATGCACTTATAAAAGAGATCATTTTAAAATTATTTTTTAAATTTAGTTAGCAATCAGTATGGCATTTAAATTCCACATGGCATTTAAGCCCTGCTTTGCTTTGGTCTGTTCTCTTCCCCTTCCTTCCTCTGACCTGCTTGCCTGACCCCTTTGCCAGAGATAATCTTTGGCCTCCAGTGTCCTCACTTCGGTTTTAATATCTATCTCATGGTTCTATTGTCTACCCATGCCTGTTTTTTTAAAGGTTTTCTTCCTTTTTTCCTTTTCTGTATCATGGGCCTCTTTCTAGTTTTCTGGCCTTTATCTACAAATTATACCTACCTAGATACATCCACTTAGCACTTAGAAGCTAGAACCTGCTTGTCAAAGAGAACATCTGATATTTGCCTCTCTGAACATGGGATGCAGCACTTAGTATGTTTTCCAGTTCTAAGCATCTTCCTGCCAATTTCCTAAGTTAATTTTTCTTTATTGGTAAATAAATTCTATTGTTACATATTGAATGTTTGTTACCCATTCATCTATTAATGAACATCTAGGCCATTTCATTTCCTTGCTCTTTGAATAAAGCAGCCATAAATATGATATGCAATTTTCCTCCTAGTGTTTAGAGTCTTTTGGGCATATGCCCAGGAGTGACATAGCTAGGCAATATAATAGTTGTATTTGTAGTTTGTTTTGGAGATGCTTCCACTCTCATATCTATAACTGCCACACTAATTTAGCTCCTACCAACATTATTGCTCTCTCCCTACAATCTCCTCCTGTTGTCACCAGTTTCCTTTATGATAACCATTCTTGCTTCTGGGGGAGGAATGTTTTGTTTTGTTTTGTTTTGTTTTGTTTTGTTTTGTTTTGTTTTGTTTTGTTTTGTTTTGTTTTGTTTTGTTTTGTTTTCCTGGTTCTGTGAAACATAATGAAAGGTCTTTCTAATGTGTCCTGGAATTCAGTTTGCAAAGTATGGTTAGTTTGTTTGGAGTTTTGTATCTGTGATAACCAGTGTAATGGATCTAGTTTTCTTTCTTCTATTTTTATCCTGTTTTTGTATCAATGTTATACTGTATTTAGAGAATGCATTCATTACTGTTCATGTTCTTAAGAATATGGAATTATGTCATGTGCAGGAAAACAAATGCGACTAAGGATCACCATACAAGCAAACCAAACAAACTCTCAGACAAATGCCGTATGCTTTTTCTCATCTGTAACATCTAGATTTGTATACATTGCTATAATTTGGACAGTCCCTTCATGATCATCGGGTGATACAGGAGAAATCAAAGTCTCTTCTTAGGGTTCTTCGTCTCATTAATATTTTTATTTATAACTTAAGGATGGGCTCAAAAGGGAGTTTAAGGACAATTTTGTTAGACTTTAAAAAGAAAACAGCCCACAGGAGTTATGCTGTAAGAGGCATGGTGCTGCCTGAAGGAGGAGAATAGGTGGGTGGCATGGAGGTCAGACTCATGACTGACTAGCAACCACATGGCTGTAGAGGAGCTTTAAGCAAAGGGTAAGGAAGAACAGATGCTGGGGAAATACCGAGAATTAAGGAAAATATGGTTAGGGAAAAGTAGAGAGAAATAAACACGGAGAAGCTATACTTTGAATAATTCAGCAAAGCAGATAGACTTTGCAAGCTGCATGGCTGGGGTCCAGTAAGCCACTGCAGTAAGGGCAGGAGTGCTGGAGAGGAAAAGTACAGATTCTCATTAAAGGACCAATTCTCCTTCTACCTGTTTGGCATGGTTTGAAGTGAGCACACCTTCTGAAAGGTGTTACCCTTCTCTAAGTGCTTGACTCTTCCCAACTGGAATGTTGGGTCTCCATTCAGGCCAGAGAGTTTATTATCTTGTCCAGAATGAATTCTTCTAAATGGGTCTTTATTGCTATTCTAGCATGAGCATACATGAATATATGATATGAAAGCAGAATGGGGACTATGTGGGAATAGGAAAAGAATGAAGAGGCAGGAGATTAGGAAGCAGTAACATAATAGGTAAATGTGGTCAAAGTCCATGAGATACTTGAGACACATGGCATTGTGTACCCATCGCTTTGTGCACAATGAATACATCCTAATAAAAAATTAAAGTAAAATATCCTTGTTCAAAGAAAGAAAGGAACCCAGGTTACCACACACACACACACACACACACACACACACACCCCACATACACACACATACACACACACACTTTTCTTAAACATTTGCTCCTGCTAAGTCTCTCAAATTATCTATGAAATCAGGGTGGTTACTATCACTCTCTTGCAGGGTTTTAGATGAAATAAATCATATGGCATGAACAGTGTCTAACAATATGCATGTATATATGCTGTCCTGTTGCTTGTTAGTTATCTATTGACTGAAAACATTTACAGGTTTGTACCTTTTTTTGGTCCTGTGCTCCAGCCTTGAAAACATGCCTAGGTTAATTTGCTATGGGACAAGAACTAGGAATAATGAGTGATACCATCACCATGGCTGAGGGCCTTCTGGATTATCCAATACTGATGAAACCTCTGGTAAGTTACACATCTCATCCGGATCAAGGTTGCTGTGAGAACTTACTGCAAACCTCAGCAACATGAACTGGTCAAGCCAAGATCACCCTAGTCAGATCTTCCATAAATCAATGAGCTTCACAATCTATACCATTAATTATAATTAGGACTTGCTCCATGTGAAATTCTTGTATTTTGTTAGTAGCATCATTGTATGAGTTGAAAATGGAGAATGCCATTATGAGTGTCTTTACTATCATTCTTATGATTATAATCACCATTTTATAAAGAACACAAAAAAGGGTTACTCCGGCTTTACCTAGCTATTCACACTGAAATGTCTTCTCTATCTAGCATTTTCCCAGAGAGAGAGAAGAAAGCAGGAGACCAAGTGAGCAATCCTTCAGAAAGTTTTGCTTTCTTTTTCCTGACAGATTGTTGTTAATGATGCTTTCTTTTTTTCTTGTAGGTAGTGACACTGTGACAGTGTAACCTCACACACAGTCACAGTGAATTGTTAATTAGTTTAATTAGTGGAAAATTCTCCCATCATCTCTGAATCTAGCCTTCTGTGTTCTCACAGGGATTTTTAGGTATGAGCCCCTAACAAAGCATTTATGGGAGACCCTGTCATAATCAAAGGTGTGAGAAGGAATGTGTCCCCAGGGCTTCCTGCCTTTGCTTTCAAATATTAACAGGATCCATTTACTCATTGCCACGCACTGTGGCAAGTTCTCTATTGCAGCAGCATTACATTGCATGTTTGCATTGCAAAAATCCAAAAGGCATAAGCTAGCTTTCAATGACATATGAGAGAACCCTGAGAAACAGCATAAACACTGTCCAAGCCATGGGTTGGTACATGATAGCTGGTATTAAAATCCAGACTATTCTAATACATTCTCATAACCGCTACAGATGCTATATCCTCTCTTTCATAACTGGTGCACTCCCTCAGACTCCCTGTAAAAGCTTGCTCTTAAAAGAAACCCAATACTTGCCCCCTGCACCTCTTTAGATCACCAGGTTTCTGTCCTTGGGTTGTTTGCTTGTTGTCTGCATCCTACAAGTAGTTTGATTGTAAATGGAGAGAAATTAAGAGGAGTAAATGAAGCCAGGTTGAAATTTTTTAGTTTACCCCTTATGAAAATTGAATCAAAAATCCAGAAAATTTGGAAAGAAAAGTGGGCTTCCTGGTTAGTGTGTGTGTGTGTGTGTGTGTGTGTGTGTGTGTGTGTGTGTGCATGTGTGCATGTGTGCGTGTGTGTGTGTGTGTGTGTGTGTGTGTGTGTGTGTGTGTATCACGTGAACATGAACATCCATGGGGGTCACAGATGACAGACAACTTCAACTATCATCTTCAGGAACCATTAACATCCTTTGAGACAATCTTCTTTGGCCCAGAACTTACTAACTAGGTTAGACTGGTTGGCCAGACTCAGGGACCACCTGTCTGTACCATATCAGTCCTGGGAATAGAAGCAAGCCACCCAGCCAGCATCTCTACATGAGATCTAGGGATTGTTCTCATGTCTTCACGTTTGCAAAGCTAACACTTCACAGATTGAGATATCTCCCCAGCCTTTAGTATCTTGCTCCTTCTCTCTTCTTGATCTACAACCTCACTTTGTACTTCTGTCTCATAGTTCAAGATGCCTATCTGAGTCACAACTGTTACCTGCATGGTTTAGTCAGAAGTGTGGAGGAAAATGGAAGAGGCCATGCCTTTTTCACTTCTAGTCACTCCTGACACGTGTTGTTATTCATTATCTTATATTCTTATATACCTTTCTACACATACGTCTCTATTTGGTGCCTAGCTTACTAATTCCTCTGCACACTCCAGGCTCTCTTTCAATCTCCTTCTGATTCTCAGTGGAGACTTGATCATAAGAGACATGATAAAGAACAATCAGGATCTTCTTGTACCCAATTTAGCAAGATATTGAACAATTATCAACGATTTTCAACAATTATCAACAGTCTGTATTTAATCCAATCTCAGAACACACCATCCCCCACCCTAATTATTTGCTAAGCATCTTTGCTTCCCTCCCAATGCTCCTGATACCTTATATTGATATGTTTGTGGTTAAATCACCTCCCTATAACAAATTTTCACAAGACTCAGTTTACCAGTTCAGCATGGCTAGCCATGAGGTGGGAGCTCTGATTCTCCCAAGGGTGTACCCCTTTGCTTGCCTGAACTTAATATTCCCCAGTAAAATGATGCCCTTCTCAGGGTAAACTCACTCTCTGTTTAAATCATCAACCATCTCCTATATGTGAGGTTTGGCTTCTAACCTTTTTCTCTTATCTACAGAAGACCTGATAATCCCATCATGTTTCTTCCTAGTTCTAGGCAGCATCCCAGTGTTTCTTCCAACTTTGGCATCTCTAAGCTGCTGTGTAGATGAGACTGTTGAGAGTCTGTGGATCATCAAGCTTGTGGGAGAGATCAACAGTGCAAGTGAAGAGGTATTCTGCCTTTAGAAAAGACTGAGAACTCAGCTGTTGGCCTGTGTTCCAGGATCAGGGTCTAAGGAAATAGGCAGGGATCCCATGAGCATCAAAGCCTGGGGCTTCAGGGAAGGATGGCAAGGTGGTCCCAGAGCTCAGGATAATCCTGGAAAATGCTATTCTTCTCTGCTGCCTTTGTACACAGAGCCTTTTAGATCAAAGTTACCCCATAGAAATGTAGTATAAGCCATGTCCTACAAGTAACTTGAAATTTGCTGTTTTCATGTTTAAAAGAAAGGCAAAAAGAAACAGGTAAAGTAAATCTTAATACTAGATTTAAGTGCTAAAATATATGACTGGAATTTTATATGACCCAATTTTTTATCTTAAGATTTGACCATTTCAAAATGTAAATTAGTATTGTTGAATTATTCATGAGACACTTTGTATATTAATTTTTATTTACTTGTTCGGCAGAATCTGATGGTTTGTTGTTGTTGTTTTTTTTCACTTTTAGAAAGCATATACTGGTAGTATCTGTATTTCCAAGCTCAGAAGCCACATGCAAATGCTGTATGCTATGTTAGGTAGCTCAAGGTTGGATGCTTTCTGTACCAGGTATGGACCTCACACCAGCACCATCAGCATCAGCTGGCATCACACTCTTCATTTTTAACAAGACAGTTAAATAATGGGTACATTCAAGTTTCAGACAGGCTCCAGTAGCTAAAGGCAGAGGCCCCTTAGGAGAAAATTGGAAGTGACAAATGTTGATGAAAGTATACACTTGGCTTCAAAAGTGGTGCCAGAGAATGCAAAATGGCTTCACTTTTCTCTGGTCATTGGCTCAAAAAAAAAAAAAAAGGCAACAGTGTCACAGTTGAATATCAAATTACTCTAAGTGGAGTAATTTAAAGAAACACAGCACTTGTGTTAGCATCCCCTTCAGCAGTTGACTGTGGAGTCAGATGCCTCCAGCTCAGCTTTGACAAAATGTGTTAAGATGCTGGTTGTGATGACCTAGCCCTGTGCCAAGCAGAGGCTCTGAACAGAGCCACAGGGAATATTTCAAGATGAACCACGGCCCGTCGAAACAGTCTGCCAAAGGACATAAAATCCTCATCATCTGACTCGTATCTTTGGACCTAAGCAATATTTCCTGAAAATATTTCCCTGAAAACATGCAAACCTGATCCTAGGAGAAAGTGACAAATGTAGGTTTACCTGCACCATATTGAAATTTTATTTGTAGGACATGTACACAAAAGGTTGAGGAGAATACAGAAGTTTTGACAGGAATAGCAGAAGGTTGGATGTCCGGAGAAAGTAAACTCGGGTCAAAGGATGGGCCGGGGGAGAACCAAGTAAGGTCATAACAGTAAGGAGTGTAGCATGAACTTCTTATCATCCTGAACCATCTACAGGATTGTCAAGACAGACAGACAGACAGACACACACACACACACACACACACATATTCTCTTGGGGGGATGCTAGCATGGCAGAGAAGTTTCTAGTCCAGTTGTGAGTAAGGGGATATTCATGGAACTGAACGACTACAATGGTACATGCTGTATCTGGAATGAGGTGGGTGATGCTGCTGTGTGCATCTATTGCCATGTGGGTGGAGGACACTGGATGTCCTTTCAGCATCCTGCCCTGATTAGAAGTGAGTAGCTAGGCTATGCACATAAGACTTCCTCTAGTACACATTTGTCACCGGCGAACAGAAGGAGAATCAAACAAACATTGTTTGAGCAGGTGCCCTTTCCCAAGTGAAATTGCCTGTGTTGTTTTTAATATCTCTTGTCCATCTGCTTTGGTTGTTTCCTCTGGCCCAGATTGGAAGGCTTCCGTCACATTACCTGGGCACAGATTTGACCATGCAGTCACCTTCGCAGACATACAGGGACGTGCTTGGTTTCCCTAATACACAAACCCCAGGAAGTATAAATAGAAATGTTGCTTTTATTTGTAGACTTAATGCTGATGGGGAAGCTGGCTCAGAGGCATAAAAGCTTACCTCTTCCAATTCACTGAACTTTGGGGCCATAATTCTTGCAGTTCAGAAAATTAAATAGAGGTCAGCAATTTATGCCTAAGGTACCGGAGGTAGAGAGAAGGAACAGGGCTATTAAACCCAGCAAATGTGCTTATGTGTTTTCAATTTTCTCTTGTTGTTTCTGCCGGGGTCTTCCACAACCAAATTGCTGCTGCTTTATGGACTGAAAAACCTCAGAGTGAGAGACAGCTTTTCTTTAGCTTTGCTGCCAAAACGTCAGGCCAGATCTGGAGCTCTAAGCAGTGTTACAACAGGACCTCTCCAGGGAGCCCAGTTCCTAAGATATAGATTTGCTACCATGATGAACAGCCATCAGCCAGGGACCAAATGTACCAGGAGCCAAATCTGCCCAACCTGAGTTCCATTGCAAGGTAGTAAACGCTGTTCAATTTGACTTTATATTTGTACATTTTAACTGACCTATGTGTTAGTCATACTTCACTGGCAAAAGATTTGGAGATTAAAGAGAAACACTAACAGCCAGATTCTCTCATCAAGAGTCAGATATAAATGACTATCATTGCTATGACCGATGACCTTAGCACATCATTATAAGGGGGTCTCATAAAAGCTTAGTTACTCTACGTACAAAGATTAAGCAATGGTCCGTTTTCTTGAGAAATTTAATTGAAAATCTAGACATTGTGGTCAACCTTGCAATGTGCAAACAGTACTCCCAGAAACCATTGGTGCTGTTGCTGGGATAGGTTTCAATAAACACTGATTGACTCTGATGATAATTCCGGGATTGTAGCCTTCTTTATGACCAGAGATATTCTAATCATCCTAGTGTCCAGACGGCCTTTTCTCAAATCTTACCTTTTTAGAGGACATTATTCACCCTTCACCTTTGATACAACACAGCGAAAGCCACTGAACACCCCATAGGAGAAAGTGGAACTCTCCTACATTAAGATTAATGCATAGCTCCTGGAAGTAGGCAGAATCCAAGTTGGAACTGCTTACCTGCCCACTGCTAAGAACTGGATAGGGTGTCTATACTCCTGTTTATACCAAGAGAACTTCATATTTACTTGGCAAACAATTCAACACAAATTAGAACATTTAGTTCCAGTTTGGTCTAGAGGCCTCATGTAGACAGAGCTAAAACTTTGGTTGTTCTTTATGAACCACCAAAGTAGCCTGAGATATTAGGCCTAATGCGATTTGCATGTGGTCAGAGATCTGAGTCTTGCAGTTGGAAGCCAGTACAAATGTATGAAAGAGGCAAGAAAAAGGAAAGGGAGGGAAAAGGAACACACTCTCTAAGCCTCTACAAGTTTGAGAGTTTGCTAATCTTAACCCACTTTCTATACCAGCGCAATGCCGGCCTTTAAGAATCCTGTGGAATGCATGTCTCTAATAGAGAGCAGTGTAATTTTTAAACTCATGGAGTTTATAAAGAAATGAAGATCCAAAAACTGTAAATGGCTTTTTCAAGACCACAAATCCATTGCCTGTAACTCTCTATTCCTTAATCTTAAGCCTCTTTCTTCCACACTATCTAAGGGTAAACATATTTTTCAAGAGGTGAATATGCATTCACTAATTTAGAGAAGTTGTCCTGTTTTATTATTAACTTACCCCAAAAAGGTAAATGTATACTCAAGGGTTTTCTAGATATCCTACATCTAGACTAGTTTTTGTTTTGCTGTTGAGGCTCAAGCCCATTTGTTCTACCAGTGAGCTACATCCCAAGCCCCCACTAGATTTTAAAATAACTGATGCCAGTCTCTTGATCCAGGTCCATAAACCAGGATTCGCAGGTAATATATTGATGCGCTTTTGTAGTCCCTTTTAATTTTCAATATTTTGTCTTTTTATGGATCTTACCATATTTCTTATGGTCCTTGTCCTGTTGAATATGTTATATGACTTACATGATTTACTGTGTCTTTTTGTAACATGCAAATATGTCTGAAACTTTACAAATACCCCTAACTCCTGAATTGAGACAGAGTCTCAGATTCAAAGAAAAAATAAAATATCAATTCTTTTACTTGAGATTGTGATTGGCAGTCCTAGTCATTCCAAGTTGCTGGGGGGGGGGGAGTTGCTTGTGCCTTCCAAGACAAGGGGCACCAACAGCAGCAGGGGCCCTGAGGCACCTGAGTCGTGCCTTACAAACAGGCAGTCTCTGAGTAAGACTGAACTTAAGTCATATCTTTATTTTCTGGCCTATGTTGCATGCCCTCTTGCAAAATAAGAAAAAAAGAAAAGTTGCAAGAATATGTGTGAAGGAATATTGTTGAGATCATTTAGCCAGTCCCTGGGCATCTAGGTTTGGAATTGCTCCAGGCTGTTGGCATTACTTTTCCTGACATCAAAGGAAGTACTTAGAGAAGAAACTAAATAAACATGGCATAGATGGCAAAAGTCTGGAAAAATACCTTGGGGGGGTAGAGAGGCAAGGAGGTGGGGGAGGGAAGGAGAGGTAACATGGATGGCACATGGAGGTTAAAAAAGGTAAGCAGCCATCTTGAAAAACTTGGGAGGAAAAGAAAAGAAAAGAAAAGAAAAGAAAAGAAAAGAAAACAAAAGAAAACAAAAGAAAAAAAAGAAAACAAAAGAAAACAAAAGAAAACAAAAGAAAACAAAAGGAAGGAAGGAAGGAAGGAAGGAAGGAAGGAAGGAAGGAAGGAAGGAAGGAAGAAAGGAAGAGAGAAAGAAAGAAAGAAAGAAAGAAAGAAAGAAAGAAAGAAAGAAAGAAAGAAAGAAAGAAAGAAAGAAAGGAAGGAAGAAAAAGAACCAGTGATGGATCACCATGCCAACAAATGACCCATAGTCCTGAAAGCAGAAGTAGCCACAAAACCACTTGTTCTGCAGGTATTTTCTTAGAGCTGGAGAATGCCTCATCTGTGCACACTTGGAAGTGGTATGAGTAGCAGGGAGGCAGAGCTGGCCTCATCAAGTTCTTGCTCCACAGTCACTCTCCAGGGCCAACAGCATCTCTCCCACCACACTCATCTCTAGCACAAGTGCCATGCAACCTTATGTAACCTACATCCCATGCAGCCAAGAGGGTAGGTCTACAACATGTTCTTTGATTACCTCCATCCATTACCAGGAGGCTGGAAGGAGAGCCATGAGTGAGCTATGAAACCACAGGGATATGTGTTCTGACATGTGGCTGATGGTCAGGGAGATTGTCTGGAGATACAGTTCCCTTGGAGTCATCCATACCCTCTGGCTCTTATGATCTTTCTGTGTCTTCTTCCACGGAGGTCCCTGAGCCTTGAAGGAAGAAGTTTGATGAAGACATCCCATGTAGGACTGAGTTCTTCAAAGTCTCTCACTCTCTGCACATTGTCCACATGTGGGTCTCTATGTTAATTCTTATTTACTGTAAGAAGTTTGTCTGATGAGGATTGAACAATGTTCTGGTCTATGGGAATAACACTGTGTCGTTAGGAGTGATTCTGTTGCTATGTTCCTTTAGCGACATTGGAGTAGCAGTTTCCCCCTAGGCCTGTCTAGCTTCAGGTTGCTGGCTACTGTATCAATGTCATGTACTATCTCATAGACTGACCCTTCAATCCAAAGAGTGGTTACTCTTACAATAAATTGTCTTTCTTTCAATTCATTGTGCCTCCTAAGAGAAATAAAAACTAACAATTAGAGTAAAGAAACCTATATTAGAGAGTCCTATGTTTATTTAGATATGGACCTTTGGATTAAGCCTCAGTAGTTAATAGAAATCTGCTTACCTCCTTAGGTATAAGAAATGTTTCTCTCACCCTCTGCCTCTCCCTCTCTCTTTTATTCACTTACATCCCAATGGCCGTGCCCATTCCCAGCCCCCCACAGCCCCTCCCCAATTCCTCCTCCCTTCTCCTCTAAGAGAGTGGAGCCCACCCCCCTATATCCTTCCAACCTGGCACATTAAGTCTCTGCAGGGCCAAATAAGACAGCTGAGTTAGGAGAACTGATTTCACAGATAGGCAACAGCTTTAGGGATAGCTCCTGCTCCAGTTGTTTGGGACCCACCCGAAGACCAAGCTGTATATTTTCTACATATGTGCAAGGGCCTAAGTCCAGCCTGAGCATGCTTCCTGCTGGGTGGTTCAGTCTCTGAGATCCTCAAGGGTCCAGGTTAACCAACTCTGTGGGGTTCCTATCACCCTCTGGGCCTACAGTCCTTCTCCAACTCTTCCACAAGAGTCCTCAAGCTCTACCCAATGTTTGGCTGTGGGTCTCTGCATCTACCTGAGTCAGTTGCTGGGTGGAGCCTCTCAGAGGACAGCCATGCTAGACTCCTGTCTGCAAGTATAAGAGAAAATCATTAATAGTGTTAGGATTTGGCACCTGTCCTGGGGATAGGTCTCCCGTTAGGCTGGTTATTGCTTGGCTACTCCCTCAGTCTCTGCTCCATCCCCTGTCCCTGCATTTCTTGTAGGTAGGACAAATTGCAGGTCAAAAGTTTGGTGGGTAGGTTGCAAAACGTACTGCTCCTCAGGGGTTCCTGCCTGACTACAGGAAGTGGCCTCTTCAGACTCCATGTCCCCATTACTGTAAGTCTCAGCTAAGGTCATCCCCATTGATTCTTGGGAGCCTCCCCTCTCCCAGGTTTCTGGCATGTCCTCCAGATGGCCCCCACACCCCCACCTCTGTCAGCTGCAGATTTCCATTCATTCTCAAGGCCATCTGGCCATCTCCCCTGTCCCTCCCACACCTGATTCTGAACTCTCTCAATTCCCCTCACCATCCCCTCTACTACCCAGTTCCCTCTCTCCATCTGTCTCCTACAACTATTTTACTCCCCCTTCTAAGTGATATTAAAGCATCCTTGACTGGGCCTTCCTTCTTTTTTTTTTTTTAGCTTCTTTGAGTCCATGGCGTGTAGTATGGATATCCTGTATTTTATTGCTAATATACACTTATATGTGAGTACATGCCTGTCTTAGTTAGGGTTTCATTGCTGTGAAGAGACATGACCAATGCAACTCTTACAAGGGACAACATTTAATTGGAGCTAGTTTACAGGTTCAGAGAATCAGTCCATTATCATCAAGGAAGGAACATGACAGCATCTAGGCAGGCATGGCACTGGAGGAGCTGAGAGATCTACATCTTTCAGGAGAAGAATGGCTTCCAGAATGCGAGGAAAAGGGTCATAAAGAACACCCCCACAATGACACACTTTCTCTAACAAAGCCACACCTCCTAATAGTGCCACTCCCTAAGCCAAGCATATTCAAACCACCACAATACATATCCAAAATTTATGAAGAACTCAAGAAATTAAACAATAACTACCCAAATAACCCAATTAAAAAGGGGTAAGAGCTAAACAGAATATTCTCACCAAAAGAATCTCAAATGGCCAAGAAACACTTAAAGAAATGTTCAAAGTCCACAGTCATCAGGGAAATGCAAATCAAAACCACCCTGAGATTCCATCATACACCCATCAAAATGGCTAAGATCAAAAACTCAAATGACAGCGCACATGCTGGCAGGGATGTGGAGCAAGGGGAATACTCCTCCATTGGTGGTAGGAATACAAACTTGTACAACAACGTTGGAAATCAATTTGATAGTTTCTCAGAACACTAGAAATAGTTCCACCTCAAGACCCAGCTGTACCACTCCCAAGCATATACCCCCCAAAGATGCCCCAGTATACCACAGGGACATTTGCTCAGCTAAGTTCATAGCAGCCTTAGTCATAATAGCCAGAGTCTCATTTAACAAAATAAATAGATTACCTTTGGCTTTGTATCTTCATCAAAAAGCAAGACAAGTTTAAAATTGAAAGGGGCCAGAGGTGAGCTACCCTTCAAAAAAGGATCAAATTCATAAGGATTTTTTTTTAATTCAGAGAATATGGGAAGAGCTCCTATCTTAGTTTGCTATCAATTGCTGTGATAAGCACCATGACCCATAGCAACTTGGGAGAAGAAAGGACTGATTCTGTTACTACCATGTCACAGGCCATCATTCCTGACAAGGAGGAGCTGAAGCAGAGACCACATAGGAACACTGCCTTGCTTTCCTGCTCATACTCAGCTGGCTTTCACTCCCTTTCTAAACTATTTTTCTATTTTATGTATATATCTATTTCTCATACATGTATGTCTGTGCACCCCATGGAATGCTTGGTGCCCATAGAGGTCAAAAGAGTATAACAGATCCCCTGGAACTGTATTTAGAGACAGAGAGCCAGTATGTGGGTTCTGGGAAGTGAACAGAGTCTTCTGGAAGAGCCACCAATGCTCTTAACCTCGGATCACCTCTCCAGCACTCAGTCCCAGCTTTCCCATTCAAATCAGGACCACCTGCCCATGGGTGGCACCAGCCATAGTGGACTGGCCCCTTCCACATCAGTCATTAATCAAGACAATGCCCCACAGACATGCCCACAGGCCAACTCATTGAAGCAACTTTTCAATTAATGTTTCCTCCTTCCAAGTGACTCTAATTCATTTCACTTTGACAAAAGCTAATGAGTACAGGCTGTTTCTTAGGTTGCTTCAGGTAATCTAGTTCCTTAACACTTTAGTCTTCATGACTCATCCAAATGTCAGTTTCCTCCATACTAGGCACAGAATTATGATCCTTCACAGTGGATCTACAGATGTGTCAGTAGAAAGCTCAGGAAATAACTGAATGAGTTGGCTAGCTAAGCTGAATGAAGTAACAAGAAATAACTTAAAAATTATCCTGCTGAAAACAAATGTTGATAAAACTCAGTTGCCTCATGTCCAATAGGTGGGTAAAGATGAGATGGTACAGAATAATGGTGTCTAGTGAGTGTGTCAAGGTTCTCATACATCTTATCATGTGGTTCATGATTCAGTGTAGCCAGAGTGGCATCTTCTGGCTTTTTGGACTTGCTACTTGAAGCTACAAAGTGTTCCTTTTTGATACTTGCTTCAACTTCTGCTAAACTCTAACTGCATTCCCTAAAAGCATTTAGATTGAAAATGTTCTATTGACTACCTCAGCCCGATTCTTTCATGCATGCCATCTTGTGTTTTCCCATTATATAATGGAAGAATTTCAAGAAAGATAAGCAATTAGTTTAGGTCACACAGTCATGCAGAGAGAAATAAGTTCATTGCTTCCAATTCTAAACCCTTTGGTATTGAGCATCCTGTATCTGCCCTCCCAACAGTTTTGTGAAAGACTTCTTCCCTTTGGTGGTCTGTGGTTCTCAAGTCAAAAGCAGGTATTGCAGATGCTGATGCTGTGGAAGAAAGACAGGGCAACTTCATCAGTAAGAGGAAGATCCCTGTTACAGGAAATCATCTGGGAAGTTCAGCTTCTTAATCAATAAAACGTTCTGTGCATGAGTCTGTCTAAGAAGGATCCATAGAGTCTTCAGAAATGTCTTGCCCCATATAAATTCTCACTCCACGTTGCTCTTCTATCTCAAACATCTCTTTGATCTACTGCATTCAGCCTGCAGATGAGAAAAGGGAAAGCTGAAAAAAACATTACATTGGAACTTCCTATGGAACTAAGCTAGAAAGGACAATGTAGAATCATTTTATCCCATGATCTATTCCAGTCACGTGACCATGCCTAAGTAGAAAAGTGCTGGCAAAATAATGCAGTTGTGCCCACGAGGACGTAGCAATGGAGGCTTGAGAATATATAGACAACAAACTTGACCTATGTTGGATGCTAAAATGGCAAGAATGGTTTAGGAATTTTATGTGAAGATAGTCATAGATGAAGGAATAGAGGATAGACATCTACTAGGCATCACTGCAAGAAACTGTAATCATTTGAGTAGGGTAGATATTAAAAACACTACAATGCTATTGCTGCACCAGCCAGCAGTTTAATTGTTCTTGGACAGGAACTGTCCTGAGTAGTATGCCTCATAAGCTGCTTAAGATGGGATAAAAGACACTAAGCATAATAAATAGATAGCTGTTCTTTGGAGGAAATGAGAGAAATTTATTTATTTATTTTGTACTGAAAGAGTAGAGCTATGACACAGGATAAGGCAGAGTTGAGAACTGGTTGAGTTATTGCTTACGAAGATGCCTCACTGTTAGAGCAGCTAAAGACATTTTGAAAATGAGAATCATTTTAGGTTCAACTTGAAATTCACTTTTGCTATAATTTCACATCTTGGCTAAACATCCTCATTGAATCCCCTAACCACACAGAACACTGTTTTTACATGTAGAACTTGTGGAAACCAGAGGAGGATCTTAGTTTTCTGATTCAGTTGCTCTTTGAAACAATGAGATCATCTGTAAAGGTGGAAGGTAAGGCTTCAGATCTAGGGCTAATAAGGGGAAAATAAATCCTCTAGACATGGCACTATTTAGGAGTCTTTCACGGGATTTAAGTGGAGGGTCAAAAGATCTCATCTTGATCTCAAGGGAAACAGAAGATACCTCTAATAATGGCAACACAACACTGGTAGCATCAACAGGCATGATCAGGTTTCTGT
The DNA here is from genome assembly GCF_978045245.1 of Mus caroli. Classification (NCBI taxonomy): domain Eukaryota; kingdom Metazoa; phylum Chordata; class Mammalia; order Rodentia; family Muridae; genus Mus; species Mus caroli. The sequence goes on from NW_028227256.1 coordinate 156,564,645, forward strand.
AGCTCATGCCTGCTCATTGGTGGGGTACCTCAGGATTTCACTTTCACACCCATTAAAGTGTCTGAATGTCTTTTCTGACATTTCCCAGGAGCTTTCTTGTATCCAAGAATGTAAACTACCACCTCTTGGTAGCCCTCTTCCATTCATTCATGCCCTGCGTGGCCTCTTTCTACAAGCATCATTTCCAGAGGATGCCTCTCCTCCCCTGACCAAACACACAATCCAGTGACATTATGTCTTCCAAAGTGTGAAGACTCTAGACATTTTGTTTATCTATTACTGTATAATAAAACCCCTTGAATGTGATGATATCAAGTGAATTGTTGCTCAAGCTCTTGTTGGATTGACTGTTTCCTCACTAGCTATTGTCAGGTTCAAAGGAAACTCCAATTCCCCCAACTCCAAGGCAGTCCAAATATCCACAAATGACTTCAACCTGGACTATATGAGGATTTCTGGCAGTTAGATAAAATTCAGCATTCCTTAGGAATTTGTAAAATCTGTCCCCCTCTACCAAAAGGAGTTATTTCCCTACCTCTGCTGTGATACCTATCTACATATCATAAGCTTTATCACAAGTACCTGCTACACATCCCAAAGTCCATCCAAGCCCTTTTCACCTATTCCCCTACCCTAAACTCCCTGCAGCTTACAGGATTCCCTTGCCCAACTTCTCATTCTCCTTATAATCCTGATATTCTTGCTATGTTCTTTTTCTGTCTGTCTTTCTGTCTGTCTCTAACTCTGTCTCTCCTCCTGTTCCTGTTCTTCTCACTATGTTTGCTCTATACCCTGCTGTTCTCCCCTCTCTCCCGGACAGCCTCATCATGTCCAATCTGCTGGCCATGTTCAGTCTACTTATTTCTCCCTAATCTGGACTCTTCCAGATGCCTCAGGGTCTCTCTCTCCCCCTCCCCTCCCCTCCCCCTCCTCTCTCTCTCTCTCTCTCTCTCTCTCTCTCTCTCTCTCTCTCACCTAAAATGGAGTAGCAATGTGATCGGTTTATACAGGTATCAAATGCGCACTAGAAGAATCAGCAGCATATCCTTGGTCACAGGGGTTGACTGTACTGACTGACTAGCTGGAAGTTCCATTAGGACTGTACCTTGGGGTTTGTTATGTGGTTTCTTAGGCTTCCTAAGAGTATGGTGATCAAGTTCCAAGGTGAAACATTGCAAGAGAGGTGAAAAGAAAAGATGAAGACCTTTTAAGGCCCTAGAGGTTCGATTTGCTGCGGGCGGACTGTTGGTGAAATCCCAGAGGATAGAAAGCAAATTCTGCTTCTCGAGTTAAACCTGGCAAAGGAAGAGAAAAGGAAAAGGAAAGAACACATGTGTGCGCATGCAAGCATGCTTTCTTACATTGAACTGTAAGGCATCTCTCTACAGCAGCTAGTTGCTTGCAAAGAGAAGGTCTTCTGAGAACCACTTGGTCTGTTTCTATTGGCAACTCCTTAAAAACCTTGAAAACAAGTCCAAGAGAGTCTGGTTACAGAACCAGCCCGGTAAATCAATCTTGCCTGCCAAGCAGTCTCCTTCCCAAACTCTCTTGCTTTCCAGTTACCCACATTTCCTGTGACTACCACATTTATCACTCATGTGTCTCTGTGAAACTCTGACTCCATTGGTTTACCCTGACAAGCATACGTTCACCCTAAGCTGAAAGGTAAGCGTGTGCCCTCTTTGACAAAAGGCTACGACTCATCTCTGCTATTTATCCAACAATGAGATCAATGTGCTGAGATCTTTAGTGTCTATAATAGCCATGTATTCCTGAAAGCTGCCCAGTTCTAATACTAGCCCAACAGTCCTGCTCTTAGGATGTGTAGCTTAACTAAATGAACTTGGAATACTCTGGATATATTTCAGAGAGTCAAGTTTTCCAACTGAACTTAATTAAAGCAGCTCTAGAAATTTCTGGTAATTTTGAGCTGTAAGAGAGTAAAAACTTTTCCCCAAAAGTACTTTCATACTCAAAGGCCTTACAAGTATCTAAGAGTAGCAAGAGGTCTAGAGGCATGGCAAACAGGAGACAAAATTGGATGAAGAATAAAAACTTTCCAGTTTCCACCTTGCCCTAGTCTAGAGTAAGCTAGACACTGCTTAGGCTGCAAATAAGTGGATTTCTGATCCCTCTCCCAGTGACCAGATTCTAACCTTGGCTAACAGCTGAGGCTTCGCCTAAGACCAGTCATTGATGGAACAGGTTGAATGAGAGATAAGATACAGCTGTTTGCTGCCAAGCTTCATCTCCACTCTTTATAGACGAGCAAAAAGGATAAAGAAAGAGTCACTCCCCGCCATAGCTCCCAGCCAGCTATTGATCATCAGCTTGGCTATCTGGTTATGGATATTACAAAGGAAAAGATACCGTCAGCAAGTGAAAGTGGCTTGTGATAAATCACCATCTTGACTTATATTGATTAATTGCAATTCACTATCAGACAGGTGATGGGGGTTCAAGTTGCTCCCACCCTCCAGAGATTATCAGCATGGAAATCTTACAAATGCCTCAGTAAGAAAACAAGAGAAACTCAAAACACTGGATGTAATGCTACTAAATATTACTTTATTGAGATTTCCTATCATCTCAGGAAAGAAGTTCAAACTACCCTGGGCCTTCATCTCCAAGATACAACAGCAAAATCCATGTCCTCCTACCTCCATCCTTCCACCCCTCCCCTTGTCTTTATCTTTTTGTTCAGTTCACGTTCAGGGTCTGTCTTCTCCGGAAGTCTGCATGAGCACCACAGCTCATCAATCTTGAAGTTACAAATGCATGTATCCTTTGGGATGAGAGGGCTTCATGGGTAGACATGTCTTTTTCTACTTTGCTTCATGTCTGGCACATGGAAGGCATTGAGTCTACATTGAATTGAACTAAATGGAATTAAAATACTGGTATGTTATGTTATATTATGCTATGCTATGCTATGCTATGCTATGCTATGCTATGCTATGCTATGCTATGCTATGCTATGCAGCATCATCTTTATTCTTCTCCAGGTTGCCCACAGTGGTAGAATTGTAGCTCTGCTTGCCACTAGGGACTTTATAAGGCAGTGTATGTACTCTTTGCTTACAACTCCCCCTGAGAATTTTAGCAAAACTAAGTCAACCACATTGTCTACTGTGGTAGATTGCTGTAAACTGAGGATCCATTCTGGAACATTGTTTCGCTGTCTGAAGGGATCGGCTATGCTGTGCCCTTACTAATTCTTTCATGTATAGTTCTATATAATGCAAGCAGTATACCAGATTACAGATGATTTTTGAGATGATTAGTCTTGCAAACCCTGTCATAGTGCTTTTCTAAACCATAAATGCCCTGGATGGATATCAGAGGCTTACAATTAATTTTAACCATGTTTTAAAAAACGATTTCCTATTTATAATCTTTCCATGGTTGCCAATGTCAAACTTCAAGGCCAGGGTATGTGCAGAAGCCTTCTGGTGAGTCTCCTTTTCCAGCTTGCAAGTTTTCCAAAATTAAAGAGGATCATACAAGGTACTGAAGTCCTGTTGTTGACTACCACACTTGACCCAATGGACACTATCACTTCTTCACATTGGAGCTGAGCATTTTGAACCAGCTCATGGGTGCTAGCATGACTAAGTAAGGAAAACACACCCTGTGGTTCTCTTAATATCCTCAAGTGGATATTTAAACATTGATATCTATCCGTACACTCCAGAAAAGTCTCCAGATTGGAAATCAGGTGATCTTTGGAAACCTTCATTTTTGAAGGTTGATTTTTAAAAAATAAAATAAAATAAAATGTGAGTAGTTAGGACACTGATCAGAAAACATGCCCCCCCCCTTTCTAGATTTTTAGTATGACACGCACTCGGCTAGTTACAAAGCTCTATTTTGCCCTGGGAGTCCAGCAATCCACCACCAGCTTTTCACCTCACATATTCTCCCAGCAGGCTCTTGAGTGGTCATTTCAAGGTGATTCTAACCCTCCTGAGGTCTGTTCTCTTAAATGTTATGCCTTTTTCTCTTGGCCCTGGAATCCTTGGCTCTTCTCCATTTATAGCTTCTTCCACCATGGTGACCAGTCATCCTTCAACTTTTAAATGTCTCCTTCCTGTTAACAAGTACCAAAGAAAGGCAGCTGACTTCCTTGTTTCCTGTGGTGAGTGAGTTTGAAATGACCCGAAAAGTCAATGCAGCCTCCTCACTCAGGGACCTGGAGAAGAGAGCCTCTGGCTCAGGCCTGCGCAGTCATCTGTCTGGAATTGACTCAGGCCTCATGTTAGCCATGGGCTTCAGTTTCACAGCCTGGGATGAATTGTGTCAGCCATCCCCAAACACCTCTGGCCTAAGGAAAGCTGTCATGGATATCTTGTCCTTTGATAGTTTTCTTTTAATATTTATAAACACAGAAGCATTTTTTCTCTCCTCCACTTGAAATGTATATATTCATTCATTAAAAGGCATTGACGTTGCTGAGGTAATGGCCTGTCGACAGAATTATAGTAGGAACTATCTCACTGCCTGCGGGCCTGTGCATTTTAGTATAATTAAAAGGCTTCTGTTTGGAATCTTAGCTAATTAATATTCATGCTTTGCCCCTTCCACCTGCCTCTCCCTATTTGCTGTCTTTTAGCAGATTGATCGTGGCCCAATTAAGGCTGCCTCCAGTCAAAGCGAGGCAGAAAGGGAAAGAAAGTAGAAATGCCACCGTAACACTGTCTTTTTAATGAAAGAACATTTTAACTAATAGAAATCTTTCTCTAGTTGTTGAGAACAGTGGAGGAAGAGAATCCATGCATATCAGGATTTGGTGAAGTTGGTAAGAATGGACAAAGAATATAGCTTCAATTAGTCACAGTGAAATTGCACTAATCTTAAAGAAGTTTCTCAAATTGTATTTGTGTTGGAAACTATAGCACAAAAACTTGAAAAGGCAATAGGTATGTTTTAAAAACATGAAGCCAAAGTAGCAGTGATGGGTGTCACTATTCAATGGCCAAGAAAAAAAAAATCATTCACACAATGTGATCCACTCCCATGGGACCTTTGAAACCCAAACAGATTTACAGCTAGGTCACATGGTTGCTGTTACTCATTCCCACACCGCTAACAGAATATCAAAGGCTGAACAATTAATAAAGAACAAAAACATATCTATTCCAGTTCTCCAGGCTAGGAAACCCAAAATCAGGCTATTACTAGACTTTTGGTGCCTGGCGAGGTTACATTTTGTGCTTCCATGATGGTGCCTTCATACTATATCCCCTAGAATGGCCAAATGTGCTCATGTGGTCAAAAAGACAGTAAAGCTCTCCTGGCCCCCTCAAGTTGTTTCTAATTCCATTCATGAGATCACACTCTCAGGGCCTGGGCACCTGAAAAGACCCCACCACTTTGTTTGTTGTTGTGTTTCCTTGTTGGAAGCAGGAATTCACTCTCTTAACCTACCCTAACCTGGAGCTCACTGTGTAATCTTGAAATCTCGACTTCCTTAATGCTGAGATTACAGACAGGGGCCACCTAAGGGCTCATAACAAATACTAATGTTGAAGATTGGATTTCAATATGAATTCTGGAGAAACACAAACACCGAAACCATATCAATCATTGATTGATCTCTGTCCAATCAGAAACTGTTTTTCCTTGAAAAGGCTGAGGAGAGAAGGAACAAAGAAACGAGAGCACCTTTAGTTAAACTATTTCTATGAATGTGACAACCTGCTATAAAGAGGAAAAATGAGTTCTCTTTGAGTTTCAGGATTCATTTTAATAAACACACTTGACCCTCAATAGCTTCTTAGGAGCAGGATCTAAACTGAGAATAGGAGGAAAAATTGTTAGAGCTCTGCCTTCTTCCTGAAGCACTCTTTCTAGACACAAATGTCTTAAGAACACACCACCATGAGAGCTAGCATTACTAGAAAGTCACCAGAAAGAACCCTCACATCTAGGCCAGCCCACTTTGGTCAACTTATACTACAGCTTTGATACTACAGCTTTGGGTCTTATCTGTAGAATGGAATCACTAGACCTCCTCCAGAGACCTCTTGTAAGGGCAAAATCAAATCCTCAAAGTGCAAGACTCAGTAAAGGCTAAGTCCATTCACTGAGGAACAAAACATAGAAGCCACAGCTATTCTGTGTCTCAGGAGAGAATATTTTTCAGAAAGAAAGGAAAACAGAGATGTAGAATTCACTTTCATTGCCTCAAAAATCAGAAACAAGCAGGGAAAAAAATAAAGCCTAAATGGATTTTATCACATCTCTGATCCTGTCTCACCTAGCACACTGAGTATTAATAATGGAACAAAAAGAGTTTACAGAAGCAAGATAAAAATAAATCAACCGGCACCGGATTTATGTGATAGGTGCGTACTTTGTCCTGGTGATGAGTCACTGGCTTAGGATCCGCTCAGGTTCAGCAGGAAGTGAATGGACCATCTTCAGCTTAATAGTCCCCCTCCCATCTCTACTGTTGCTCCATTATGAGGTTCAGGCTCTTTAATTTTGAAAAATCCAGCTGATTAGTTTTCCCGAACTGCACGGTCCAAACTGACCCGTCCAAACAGAATACTCTTAATTTTCCAAATTCTCACTCATCTTTGAGCACAGTTCAAGTGTCCTTTCTTCTGGGAATCCATCCCTGTCACCCTACACAGAAGTAGGTACTTTGGATCCTATGTTATAAGTGTTCCCAAGTCTATCCCTCCCAGTGGTGATGATGATATATGCTAGCTGCCATTGAAGAAATGGAAATGATCAGAGAACTTTAACCCCTACTTAAAAAAAAAATCTGTGGTAGTAGGTTATACAAGACTATTTTCATACAGGCATATAAATGAGCCCTCTTGTTTTACATGTGAACTGAGGTAAAGCTAAGGAAAAAGTTGTGTAATTAGTAACTAGATCGGGTGGTAGAAGAAGCTGAACTGGGAGCTCAGATCCTCTAGCTTGTATCACACAGTGATTCCCTGTCTTAACACTGAAAACTGTACTCTCTATTTTGCTGTATGTCTCATTGCGAAAACGAGCAGGAGGGAGGTAGAGAAGAGGTGGGTAAGGAAGAAGGAAGAACTAGATAAAAGCTTTAAAGTTGAAGAATAGGACATTATTCAAAAATTAGGAAACTGTAGCCAATAAATTTATTCAACAGGCTATAGAATGTGAGAAAAGCAAGTGAAAAAAGAAAGCCTGCTTTTGGTCAGGGCTTATACCACAGTTGGGGGTTGAAGGTGAGGATAGAATCAGCTCACACAGGCAATTGTGTAGGGAAACCACACCCAAGAGCCAATCACACAAAGCCAGTCTGCATTTGAAGTCCTCACAAGCAAGAGAGACATGGTATAAAGTTCTGTTCCTCACATGAAGCTCTGTTTCCTCACACTGGAAAAGAAGTAGGCCTTCTTGTCTAAACTCATCAGTCTCATTGAAAATATCTACGGAGACTGGAATTCAATCGAAAACCTACAGCATTGTTTTGCAAACTAGTATTGTACCTAGTATATACCTTTTGTTAATTTACAAGAGGTTGGAATATGAATAGCTAAATGTGCATTACAAATATTTTCAATCGCTTTAATCAACTGCAGTGTATCTCAGGGTTGGAGTACATATTAGCACTCCCAGCATTAAAAAAATAGACATATTATTTGAATAGACTTTAGTGAGCAATGATTTCTCACACACTAAAATGCTCATTTTAAGTTTATAATTTAATATTTTTGCAAGAAAATTAATGCAGGTTGAGTATCCATAATCTAAAAGTTCAAAATCTGAACTTCTCCAAAATCTGAATCTTTTCAAGCAGTCACATACCGTGAGTTAAAAAAATAAATCCAAACATAGGAAAGGGTGTTTTGAATAGGACTCCATTTGCCCAGGAATAAGGGCCAACTATTGATAAATTTGGCCTCATAAAACTGAAAAGTTTCATTACACCTAGTAAACAATCAGCTAGAAGAAAAAAAAAAAGCACAGAATGGGAGAGATTCTTAGCCAGCTAAACTTCTGATGGAGGATTAATATCTAGATTATAAAAAGAACTCAAAAACAAATAACAAAACAACAACAACAAAGCAAATGACCTGCTTTAAAAGGGAGGTATTAATCTGATTAGGAAATTCTCAAATGAAACAAAAATAGCTAAGAAATATTTCAAAAATATCTATAATCTTTAACAATTAGAAAAATGCAAAGTAAAACTTTTTAAGATTTCATCTTACCCCAGTCAGAACAGCTAAGATCAACAAAACAATCAACAGCAGAAGCTATCACGGATATGGGGATAGGAGTACCCTCATTCACTGTGATGTTGCAAACTAGTATAGGCTGGTGTGCAATTCTTCAGTGTGAAGAATTTTTAAAAGGTAAAAAGGGCTGGAGAAACGGCTCAGTGTTTAAGAGCACCGACTGCTCTTCCAGAGGTAATGAGTTCGGTTCCCAGCAACCACGTGGTGGCTCACAACCATCTGTAATGGGACCTGATTCACTTTTCTGGTGTGTCTGAAGACAGCTACAGTATACTCATATACATAAAATAAATTTTTAAAATTAAAAAAAAAAAACCTACTATATGTCCCAGCTATACCACTGCCTGGCACTGCCCAAAGGATTCAATATCTTTCTCTACAAATATTTTCTATTCACAATAGCTATGAAGTGAAAATGACAGATACACAGTGAAATACTATTCACAGTAAGGAAATATGAAACTATGAAAAATATAGTTAAATAGATGGAAGATAGATAGATGATAGATAGATAGATAGATAGATAGATAGATAGATAGATAGATAGATGCTAGTGAATACCTAGACCCAGATGTTTTCATGAATCTGTGGTTCTTAGTTCCAAAATCCTCAACTTTGAGGATATAATTTGGAATAACTATAGAAACCATAAGAGTAAAAAGGGACCATGAGGGTAGAAAGTGTACAAGAGAAATAGCCTAGTACTGGTGACATGACAGGGGAGAGTAGAGTTAGAAGTAAAGGGTGAAAAAGAAGCTAGGCTTTATATTTCCTCTCTGTAGTTCCTGTAGCATTAACAAGTGCTGGAAAGCACTGAGCTGAGCCATTCAAACTTGAAGGTCTTTCTTTTCTTGACAGTAGACTGTAGCCACACATTGGCCATGCCATCAGAGGGGACAAGAGCAATACAAAGAGCATGTTCAACCATCAAAAGGATTTTAAGAGGTTCTCTCTGCACAGAAGATAATATAGAATTTAGAAAGTACTGTCATTTCAGACTCAAACGTGAGATTCTTGGTGTGACTAAACAGAAGTTATAAAACTAAACAGGTCAAAGCAGAAACACATTAAGTGAGCCTAAGAAAAATTTCATCAAAGAAGGAGAGGTGGGCATGAGCCAGAGAAGAGTAGGGCTTGGCTTGCCTCCTGTAAGCAGCCAGAGTAAATGGGTTTATGGAAAGCTAGAGCTAATGTGAGAGAGGCAGTCTATTTGTGCACAAAAATTATAGGGACATCAAAAACACTCATCAAGATAAGCAAGATTGTAATGCATTGAAGTATTTAACTCAAAAAGTACTGCATGATGAGCAAATGTCACAATTTAAATAAAGATACCTTACCCTGAGCATGTACCATCCATTTAGCTCTAATTCTGTTCCTGATTCCAATAAAACACAACAAAAATCCCAATGCCTGACCTCACAGAACAGTCAAAGTTAAAATACAGATCACTGAACATATTCTATAAAATTTCCTTCTGGCTAAGAGTATAGGATATACATGAAACAAACACAAATTATGTGATTTTGCTTGGGTTTCAACCTCAAGATATCTCATTAGGTAAATACAAACATACCCAAATCTCAATTTAAAAAATTCTGAAATACCTGTGGGCCCAAGCATGTTGAGTTAAAGTCTCCTAAGTCTGTATATCTATATAGGTTCTAGTGTCAACTCTATAACACAATCTCTATCATCCTGGGAATTACTCATGTTCATTTTTATTCAGTCCCTCTACTTCTTATTCCAGATGCCCAGTGACTTGAATTTTTTGTTATAAATATGTTTTATCTGGTCTTGAAGTTCTTACAAATAAAATAACAATACACGAATTTCTTTATGCCTGGTTCCTTCCACATCAATGCCTTTAGGTTTGTTTTAGCTAGGGTTTCTATTGTTATGACAAAACACCATGACCAAAGGAAACTGGAGGGGAAGGGTTTCTCTCAGCTTGCAATCATCATGAAGTTCAGAAGTGAGGCCGAGAACCTGGAGCTGGGAACTGAAGCAGAAGCCATGGAGGAGTGCTGCTTACTGGCTTGCTTCAGATGGATAGCACCCAAGACCACCAGTCCAAGAGGGGCACTGCCCACAGTGAGCTGGGCCCTCCCACATCAACCATGGGCTTGATGTAATGACTTGGGGAAGAAGAAGTAAGGTGACTGGAAACCCAGCTCACAATGAGAAGAGATTTATACTCTGACTTTTCTTTAGGTTGCTTCCTTGAAGAATTTGATTATATACCAGCATTTCACCAACAATGTGGAGGTATATCTCAGAAAGTAAACATGGGGTATACCAGGGATCTAGAGATCTAATCAATAGCAAACACTTCAAAGGTAATGAGGAAGTCCTTCAAAGTTCCCAGAATTCAACCTAAGAGCAAAGCAATGTATGAAATGAAACATAATTTGTTTTCATCTTGAATAGAGATTCTTAGCTCGTAAGTTTAATGTTTGTATTTACTGTTCCTGCTCTGATGTGTGTCAATTCCCTACCTGTATTCCTCCTCAAAAACAAAACCAACAAAACTGCCTCAAAAGAACATCTCCTAATCTAAAGAGATATTCTATAACACATATTCCCCCACATCATAGGAATGCATAGAGAACATTCTGGAGTGCCAACAACCAATTTCTTGTTCAAACCTTACAATGAAACAAACATTACCTTCTGCCAAACTTGTACATCATCAGGCTACTGGAGCTGCCTCATTACTGGAGAATAAGTTGGATCACACCCTATTACACTGAACACACTGTCTAAGATTTCTTGCTTTCTGGGGATCAGAAATTTTCACTGTTATGCCTATGTATTTTTTAAATCTCTGATTGATACTGAGAATCTCTTAAAACACTTAATAATAATGAAGACAAAAGATTGGCCACCCAAAGATACCCACATCCTTCCCCTGTAATCTACCAGTGTGTTGTATTATAGGACAAATTAGAAAAGCAAATTAGGATATGTGGGAAATAAAGTTACAAATGGAATTAGCATTGACGATTAGCTAACCTCAAAAAGGAGAGCTTCCCCTAGAATAGCCAAGTTGGCCCAATGTCATCAAAGTGTTCTCTAAAGTGGAAATGGGAGGCTGAAGTGGAGTCACTGTCAGGGTGGCGAAATATGAGACAGACTTGACTAGCCACTGCTGGCTGTGAATCTGGACAAGGAACACAAGCCAAAGAATGTGAGCAGCTTCTAGAAGCTGGAATGGCTAAACCCATTGATTCTCCTCTGAAGCCTCCAGAAGTAATGTAGCCATCTGAAATCTTAATGGTTTTTAGTAAGTTCTTTTACTTCTTATTTCAGATGTCCAATGACCAGGTTAGACCAGTAAGAACTGTGTCACACCTCTGGCCCACAGAACAATGATGTAATAACTTTATGTTCCTTTAACTCACTCAATTTAGAGTAATCTCAGTAGCAATAAGAAAGTATACAGTATCGCTTCTCGGCTTTTTGGCTAAGATCAAGTGTAGAAAGTATACAGTAAGTTCATTCTCCAGTGTTTAACTGTATAGAACCCTCGGGCCTCCTGCTCTGAGACATAACTTGCTTCTATGGTTCATGGTTTGAGGGTCTGTCAAGGTGAGAAGGCATAGCAGAAAAAGTGGTGGTAGCTGTCACAGCAGGAGTGTGAAGAAGTATGAAGGATCACAGTGGGAGTGGGAAGAATTGGGAAGGAGTGTGGAGGTCCTGGTGACCGTGTGTCTCACCACAAAGCAGAGAGCAATGAATCCTGGTGTTTAACTTGGCTTTTCTTGATTTCCCTTTGATGTAATCTCACACCCCAGACATATGATGACATCACCCACACTCAAACTTCTTCCCTTCTAAGCTTCTGAATTTTCCCACAGAGACATGCCCAGAGGGGTGTCTTCTAGGTGATTCTAAATCCAATTAAGTTGATAGTGAAGATTAACCATCATATACCTGATAATTCCTTCAAAACAATTAAATACTGGCAAGCCATACAATTAGCTTCAGGACATCTACCAATCTTAGGTAGTACTTGATACCAGCTGATTATATGGAAATCCTTCACATTCCCATGAAAAATATGAAATATAAATATTATCTTTTACCTAAAAGTATAACCAAAGAGATTATTTTATTTTGCAGAAGTAAAGACACTATTTTTTTTAGAATTAATTTTTTATTAGGTATTTTCCTCATTTACATTTCCAATGCTATCCAAAAAGTCCCCAATACACTCCCCCCCCACACTCCCCTACCCACCCACTCCCACTTTTTGGCCCTGGCGTTCCCCTGTACTGTGGCATATAAAGTTTGCAAGTCCAATGGGCCTCTCTTTCCAGTGATGGCCGACTAGGTCATTTTTCGATACATATGCAGATAGAGTCAAGAGCTCTGGGGTACTGGTTAGTTCATAATGTTGTTCCACCTATAGGGTTGCAGATCCCTTTAGCTCCTTGGGTACTTTCTCTAGCTCCTCCATTGGGGGCCCTGTGATCCATCCAATAGCTGACTGTGAGCATCCACTTATGTGTTTGCTAGGCCCCGGCATTGTCTCGCAAGAGACAGCTATATCTGGGTCCTTTCAGCAAAATCTTGCTAGTGTATGCAATGGTGTCAGCATTTGGAAGCTGATTATGGGATGGATCCCTGGATATGGCAGTCTTTAGATGGTCCATCCTTTCATCACAGCTCCAAACTTTATCTCTGTAACTCTTTCCATGGGTGTTTTGTTCCCAATTCTAAGAAGGGGCACAGTGTCCACACTTTGGTCTTCATTCTTCCTGAGTTTCATGCGTTTAACAAAATGCACATATGCTTAGTTGGTGCCAACAATTCAACAATACAAATCCTTAGAAAAGCTTTTGAATAATTTAACATTCTAACTTCATTAATTATTTCCGGGAAGGGGGTTTGAGATAGACAGTCTATCAGGATGGCTGAGAATAACCTAATCCCTCTCCACTGTCATGTGACAGCTGCACTGTATCAAATGCCATATATAGACTCCACGGATGCCACTTATGTTTAAAGACACATGTGCAGGAACGTTGTCTAGGGTATCTCCAATGGCCTGGAATAAATTGTTCGGCTTTGAATAGGATGGTAAAGACAGGTAGCAAGTTTTAAAATCAGAAACATGGAAAAAACTGAAAAAAACAAAACGTACAAGGCCTATCTTTTTTTCTTAGTAGTTCATTCATTTAACCAATATTAAATATCAGCCTTGTTTGTATTTTTAAACTGTACCAACTCTGTTTTTGTTGTTTGTTTGTTTTTGTTTCTTCAAGACAGGGTTTCTTTATGTAGCCCTCACTGTCCTGGAACTCCAGCAGACCAAGCTTTAACTTACAGAAATCCACCTGCCTCTGCCTCTCGTGTGCTGGAATAAAAGGCGTGTGCCACCACCTGGCCCAGAGCAACACTTAGCCGAGAATGTCCCCTAGACGTTACATTTCTATGTCAGTTTGTGTGACTTCCTAATTCCACAAGAGATTGTCTTTTCTTAGCAGCTTTAAAGCCCAACCACAACGCATTAATTTTATAAATGAGATGTTGGCGTCACTATCATGAAAGGTTCAGAGAGAGGCTGAGGAGTGTGGCATCACCATGGCAACCTGCTGTGATGGGAGCACCCAAGGGCAATGGACCACAGGAAACCCATTAGAAAGCTCTCCTCTGGAGACACGTTGTCGGTTTTTACTCAACCACTTAAGGAATGATCAGGGCCACAAAGTCAAGGAAGTAATCACTCTTCTCAACTATTGCAAAGAATGACATCCTGTCTCCCAGCTTGTCTTCAGCCAGTCCTACAGACACAACCTTGAAAAGGGCTCTCCCATTTTTGACCGGAAAATTACAATAGCAAGAAGTAAACATCATGGGAGATAGCATCTCCACTGGGGTTTTGCTTGCTTCCATTTTAAGTTTCTGTAGGTTTGTTTTTATTTTTTCCACTGTTTGATTGTTTGTTTTTGCTTGGTTTGGTTTTGGTTTATCAGTTTAAATGGATAAAAGAGTTTGAAGTTCGGGACATTCGAGAAGGGGGTGACATGGAAGAAGAGAACTTCACCCCAAGTTGTCTTATGGCAATCATAAACTTCTTTACAAAACAAAAAATTCTTTATGCACTTATATTTTCCTTTCAAAACAATAGAAATTATTAGGAAAAGAATGAAAAAATTGAAACATATCTACTAAAAGCCACTAACTTTTAGCAGAGAGTAAAAAATAATAAAAAAATAAAAATAAGACTAAATGTTGACACCAACTCTGAGAATTTACCTTCATGTTGCTATTTCTGTTTTTTTGACTCGGTCTCAGATTTGTGAGTCTGTGTGTGCTTTTTTTCATATGTACATTTTGTAGTTTACAATGGGATGCAGGGAAGGTTAATAAAAGCTAGTTAATGCTAACCCAGCTGTATCCCAGGTACGTATAAATAAAAGTAAAACCAATTTGCTCAGACTATGAGCCAAGTGAAGAATATATTAGGATCTGAAATGAGCTGCTCTGAGGTGATTTCTCCCAGGATGGTATTTTCCAAGGACATACAAGGCAAACATGCCAAATATTTGCCTATTAGTATTGCTGACATCAGTGGTAACTATGGTTACGTAGATTTACGTTATCACATCCATAGATTAGGGGAAAGTGGTATTGTGTCATTAGCAAAGGCAAATTCCAGTAAGAACTTGTTATGCTTAATTTATTAGATGAAAATTTAATGTACCTTTAAACTCATTCAGAATTTTGTAACTTTGTGTTGTTGGTCAAAGAGATTTGTGATAAATGGGTCTAATTACAGCTACTATTGTAAAACAATAAAAAACATGTGAGGTGTCTGTTAACTGATTCTGCATATTTGTATATAAATCTGGATATTTAACTTTTAAAACTTATTTTGAAAAGGGTTTTAGAAGTAAATTATATCAGAAATTGAAAAAATCATTTTTTTCTTTTATTTAGGAACACAAATAACCATTTTTTATTGTTCTTAAAAGGTTTTTTTTCTTACTTTTGAAATATAAATACCTAGAAATGAAACATATGCAGGAAAGAACTCATATTTCGGGAATGGAAAAAGAAATAAAATAACTAAAAGACTTTAATTTTTGCTGAATTAAGGTTCAAATTTCTATATATGTTTGCATATTTGTAAATGTGAATTTTTTCTTTCTGTCACCTCTACTTTGACTTAAATATGTTTATTTGTTCTTGTGCATCTAAACACAGATACTCAGTTAGAAGTCTTGTTTCTTATTAAATTGCAAAGAGTTGTAAATATTTCAAACCCAGAGCAGGGTGTTCTCATTTATTATTGAAAGAACACGGTGATCTCCAGATGCATACATATACAGAGACAGACATCACAAAATCAGATCCAGGGAAATGTTGCAAGCAGTTGTTCAGTTACCGAAAGCTAGGGAAGGGACAGTGACCTGCTCACAAACCCAAAGGTCACTGACGGCACAATAAATTAAAACACGAGTTGACAATTGTCCAGAAAGGATGAACTATGATAAGGCCAGCCTTCAGCAAGCTTTATTCCTTACGGTGGGTCTTTTTTGGCCAGCCTCAGTTCCCAGTACATGACTACAAGAAGAACAAAATATGCAAGAGAGCTGATGGCGGGTGCTACCTACCATCGCCTTCCCTCTCCAAGTACAAGGCAGATCTGAAATGAACAGCAAGCTTGGGGATCACACAGACATTCCGTGGAAACAAAGGCAGGAACCATGAAGCAGGTCTGTCCTTTTCATCGTGAGAACACATTTAAATGCCTCCTGGCCTAGGGCTGTAAACCACTTCCTCATAAAGTGTGTAATGAACATCCACTCACACTATTCACGGCTCTTAGAATACATTTGACACAGAACCCCTAACAGACAGATATTGAAGGGATTATTATCTACTCTCGGACTAGTAACCTAGTTTAAAATTCTAGTCAGTTAAATTAACCCATCCTTTGCTGTTAACTTACTCCCCATTAAAGACATGGTCTAGGAAAACATAATTTAAGTCACTTTAGTGTGTAGCCCTGAACTAATTGCTGTGGACTAGAAACCGAAGGAAGGTCATGACCCACGGTAGTGAGAGCAAGTTTCCCATTTAGCTATGTGGCCATTTGTCCTTCAGGCAGATTCATTACCTTAGAGCATCCCAATGTGCCTCCTAGGATTTTCTTGGTTCCCACTGCATAAGGGTAATACATATCAGCATGAGAAAAAAAACAATTAAAAAGAAGAGTGAACCGGGAGAGGAAGAAGGGTAGAGAGGAAGAAAGGAATGGGAAAAGGGGGGAAGGAAATGAAAGGAAGTAACATGATCATAGTCCATCGCACTAGAAAACAGGAACAGGCTATGTGTGGGAGGCACCAGGGACTCAAATATGACACAAATGTCATGTTTCCTTGTGTCTATTTTACCTACTTCTCTCTTTTTTAAAATGTATCACTGACCAGCAGTGTTAACAAGCAGGACAGCCACCCACAAAATCAGAAGGATATCCAATATTCGCACAATCCCAGAAACTAAACTTTCAAGTTCTATTTAGAAAAGTCAAGGGTAGGGCCAGGAGAGAAACCTCAGCAGTCAATAGCTGTTGTTCTTTTAAAGAACCCAAGTTCAGTTGCTGGCACTATCCAAAGTTTACATCTATCTGCAACTCCAGTTTCATGTGATCCAATACCCTCTTCTGACCGCCACAACCATGCATACACATACACATGCAGGCAGAGCAATCATGTACATAGAGTAAGTCCATAAAAAGAAAGAAAGAGAAGTCATGGATAAAGACATTAATTGTTTTGGCTTGTGACAGATACTCACTCTGGAATGAATCTCTGTGGTCAAGGAGAGGTCTCTAAAGCAGCAAACAGTTTCCAGAGGAGGGCAAATCAGGAAGCAAGGGGTGTGTTCAAAAAAAGGGAAGGATGTTATAGAGATAGAATATAAAATGCGCCCCCCTTCTTCACTCAAAATATGTGGTTCTCCAAACTCTGAAGGCACACACAGGACTTAAGAATTGTAAAGGATAGTAGAAGTCCATGCTTATAACTCTGCCAGTTCTGAACACATTCTTTTAAGAGACCTAGAGGGTTTGGAGAGATGGTTCAGTGGTTAAGAGTGCTTGCTGAGTAAGCATGAGAACCAGAGTTCAGACCCTAGGACCCACATAACAATCTAATCATCCCATAAACACCCACAATTCCAGCTTCTGGGGATCTGCTGCCTTCTTATGGCCTCCACACATATGTGCACACATGTGCATCAATTAATTAACTAAGCTGTTATTTTCAAAAGGATCTAGACAATTCAAAAATATCCAGTTAAAGGAGACAGTACTAGAAGGAATTGAAACCTATCTTTAAAAGAATGACAGCTAAAGACACGGTGGATTCCAAGTATTAAAAAGTCTTTCGTGTCAAAGATAGAGCATATTTGTCCTAGATTGTTTATTTCTAGAGTACAAATGTAAATAAATGCTTATAGGACTCAGGAAGATAGGGTAAGGGAATGGAGCTAGCCAGATGACAGGAAAACAACACTTTGTACCTAATAGCCAATGGCCGGTGACATTCATTCACAGGATGTGGAAATCTCTGGGGAATGAAGGGCTGTGGAGAGCTTTAGCTCCCTGCAAAGGAAGTGGGCCCCACCCAGGTCTGGCTAAGAACCGCCCTCTGGGAATCCCGGTGCAGCCTTTCAAGATCCTTCTTGTTCAGTGAGAGCCAGCAAGTCTTATTTTTATGCAAAATTTCTGAGTTTCTTCAATGTTGCCTTATTAGTTTTAAAAAACACCACATGGGCCAAGCAAAATACAATTTTGGAAGGGCTCCCCATAAGGCTCCAGCTTGAAATCTCTGTTCTAGAATAAAACTGAAGCTAGTGGTTCAAGTTCTTGATCATATTTTTTTTCTTGCTGAGTGTGTGTGTGTGTGTGTGTGTGTGTGTGTGTAATTATAACTCTTCAGGTCTTCTCTGAAATTTGCAAAATAAGTTTTAAAATATATATGCTGTGAAAGAGCTTCTGATGCAATAGATGATTCATGAAAAACAGTAAAAACCTAATTGAAATTTTGACAGTAATAATGAAAGTGAAACAGTGCATTATTCCTAAGTACAGACATGAACATGTTGATGATGTCTGTGTTGCATGGTCTGCCAATGGAATGAGATATTAGTGGACATAAACACAAATTTCTTTAGAGGATCGGGTAGTTCCTGGCCCTTGTTTTACTGTATTGGAATGAAGAGAGAGTATGGTTTAGAGGGTTAAACACCCTTGTTCTGGTCTTTGCTCTTATTCACAGATCATGTGAGGAAAGGCACGTCAGCATTTTGTGCTCGGTTTTAAACTTAACAATAACTAATTAATGATAAATAAAGCATACTGTTTGAACCAAGAGGCAGTTTTTGCAGAGTGAATAACAGCAGCTTCTCTTCTTAGTCAGCTGGCCAGGGCTCAAACCCCAGACCCACAGCTTCTGGCTAGGAAGTACCTTCACTTCACTATAGTTTCATTTACAAAAGAATTAGGAAGTTCAAGGAGGCTTAACTGATTTAATAGACAGTGCCTCTGCACCTGGTTAGCTGTGTGACAGAGACCTGTTATCACTTGTCATCTAGAATCCCTTTTCCTAGTAGTTATTCAGTAGACAGCTTCCTCTGTCCAGATAAGGGATCCTTGGAGTCTTTGGCATAGCAATAGCGGGAAGCTGATATCTGTGTAGCCACACAAATTGAAAGCAACTCAACAAGGCCAGTCTCCTTTCACCTGCCTAATTAAATGTGTAAACTACAGAGTAAGGAGGCTTTACTGCAAGGCATCCCATAATATGCAAGGCATCCCATAATCTGAACTTTGCTCTTAACCACGCAGGTAGCTTGGGTACATCTACTTTAATTTTGCTTCTGTCTAATATTTCTTTATTAGTAGTTATCGCTAATTTGTCTTTAGGCTGAAGCTTAGTCCCCAAAGAGGAGAGACAAAGTTACGAATGAGGAGGACATGTTATCAGAAGGCCGGTGAGACCTAGCTCGAATGTGAGCACCATGCCAGTTCTCATATGTCCATAGCCCAGGCCAAAAGCTGCCCTCAGCTATGCATGCACAGCTTCCATTGACGTCAGTAAGAACTGTGCTCATGTAACAGGAGGCAGAAATTTGGCTCTTTGATTTTAATAGAATTAAATGCCAAACGTTTTGCTGATGCAGGTTGCACATTTAAATCCCCAAAGGGCTAGAGAAAAAAAAAATGCAACAGAATACTGCTCTGTTGGCAATCTCATCAGTTGCAGAGGCCGTGTAATTAAGTGACTACCAAATTTCTCAAGCCTAACTTGGAAGCCTTTAACACTATTGTGCCTGTGTGCTGTGTGTGGCCTCCCAGTGCAGAAAGATCTTTAAATGCCATTCCAAGATTTATTCTGGAGCTTCGGATACAATCCTAACACAAAACTCTGATTCCTTGTCAGTTGTAGAGTTCTGTTTCTAGTAAGGACATTCATTCACAAAGATGCTAAAATGAGCTCATGGTGCCAAGGCGACACCATGACCCAGCTTGGATGATTGGTGTGTTAATGCAATAGAATTGAAGAGGCGTAGCATTCTTACAGTACTTGGCTTCAGTTTCTGTCTAATTTATGCTCAGACATATCCATAGCTTTGTCTTAATATTTGTGTGGTTTCTAAAAATCTAATTTAATTTTGTGCAATGATGTTAACAATTGGGTCTCCCAGACCTGAGCATCTGGTACTAAGATTCAGAATGATGAAACACACGCTGATTGGAGTATTGAGTCAGGCCAGTGACAAGAAAGAAAAATTATTACCCCAACTGAGATGAAACGGTTCCATAATCAGCTGTTCAAACTTCTCCTCTCTGCTTTGGGTCTATATTTCTACTGAGGTGTTTGGGGCTTATACAGATGGATGGCTCATCTGGACTCTTACACTGGTAGCCTCCCTGCAGGTGATAATGCCTACTAGAGCCTTGTGAGAGGAGTCATTTCTCACTCATCCTCAAGGAAGAACTAGGTTGTATTACTGGTAAATCTGGGAATAGGAACAAAACCTATACTTTCTCTGTTCCTCCTCATTCTTGGGGTATGGCCCTAGCTTCAGAGAATATGGATTCATCTCTGCTTCTACGTCATAGATTTTACACGAAGGAGGAAAATCTAGAAGTTGGGAAACCTATTTCGCTCCGGGTTATCACTGTCCATGGATTCAGTATCCCGAGGGCTTTACAGACAATACAGTTGATGTCTTGTTATCTATTAGCCCAATATTTTAATGAATTGAGGTTGGGCAAGAAGTCATCAGCTTACCTTTGAAATAAGATTTTAAAAGACAACAGCATGAGAATCAGAGAGAGACTAACATCACATGGGAAGAGTTCAAAAGTGGTTGCCCTTAGAAACTGGATCTGGAGGTGCTGTGGGAACAGGACAGAAGGTCCTTGTTCTCTCCCTAGCTCAGGTTTTAAGCTTGTTTTGATGGTCACTGAATAGTTCATGATTTCTATAGCAAACAAATATGACCTGGGATGTTTTCCAAGTAAGATGAAGAATTTTATAAAACCCCCTATAATCAGAAGACCCTTCCCACTCAGCAGCTTTATCTCAAATGTCTCAGCCATCAAGCTATCTGACAACTAAAGAGTCCGCATACGTCTACCACTCCTTTGAGGTGATCCTTCTCATTTTTACAGAGGATGTGTGAGGCAAACACATTTATTATAAAGTTAATTCATTTATCAAACATTTTATGTAATAGAAGATTTGTTCTGAGATCTCAACAGAGAAAAGACCAAAGGAAATGACCAGACATTCAAAGGACTTGCCCTAAGAGAAATACAACCCAAGAAACATCTGTTCTGGCAGTAGTGTCAGTTTTTCTTCAGGTGTAATACAGCTACCATGATGTCGTACCAAGAAGGAAGAACTATCATCTGAAACCATCCACGAATTCGCTCAATTAATTTGGCAAATGTTTGTTGAATGTATGCTACACAGTAGGCTGTTGGATATAATCTTTAGCTAAATGGCTAAGTGAACAATCAGTCTCTATTTTTAAGGAATTAATAGTTTAGTGGAAGGAAAAATATACAAACTGACATGGGTCATTTAGTATCATAGATGCTATGATCAATACAAGACTCAGATTATAAAGAGGGAAATGATCTTGAGGCTTGGCCGTAAAAATATTTTAAATAGTGATATATGTATTTAAACTACAAAGAAATATGACTGATACAATCAGGCCTCAGTAGTGAGAACAGACAGAAGGGCTTATGCATATAGTAAGAGATCTTCCCCCAAATCTGTTTCTACCATGGGACCCCTAAAGCTATAGCAACACTGCCAATCTCAGTCATTTACCTACCAAATGTGTCACTAGCCTTTCTGGAGATCCGAGGGGATCAATATGGTAACGTCTCTGAAGTATGTTAATTCTGAGTGAAAGCTATTTTCTATAAAGTATTCATAAAGGATATTTGACTCAAGGCTCTGGAGACAATAGCCCTTGGGATGCATCAATATGCATTAGAATCCCATATGCTCCAGAGGAGTGATGTTTAATACTGGTGTTGTTATTTGAACTCAAATCTCTTCCTATTGCTGTTCTTGAGATCAATTAACCTGGCTAGAGCATGCTGATTTTAATGATAGAGAATAAAATGGAACAGAATAAAAATATCAGAATATGCATCACATAGTTATGGTGAACATTGTTGTGCAAAACTAAGCTTCCATTATATTTGTGAGTTTGGATAGTTGTGTTTCTGTGTGAGCACACATCACACAAACATATTTAGTCAGAATCAAATTCCCACCTCAGTGTTTGCTCCAAATCCAAGCCCAATTCACACAGGACTGCCATGAGGAGGATATGGATGATAGAAAGTGGAAGCAAGATAGACAAGGATGGAGAGCAGTGATTTGAATAAGAACGTCCTCCTTTAGCTCATATATTTGAATGCTTAAGCATCAGGGAGAGTGATATTACTTGAGAAGAATTAGGATTAGGAAGTGTGTGTATGTGTGTGTGTGTGTGTGTGTGTCTGTGTGTGTGTGTGTTAGCAGGAAGTCTGTCACTGGGAGTTGGCTTTGAGGTTTCAAAAGCCTAAGGCAGTACTAGTGTATCTCACTTCTTGATGCCTGCAGATCCAGACATAGAACTCTCAGCTATGTTCTCACCATAATGACAATGGACCAAATCTCTGAACCTATAATCAAGCCACACTTACATGATTTCTTTATGTAAGAGTTACCATGGTCATGGTGTCTCTTCAAAACAAAAGAACACTGACCAAAACAGAGAAGATAGAAGAAATGAACCTTTGGGTTCCCTTTTACTGCCATACTAAACCTCCCCTGATATAAAACAACAAAATACAACAAGCATTTATGAAGTACTGACCATGAACTTTATACCATTCTAGGAGTTTCGCATCTCTTCTGTGTATAGAGTGGACAGTCTTATCATCCCAAGTCCAGACAGGCAAACAAGCTCAGAGTTAGGTAATGATTCTAAGTCACAACACTATTCAAGAGCTGAGTCAAACTTGAACTCAAATATAATTGTAAAATCACTCCTTTAAAGTCTTCACCATAAGCCTGTTTCCATAGGCTCCCATATTTTGATCATGTTTCCTCTATATGTACTTCTGCCAATTTTATAAATCATATAAACTAATATGTATAGAGTTGTGTATGTCTATATCTATTACATATGTAGTATATGTATGAATTACTGATAGATATAAAATCTCTAGCCTTTATATCCTACACTTTAATTCACATATGATAGGATAAAACTATACATTTTTGTTATCATGAATGTAATTTATGTCTGAATTTATGCTCTCCTATTCTCTTTAAGTATCAGAAAGGATCTACAAAGTGAATGTGGGTGACCTGGGTATATGACTATCCACATACAATAAATGGAGGAAGAACACTAGAGTATGATACTGAAAACAATGAATGTAATAATAACATAAGGAGTTAATAACTCCAAAGATACTTTTACTGATCATTCATAAAACAGGAGTTATTTTAAAAAGCAGCACTCTCCACTTTTTCTATCCACAAGCCTAAACCAACCTATTGCTTCTGTTGAATTGACTCTTTTTTTCAAAGTGTGTGTGTGTGTATTAGTGCGTGTGTGTGTGTGTGTGTGTGTGTGTGTGTGTTAGTGCATGTGTGGTTAGTTGGGGTCAGAGGACAACCTCGGATATTGGTCCTTGCTTCCATGTTTGAGGCTGGATCTCTTTATATTTTGCCTCTGCATTTACCAGGCTAGCCGGCCAGCATCAGAGACTTCTCTTGCCTCTTCCTTCTACCTAGATGTTGACGCACGGATTCTAGATACAACCCTCCTGCACCTGGCTAAATACAAGTTCTGGGGATCCAGACTCAGGTCCCCTGTTTACATGGCATAAGCTTTACACACTGACCCATCTCATCTCCCCAGCTCAAACAGTAGAATCTTAACCTATGTCAGCTTGGAATAGTGAGCCTGAATATTCTTGCCTCCATGTATCATGATGTAGTTCATCTCCACTCTTCTCTCTCTCTCTCTCTTTTATTCCTCCCTGTGTTATATACACCTGTATACCTGACCCCTTTTTGGATCTGAAACTCCTTGGGAGAAGGAATAATGTTTTATTTCCTTGACGATCCAACCCATACCAGGTCCTAGGACCAGCCCTTACACATACTTTCATTCCAAGTATGCTAATTAGGACTGAAACAAAGACCTTCTGGGAAAAGGAACCCCTCCTGATTGTCTCACTGGGCCTGGCCACTGAAATACAGAACAGACTCTGCTTATTCTGTGACTACTGGCCCTAGCCTCAGCTACCCGTAGGTTATTTCTTGCTTGCTTCTTCTTTCTGTGTCCTTTTGACAAATTGAACTTAGACGAAAATTTGAAATGATAGTAAACTGTTTTCATTTCGAGGATTTCTCATTATTAGATTTCTAACCATTACTCATAATTTTTGCTTTAGACCCTCGAGAGTTTGCTTCTTGGATAGATTCTGGCTACCTGATTACTGCTGTCAAGAGCAAGGTGAACTGCTGCAGCCAACAACGTAGCTATCAGCTCTCTCAGTAGTCAGGGTTATGGGGTAAAGAAGCTGCTTGGGGCCGTGTGGAGCATGGAAGCTGTGCAACTGGGGGAGCCAGTGCAGAGCAACAGTGAGCCCTAGTCATGTTAAAACTCCAAAAATCTCATCCTGAGACTGGCAGGAGAAGGACTGTTTCCTCCTTGCTATGTCCAATGCACGTAAGCCTTATAACCTTCACCTTCACCATCTCTACTTTCCTTCCACTCCATCCAGTGTGCAGCTGTGTCTGGATACCCCGAGGGCAGAAGAAGCAGACTTGGCCCATCAGGGATGGGAGTGGGTACTGGAGAATTGCAGGCTATCTGTATATATACTACTAGTGTTGGTCAGAGTCCTCCCCAAAGGAGATGCACTTCAAACTTATCTACATAAATAATCCTCACTAAAATAATATTTATCCTTCATTGATTTTCCTCATGTTTCCCACAATGCATCACCCTATAATTTCCAAACTTCTTTCCTTTGCTCAATCCCCTCTCAAAACTCTTTCATCCTTTGCCTATAGTCTTCCAAGACATCTTTGAATTTTAACCTTTCCCTGGAGTTCCAAAAAATACAATGTCATCAACAATGAAAGTATACACCTTTCCGAAGAAATCAAAAAAATAAATGCTAGATCTCAAAAATGTGGTGCGAGGAATGAAGTCCGTTTGGTGGACTTCTTAATTACAGAGAATGAAAGACATTAAGAGCATATTCAAGAAATGTGGGACAATAAGAAATCATGGGCATAATCAGGATAAAAGAGTGAGAGGGGAAGAGTGAGGAACAGGAATCACATTTGATCAAATGAGACTAAAGTGTCTCCAAATTGCCCTGTGATGCCAACCCACAGATCGAGGAAGGTCAGAAAACACCACACAGAATAAAAGGCAGAGAAGCTAGAGTTGCACGAATCATTTACAAACTATAGGAAACCAAAGACGTTTTAAAAACAGCCTGAAAGGAGCTGGGGGAAGAAGTGCTTTCTATACAGAAACTTGTATCCAACATTTTCAAAGAAAGTAGGTGAGAAGACGGTGGAGTGAAACATTTAAAATATTGAGACCAAAGGGATGGAGCGAGGCCTCTGTGATACCGTAACCAGGGTATGGGTCACTGTGGCTTTGAGCATGGCTGCTATCCAATCCCTTACACATTCTGTGTGTAGAACCGATGTAATTGCTGCCAGGTGAAGTGTAGTGTAGGCAAGAGCTCGATTCTGATGCCTCAGCCTGACAGGCTACAAAGGTAGAGAGAGCTACGGCTCCTGACAAGTGAGTGCCTTACATTTGGCCCCATTAACTGATGACTGACAGGGTGAAAGGCCTTTGCCTCCACAACCCTCCTGGACCAGCTGCAGTCATCCCCTCCAGCCTCAGCCCATGTCTGACAAGTTACTTCACCACTGGCAGCCTTCTCTTGCCTAGGGCAGCCTGGTCTCATTTAGAGAGAGCTAAACCTCAGCTGGGGCTAGGGAAGGGTTCCTTCCTTGTTCATTCCTCTCAGCCCCAGACTCATTTATTACTTCTCCATCCTTTAGAGTCCTCTTTTAGTCCCTCTCTTAGCCACTTTCCTCTATTGCCTAAGTGTGCTAATAAAAACCATACACTGGCATAGTCTTTGTATTTTATGTTTTTCTGTTCAAGTCACTGACATTGTTTCTGATTGGGCCCCTAGTTGATCCAACCAGAGAGAATAAGAAGAACTAGCAAAAGAACACAGTAGAGCACAAAGACAGAGAGGGGTGGGAGAATTCAATCCAAATGGCAAAAATGTTATAAGATGATGGGAATGGCCCCCTGTGACCAGTGGTGCCATCATATAAGAGGAAGAATCGACTACTGTATTCAGCAATATGGAGAACATTCAGTAACCTTAAAAGGTCATATATCAACATTAACAGTCCAGCATCATGGTATCAATGCCTTGATCTCCCAGAGCTTTATATGACACCTAAGCTTGGCCAGCATGCCATAATCACTGGTCCCTGTGAGTTCAAGGTTGAACACATACTACACATTGGCTCAATAAGACTTGCACTTAAGAAGCATCAGGAAATAAGAATTCTTTCTCACTGGAAAGAGAGCTGGTAGTCACCTTGCTATTCCCGAGGAGATCAGAGCCAGGAGAAACCAGAGCCTTATGACATTTGTGTAAGCTCTTGGGGCTACAGCTACCCCTGGGCTCTTTAGTAAACCGATGATGATCAATTCTTTGTTCCTTTTCATGCCAATGAAAACTTAGTGTGCTTCACATACCATGAATCAGAATATAACATTAGGTTAGTGACTATAAAATGAAAAACAATTGACAGGTTATGTGACTTGCCAAGTGTCCATGACCAAGCTGCTTTCTAGTGTCCCCAAAGGTGATTGATAGCTCCTTCTGCTATTTCACCCTCCTCTGATAAATCAATTTTTACAACAGTACCTACACATATGTAAAGGTTGCCTTACAGAACTTAAGAAAGGATTGGGACCGGGAGATATTTGTAGATTATGTTGAGTAGCTATTCTCCTTCCATGTGACATGAGGCATTCATAACAGAGAAAATAACAAAGTCCTCAGGAAGTTATACTATTGTATGGTGAACTCTCCTTATACTGATCTTAGGAAACCAGAGCAGACACATCCATCCTGGTTCAGGGTTTGAGAGACTCAACTCATCATCTTAATTCCTCTTTGAACCCCAAGCACTATAATGAAAATTGATTTGCCCTTCTGTAGTTCAGCTGAAACACAAAGGTAATTGGACAACTAGCCACTCCGGCACTGGGTAGCTGGGGAAGTCAGCTTCCTCAGTGAGTCACAAATACATGTGACAGCTTATTTGCCTTCTGGAAACCTTACTGGGGCCACACTGGATACACCTGGTTAGATGCCACACTGGATACACCTGGTTAGATGTAAAGTTAGAACCCTGTGAGCTGAACAGGGACTCAGCCTCAAAGGTACCACATAGCATCACCTCAGAGCCATGTGGGGAGCCCAGAATCAGGAGGATGGCATGAGTGCTGCTGAAAATGCAGAGAGAGAGAGAGGGAGAGAGAGAGAGAAAGAGAGAGATGTAAAATCTCAGTGCTTAAATCAACCAATAAAATATTTATGAGGTCTAAAGTAGTGGGCAAGCTAACGACCTTCTTATGGGAATATCAATATTCTTGGAGCCAGTCTTAATCCAATATTCAGAAAGCTTCCCCTCCCCCTTCATCATATTGGGTTTGGATTTACTTTCAGAAACTCTCCACCCTTTTCATAATCCTGCTCTATTAACAGGGTTGGAGGTGGTAGATGTGCCAAGGGCAAGGTGATGTGACAAGAAGGAGGTAGTATGAGGTGTGATGGGGCAGAAACAGGGGGACTCTCCCAGACAGTCACAGGTACAGCCTGTGTGTGGCAGCTGCTCGGGTAAGGCTGAGAATCTGTTCCCCATCAAGTGAGTGTCTTGATGTTTTCGTCTGGTCTACAATTCCAGGTGTGTACATAGGATTTTCCTTCCTGGCAAGAGCCTGAGTTGGGGGTAGGAAGAGGGAGAAGGGGTGGCCCTAACCAGTGTCATGAAAGGAAATTACTACTTGAGAAAAAATATTTTCCTTCATCCATTCTCTGTTGAATCTGGGTGTTCCTCACAAGTGTGCAAAGAGGGCAGGATGGCATGTCCTCGGAGGCAGAACCCATCTTAGCAGACATGTCCGAAGCTACACAATGTCCCCTTGCCTACCAGGCCCCTCAAGCTCCCTCACTTTGCTACCCACCACCAGGAGACCAGCCTATAAGGTGGGCTAGAATTCTACATTCTCCTTCCCTCCTTTCAGGCTCTCCATTCAGTCTGCCAAAAATGGGGCCAATTCAGAGGGTGGTTTCCTGATGTGGGTACCAGTCCCTCAGGACTGGAACAAAGCCTGCCAACTCATTCCAGGTCTGCCCGCCCAGAAGTCATGCAGCAGCCCTCTCCCCAAGGCTGCTCTGTGTTCCCAGAGCTTACCCAGTCTGCCCCTTTGGGTGCCCCAGGAGCCTGGGAGGCATAGAGACTTCTTGGAGACGTTGCACGGGGCAGTACTGCCAAGCTAAGCTGGAAACTAGGGAGGCCCAGTTACAGGTTGAGAGAGGTAGGTGTGGGCAGTAGGCCTGGGGAGACAGCTGCTCTCTTCACAGTCCTCCCTCCTCGTCTGCTGGCATCTCTCCAGCAGGAGCTAGTGGGCACCAGCTTTAGAAGCTAGGTCCCAGAGGTTGTCTGTCTTCTGGAAACCCTACCTTATGTCCAGGGGAAGATGGGCAAGGACCTTTAGCCACAGATACTTTCCTGGGTATTTCTCTCTTCTACAAGCTAAATCTTCAAACCCAAAGTTTAGGAAAATACTTTTTAACTTTGTACCCTTTAAAATGTATGTTCTATAAATGTAGGGATACAGGAGTGACTATCAGTCAGACCATTGCATGTCATCTTGCAGGATGAAACTTTGCAACCACAGTACTTAGAGAAGGAAGTGCCCATCCGCAATGGAGAGTAAGGTATCCAGATCTTCTCTACAGAATCCTCAGCCATTTTAGGTCCTGAGCAACATGGCAAATGAAAAAGTACAAGGAGTGAACAGGCTGGAAGGAGATACTTCTGATAGTTCCCTAAGCTAGCCCATTCCATATTATGTAGTAGAAATACTAGGGATGTTCTTAGAAGCCAGTACATCAATCCCCCTTCACTTACCTCTATTCTCAGTGATTCTAAAAGACTCTTCTTTGTTAGTCTGACAAGCGGTCTGATGTACAGTTAACTCCACAATTGCTGAGGCCAAAGAATAACCATCATCATGTCTCATTGTTATGATTCTGGAGAGCCGTAGAAGACGCTACCTGACACCATTCACTCACCTGGGGGAAGCTCTAATGCCCCAAGCTCTAATGTCACAGAATCTGCATGGTACAAAAAAAAAAAAAGACTTTTTTTTTTTTGCTTGCTGTGTGAGCTACAGAAAATTACAACTCCTCTCAGGATCTCACATTCTTCATCCTCAAAATGATAAAGGCAGTAGTATCTCTCCCATAGAATAGAATTCTTATTAGGTATTCAGAGAGAAAACACCCTCATTAGTTGAGAAATGTGAAGGTGTTTGGAGCATCCATTATGACCTTGAAGCCCTCTATGCTTACAGATTTCATCTCATCCCAACTTGACTCCACCCCACCAAAGAGTCAGCAAAGCTCCACTCCTGTGACATAAATAGGCAAATTATCATATAATAGACATGCTTGTATACAATGTGATATAAACATCTAATTAGAAATAAGGGACACTGTACTTCTCTGAGACCCGTGGCTAAGGACTGATTCAATAAAGATCCAGCAAAATGATTCTTTACTCTGGATCCAAATGATGGTGTGAACATGTGGAAAAATGGTCAGTCTGCACATGTGACACTGAAGCAACATTGTATGTGGGATCCTGTATGTGGGATCCCAGGTGACACAGAGAATTGAATGAAGGGTGTTAGGTGCTCTAACAAAACTTTACATTCTTTGCTTTCATCTTCAAGGTATCCCTAATGGTATTTTTCTCCATGTTTTGCCAATGAAGCAACTGAAAAAAAAAATTAAGGAACTTGACCATGAGCAAGTATTAAGTACTTAACACTGTGACCGAATACCTGACAAGAAGCAACTTTGGGGAGGGAGGATATGTTCTGAGAGGATCGTCCATCCTGGAGAGGAATGCTTGACAGCAGGACAATGTGGCTACTTGCTCATGTCTCTACAGACTAGAAGGCTAAGATGGAATAGGAAATGGAATGGAGGTTGAAAACCTCCAAACCAGTGGTTCTTGATCCATGGGCCTCCAGCCCTCTTGGGGGGGAGGGGGGTGTGTAAAATGACTTTTTTACAGGGTCACTTAAGACCATCAAAAGCACAGATACTTATATTATGATTCATAATAGTGGCAACATTATAGCCATGAAGTAGCAACAAAAGTAATTTTATGGTTGGAGATCAGCACAACATCAGGAATTATCTTATTGGGTCTCAGCATGAGGAAAGTTGAGAACCACTTCCCCAAAAGTTTCACAACATCCCAGAAGAGCACCACGGGATGGGGCCTGTACTCAAACACATCAGCCAGGGGCAGACATCTTACATCTTAAGCATTGTGGATCTTGGCTAGTAAGGGACCATACATAATGAGTGCTATCTGACTCCTGTCTGCAGCATTCTCAATTGGCTGGCCAGTGAACCCTGAGGATCTACCTGTCTCTACCTTCCACCACCAACACTGAGATTACAAGTACCCTAAGCATGCCTGGTTTTTCTCCCCTACCCCCAACATAATATTTTTATTGATTCTTTTGAGGGTTTCCTATCAAATGAACGTATACTCCCCTATCACATTCACTGTCCTTCTCTGTCTTACCCACATCCTTGTTACCTCCCCTCCCAGAAAACAAACAAACAAAAACAAACAAACAAAATCCACTGAGGCATGGTCAAACTCTCAGTGGCCAAGTCCTTTCCCTCCTGTATACCTGATGGAAGTTATCTACTGTGAAGAGGTGACTCCCCAGCATCCTACCACAGATTTTAAGAGTTCTCTCCAATGGATTCCTATCTACTACTATTTTGTGGGGGAGGGGACTTGGGGTGGTGGTAGGTGTTGCCACCAAAGTCTTCCATGTGCCTCTTTCTCAACTGAATATCACTGATATCGCTGTGAAAGAAACTTATTTGCTCTTACTGACCAAAGATTGTGGGCTTCCAAATGATTTCTGACCTCTGCACAGACCACAAACAGGGCTTATGGTTGCAATAGGGCCAAGGACCTGGATAAGGCCCTCTGATGCAGATCACAGATGTTAGTCAACATGGCTTCTGGCCACAGTATCAATCTCAGACATCCACCCTGTATTCAGTGGCAACACAGGGCACTGGCATCAATACAGACTTGGCAGCAGTAAGACCATGACCCTCACCAGAGCGTAAGCCCAGACATTACCCTGGAGCCAGGTGGCAGCTGAGGCCACTCTCATTGATATGGCCCCAGGTGGCAACATTGCCCAGGAACATCAGCATGTCTTCAGGCTGCAGCACAAACAGACATCCACATGGCCTTAAGTGCCAGCTCAGTTCATGGCCATCAACACAGACCCAGCAGCATTAAGGCTATGGACCCAGACATGGTCCTCAACAGCAGCCTGGACCTGGTCATCACTATGGTCTCAGGTGGCAGTGCAGGCCATTCACATCTGTATAGTGTCTGAAGACAACAAAGTCCATGAACATGAACTCAGACCATGGTACAGGCCATGCATATCCACGTCCTCAGATGACAACACTGGCCTCAGACAACCCAGACCTCAGCAGCAGCATCACAGGACACGGTAGTCACTCAAGTAGGTCTAATCTAGAAAGTGAACCATCATTGCCAAAATCTGGAGTGATCCAGTATCCAGGCAGCTTGTTCAGGGGTTGTGGAACATACAACCTGCCTAAGTTCCTGGCTGTTCCGCACCATCCCAGTGACTCTATTGGGCAAAGAATGACATGATCCACCATCTGCTTCAGTCCCCTTTCTCACCAGTCACCACTGTCACGTCACCAGTTCCACCTTTCTTCCACAGCGCATGCTTGCTCCTCCATCTTTCCCATCAGTCTGTCAGGGTTTCTTTCCTCACAGTGGCGCCAACCAGGGCCAGCCTTCCGCACATACCTGGATTCTCATACAGGTTTTAGGGGCCACACTCAGGTCTTCATGCATGCAAAGGCAAGCGCTTTAATGACTGAGTTATCTTTCTAGTTACCACATCACCAGGTGACTCAGATATTAGAGTAATGAGAAGATAAGTGGTATTTAAAGGAGGCAATTACAATCCCAGGGATTGAGCTCAGAATCCTACATGCACTGAACAAAGGCTCTCTAGCATGCAGATATACTCTCAGCTTCTTTTTTATATTGTTTATTTTAAGAAAGAATCTAGCTAAATCGTCCAAAAGGGCTGGTCCTGACCTGGCCTTACACTAACCAGGTAACCCTTGAATTTGCATCCTTCCTGCCACAGTGTCTTTAGTGCCACGAATGTAGGCCTATACCACCATAGGCGCGTTTGTGGCTTTTCTTGAGACTAGATATTTGATATTTTCCCTTCTCTATCTAGGATGTTGGCCTGTTCATCAGAAAAGATACTGTAAGCATGATAAATGATCTATGCTTTCTAGAATAGGTTTAACACCAAAATTTATAAATTTCTTTTAAAGTTATAGCATCGAATAGCCACAGTGCCTCAGAAAATCCAATATTCCACTAACTTTGAAAAATTATATCTGCTTACTCCAGCTGAGTCATTACTCTTGGTTTCTCTATACCACTTCTACTGTGGCGATTCCAAATTGGTATCTCAAAGGAGATAATTCAGCTCTTTGCCTTTTAACTTTGTTTGCTTGGGTTTTGAGACAGGGTCTCTTGTTGCCCAAGCTAGCCTCAAACTTCCTATGTAGCTGAAGCTGGGCTTGAACTCCTGATCTTCCTGTGTCCACCTCCTGAGTGCTGGGCTTTCAGGCATGTACCTCGACACTCTGCCCTTTAACATTTTGTTTCTCTAATTGTTCAGACTTTCCAAAGTAAGTGACTGTGACTCTTTCCATCCTCCTCAAACCATTTCCTTCTCCCATCCTCCAAAAGACAACTTGAAAGAACATACTAAAATCGTGGCTCTCTATTAAAAGAAAGGAAAGATGTTGGGTTATTTTCTTAGCCAAACAAAGATATTATTGGCTGGCCCTTTTCAACCATGTACCTTGTCTGGTGGGATTTTTTAGAAAGTAAATATGGCTGACAAATTTGTCCCCTGTTCCCATTTTGGAGAACTCCACAAAGACAGGAAATTCCCTAGTCAGGGTTATTTCTGGATATCAGGGGGACCACAGGGCATAGCATGTCACAAATGGGGTTCTTGCTGCTCACTTAAAGAAGTAACCATCTTTATGCAATGCAGATCCTTCTCCTGTAAGGATGCTCTGAGGCCAGTAACAACGGACACTGGGCCAAGCGCCGAGAATCTGGGCTTTTCATTTTCAGTAACACTCCATTAAAAACTCCTCACCTATACTAGGCTTGTAGTTACTTCTGAGCCAACTCATACACACGCATATGTAATCATTCACTCATTCAACAAATATTTATTGAGCACCTACTCAATGCCAGCCCAGAGCTAATGACAGTGTGGCTTTCTCACCATATGAAACGTCTTGTACATGTTTTAAAGGAGTCATGGTACCTCAGGAAAAATCTTACAGCATGCTATTCATGCATTGTGTTTTATATCATTTTATTCCATGATAATTTTCAACATGGAACATGCAGAAGAGAAAATGAAATTTCTTTTAATACCAACAATTTCATTGGATCATATTTTTCCTTATTTTTCTATATTTAGAGTTATAGCTATGTATTCATACTGCACACAAAATATTCTTTCTTACTTGTTCTACTGATTATCAGGACAAAACATATTGTTCCCCAATTTAAAATCTTGAATCTTGACCAAAAAAATAAAATAAAAATAAACAATAAAAAAGTGGTTTACATGGCAATGGCATGTCAGAGTACTTACTGTAGCAGTAGGATTTCTATTTTTTCTATTAACTTCAACCCAATGTTCATAAAAAGATGCATTCTACAGCTCTCAGAATATCCTTACTTGGATTTATTTCCAAGAAACATCCAAACAGCTTTGTAGCTATCTGTTCACCAATCAATCAGATATCAGAAGGAGATGATGGGCACAGCTTAGGCTCAAACTGGGGGACTGACCCTCTCTCCACACTAAGCTACATAAACATGGGACATAGTCAAAGGTAGGGAAAACAAAGTGAGAGTCTAAGATGGGCAAATGCCCTTACCAAACACTTCCAGAGAAGTTGTACAGATAGGGAAAGCACAGGAAAGGAAACTCGCTATATGCCCCTAAGAAATCACAGTCTGCCCCAGAGTGAGACACCATTGCCAGCTTCTTAGAGCCGTCAAGACATAAAACACAAATAGCATTAAATGCTGGGGAATATTGAAGCAAAGGGAACTCTTACTCTTCCCAAGTGGGAAATCGGGATGGCATGGACGCTTTGAAAAATTGTTTGGCAGTTTCTTATAGAATTAAATACAGTTATAATGCATTCTAGCAACTGGTGTTTACTCAAAGAGTTGAGAATATAACAAGACAAAAACTACATAGATATATTTAGTAATGCTGAAATTTAAAAAAAAACAAGATATAGTTCAATAAGTAGATGGATAAATAATATGTAGTACATCTAGAGAGTGGAATACAGTTCAATCCATGATAATGAATTAAATAAGCCAATCTGGAAAAAAAAACCACTCTATATAGCACTATTATAATCTGACATTCATATATAGGCAAAACTACAGAGACAGAAAAATATCGATGGTTGTCAGGAATTTAGGGAGAAAAATGAATTTGTGTGGATATAATAAAGGAGATCAGGTAAACTATTCTGTATGATACTAGGATGGTAGAACCTTCCAAACATTTGTCAATACCTGTAAAGTATGCAGCTCCTGTAGGCCCTGGCTGATAATGCCATGTCAATGTAGGCTACTGCATTCTCTGAGATGGAGCGAAGCATTGTATGGAAATCCTGAACCATATCCTGCTGTGAATCTAAAACTTGTCTAAAAGTAAAGTCTACTTTCAAATAGAGGCAGTGCAGATTTTAAAAGTTGAAGGTAATCATTGCTGAGTGTAGCAGAGCATATCTATAAGGCCCACACAGAGTGGGGGGCTTAGGACTGAAGAAAGAGGATGGCTAGTTCAAGGTCAAGGGTAGGTCATGGAGCAAGACCCTGAAAAAGTAACTGTGTGTAATCATACTGGTGGTGCCAGCACTGGTATTCTCCCCAGCCTGTTGTGTTTCTTAAAAGTCTGTGCTTTAAGATTTGCATTCGAAGTATAGAAGGGAGATAGTGAATTCTATTATCTTTAAATATTAAGGGATACTTAGTAATTGCACTAGAAGCCTTACAAACAACGACCAACCAAACAGTTATGAATATACATTGTATCTAGATCATCATAGCATTTACCATTCAAAGAGCCAAGATTGATGCCTGAAGAAGAAATGGCAGATTCTAGGTATAGAGCATGGTACATAGATACAAGGTATAGATACATGGTAAGCCTCAAAGGTTGCTGTGTCACTGGGAAAGCTACAAGAGACTGCTAAGGTCATGTCCAAAGAATCCATATGCCAATGGAAGAGGCTCTCAAAGATGGAGGAGATGGCTCAGTGAAGCCCCTCCTACCCAAGGACATGACCTGAGTTTGGATCTCCAGGATGCATGTAAAAAGCGGAGTGTGGCAGGGACTGTCTGTAACCCCAGACAGTGAGAGAGTGCAGACAGGAGAATCCCTGGCAGGCCTAACTGAACGTATGAACTTCACATTCAGTGAGGGACAGTTCTCTTGACAGAGAGAGAGAGAGAGAGAGAGAGAGAGAGAGAGAGAGAGAGAGAGAGAGAGAGAAGAGAGAAGAGAGAGAGAACCTCTGTTCTCAACACATACATGCACATATATGTGCACACAGTGAAATGAACACATAATATATAACACATTCACACCATACACACACACATGCACACACACAACACAGGACACACATTGAATGAGATGCATAATGATGACCATAATGTCATAAACTATAGCAAAACATGTTGATATATACATGAATATACTATAATAAAAATAATTGGTGGAGAATGATGGGAAATATTACTCTGAAGACAAAAAGGAATAATCTTGATTTACTCTGGCTTTTCTTTCAAAATTTATACACTCATTAATAGAATGACAGATGAGAAGTGTCTTTTGATAGAAAGTCTCAGTTAATAAATGAATAATAAATAACAACATAATATTCCTGGAACTGAGGAGACGTCTCAATGAAGCACTTGTCATGAAAGTCCAAGGACCTAACTTTAGATCTGCAACACTCACATGATCATGTGTACCTGTAATCCCAGCACTGGAGATACAGACCCAGGAGGATCCTTGAGGTTTGTTGACCAGTCAGCCTGGCCAAATTCAGTGAGACACTCTGTCTCAGAAACATAAAGAAGACATTCAATATTGACCTCTGACCTCTGCATGTATACATACACATGAGTATGCAAACACACAAACATATACACAAACATATGTGCCACATACACCCAAGAAGATTTTAAATGTTTTAAAGAGTTATAGGACTCTACATCCCATGACAAATTAGTGGCTCTAGGCAGAGCATCAGTACCTGTCTAGACTTCAGAGAAAGAAGACGGCATTGCGTGCTCCCCAGTGTTCCACCCTTAGTCTAGTGAAAGGATGGACCCTGAGTCTCTTCCAGCCTAGAATCCTGCTGCCAGTTCACTAGAGATAAAAATGATTGAAGAAACTATTAAACCACATCAGGAGTTGGACTCAAGCAACATCAGACTACAAAATATGTATTACTGTCAAAGACATTCTTCAACAAGCTAAGCTGTACAAAAATTACAGGGCAGAAACTATAGGTTTAAAGAGATCTTATAGAATATGTCAAAGATGCAAGAATGAACACAACACATTCCTTAAGGCTGCCGCTTAGGTGGTAAAAAGACAAAAATAAATAGAAGTGGTTTCTAAGTGATTCGGTGCAGTAGTTTGCAGAGAGGGAGGCTAGAGATTCACAGATAGCTTCCGACTTGTCTGATAAGCTCTGACACACTCTGGGGGATGGCATGTAAACAGGCTTGGAGATTAAACATGGAGTTGGAGGGAACAGATGAAGGGAAGGGAAGGGAGCCGAAGAGGGAAGAGAGACACAGAGTCAGAGAGACACAGGGACAGACAGAGATGGGGAAAATTGGAGATGGTTTAGGGAGGTAGTCTAGCCTCAACGGGGTCTCAAAAGACTGAGCAAAGGAGAGTTGGGAGTAAAAATCAAATTGGGTCCCAGGGAAGATGCCTGACAGAAGCTAGCTGGGCTACACTGGTTAGGGGCACCCGAGATTCCTCAGGCTATGCCAATCAAGTTCAACCTCTATTGTCACTTTCCTCCACTAAGCTTGACTGACTTTCTGCTATTCACAAGGGTTTTGCTGGGCCAAGTAACATTGACTCCCTTTCCTGTCTCCTTCATGTTAAGCCATGATTCACTGCCCAAGAGGAGTGCTATGTTCACAGGCTGTCTGCAAAAGCTGGAGAAGACCTAGACCCTGGATTCTATCTCTCCTCATATCCTGAGGGGTGCCATTTAACTTGAGACTCCCCTAGGGACTTGGAACTAAACCACAGGGCCAGCTCTTCCTCTTTTACAATCCAAAGTTAAAAAAATAAAAACTCAACTGACCCAAAGCAGTGGTCCCCAGATTAGAAACCAGATCCATCCTCGATTAGAGAAGACGCCACTTGGAGAACGCTGGCGCAAGGCGGATCAGTGCAAAGTATTCTTGGAATTGTTGTGTTGTTTTAAACATGATCATGTTTTCATTTCACATTTTTGTTACTTCTTGTCCATTCTCATCAGGGGTTGACTATTCCTCTGAATTTCTTCTTCGTTGTCTCTGGGGACATAGAGTATTTATTCAGGGTAGTGATGCTTTCTCAGTTAGGATCTGTTTGCTCTCTCTAGGAAGGCTCCTTGTTGCCGGGTGTCAGCCTCACATTCAGGTTCACCTAGTCTAGAACCTGGCTCCTAAAGCTGTCAGCTGCAATTGGTAGAGAAAACGTTGGCAACAGAAAATTTCCCAATGTGCAGCCACCAAAAGTTAACTCCAAATCCAATATGAATTTCTGGAAGCACTCTCCCATGCTTCAAGCTGTGACTTCCCTGCGGTCTTGGTTCTGAGTGTGCCCCTCTCTTCAATGCACAGGTACAGTCACTCCAATCAGCACCAATAACCTGCCAGAATCAGACACAAGTCTACTTGTTATAAAAGGCAGTTTCCTCACTGTGCAGTTTCTAAATCATTGGAAGATTTCTATTCTAAAACATGCATACTATTTTAATTATGAAAAAGATTTTTAATATTTTCATTATCACTCCTTATCCTATGTCAAGTTAGTATATCTTTGGATCATATCGTGTTAGACTGTTTGATTTTTAAAATTGCTATTGGAGTTGTTTATTTGAGTTTAATTTAAAAAAAAAGTCGTTATGTGAATTTTGGATTGAACACAGGCAGAATTTCTAACAATTTCTGAAATGGCTCTAAACATATTTCTGACATGTTGTACTACATATTTATACGAAACTGAATTCTCAGAATTAATGGTTAGAAAATCAAAATATTGACCAACTCTGAGAACCTACAAGGATGGCCTATGTTCTACAGTATCAGATATTAGGCTGCAATTGAATTCTTTATGTAAAAATAATCATACACATACATCTCATTAGTATGCTTGATTTGTTGTTAATAAATGGCAGAATTATATGCAGGCCAAAGAACTGTTTTAAAATAAACTCCTCTATGATTTATTATCAGCAAATGTTTGATTTGTATACTATTTTATAAACCTAAGTACCTGGGCTTATATGAAAAGTTCTCTAGTTAAATGGGTGATGAGTGAAAAGAGTTAAGAAGCCCTGGTGTAGATATCCCTATGGCCTTCTCACCTTTTGGGTATAGAAAGGGCAGGAACAATGTGTACTTAGAAAGAAACACCATCCCTGAGAAAATAAAGAAAGGAGGGATATAGTTGAGACATTACATGCCTTATTTGTGGCTTCATTAGCAGAGAAGATTAATGGAAACATATGCACACCCAGGCTAAGTGGGAAGGCAGTCCAACTGGCAAACCTCAGCTCCCAGGTTCTGCACTTAACCCTGTGATTGGGTGGGGTTCCTGGCTTCCCTGGTTCTCTACATTGAGCCGTGGTGTTCCTGCTTAGTGCTAAGGTTAATAGTTTTTTATTTACTCGGTACTATGAATTTCAGGTAACATTTGGGGGAATTTAAACCCAAGTTGTGTTTCCTGTCAGAAAAAGTCCCAACATGTTTTTTGGAGTAGCATTTTGGAGGATAAAGTCTCTTTAGTAAACCCATTACATTTCTATCACATCCTTCAGGGAAGTATGTAAAGAGAATCAACACGTACCCAGGACTGAGCTGTGTGTTCACAGGCCTACAGTGTATCCTGCAAGCTTGGGCACGGTTCCTTATGCATCCCAGATTACAGACCCTTGTGTATTAACTACTTTTCTGGTCACTGTGACAAATTACATGGCAAAAAGTAGCTTAAAACTGGGGGCATTTATCTCAGCTCACAGGTTGAGAGGGCAAACCGCACAGGACAGGAACCATGGTAGCAGAGAATGAGACAGTTGGTCACCAGAGATGAGATCCAGGTCAGAAGTGGGGTCAGAATATACAACTCTCGAAGCCCACTCTTAAATCCCAAATTGAGAGCAAGGTCCTCAGATCTCAAAAGATTCTATAATCTCTAAAATCTGTGCAAAAAAAAAAAAAAAACAAAAAACAAAACCCTGATGGTCAAATATTCAAGCACATGGGCCTGTTGGGGAAGAGTTCACATTCAAACAATCACAACCCTGGACATCTGGGGAATGCCTGCAGTATTTGTAGGGTTCTTTCTGCATATGGGAGGTGAGAGACGTGGCTAGTTTAAAAATACCCATGGCATTTAGTTCAAAGGATAGCCTCACAAGTAGTAGCATTTGGACCAGTTCTCAAGAAATAAGACAGTCAGGCTGACAAGAAGGCTCAGTGCTTAAGA
Organism: Mus caroli; assembly: GCF_978045245.1. NCBI lineage: Eukaryota > Metazoa > Chordata > Mammalia > Rodentia > Muridae > Mus > Mus caroli. Next base: position 156,604,736 of record NW_028227256.1, read on the forward strand.
GTGCTTGCTGCTCTTGCAGAGGACCAGAGGTCAGTACTTAGTTCCTACACTAGGGAGGTCACAACTGCCTAGGACTTCAGCTTCGGTCATTCATACCCTCTTCTGGTGTTCACAGACACCTGCACTCACATCTACATCCTCATACATAGATACACACAAACAAAAGAAAGAAAAAAATACAGTCTGGTTTCTCTCCCTTTATTTTTAGAAAAGGAGAGTGATTCTCCCAAACTGGACACAAAGTACCAGAAATACTATTACAGTCCTGAAAGACAGCACTTCCCAAGGTGCTGCCCCAGTACAAGAAATGAAAAGCTCTGTGGTCACTTCTCCCCTTGATGCAGTTGGACCTGAGCTGTCTCCTGTGTGTCACTCACAAATGTGTTTGTGTGGGTACTGGCCTATGTTCAGGCAAGTCCCTGGGCCTCACAGCCTACTCACAGGAATATAAATAAATAAGTAAATATATTAACTCAGTAACTTTTGTTTTCAGATTAGAAAGTACTTTTTCAACTACTAAGCTTAAGAAGGCTCCCTAAGGGCTGTGTGGTACACACCTTTAATCTCAGTACTCAGGAGGCAGAGGCAGGTGGATTTCTGAGTTTCTGGATAGCCTGATATACATAGAGAGTTCTAGGACAGCCAGAGCTACACAGAGAAACTTTGCATCAAAAAGAAAGAAAGAAAGAAAGAAAGAAAGAAAGAAAGAAAGAAAGAAAGAAAGAAAGAAAGAAAGAAAGAAAGAAAGAAAGAGAGAGAGAGAGAAAGAGAAGAAAGGAAGGAAGGAAGGAGGAAGTGGAGGAGGAGAAGGAAAAGGAAGAAGGAAGAGAAGGGAGAGGATAAAGAAGGAAGAGAAGAAGGAAGCAGAGGAGGAGGAGGATGAAGAAGAGGAGGGAGAAGAAAGGAAGGAGAAGGAGGAGGAGGGGAGGAAGAAGAGGAGGAGGGAGAGGAGGAATGGGAGGAGGAGGGGTAGAAGGAGGAGGAGAGTGTGAGGAGGAGTATAAGGGGGAGTAAGAAGAGGAGGAGGGGTAGGAGGAGGAGGGGAGGGAGGAGGGGAGGGAGGTGGAGAAGTGGGAGGAAGGGGATGAGGAGGACAGGAAGAGGAAGAGAAGGAGGAAGACAGGAAGAGGAAGGAGGAGGAGGAAGAGGAGGAGGAGGAGGAGGCAGCCCTCCAAGGAGTTGAAAATAGCATTTTCTGGTCAAAAGACCTGATCTTATCAAGGAGACTAAGGCAAGAATATGAGTTCATCTCTGCCCATCGACGTGGCTATGCTGCCCTAATTCCACAAGTCTTAAAATAGATGTTATTTCAGGCATAGTGCCCCTTTTGGAGCATCCCAGCCTATTGCAAGTTTTCTAATTTATAATGATCAGCCTTTTTCTGATATCACTTGGTTCTTCACCACCAACAGCCAGCACCCTTGGTCTCTGTATGTGCACAGTATCCTTTAGATATTGCCATGCAGGGCACACTCCTCAGTGGCATCCGCATGTGCAGCATGAAGAGTTAAGGTAAAGAAACATTGTAGTGACTCCACAGCTGCTCCCGGGATGGGCTAGAACTAGAGCTGGGGCTAACAGCTCAGGCATTATAGTTAGGCAAACTTACGGTAACTCTACAAATGTTCATGGAGTGATTCATCTGGCGTCCTATATAGTCAGTATCTGTCCCTGGGATATAAAATTCAGAAAGTAGTTAGTGTGAGCTGAAGTACTTATGCCTCCCTGCAAGCTAACTATTTCAGAAACCAACAGATCAGATCAGCAAGTGCACCTTAGGGTCATTCCTGAGGCGGAATGAAGATAATTAACACAACTAAGAACTGAACGTAGAATCTTGACCCCCTTGGCATCCTGCCCTGTTAATGGTGCGGTATGTATACAGTCTGGGATTTACAAAGCAACAGGGTGCCAATCTTTCCATCCTTACAACACAGCCCACCTATATGACAAAGAGAGTTTGCCCCATGTGACAGTAGTTTCTCAAAGATGGGGAAGCTGAAGCAGACCTGCAAAACAACTAACCACACATGCCCATCCTGGATGAGAAGAACAGCCCAGGAAGAGTATGCAAGCCTTCCACATACCAGCTCCATGCCTTTGAATATGTGCTCAGCAGTGGATTTGCTCCTAGTTCTACCTTGGGTGTTTTGAAGAATCTCCATGGTCATTTCCAAAGTGGCTGTACTGATGTACCATCCTTATTCACCTCCTTGGCAAACCCCCAGACCCCCCGAGCCTTTCATCTCTCTACTGATAGCAACCCTCATCAACATTAATGACAGATCACTCAGGGCAGCTTTACCTTTCATTTCACTAATGGCTATAGGTGTTGGATATTTCTTTATGTAATTAGTCACTCATATCACTTTTGAGGAATGTCTGTTCGGATCTTGTTCCCTTTTCTTATTTAAACAGGTGGTTTGTTCCATTTCAGTTGACCTGCCATGTATCTTGGATACTAGCATCTTATTATCCTATGAATATGGCCTATAAATATCCCTCATTTTTTTCTGAGGTGCCTCTGTAATTTTTTGTTTGCTTAGGCATGCAGAGCCTTTCAGTTTAATGCCACCCTGTGTGTCCATTTCTGCTGCTGTATCTACTGCCAATACTTCTAAATCCCTATTTAGGAAGTTACTATCAGGACCAGTGTTATAAGACTTTCCCTCCCAATTTCTTCTACTATTTTCATAGCTTCTGATCTTACATTTTGTTGTGAGAATTTTCCCCCTGGGACTAAATGGACTAAGTAACATCTAATCCTCACCTGCAAAATTCAGACCCACCAAAGTTCATCTGTGGGAACCAATGGGTTTATTAGGGTTACTTTCAAGGCTTTAGATGAGGGATTATAGGCAGAATCATAGGTGACCTTTAAAAAAAGTCACACTGGAAAGTCTTCACACAGTAGAGATGATGGTTTTCCCCGTGGCTATAAGGGTAGATTCCCTCCTTCTAATCCTTCCCCATCCACACTCTTTAGGCCAGTGGTTCTCAACCTTCTATAATGCTCCTCATGTTGTGGTGACCCCAACCATAAAACTATTTTCATTGCTACTTCATAACTGTAATTTTGCTACTGTTGTGAATCATAAGTATTTTCCAGTGGTGTTAGGTGACCCCTATGAAGGGTTGTTCAACACCCACAGGGATGTTATGCACAGGTTGAGAACTGATGCTCTACACCCTTCTGGAGAACCTGAAGTCATATGTAATTATGAAAGAACTGCATACTGTTGTTTTGGAGATGTGGCTGAATAGGCAGGTGTGGGTCCCATGATCCTCTTCCACTCCTTCTTGTATAAGTGGAGTCAAAGGTCAACAAGCACAGCTGGGAAGGCTTTTGGGCGAAAGTCTACCTAAGCTCCTAAAAATGGTGGCAGTTTGGTTCAGAGAATAGTCCAGTATAAAACACATAACTGTTTTTATTCATGCTGAATTATTTTGTATATAGTATAAGAAAAAGATCTAATAAGTTTTCAAAGTTCAGTTTACTAACATGATTTATTAAAGACATCATTCTTCTTCATCATGTGTTTTTGGTACCTTTGTTGAATATCAATGCATTTTAAAGATTTGGGGTTATATTTTTCCTGTCATGACTGATTTAAGAGTACCTGCTTTAAGACTAATATCATATTTACTTTGATTACAATTATTTTATAACACAAGTAGTATGATTCTAACTGCTTTGCTGAACATTATTTTGGCTATTTGCAAACTATTCTGATTCTATAGAAATTGTAAAATTGACTATTTCTGTGAAGAATCACACTAGAATTTTGTTCTGTACTAGCCTTGAGATGTACATTTTCTTAATATTAATTCTTCTAGTTTATAAGCATTAGGAGTCTTTATTTTGTGTTTCTACTTCAATTCTGTCCATAAGTGCTTGAGACCAGGATGTTAAAGATTTGCAGTCTCATGTTTATTTTCACATTACTCATAGTAGCTAGTATATGAAACAACCCTAAGCATTCATCAACAAATGAACCAAATTGATTGACCAAAGATAATTTGATATAGATATGTAGTGAAAGAGATATAAATGAAATATTATATAGCTTGAAAAAGCAAGGAAATTCTGTCATTTTTCTATAATAGAGAGAAAACCACAGGGCACTTTGCTAAGAGAAATAAGCCAGATGAAAAAATATATATATATATATTTAAAATGGGCACTTGCTACATTATCTCATTTATAGGCTTAATCTAAAACAAAACAAAACAAAAACAAAAACCCAAAACCATCGACCTTGAAGGAATAGAGATGAGTAAAGTAGTTTCCCAAGACTGAGTAACAGCAGGCAAAGGAAAGCAATTGATCAAAGGCTATAATGTTTCAGTCCCACTGGAAGACTGGATTTTAGCTAGCTATTGCACTGTGCAGTGACCACAGTTAATAATGAAGTATTATACATTTCCAAATTTCTAAAATATATTTTTAACACTTCTACCACATAAAAATAATAAATTGGTAAAGTGATGAACATTTTGATTAACACGACTGAATCTTTCTCTAATGTATACATGGATCAAAGCATCGCATAATCCCTCACAAATATACACAATTATATGTTAATTAAAAATGAAATAGGATAAAAAGCTTGGGGAGAAACAACTGACAGTGGAGAAGAGAAAACCCACAGCTTTTTGGGTTGGCTCCAGGGTGGCTGGGCCTCAGCAAAGCCTCAGAAATTCAGAACACAATATAGGATTTCTAAACAAAACAGATGAGCCTAACACCAAAATTTCACTGTACAGTCCCCAATTAGAGTTGCCCGTAGCTCTGCAAACTAGTTTTCTCACTCTGTAATGCAAGGGCTATTGGCTTCCCAGATCATGAGTCCCTTTGCCTTGATTCTAACTTCAGCCTGTGCTGCAGCAAATAGGCAGGGCCATTTCCAGTGACAAATCATGAACTGCACTGTTGCTGTTGCTGTCTGTACTTGGAAAACCTTGAGTCCTCTGTCCTGTGCAGATGCTTGTGCAGTCAGGGCTCACTTCATCTTTGAGCGTTTCCCTGGTTTCTACTGCCCCTATAAACTTCTTTCTCTGACACCTGTGATAATTAATTATACAGGGTCCTCTTTATCATACCACTTGGGACTCAACCTCATTTGGAATCATGCAATACACTGCTAATGGGATAACTCACTTGACCTAGGAATACCTGAATACATCTAGAAGTATTTGCACGAGGCTGCAAATCTTTAGACTAGCATTTCAAGGGCCTCCACTAGTCCCCATAATCTAATGTGTATTTTACCACTAGCATCAGAGAAATAGAGTCAAAATGGATGTTACCCACTATGTTGAACCTCTCTCTGAATACAAGAACCTCCTTTCTGTCATCTGATGGCTTCAGTTTCAGGAATTCTAGTCACGGGACTTCCATGCCCTTTGCAGAAAATCATTCTCATAATAAACAGGGCCACCCAAAACTTCTACATAAAGGTTTTAATGTAGAAACTAATTCTTCGATGAATTCAGAAAGGTAGTTACTCAGAATGATAGGCTAAGGATGGAGATAGAAACAAATGGAAAGAGAAAAGTTTGTTCAGCCTGTACAAAGTCAAACTAACTTGGAGAGGAGGATGAAGTTCTGATGTTTTATTACACAGCATAGAGACCTCAGTCAGCAGTAATGAACATTTCAAATTGCATAAAAACTTACATATTGTATGTTTTAGAATAGCTGATCATCATTAATACTCTCATTTGAGGTGATAGCTAGGCTAATTTGACCATTGTCCAATGAAGAATGGAGATTTGTGGAAAAAAAAAAAACCTCTCATTAATAACAGAAGGAAAATGTCTAAATCTTTTGGAAGAGGATTTGCTTGTGCTGTCATGTCCCACAACTTTAACCAGCAATTCTACTTGTTGAAATTTACCCTAAGAAAATGATTAAAGAAGAAGACAAAGATTTTTACATAAGGCTGTTCATCTAGGTAATATTTAACACACACACACACACGACATGTACCCAAAAGAATGAAACAGTATCTTGGTACACTCTTGTAATTGTAAGAGAAAAAGTAGGATAATAAAAATGCATGTGCATTTGTACTTTTATGCTGTTTCAAAATGTAAGAACAAGCAATGAAAACTGAGAACAACTTTGGATGCCATCACGCTGGGATAAGCACTGTAAGTGTGAGTGGTGCATGTGAGTGTTGAGTGTGAGTAGTGTGTATCAGTGATGCGTATGAGCGATGTATGCAAGTGAGACATACAAATGTTGCATATGGGTGGTGCACGGGAGTGATAGATACATGTGTTCCTTCGTATTCCTAACTCACAATGGTTTTCATAACAAAAAATATCTATATACTTCATGATGCATTACAATAATTAGTTATAATGAAACTTCCAAGCCCCCAGGAAGGTGACTGTACAAAGAGCTGCCTCCAACATCTGGGGAATTCATCAGGCAGGGAGCTGATGGCAGCAAGGGAAAAACTATGAAAGAAAAGGCTGTACTGGGCTTGGGACATGGACAGGAATACATACTGTTGTTGTTCTATTCACACTGCCCACAGTGGAGAGCTCACTACTGGGTAACTCCAACACCTTCTTCTAGCCTCCATGGGCACTGAACTCATATGCATAAACCCATACTCAGGTATGTACATATATGCAAAATTCAAAAACAAAGTTAAAAATCATTTTTAAAGGAAAAGGCTGTGTCTTTTCATATTTGTACCTCCTGCACCTAACCTGAAATGGAGTTTGTAATTTGTAGGACCGAATGCAGAAGGAAAATTCAGAATTTCTAGCTCTGGACATATGACAAAGATCGTAACAGTAGCAACTAAACCAAACATGGACCACTTACGTATAGAGCCCTGTGTGACTACAGAAACCTCATATCCATAAAGCTGGTTCTGAGCCCACATACTGAAGTGCTCAGTATGTATTTTTTTAAGAAGGAGGAGGAAGAGAAAGAGGAGAAGGAGGAAGAGGAGGAGGAAGAGGAGGAGGAGGAGAATCATCTAGAAATTTTGCAGACTATATTCAGATTGCATCATCCTGCTGTCCTTATCAATACACCTGTTAAATCAGAGTCCACAGGCTCTATGTCTGATATGGACAACATTGTCAATCTCCCTATACAAGACATAAATATGATCTCTTCTATCTGTTACAATATGACAGCAGGATCTGCCTAGGATAGCCTCCCTTCTGGGCATTCCTCCTCCACCCACTTCTCCTCTTGCAGCCCTCTAAGCTCAGCAGTAGATTCTGACTGCCTGCTCTACCCTTCTCCCACCCCACTCATCCATCCTCAGCACTGCCTCTGCATGTAGAGCCAGCCAAGCAGACGTGGAGCATAAGGTATCTGCAGAGGATGTGAATAACCTCATCCTACTTCCTCCTGAGACTTCCTGCTCAGCCCAGGCTAGGGCCAAGAGAACTGGTTTCCTGCTCATAGAAGCCACCAGAGGAGGAGAGGAAATGAGGCAGCAAGGGACATGACTACGAAGCAAAGGAGATGATTTGTTGCAATTTATTTGTCTGGAGAAGCAGTGTTGAGTGAGGATTAAAATTATCAGATAGGGAGTATGATGCCCAGTAAGGTTTCCTGCCTCAGTCTCCAGGGCTACATCTAAACCTTCTGATGATAAAAGAACACAAGACATCTAATATCTCCCTCACACAAGCCAAGTTAGCAAAGCCTACTATCTCCTCTATTGGCAGGCATGTTACAATCTTTGTAATGTTATCCCATACATGCATAGAGCATTTTGCTCCTTTTAAATCACAGGACCTAGGCCATAAGGTAGGAGAGTATGATGACTCCATTTTATAGTTTAGGAGAAAGAGTGACAAACTCAAGGTGAGAATTTTAGCATATACTGGGATTGAGACACAAACCCAAGTTCCTTGAGTTTGCTCCAGTGGTTCTGTGTACCTTGATGGGGTTGAGACTGGATCTTAACATTTTCCAAGTAGTGGTGGTCCACTAAAGATAGAGAAGTAAACAGAAAGGATGCAAGCAATCCTAAGGAATTGAATGTCTGCGTATTTTTCCATCTACAATTAAGATAAATAGCCATTAACAGGAACAAGAATAGAAACAACTGTTTGTATTTTGGGGGAAAAAGTTGTCTTGTACATTTTTGTTTAATTTTAATGTTTTCTGGTCACATCATTTTTTTTAGTAGCAGGGATTAAACACAAGGCTCCATGAATATTAGACAAGCTCTTTAACATTGAGCTATGCCCCCAGCCCATAGGGATACTTTGAAAACAAGATAGTAACTCCATACCTAAAAATATAAAAGTATTACTTGATTATTGTCTGACCTTCTCAAAAACATGCTCCAAAGTCAATCAACACAGAAATTCTGAAGAGAGGAGCCCAGTACACAGGTATCATGGTAAGTGCAGACCAGATGCTCTTCATGGAAGGAAAGGAGGTGAAGCAAAAGGATATTCCATCAACACCTAACCTCCATTTTGAAACGTTATGATTTTCCTCGCTGCAATAGTTAAAATCTAGTAGTGCTTACTGGGGGTCACTGGGATGTTGGGAATGTCCTAGAATGCCACCATTTGGGGCTTTGTTTCTGTTCGCTTTTATCATGAGGTACACAACTTTTCCCCTACCAAATAGTCCTCCACAATGAACTTACTCACTACTAACATGTAAACCAACAGAGACAACTGATCATGAGATGGAATCCCTGTGGTGGTTTGAATAGGTATGGCCCCCATAATCTCATGTGTTTGGATGCTTGCTCCATAGGGAATGGCACTATTAGGAGGTATGGCCTTGTGGAAGTAGGGGTGGCCTTTGAAGAACGTGTATCACTGTTGGGGTAGACTTTGAAGCCTCATGTTCAAGCTATTTCCAGTGTGGCACACAGTCTCCTGCTGCCTGTGGATCAAGATGCAAAAGCCCTTAGCTCCTTCTCTAGCTCCATGACTGCCTGCATGCCACTATGTCTCCCTCCATGATGACAATCGACTAAACCTCTGAAACTGTAAGCCAACCTGTATTGTTTTCCTTTCTAAGTTGTCATGATCCTGGCAACTCTGCACAACAATAGAAACCTAAACTAAGAAAATCTCCAAAAATGTGAGCCAAATGATTCCTTCTCTGTAAGCCAATTCTTTGGGGGTAATTTAATACAGTTACAGAAAGTTGGCCAGCATCCTTGACAGGGTATAATGTATTTTCATCATGAGAACACATGTGCTCCTAGAAGAATATGCCATCTCTCCTGATTCTGGCCCCTTAGAGGGTTCTTCTAATACTCACTATATGAGGAAGATTGCTGCCACCCTTCACTTCTCAGACAGAGCCACTTACATCTTTTCCTTGAAAACTTTCTGTGAATGAGGGTGCTAAGAAGACAGGGAAGATCAGCGAAGGTAGCAACATAGAAACCTAGTTGTAAAACTATACCTAGAATTCATCATGCCATCTGTAGGGTCACTCACCCAGAAAGGTAGACAGAGCCCAAGCAATTGCTGAGTGCTGGTGTGTCTCAGGCTGAGTTTACTTCAGAGCTGGAGTGAGAAGGATGGGTGTGTCTGCGGCCCAAAGAGACCAAAAAACCACCCCAACACAAGCACTTCCTGGGACTAATGAAGCATAGAGAAGAATAGCACCTCAAACCATTAACCCCAGCCAGCCATAAATCCTCAGGCATTGCATAGCAGAGTGACTGTTCCTGATATATTAAGGTTAAAATGCATTTTTAAATGTCTATGGATTTTCCTTATTTCACAGAAATATCACTGCTGCCCAAAGGCCTTTCCACAGATCAAATGTGAAGGTACAACAACATTCTTTCCCTCCTTCTTTCCACCTGCCTTCTCTTGTGCCTTTGCTTCTAAACTCTGTGTGTGTGTGTGTGTGTGTGTGTGTGTGTGTGTGTGTGTGAGAGAGAGAGAGAGAGAGAGAGAGAGAGAGAGAGAGAGAGAGAGAGAGAGAGAGGGAGAGAGAATGAGAGAGAATGAGAGAGAATGAGAGAGAATGAGAGAGAATGAGAACCAAGCCTGAGGCAGAAATGATCTAAAGATGAGTTTAGTGGGCAGCAAGATGGGAAGGAATCTAGGAGGCTCAGGGAAGACCACCATGCTACAAGTTTCCCAATGAACTACTTTAACATTCAATCCAGAAAATAAATATGCAATTTTTATCTGACAAGGGGAAGTCCCTGGACCATGTTTAGGCCATTACCAGCTCTGGTACACATGATCTAGTACAGTCATTGAACCTGGCAGGGCCTTGGGCAACAGAACCCATCACAGGTACTAATAGCAGAAGTCGAAAAGGTCAAGAATGATGGAGTCCCAAGGGTGAAAGAAGCAAGGGACTGTGGAGCTGTGGCTGGGGTCAGGGAAACATCGGTGGTTAGCCAAGGAACAGGAAGGGCAGGAGTGGGAAGGAAGTGCTAAGTCTCCAATGACTTTACCACATGAGCACTTTCTCCTACACCATGCATAGCTAGGAGTAGTTAAAGAAAGAGGCCCTAAGAGAAGGCAAAACAGAGAGAAGAGAAATGAAGGTCATGGGGTTTAGCAAGAAGAACAGAGAATGTACTTTTGGCAATCACTGGACATTTGAAGTTCTTGGGGGCCCCACCAACTACACTTTGGTAAAATAAATTGCTCCTCAGTGACTCAACTACTCCCCTAACACAGTCTCTCTTGAGGTCAGAAAGTTACTATGAAGAATAAAGAGTTAATGTTCGAACATCTCAAGGAGACTCTGGAGAAAATGGTTCTATTCTCAGTGTGAGGGATTTCCATTATAAGAAATTCTGTAGATTGACAAAACTAATGGCCCCTACATCATATAACCATAATCCTCTTCAGTGTACAAAAGTCCAAAAATAAAGACCAGATGTCTTCAAATTGCTGACGCTGTTTGAGCTGGTTCCACTCGCTCACAGTGATTGCTAAACCAAGCTTCCCTGGACGCAGAGTTGAGGATTTCCATCATTGTATTATTGGCTTTTTGGCCACAATTTTCTCGTTCACGTACATGGGCATCCTTCTGGCCTCCTTGAGTCTGGGATGGAGTTTTCCACTCAGAGTAACTTCTGCAGAAGCATTCATCTCACTCCCTGTAGCCTCCTCTGGCATAGAAGAGGCTGAGTCTCATTAGCAGTCCTTCAGCACAATGAGGCCTCCACTGTGACTTGCTCTCAGATTCTGGTTCCCCCAGCAAAACTTTGTGGGGGATTCTCCCCAGGCCAGTTCTCTGCAAATATCTTGCCCCACCCCCAAACCCCTGAGCTGTTCTTGCAGGCCACAGCTTTGTATCCACAAGCTGTGTGGTGGTTCCCCCATTTCCTCCTGAGCTCCCCACTTGGTCTCTTTTCTCTATTAGGTTTCAGACAGGGTTATTGGTGCTAACGTGTTGACTGGCTTATTCTTGTGTCTTCCTCCCTGTGTTTGCCCTGCTAATTCTTTATTATTCTCTCTCTCAATTCTTGCAGATCATACACTCCTGTCAATACATCAGGAGGTTTTAGTGAAAAAAAAAATATATAATGTAACTAACTCATATGGGGGTTCTTTGGCATAGAGTTTAATTTTGGTTTTTAGTAATGTGGAGTTTTTGTTTTTCTTTGGTTTAGTCTGGATTGGGTTGAGTTTTGAAACAAGATTTCACTATTTAGCTGAGGCTGGTCTGGAATTCAAGATCCCCCTGCATTGGCCCTTTGAGTTCTGGAATTACAGTCATGGGCCATCACTCTTAGCTTGAGTGGCTAATTCAATAAAAGGAAAGGAGCTAGGGGTGTAATTCAGTAGAGAAAGCTTTGTCTAGTGTATGCAAGGCCCTGGGTTCAACTTCCAGACCCTGGGTTCAGCTTCCAGAACCACAAAATATGAGTGTGTGTATGAATGTGCATATGAGTGTGTGTGTGAATGTGTGTGTATGAGTGTGTGTATTACTGTGTGTATAAGTGTGTGTTTGTATGAGTGAGTGTGTGTGTGTGTGTGTGTATGTGTGTTCAATTTGTCAGCATTATGATTCAGGTAAGAAGAAGTGAAGAGAATCAGTGGACACCTTCATAAATACATGCTTAGGATAATCTGATCAAATTTTCCAGATCTTTGACCTTCACCCTACTTGTATGTTTGCAAAATTTACTTCATGGAGGAAGAGAGATCATCTGTATGCAGCTGTGTTATGTAGACTTATGTGCCCTCTAAGTATATGCTTGATTTTGGTCCAAAACCCAGAAAGAAGTGTTAGATAGCATTGGAATGCCTCATTATGTCACACCTAAAAGACATAGGACAGTTTTCATAAGCTAATGAGGGTAGCTCAAGCTTGCATAATCCTGAATATTTTAGGAAATCCAAAACTGAAAGTTATTACAAAGACAGGAGCACTATCTTTAAGTCAACAATTTTAGATAATAGAAAACTGCTTTCAAACAACTTATTTGCTTTCAAACTAAAATAGATACTGTTTCTTGTCTGATCCCAGAAGCAAAAGTGCCAACTTCACAATGCCTTACTTTTCAAAGGGTGATTTATAGATGGGATAGAATTTCACTCTCCTTCCACCAGGGAGGTTTTTGGAAGAATCCAGCATCTTCATGTCAAGTTCAGGAACTTTGGGTGTCACGCTACTCTGAGGTGCTTTGCACACAATTACCCACACCCATCATCACATCAACGGTGTCTAAACCGCTCGTACTCCTGATGCTCAGATCCTCAAGACCACTTTTAATAGTCTGAATTGTAAGTTTTAGGTTCATTATACTCTTCATCTCCTAGCTTGCTGTCATCTCCACTCTTGAAAGAACTTTCTCTTACTGTACCACTTTATCACTGTGCAGATATTGTGCATAGTGTTGGGTTCCTTTTGAGCTGACTCCACTTTTCATTTCCCTTATCCCCTCTATCTTTATACCCCTCCCTTCTATCTAAATTCCCTAATGTGTCTGATATATTAATAAGATATCTGTATATGTGTCTCCATATACATGGTTATCATTAAAATTAATAATATGGTGTCTGCTCATGCTTTTGATGCACTTAAGTGATGCTCTGCTGGGTGTTTCATTATGAACTTCCTGTTTTACTTCGTTCTCCTTTCTCTCTTTCTTTCTACATGCTCATGCCTCCAAGTTTCTGCCTCCCTGAACAATAATCCAGGGAAAACGCATGCATATGTCTTTTCTGATTAGGTGTAGAATACTCTTCTGGGGTATATCCTTGTACCTGGGGTTCTCAAACTCTACATGGTGCCTACTACAGAAATCTCTTTAGCTAGCTACTGCCAGATCTGGAATGGGCACATTGTGGCATGGTTCACCAGTAGTGGCCAAGCGTTCTAGTACCCCTAGCTCTCATCAGCATGTCTTAGAATGGTAGTAGCAATAAATCCTAGGATCTTGCACATGCTAATCAACCATGCTGCCACTGAACTAAGTCCTCAGCACTTTGCTCACTATTTATAACTTTTCCCAGTCTAATGAGTACAAATAATATTCCATTGTTGTTTCCATTTGATTTCTTAGTTTGAGTACATTTTCACATACTTGCTGGCCATTCCATATCCCTGTGTGAATTGCTTATTCGCCCATAGTCATTTTTTACTGTTTCGTAATCAGTCTATTGACTTGATCTACTTTCACTAGAAAGGAACACTACATTTGACTATAGCCAACTACCTGAGCTTGTTGCTGTGTGAATTGTGCTCTGGTAATTTTAGTTTTAAACAGCCTCCCTCACTCCAAACTCACCAAGTTATTCTTTGCCAATAGCTTTTGTGCTTAATTCTTTTGGGGTGTTATTAGTTTCTCTTAAGAATATAGTCTTTTTTTCTATGTATTATGCCCTGATTTTTCTAAGTGAAATTTAAATGATCCATTTAAGTATATTGTGACACCATGCAATCTTAAAGGAAGTCTACAGATAAGCATAGATCTGCTTTTAATTCTTTTATACCATTACATAGGATTGTTTTCTTATTCTACTCATGTTACATAATCGTCACTACTTGTGGTTATGATTTTCTATCTGAAAGAGTGACTCTCCCTGAATCATTTTTTCCCAGATATGGCATAGTGATCCATGGGCTTTTTTTTTTCCCAGTCCTTATCAGTTGTGGAAGTACCACTGGGTCATTTCAATAATTCTGTGTCCTTGAAAGACCACATAATATTTTTTAAAACTTTTTATTGATTCTTCATGAGTTTCACATCATGCACCCCAGTCCCACTCGTCTCCCCACTCCTTTATGTCTAACCTTTGCCCTTGCAACCTCCCTGCTAAAATAAAAAACCACACGAACAACAATTACAAAAACAGGCAAACAAAAACAAAAGCAAACAAACAACCAAGAATAACAAAGGATAGTAAAGATCTGTTCATGCTGATTCTGAGCCAGAAGGCTGAAGACTGATGCTCCAAAGTTTTGAAGTAGAGGACTGTCCAGGTGATCAGTGGTCTCTATAAATTGGCTAAGTTTTGGAAGCTATATTTTGTGTTTCTCATATTTTCAGGTAATATTAGTTGTTCTTGGATTTCTGACAGGGCTGAAAAACTACATAGTCTCCTAGACAACCCAGGCTATTTACTTTGAGAGAACAGATTTGAGAGGATGGTTTTCAGATAGCATTCGATCTAAAGCCAGGACATAAGTCAGGTGCAGAATCATAGTCTTTTAAGTTAGGATAAAGGACAGTGTTTTATTTTATTGGCAAAAATGTTGGATTGGGTGTTAGGTCTACCGTGTACTTTATTAATTACAAAATGGTAATAGTTGTACTCAATTTATATTTTGAGAGAAAGTACTTTATTATTATTATTATTATTATTATTATTATTATTATTATTATTATTAAACAGAAAGGGGGAAATGTTGAAGGATTTTCCCTGTCCAATCACATTAGGGCAGCAAGAGGCCTGTGATTGGACAGGGAAAGGAGAGGCAGAGCTAAGAGTGGGAGGGACAGAGAGTGTCTTGGGGAGAAGCAGGAAGCAGAATGGAGGCAGATGTGAACCAGCGTGGCTTGAACCAGCCATAGTTATGATATTATAAAGGTTGGATAACTGGGATAAAACTTTTATTATTATCAATTGGCTCTGAAACTATTGTATTGATATCTTGTAAATTGTGATTTTTGTTGATACATAAATCTGATTGGTTAAAAACAAAGATTTTGTCATGGAAGATGTAGCATGTCACAGTGTATTCCACAGTATATTCCTCTGTCCACACATATTCACTTGCAAATGTTTGTTACAAATGAGTCATTGGTCTGGCTTGAAGTCTCTGACCTCTGTGACACCATCAATATTGGATCCTCACTGGGATTCCTGGTTATCTGTTGTCTCCCCATGTCATGGAGATCCTGAAGCTTTGGAACAGCAGGACTAGCCCTTTCACATATACCAACCATTAGCAGATTATATAGATTTGGCAGTGGGCCTTCTTAGAGCCCTGGATCTGGGCCTGGGTGGCAATAGAACTGATCAAGCCCTCTAGCTCTCTGGTATCCACACCACCAGGCTCAGATCTCCAGGATTTCTCTGGCTAGGATACTGCCATCAGTATCCTATGATGCTGCCATCAGCAGGAGTCAGGGTCAGCTCTCCTGCTGTCATGCCCTTAGGGTGACTCACCCACATTTAAGCCTCTAGAGCCAGCTCCACTGTGCTGCCCAGTCAAGGCATGGGACCTCCTCTTTCAAGTTCTGCAGTCTAGGAGAGATCTCTAGAGCTCTCACCCTTAGGACTGGCTCACCTGTACCCTCTCTACCAGGGACATCTCTACTGTCCTGCCCAGAGAAGGTGCAGAGCCCACTGTGTGTTGCAGCCAGCAAGAGACAGGATCAGATCAGATCACCCGCTCTCATGATCCCAGGGGCAGCTCTCTTGACTCCTTCAGGTAATGAGGGGTAAACAGAAAGGCATCAATCCTGCACCCGTGCCATCTTACAGCAGACCAGTGGCAGAACCAGCTCTCTTGTACTCTTGCATTTGGGGCTAGATTGGCTGTACCCCCATCACCAGGTTCATCCTGGTTGTGTGGTCCAGGATAAGTGCAGGGCCTATTCTCCCTAGTGCTATAGCTGGAGGTGGGCAGGGATAGCTATCCTGAACTCATGAATGATCCTGTGGGCAGTTTTTCCAATTGCTAGAAATGACAATGGGGTTGGTGATATTGGTTCTATGCCTATGCCACACACAGAAGACAAATAACATGGTCTGCTCTCCTACACTCCTGCCCTCAAGATGGCTCACACACACTTCCCCCCATCAGGGCCAGCTCCACTGTGCTGCCTGGGCAAAGTGCAGGGCCTGCTCTCCCAAGTGCTGCCAGCAGTGAGAGATGGAGCCAGCTCTTCAAAGTACCACATTCTGTGAGGATTAGGGCCAGTTATGCACAGCCTCTGGACATCCAAATGGTCTAATCAGGGGCATCCCATGTTCTCTAGTGGCAATATGAGCCATGGACATTAACACCAACCCCTGCCACTGCCTACCTAGGGAAACAGGCACGGCCCTCTGCAGCAGCTCAGGCTGGGACCTAACCATGGACCTATGTGGCAGGGCTGACCACTCACAACAGATTACTCCTCTGCATCCTTGAGTCTCAAGTTCTTTCTCTCTTCATGTTCAGGCTGCTCTATTTCTCTTTCTCTCCCATGTGACCACCACATACTTGTACATTGTGATGACTCCAGCTGCAGGCTGGCCACATAGTTGCCAGACTCCAAATGACAACTTACATCTACAATGCGTGGTAGCAAGCCATTGTCTATGGTCCCTAGGTCTGTGGGTGGCATGGCAGTCTACAAATCTGTCTTCTTCCTTCTGCACTGTGCTATCTAGACTTGACTTGATTTAATTTTACTTTTATGAGTCCTAGGTATACCACACCTTTGGCCACTGTTGTAGTTAGGGTCTTATTGCTGTGAAGAGACACCATGACAAAGGTAACTCTTATAAAAGAAAATATTTAGTTGGGGCTGGGCTACAGTTTCAGAGGTTCAGTCAATGATCATCATAGTGGGAAGCATGGCAGCATCCAAACAAACATGGTGCTGGAAAAAGGAGCTGAAAGTTTCAAATCTTGATCCAAAGGCATCCAGGAAGGTGCAGAGTCTAATCAAAGGATGTCCCAAAGCCCACATACACAGTGACATACTTCTTCCTCCAACAAGGCCATACCTTTCCCAATAAAGTCATACCTCCTAATAAGTGCCACTCCCTAGGGCCAAGCATTCAAACACATGAATCTATGGGGGTCACATCTATTCAAACCGCCACAGTGACAAAGCCAGGCACCAAGCTAAGATGAACGAAGGACTGACATCTACTCTAGCCCTGACTGATATTAAGAACACTACCACCACCCTCCTTGCCCATTGCCAGGGCTGACCATATGGCTTTTGTTCCTTACCCTCCTGCATGCATTTGCCCCTAGACTAACCCTTGTGAATTATTTTTGTATTTAATTTAATAATAATAATATAAAATACAGCTCTAAAACTCCTAATGCAGCAGCAAGCAGTCAGATGACGCAATCGGCTCTTCTCCTCCACCTCTCAGGATTACTTCCCTTAGGATCAGCATCATTCTTACCCATACGTTTGTTCTCCGGGGGCAGGTCTCCAGAAGTAATTTACTTTTCTAGCACCTACACTGAAAGAATCTATCCTCCTGTATCAGATCCAGATTTAGACCCATACCCCACTTTGTCCTATCCCTAAGCTTATCCTATTCCAGAGACTATGCAAGAGACCAGAATATAGAGGGTTCTACCTAGTAGGGCCTATGTGTGTTTGTCTGCCTACCACCAGTTCCCATCTGACAACATGGGCTAAGATGAACGAAGGACTGACATCTACTCTAGCCCTGACTGATATTAAGAACAGACATCGGGGGAGAGAGAAATCCGGCCTACATAGGGCCACAACCCTCTTCCGGTCAGAAAAGCACCGGGGCAGCTGGGGCGCAGGGTCGACTGACACTCGCCAGCTACCCACAACACCCGCCACAGGATCTTAAGACTTCTGGTGAGTGGAGCACAGCTTCTGCTCCAATCCAATTGCGCGGGACCTGAGACTGCATTAGTTAGGGAAGCAGAAACCGGCCTGAGTAGGGCCACAGGCCTCATCCGGCCGGATCAGCACCTGGGTAGCGGGAGCGCAGGGTTGCCTGACACCCGCCAGCTACCCACGACCCCCGCCGCAGGATTTTGGGACTGCTGGTGAGTGGAACACAGCTTCTGCTCCAGTCCAATCACGCAGGACCTGAGACTGCTCTGGTTGGGGAGAGAGAAATCCGGCCTACATAGGGCCACAACCCTCTTCCGGTCAGAAAAGCACCGGGGCAGCTGGGGCGCAGGGTCGGCTGACACTCGCCAGCTACCCACAACACCCGCCACAGGATCTTAAGACTTCTGGTGAGTGGAGCACAGCTTCTGCTCCAATCCAATTGCGCGGGACCTGAGACTGCATTAGTTAGGGAAGCAGAAACCGGCCTGAGTAGGGCCACAGGCCTCATCCGGCTAGATCAGCGCCGGGGTAGCAGGAGAGCAGGGTTGCCTGACACCTGCCAGCTACCCACGACCCCCGCCTCAGGATTTTGGGACTGCTGGTGAGTGGAACACAGCTTCTGCTCCAATCTTTAAACAGTGACAACGATAACAACTAACCCCAGAGATTACCAGATGGCGAAAGGTAAACGTAATAATCTTACTAACAGAAACCAAGACCACTCACCATCATCAGAACCCAGCCCCCCCACTTCGCCCAGTCCAGGGCACCCCAACACACCGGAAAAGCTAGACACGGATTTAAAAGCATATCTCCTGATGATGATAGAGGACTTCAAGAAGGACTTTAATAACACACTTAAAGAAATGCAGGAGAACACTGATAAAAAGGCAGAAGACAATAAAGAGGAAGCACAAAAATCCCTTAAAGAATTGCAGGAGAACACTGCTAAAGAGTTACAAATCCTTAAAGAAAAACAGGATAACATAATCAAACAGGTAGAAGTCCTTACAGAAAAACAGGAAAACACATCCAAACAGATGATGGAAATGAACAAAACCATACTAGACCTAAAAAGGGAAGTAGACACAATAAAGAAAACCCAAAATGAGGCAACACTGGAGATAGAAACCCTAGGAAAGAAATCTGGAACCATAGATACGAGCATCAGCAACAGAATACAAGAGATGGAAGAGAGAATCTCAGGTGCAGAAGATTCCATAGAGAACATCGGCACAACAATCAAGGAAAATGTAAAATGCAAAAAGATCCTAACTCAAAACATCCAAGAAATACAGGACACAATGAGAAGACCAAACCTACGGATAATAGGAGTGGATGAGAATGAAGATTTTCAAATCAAAGGACCAGCAAACATCTTCAACAAAATTATAGAAGAAAACTTCCCAAATCTAAAGAAAGAGATGCCCATGAACATACAAGAAGCCTACAGAACTCCAAATAGACTGGACCAGAAAAGAAATACCTCCCGACACATTATAATCAGAACAACAAATGCTCTAAATAAAGATAGAATAATAAAAGCAGTAAGAGAAAAAGGCCAAGTAACATATAAAGGCAAGCCTATCAGAATTACACCAGATTTTTCACCAGAGACTATGAAAGCCAGAAGATCCTGGACGGATGTTATACAGACACTAAAAGAACACAAATTCCAGCCCAGGCTACTATACCCAGCCAAACTCTCAATTAACATAGATGGAGAAACCAAAGTATTCCACGACAAAACCAAATTCACACATTATCTCTCCACGAATCCAGCCCTTCAAAGGATAATAACAGAAAAAAAACAATACAAGGACAGGAACCACGCCCTAGAAACAACAAGAAGGTAATCCCTCAACAAACCTAAAAGAAGACAGCCACAAGAACAAAATGCCAACTTTAACAACAAAAATAACAGGAAACAACAATTACTTTTCCTTAATATCTCTTAATATCAATGGACTCAACTCCCCGATAAAAAGACATAGACTAACAAACTGGCTACACAAACAAGACCCAACATTTTGCTGCTTACAGGAAACTCATCTCAGAGAAAAGGATAGACACTACCTCAGAATGAAAGGCTGGAAAACAATTTTCCAAGCAAATGGCATGAAGAAACAAGCTGGAGTAGCCATTCTAATATCTGATAAGATTGACTTCCAACCCAAAGTCATTAAAAAAGACAGGGAGGGACACTTCATACTCATCAAAGGTAAAATCCTCCAAGAGGAACTATCAATCCTGAATATCTATGCTCCAAATACAAAGGCAGCCACATTCATTAAAGAAACTTTAGTAAAGCTCAAAGCACACATTGCACCTCATACAATAATAGTGGGAGACTTCAACACACCACTTTCACCAATGGACAGATCATGGAAACAGAAACTAAACTGGGACACAGTGAAACTAAGAGAAATTATGAATCAAATGGATCTGGCAGATATCTACAGAACATTCTATCCTAAAACAAAAGGATATACCTTCTTCTCAGCACCTCATGGTACCTTCTCCAAAATTGACCACATAATTGGTCACAAAGCAGGCCTCAACAGATACAAAAATATTGAAATTGTCCCATGCATCCTATCAGATCACCATGGACTAAGGCTGATCTTCAATAACAAAATAAATAATAGAAAGCCAACCTTCACGTGGAAACTGAACAACACTCTTCTCAATGATACCTTGGTCAAGGAAGGAATAAAGAAAGACATTAAGGACTTTTTAGAGTTCAATGAAAATGAAGCCACAACATACCCAAACTTATGGGACGCAATGAAAGCATTTCTAAGAGGAAAACTCATAGCTCTGAGTGCCTCCAAAAGGAAACTAGAGAGAGCACACATTAGCAGCTTGACAACACACCCAAAAGCACTAGAACAAAAGGAAGCAAATTCACCCAAGAGGAGTAGACGGCAGGAAATAATCAAACTCAGGGGTGAAATCAACCAAGTGGAAACAAGAAAAACTATTCAAAGAATCAACCAATCAAGGAGCTGGTTCTTTGAGAAAATCAACAAGATAGATAAACCCTTAGCCAGACTCACTAGAGGGCACAGGGAAAGCATCCTAATTAACAAAATCAGAAATGAAAAAGGAGACATAACAACAGATCCTGAAGACATCCAAAACACCATCAGATCCTTCTACCAAAGGCTATACTCAACAAAACTGGAGAACCTGGATGAAATGGAGAAGTTCCTAGACAGATACCAGGTACCAAAGTTGAATCAAGATCAGGTTAATGATCTAAACAGCCCTATATCCCCCAAAGAAATAGAAGCAGTCATTAATAGTCTCTCAACTAAAAAAAGCCCAGGACCAGATGGGTTTAGTGCAGAGTTCTATCAGACCTTCAAAGAAGATCTAATCCCAGTTCTTCACAAACTATTCAACAAAATAGAAACAGAAGGTACTCTACCAAACTCATTCTATGAAGCCACAATTACTCTGATACCTAAACCACAAAAAGACCCAACAAAGATAGAAAATTTCAGACCAATATCCCTTATGAATATTGATGCAAAAATCCTCAATAAAGTTCTTGCTAACCGAATCCAAGAACACATCAAAACAATCATCCATCCTGACCAAGTAGGCTTCATCCCAGGGATGCAGGGATGGTTCAATATACGGAAATCCATCAACGTAATCCAGTATATAAACAAACTCAAAGACAAAAACCACATGGTCATCTCCTTAGATGCGGAAAAAGCATTTGACAAGATCCAACACCCATTCATGATAAAAGTCTTGGAAAGATCAGGAATTCAAGGCCCATACCTAAACATGATAAAAGCAATCTACAGCAAACCAGTAGCCAACATCAAAGTAAATGGTCAGAAGCTTGAAGCAATCCCTCTAAAATCAGGGACTAGACAAGGCTGTCCACTTTCTCCATACCTATTCAACATTGTACTTGAAGTCCTAGCTAGAGCAATTCGACAACAAAAGGAGATCAAAGGGATACAAATTGGAAAAGATGAAGTCAAAATATCACTTTTACAGATGATATGATAGTATATATAAGTGACCCTAAAAATTCCACCAGAGAACTCCTAAGCCTGATAAACAGCTTCGGTGAAGTAGCTGGATATAAAATTAACTCAAACAAATCAATGGCCTTTCTCTACACAAAGAATAAACAGGCTGAGAAAGAAATTAGGGAAACAACACCCTTCTCAATAGTCACAAATAATATAAAATATCTTGGCATGACTCTAACTAAGGAAGTGAAAGATCTGTATAATAAAAACTTCAAGTCTCTGAAGAAAGAAATTATAGAAGATCTCAGAAGATGGAAAGATCTCCCATGCTCATGGATTGGCAGGATCAACATTGTAAAAATGGCTATCTTGCCAAAAGCAATCTACAGATTCAATGCAATCCCCATCAAAATTCCAAATCAATTCTTCAACGAATTAGAAAGTGCAATCTGCAAATTCATCTGGAATAACAAAAAACCTAGGATAGCAAAAACTCTTCTCAAGGATAAAAGAACCTCTGGTGGAATCACCATGCCGGACCTAAAGCTCTACTACAGAGCAATTGTGATAAAAAACTGCATGGTACTGGTATAGTGACAGACAAATAGACCAATGGAATAGAATTGAAGACCCAGAAATGAACCCACACACCTATGGTCACTTGATCTTCGACAAGGGAGCTAAAAACATCCAGTGGAAGAAAGACAGCATTTTCAACAAATGGTGCTGGCACAACTGGTTGTTAACATGTAGAAGAATGCGAATCGATCCATTCCTATCTCCTTGTACTAAGGTCAAGTCTAAGTGGATCAAGGAACTTCACATAAAACCAGAGACACTGAAACTTATAGAGGAGAAAGTGGGGAAAAGCCTTGAAGATATGGGCACAGGGGAAAAATTCCTGAATAGAACAGTAATGGCTTGTGCTGTAAGATCGAGAATTGACAAGTGGGACCTCATGAAACTACAAAGCTTCTGCAAGGCTAAAGACACCATCAATAAGACAAAAAAACCACCAACAGATTGGGAAAGGATCTTCACCTATCCTAAATCAGATAAGGGACTAATATCCAATATATATAAAGAACTCAAGAAGGTGGACTCCAGAAAGTCAAATAACCCCATTAAAAAATGGGGCTCAGAACTGAACAAAGAATTCTCACCTGAGGAATACCGAATGCCAGAGAAGCACCTGAAAAAATGTTCAACATCCTTAATCATCAGGGAAATGCAAATCAAAACAACCCTGAGATTCCACCTCACACCAGTCAGAATGGCTAAGATCAAAAATTCAGGTGACAGCAGATGCTAGCGAGGATGTGGAGAAAGAGGAACACTCCTCCATTGTTGGTGGGATTGCAAGCTTGTACAACCACTCTGGAATTCAGTCTGGCGGTTCCTCAGAAAATTGGACATAGTACTACCGGAGGATCCAGCAATACCTCTCCTGGGCATATATCCAGAAGATGTCCCAACCGGTAAAAAGGACACATGCTCCACTATGTTCATAGCAGCCCTATTTATAATAGCTAGAAGCTGGAAAGAACCCAGATGTCCCTCAACAGAGGAATGGATACAGAAATTATGGTACATTTACACAATGGAGTACTACTCAGCTATTAAAAAGAATGAATTTATGAAATTCCTAGCCAAATGGATGGACCTGGAGGGCATCATCTTGAGTGAAGTAACACAATCACAAAAGAACTCACACAATATGTATTCACTGATAAGTGGATATTAGCCCAAAACTTAGGATACCCAAGATATAAGATACAATTTGCTAAACGCATGAAACTCAAGAAGAATGAAGACCAAAGTGTGGACACTGTGCACCTTCTTAGAATTGGGAACAAAACACCCAGGGAAGGAGTTACAGAGACAAAGTTCGTAGCTGTGATGAAAGGATGGACCATTTAGAGACTGCCGTATCCAGGGATCCATCCCATAATCAGCTTCTAAATGCTGACACCATTGCATACACTAGCAAGATTTTGCTGAAAGGACCCAAATATAGCTGTCTCTTGTGAGACGATGCCGGGGCCTAGCAAACACAGGAGTGGATGTTCACAGTCAGCTATTGGATGTATCACAGGGCTCCCAATGGAGAAGCTAGAGAAAGTACCCAAGGAGCTAAAGGGATCTGCAACCCTATTGTTGGAACAACATGATGTACTAACCAGAACCCCGGAGCTCTTGTCTCTAGCTGCATATGTATCGAAAGATGGCCTAGTCGGCCATCAATGGAAAGAGAGGCCCATTGGACTTGCAAACTTTATATGCCCCAATATAGGGGAATGCCAGGGCCAAAAGAATGGGAATGGGTAGGTAGGGAAGTGGGGGGCGCTATGGGGGACTTTTGGGATAGCATTGGAAATGTAATTGAGGAAAATATGTAATAAAAATATTAAAAATCAAAAAAAAAAAAAGAACAGACATCAAGTAGAGACATCAAGTAGAGAAGGAATAACTTCTAGAAAAAAAAAATGGGATGGCATCTCCAGAAGAGAGAACAAAAGCAGAGCTTAATCACATAATCAGAGACTGCTGTAGTCTAGATCTAGAAAAAGCTTGGAGAAGTCGGTAAGACTAAGTTCTAAAAGGAACTGGGAAACAATGAAGAGATCTAGCAACAGGGTGTGATGAGGAAGTCAATACAGTGAACTCCAGAAAAAAGTAGACATTCATATGAAGGAGGAGGGACAACATGAGTGGAGACACAAAGGGAACACAGAAATGGCCTTGTTTTGTTATTGTTTGCTTTGTCTCTTGTTTTTTCTTGTTTTGGCTGATGATCATAACTCTATTATTAGAGATTACAGACTTAATCAGTTTTTAATAAAATAAATATGTTATTCAATATGTTATGCATTGATATTTTTTAAGATAGGTATGGGTGGCACCCGCCTGTAATCCCAGTACTCAGGAGGTAGAAGCAAGAGGATCCAGAGTTTAAGACCATCCTCAACTACATAGTAAGTCTGAGACCAGTCTGAGTTACATGAGACCCTATTCTTAAAAATCCACTTCTTTAAAAAGGAAAGCTTTCTTGCCAAACAAAAATACTTGAATCTTCACTGTCTCCACACTCAATGGACTTATTACAAAGTCATCCAAAATCAATTAGACTTTCAATATTTTTCTGGGAAATATGAGATAAATGTACCCCTTCTTTCTCCTAAAGACACATTGGCTGAGACAATAACACCCTTAGCTGTTACCTTCACAACTTGAGTAAATCCTCTTCTTGGTAATGTGCAAATGGGGCATATGGGTGTATCACCCACAGTGACTTTAAAGGATACAAATTGTTAGACCCCCACCAGCCCTCCTAAATGACACCTACCTAGTCTGGGTCATTATGGATGGGATCTAAATCTCCCAGTGATGTCTTCTCTCTGACTTTGTCTCCTTACTCTCCCATGGATCACACAATTCCTACCATACTGCTCTCCACCATTTTTATCATGTTGCTTATCTCTGTTTAACAACTTATCCCCTAAATTCATCTCTTAAACTGAAGAGTCTCTCCTATTTTATATTTCCCTTAGGTGCAGCTTCTTTTGGATAGTATCTGGCACATGCAAGGTGCACAATAATTTTTTTGTTGAGAGGAGTGATTTGAAGTGACATCACAATATTTCCTTGTAAAACCTTGGGTTCATTTGGGTACTGCTTTGTATTAAACCAAGTAGCCATTCGTGTGTGTGTGTGTGTGTGTGTGTGTCCTCTCTATCTGATAAATATATGTTCTCACCCTAAATGAAAATATTGCCTTTAATAGTTTGTGTCAAGAAGGACTTGCTTTTCAGATGGGCCTCTCTGACAGAGACCTGGAAATGAGTGTTCTTACATAAGTGATTTATTAAAGAAGTGTTCTCAAGAGAAAATGGTAAGGAAATGAGGTAAGCAAAACTGGGAATCAGAAATGTTCAAGGGTGGGATCGGAAAAAGTCTAGCCTAGACTTCACTCCTCTGAGAGATCAGGAGCATGAGTTACAGCCTCAGAATGTCCCTCTTCGAGACCCTGGAATCTAGCTCTCAACTCCCAAGTCACCCATTGACTCAGTGAAGGATAGACAGATCACTGCCAGCGAACAAGAGGCAGTTCCTTGGAGGAGGTGACAGTGATGAGTCACTAGAAACACATAAACCATGAAGTTCCATGTGGGAGCCTAAGATCCCAAGCTTGGTCAGTGTCCACTATAATTGTAAGAAACAAGCCCCTGGTACGAGCCAGATTCAGACAGGATGTACTGAAATTGCTGTTGAGCACCTTTAAAGGTTACTCCCACTAAAACCAAATCTATGATATAATCACAGCATAGGGTTCTGTACTAAGCATTGAAAAGAAGGAGCTTTCCTGTACCAATCTATTCAGTATCTCAGCCACCTTCCAATTTGTGGGTCATAGAATTTATGTTTCTCACTGTTAGTTTATCATGTAAAGTATGTCTGTTCTTTCAGTGGAGAAACGAAGCACTTAGGCTAGTGTCCACTGATAGAAAGGGAAATGTTTACCTCACAGCTACCAGTGCCCCTAGCATTATAAATATCCAATAAATACCTATTTAGTGGATGAAGAAATAATTGCTACACAAAGGCCAATTTTACTTAGCAGATGATAAAAATTTATAAGTTGACTACAGGCAAATCTAACTCCCACTCCAAGATATTTAGAAATAGAAATCATAGAACTTTATCATTTACCCTGTAGTGGTCCATTGGGATGTGTGCCAGCTTGGAAGAACTTCTTGCTTAGTGAGATATGGGTAAACATAAGCCAAAACTCATTTAGTGCTAATTCTCTTTTCAAGAAAATTGAAGTGAATTTGCTACAACTCACCAGAAAGCATTTTCTTTTTTAATAAAAAATATTTTGTATCTATCCTTTAATACTTTCACTTATGTGTATGTGATGATCTGAATAAAAATACCCCCTTAGGCTCATATATTCAATGCTTAGTCATTAGGTAGTGGCTTGAGAAGAATTAGAATATTAGGAGGTATGGCCTTGTTGCAAGAAGTGTGTCACTGACATGGGCTTTGAGATTTCAAAAGCCCCTACCAGGCCCAGTTTCTCTCTCTCTCTCTCTCTCTCTCTCTCTCTCTCTCTCTCTCTCTCTCTCTCTCTCTCTCTCTCTCTCTCTCTCTCTCTCTCTCTCTCTCTCCTCCCAAAATCAGAGTGTACCTTACAATTACTGCTCCAGAACCATGCTTGCCCACTGTGATTTCTGTCATGATGATGATGGACTGACCCTCTGAAGCGATAATCAAGACCCCAGTAAAAAAGAATTGCCTTGTCCACGGTGTCACTTCACAGCAAGAGAACAGTGACTAATAACAGACAGAATATATTTTGATCATATTCATCCCTCCTTCAATTCCTCCCTCAACCCAATCCCTGTCCCAACTTTATGATCTTTTTCTCTTTAATTTTTAAAAACTTCTGTCTATGTATGTATGTGTGAATGTGGGGATGCATAGGACATGGCATGTGTATGATCAGAGGACAACTTTAGTCAGTTCAGGATGCAGGTCATTGGGCTTCTGCAGCAAGCATCTTTACCCACTGAGTAGCATTTCTCCAGCCCAGAAAATACTTTCAATAGAGAGAACGAACATCTGACTTCACCAAGGATGAAGATGGAGAAGATACCTGGAGACGAAATTCAGCCAAAACCCCTCTTGTTGCAAAGCAAAGAGCCTTCTCATCTGGTTCCATGGCTTTACCTGGGAGACAACATTAAGCAGATACCTTCCTGCTCCTCTTTCCCACTTGAACACAAGAGCACACCTCAAGTCTTCTGACCCTGCAAGAACAAATGTGCACTGCTCAGCTGAGGAGCAGCAGTATTACTAATTAATGGGGATAGTTAAAGTTTTGGCTTTAGTTTTTGTACTATTTGAATTCTCTATTTGAATTGTGCAGATGTGAGCTAGCCACCAACTCCAACAAGTAATAGCAATACCTCTCTTTCTTAGGGAACATTTCCTAGGTCTTTCATTTATTTTTCCTCCTTACCAATTTATAATGCATACATATAAAGTGTCTGACTGTAAAGCTTAAAGAGTTTTCACAAACAAAATAAGCAAACTGAAAGTGTCTATTTGCCACAGCAGGAGGCTTCCTGGTGTTTTTGTCTAATAACTGCACACACACACACACACACACACACACACACACACCGAGAGTAAAACTCTCCTGACCTCTAACCTCATAGATTAGTTTAGTCTTGTTTTGTCCTTTAAATGAATGGACTCACACTGTGTGAATTCCTTTGTGCTTGGCTTCATTTGCGCAACATTTATTTGTTGAGCTTCATCCGTGTCACTGAATCTGGTTGTAAATCATTTGTTCTAATTGCTGTATATTATTCCATTGTGTAAAAATGCCATGATTTATTTATCCTTTCTACTGTCGATGAGCATTGGTGTTGTTTCCAGGATTTGGCTATTATGAAAAATATTACTATAAACATTTTTGTACCCATATTTGGTATGTTTCTTTGAGGTATTCACCTAGCAGTGCAAATTCTGGATCATAGTGTGAGCCTATGTCCATTGCAATTGATAACGACAAACACCTCAGAACTTTCACATCTGATCCCCATCCCTTGCATTTGTTGCTTGTGATTTTCACCCTCCAACCTTGGCCATATTAACAAGGAACTTGTATTGAACTAACTAGTTTCAGTCACTCTTGCTGGCAGCAGGGCCCTGAATCCTGTTAACTCCATGGGATCCCCGAAGTACTTTCACTCCTGTGGGTGCTCTGAATATATCATCTCCATTCCAGAGAGGACCTTTAAAAGGCAAATGTGGAGCAATTCCTTTCTGTAGGTGGTGCAGGGTCCCAGGATAGACAGTTGATAGCACTTGGAAACAGTTTTTGGTTTGGGTGTTGGTTTCCACAGAGTCAAAGGCAACTACAAAGAGGCCTTTGCATGAAACAGATTGGATGACCCCGCTCCCACTTTCCACATGCACCACAGCACAAGTCCCACAAGGCTCATTAGAACAGAGATTGGCTGTCACTCCCTTCATCCCATTGCATAGCCAACTTGATAGTAAGTAGAGTGTAAATCACAGCTCTGTGGGTCTCTGAAAATCTATCTTTTATTGCTAAACTCTCTGTTCTGAGGGGATGAGAGGGGGATGGAGAAATCCTGTCACACTTTGAGAGTCCACAAACAAGTTCCAGACAACAGTGTCTACCCTAGCCAAAGCTGAGGTTCAGTATTTAACAAGCTCATTGGGATGAAGGTTTGTTACTGTACTTGACTGGTTAGCTCCTTGAAGTTACTGTTGGATACCTCAGGATGGAGTCCTCAAACCTCAGCATTCTTATAAAGGGCTCACAGATACAGGAAAAGGGACAGTCCTGACTGACCATAGCCTCAGAATGATGCTACTTGAATGAGCATTCATATATTGACCTTTAATGGGAAGCCCTCCATAAACATATAAACAAGATCTTTTTGACAAGAGAAGTTTCTTTCACTGATTCGAGAAGTCTTGAGATTAAGTCAAGTCCCTTCCAAAACTATGACATCACAATTTTGATGGCTTTTCTAATGAACATGAAATTAAGAGAAAGGAGAGAATAACCCCTTGACCTATCAAAATTGTCACTTCTGAAGATACCATCATTTCCTTAGCATTAGTCTGATAAACATACACATACAAGATTTCCATTTTTAGGACATGTTTTCAGTTTTCCTAAGATCCATCAGATTGGTGTGTTTGTGAGCCATTTTCTGAAAGGAACGTATTTGCACGCAGAGAGAAGAATAGTAAATTAAAAACAAAACAAACAAAAACAACAACAAAAACAACCTTTCACAAAACAATAACACCAAATTGAAACTTTCTAGAAATATGTTAGACTTAACACTTGCTATTCTTTATTCTTCACCATAGTAGCATTTTATTCTATTTCTTATTCTGTTATTATAT
The DNA here is from genome assembly GCF_978045245.1 of Mus caroli. NCBI lineage: Eukaryota > Metazoa > Chordata > Mammalia > Rodentia > Muridae > Mus > Mus caroli. The sequence continues at coordinate 156,634,689 of NW_028227256.1, forward strand.
TGAAAACATAAATAATGCAATTGGCATCTTCCTTCAGTCCCCATGCCTTTGAAAAGTAACTTAAATTTCTTGCCTCCTCTGTTGTTAACCAGAGTAACAACTAGACATCCTGGTTAAACTTTTACCTACTCCTAAGTCTGTTTGTCTTTAATAATAGAATGTTTATAGCTCACAGAATTTAGTGAGTACATCAGAGAAAACCCTTTAAATCCAAGATACCCACCTAAATGACCTCAAATAGACCTCATTTCTCATTATAATACCACTTAATGCCAAGTGCTACACACCTCGGTGTCATGACAGTTGATAATTGCCATGACATGAACAGAAAACTATAAAGAACAAAAAGAGTCCTCACCATATTTCTTTCAAAATCCTCAACCATGCCTATAAAATATATGACTATTTTTTCCAGTACACCCTCACTTTCTGGCCACTTCATTCATTTCTCCTATCTGTTACTTTTCTACCCCAGTAGATGGCCAAGTTGGTTCATGGGTTTTCAAGCCAGGACTGTTCACTTTTCTCTGGACAGTCAATGAATGGCCTTACCAATTAACTTCTCACTTTGCTCTTCCTTCCTGGCTTTTTGACAGCAACAATGAAGGAGCAAGGCTCTCTTTCCTGGGGGTTTCTTTCCTATGGTAGAATGATAGGCAGGAGAGAAGGAAGGTTATTTTTATCAGACTCTTCCATTCACTCCCAAAAACATTTCCTTTCCTGTTGCAATTGCCTCTCCTAACTAATTTTTCTACCTGAAGTAAGTCCATCTTCTTTGTGTCTTGTCTGTCTCTTCTTATATCTTGTTTGAAGATCAAATAGTCTGTTGTCTTTTACCTTCCTATTTCTACACACTTCCTGTTCATAAATTATCCTGCAGAACATTGATCCTGAGTCTCCTCCAGCTCTTTTGGAGAACAAAGACTAGACTTGTTACCCAACATCATGTGGGGTATACAAATTCTCCTTAGAATTCAAATGTGGTAGAAATATGCTGTATATACCAAGAAAAATCTGGAAAGAATCATTATAATTTCATAGCACAGCCTTCCTCCAAGGTTCTTTCAGCCTGTTTTCTTTGCTGAAACTAAAGGCACCAGGGCCATTTACTGTTTACATCTTCACAGGAACAATGACAAAGGCAGGTGAAGTAAGTTGACCAACCAGGCACCAGAAAAGTGAAAGCTCATGTCACCATCCCTCCTGAATTGAACTCATTTTCAACCAAAATTCTTCAATGCAGTAGGCACATTCCATGGATATTTCATATGACCACAAAATATGATAGTTTACACTCCAATGTATGCTTTACAAAGACATTCAAAAAATGTTCATTCTTGAACCTCACAATAATGCTGAATGGGGGTAGGGCAGAAATAGCAGGGCTGTTACAATATGGAGGAGAAGAGGCCTACTCTTATGTGGACCATGCTAAGCTTCTGGGTCCTAGTTTGTTTTTGTCCATGCTTTTAAAAGGGGGAGTTAATAAATAAATAGATAGAAGTGTGTTTATTAAATAAGCATGTCATACACTTGAAATTGTATCACTAGATATATATTTCTTCAAGTTAAGTATTATATTTCTAGATATAAAATGTAAAGCTGTGAGTTAACCATAGCATAAATAGCAGAGGTCATCTTTCATGGGAAACAAAGAAAATAGATACAGAGGTAAGCTGCCTGAGGTCCCAAATCAGATGATTGTTGAAATGTTAGGGAAAACAATATCCTTAAAGAAGTATATATATATGCCTTGTCCTTGTGACTTGCTAGTATGTGATCTTGAACAAATTATTTTGTACAACAGCTTTTACATCTGTACAAAAACACACTATCCAAGTGTTATAAAAGGGTTGAAACAGTAAAGCTGGTGTGCCCTGGAAACTATGAAAATGACAGTTAATTTGCTAAGGCTTTTTAATATTTCTATACTTCAAGCAGGAGATTATGAAAAAGTTGAGAGTCTTGAAAGAAGAAAAGAGAAAACAGAGAAAACAGGGAAAACCCATTTCCTATTGTGGTGCTTTGCATGAGAATGGCTCTCCATAGGCTCATGGAATTGAATGCTTGGTCCCCAGATGATGGAAGTATTTGGGAAGTATTAGGAGCTGGGACTTTGTTGGAGGAGTCCTGTCACTGGGACCTGGCTTCTTCATTCACATGAACTCTCTACTTTGTGCTGAAGGAGTGAGATGTGAACTCTCAGCTTCTGCCTGCCTGCTGCCATGCTCAAGGCCATTATGGTCATGGACTCACGTTCTCAGACAATATTCCCTCAATCAGCTTCCTTCCCTAAACCATGTTGGCCATGGTATCTTATCACAGCAACAGAGAAGGAGCCTAGACATTCCCCAACATAAAATAAGCTTTTTCCAAGATACAAAATTCATGAGTAAATTTGGGAAGCCAAAGGAATGTTTGCTCAGTTGTTGGGTGAAAGATGGGTCAGGATCCAAACTCTTTTGTGCATATTCACAGCCAATCCCCCTGCCCATTCTTTTGGATGTCCCATACTGTCAAATCGGTCTTCAGATTACTTTATTCAGGCTTTCTTTGCAGAACTGAATGAGAAAACAAACAGAAAACAAAGAAGGAGTAGGATCCTACTTCACTTCATTGTCACCTAAATGGGTCCTTTTTCCAGCTTCTTCCTAAAATTCTGCCAGAAACAAACAAACAAACATGTATTGTCCATATATATAAGCAAAAGGAACTATAAGAAAGGAGAAGTGGGAGCTGGATAATTCAGGTCATGGAGACAATAGGTTCTTTCAAGAAAGAAATTCTTTTTTTTAAGCCATATTTATTTAAGAGTCTGTACAATGACATAAAACTAGAGTCCCTTTCTTTAAACATAAACAGATGTATAATGTCCACCAGCCCGCCAATGCAATAATAAAGCTCAAGTACCTAAAGGCAGAATGTGGCTGGATGTTCTTGAGAAATTATTATTTTAAAAGTCCCCATTGTTCAAAGTGCTATAGTAAAGATAATCAAATTCATTCTTTCAATTAACAAACATGTACTTAATGTCTCCTCAGAGCCCAGAGACTGCAGGGAGTGTTCACTGCCAGGGTATTCACTGAAGTAGAAGACCTGGACACTGGGCTAGTAGAAGACAACAAGATAATAAAAATGTAATAGTATTGTGGTAAAGGGGGAGAGGAAGGGAGGGAGGAATTGAGGAAAGAAAATAAGAAGGAAAAAATAGGTAATAAAAATATATCTTTAAAACGATGCCTAAATTTACCTGAGGAATTCTAGACTGGTTTTAGTGTATGATAGAAGATGATTAATTGTGACATTAGTGATGATTAATATTATTGATGAGTCTGAGATGCTGTATGGATATGAACAACCTAGACTCAGTACATCAAAATTATCCCTTCTGAAATTATATGCTTCTCCCATGGTGGGAGAGACCAGAAACAGGCCAAGAAAACTTTGGGAAGTGATTTTTCAATCATAGTAAGGTCAGTGTAAAACAAGACCTCCAACAAACTGCAAGAGAATCAAACTATACCTTGCTAATAATTGAACGTCCATGGGATTGTGATGTTTTTAGAGAGACATTTAAAATGTGAGACTATTAGAACTAGAGAAGACAAGGGCAGACATGTAGCTGATCACCCCACTTCTTTCTGAAACATCCCCCTATGCACCCCTGTGTACTCTATTGGTTAGCAAATTGAAGGTCAGAGCTATGTTTCCCTGATTATATACCACTAGACCTTAGAGCAGCAGTTTTCAACCTGTGGGTCACAACCACTTTGGAGGTATGTGTACATTATATATCCTACATATGAGATATTTACGTTACAAATCATAACAGTAGCAAAGTTACAGTTATGAAGTAACGATGAAATAATTTTATGGTTGGGTCACCACAACATGAGGAACTGTATTAAAGGGTCACAGCACTTGGAAGGTTGAGAAGCACTGCCTAGAGTACGCCAACAAGAATCATGAGCTTAGTAATGTTTGCTAGGAGAAGAAACCAAGCAACTAGTCATTCTATTTGTTGTAAAGATAGATTTGAGCCCGTGGGTTTTGAAGCAGATCTTTGACCCTCAGTCCACTCTGCTCACCGTTCATACCAGCAATCAGTCCCCAACCAACAGTGAGGGCAGAGAATGTTTTAAATACACATTGCTTTCTCACAGCTCCCCTTGGGTACAGCAACTTCATATGCATGCCAAAAATCAGAATGTAGAAAGTTGAGGCATCATTTTTAAATATCTTTAGATGTTGATCATTGAAATCTTCAATATTACATTTGATTGTCCAAGATTTCAAGTCCCCCCACACCACCACCACCCCTCTCTGCATGTGTTTTCTCAGATGTACAGGTGCAAGTTCACATGTGTACATTTAGAGACCACAGGCCAACCTTAGATGTCATTTTTCATGAACCATCTACCTGTTTCATTTTTGTGGGTTTTGTTTTGTTGGTGATGGTGATGTTTTTTTCTTGTTGTTTTGTTTTGCTTGGTTGGTTGGTTAGTTAGTTTGATTTGTTTTTTGTTTTTTATATTTTGTTTTTTGAGACAAGGTGTCTCACTGGCATAAACCTTTGTTGATTCTGTTAAGTAGTGGGCCACTGAGGCTCAGAGAGCTGCCTGTTTTGGTTCCCTCTCCACTGCTGGTATTACAACATTCTCACCAGGGAATTTTAAAGATAGAGAGTGAGCCCAGGTTTTTATGTAGTTTTTAGGAATCAAACTCAGGTTATAAGCATTTTTACTGACTAAGCCATCTCCCTAGTCCCATTATCCCAAGATTCTATAAATGCTCAAGGCAACTGAATAACTTATAGAGAAGATTAAGGCAGACCACTGTCCCATGTTCTTACCACTTTCCACTGTAAATTATTAACAGAATTGTATTGTAGTACAAAAAAGCACTATTATCCTTTAGATCATACTTAAGTGGTACTTTCTCCACTGAATTAGTGAGCAACCTTGTCCACACATAGCTGTGCATCCCACTGATTTATTTGTCCCTTCAAGCAGTAGAGCATCTTACTCTTGATCTAGTAAATGTTTTTAAAGTTTATTTATTTATTTTATGTATATGAGTAGTACACTGTCACTGTCTTTAGACACACCAAAAGAGGGTATCAGATCCCATGAGAGATGGTGTGAGCAACAAAGTGATTGCTGGGAATTGAACTCAGGACTTCTGGAAGAGCAGTCAGTGCTCTTAACCACTGAGCCATCTCTCCAGCCCCTGGTCTAGTAATTTTTTTTATTAATGTATATATTTTATTAAAGTTATTAATGTTGTTATTACTATCATTATTATTATTGTGCACCTGTGTGTTTGTGTGTGTGTGTGTGTGTGTGTTATGTAGTGGATATATGCACATGCCATGGCATATGTATGTCAGGACAACTTTGTGGAATCAATTTACTCTTTCCACCTTTATGTGGATTCTAGGGAGGAAATCAGGTCACCAGGCTGAGCAGCCCATTCTTTTACCCACTGAGCCATCTCACTGGCACTATTGTTGCATATCTTGTATTGTGTGTTGACAATGATGGTGGTAATTTTTATTTTCATTCTAATTGATTGCATTTGACATTAAGGACTGTGTATAGAAAGGTAAGGTGGTATGGTGCCCCCAAGCTTCAAAGGGTTTTCCAAGGAAACAAAGTCAACTAGGGATAAGTGTACTCTCCACAGTCTTTCTTCTAATCTACATGGAGCAGGGCTATTATTCTGATTTTGCCAATAGGAAAAACAAGCCTTTTGATTAGCCACATTCATCTAGTTAATGAGTGATGCAGCTACGACTCTGGTTGATGACTTCAGACTCCATGTTGACTTGAAATGTTGCCTGACAAGAGAAAGCACAAAAGTTAACCAGCAAAATCCAGCTCAGACTAACTGAATGTTCCTGGTGATTAAACAGAAACTCTAGACTCAAGGAAATTGCACGAACTATTTTTGAAAATAGAATTCTTTACTTGAAACTCACTCTTCATATGGGGGTAGCATGTTTCAAACCCAAAAAAGTGTAGATTTCAATCATTCGTAGCTTAGCAAGAAGAGAAAACAACTAAAAGTAATTGAGGATTGTACTGCCTATTTTTGTGTCAACTTGACACAGCTGGAGTTATCACAGAGAAAGCTTCAGTTGAGGAAATGCCTCCAAGAGATCCAACTGTAAGGCATTTTCTCAATTAGTGATCAAGGGGGAATAGGCCCCTTGTGGGTAGTGCCATCTCTGGGCTGGTAGTCTTGGGTTCTATAAAGAGAGCAGACTGAGCACGCCAGGGGAGGCAAGCCAGTAAAGAACATCCCTCCATGGCCTCTGTATCAGCTCCTGCTCCCTGACCTGTCTGAGTTCCAGTCCTGACTTCCTTTGGTGATGAAAAGCAGCATGGAAGTGTAAGCTGAATAAACCCTTTCCTCCCCAACTTGCTTCTTGGTCATAATGTTTGTGCAGGAATAGAAACCCTGACTAAGACAAGGATCAAGCAAGTAAAACAAAATTTTAACATTAGTTTATGTGTGAATAGATTTATAAAAATAAAATGAGGAGCACCCCTTACAAGATTACTAGCATTCATTTGTCAGGATTTTTCTAACATTAAACTATAAGTGCATGCTACTGAAAATTCAGTACTTCCAATTATAGCTATACCTTTTGGAGTATGCAACTGGCTACAGAGGGACGCAGTATGCTGACCTGAAGGGGTGAGCTGCAAAAATTTTTACAACTTGGTTCTTTAGTTTTTATAGGTAAATTTATATTTAAATCATAAAGTTACCCGGCTGCTGTCATCCTGTGATCCATTCGTGAACATATAATCTGATAGTCTCACCCAATAAGCAGACAGTTTGCAAGAACATCTCCGAGCAAAATTCATTTTTTGCTTTGATTCATCAGAGATGTCAAGGCATCTCCTAAAAGAATGTCAACTATTCCAGAATTATTCAGACCTCAAGTATTCAGTTTGTCCAGAAAATAATAAGCAACTGGCATTAAAAATACAGACGTCTACATATGACTCAAGTGCACATTTTACAATCAAGCAAATATGCTCTCCCAACTACATCCAGACGGTATTAATAATAAAACATCATTGCTTTAATTAAATGTATTGTTTATGACTGAGTTATCAGGTAGATATAGATAAATATGTAATATGCAAATGAAGCAGGGAGTTTTAAGATAAAGGCTATGGCTTTTCCTGTGACAGAATGCATTATTTAATAAAAGGCATTAGGTAGCATTGGTAATAACTATGAAACAAGTAAAAATATCCTGAGAAATGTCACAGCTTTCTAAGAGTCATTTGATCCCATTAGCTACAATCAGATGGCCTCCAGCCACGTGAAAAATACCACTCTTATGTCTAGACTGAATTGGTGGTGACATTAATATTTGCTTGCTTGGAAAACATCAAAAAAATCTTCTGAGAGTTCAGACTCTACTTAAAAATCAGTGTTCTTGGGGCTGGAGAGATGGCTCAGCAATTAAGAGCACTGTTGCTCTTACACAGGGTGCACATTCAGTTGCCAGTACATACATGATAACTTATAACCATCTATAAATATGATGCCCTCTTTTGACCTCCACATTCATTTGTGTGATATTATGATGAAGAGTGGTGTATGGGAGAAATGGTTTATTTTAGCTCAAATTCCAGGTTCTAGTCCATCATGTTGAGGAAGTCAATGCAGGAACTTCCATAGACACCCACTGTGCTGGCGAGTTTTGTGTCTCCATGAGATGAAACTGTGAGGAAGACTATAAAGAAATTTCTTGATTAGTGATTAATGGGGGAGGGCCCAGCTCACTGTGGGTGGAGTCACTCCTGGGCTGGTGGTCCTGGGTTCTATAAGTAAGTAGGCTGAGCAAGGCAGAATTCAGTTCCCCTCCTTGACCTCTACTTCAGCTCCTGCCTCCAGGTTCCTGCCCGGTTTGAGTTCCTGTCTTGAGATCCTTTGATGATGAACAGTGATGTGGAAGTGTAAGCCAAATAAACACTTTCCTGCCCAACTTGCTTTGGTTGTGATGTTTTATCATGACAATAATAAGTCTAACTAAGACACTCATTTGCACAGTCAAAAGCAGAGAGAGAATAAATGCATGTATACACAGTATTCAGCATATTTTTTAGAAAAATTGCATACCTTTTGGGATTCGTGCCTAGAGAACAGTGTCTCTCACAATAGGCTGACGTAAGTAAACTGCCTCTTCCAACAACAATTAAAGTAGTGGTGTCTCTCACAGACATTCCCATAGTCCAACCTACTCTAGACAATCCAAAATTGAGAATCGTTTTTAAAGATGATTCTAGCTGTCAACTTGATCAAAACTAACCACCACACTATTATACTTCTCTTTTCTCTTCTCTTCTCTTCTCTTCTCTTCTCTTCTCTTCTCTTCTCTTCTCTTCTCTTCTCTTCTCTTCTCTTCTCTTCTCTTCTCTTCTCTCCTCTCCCCTCCCCTCCCCTCCCCTCCCCTCCCCTCCCCTCCCCTCCCCTCCCCTCCCCTCCCCTCCCCTCCCCTCCCTTCCCTTCCCTTCCCTTCTCTTCTTTTCCCTTCCCTTCTTCTCTCCTCTCTTCTCACATCCCTTTCTATTTCTGTCAAGCCTTTAGGCTCTCAGTTGTGTCTTGTCCTAATGTATGATATCTGACTTCTCTGAATTTCTTCCCCCTTGACTGTATTTATCCCACTGCCTTATCATAACTTATGGTGTTGCTACACATGGCACTGATAGACATTCTGAATCCTGGGCCTACTTTGACACTCCCTGGTTCTGATATCTGATCATTCTTGGAATTAGCCCTCCCTCAAGTCTTCTCAACCCCATAGTTAATTCCTGATGAAAGGCAAAGACATAAAACAAATAATTGCAATAGAAAAAAAGTTTAGGATTCTAGAGAACTCTCGTGAATAATAAACTTGATCCGATTGTTTAAACAGAGATAGCAAGGAATTACAGAGACAAAGTTCATTGCAGAGACTGAAGGCATGACCATCCAGAAACTGCCCCACCTACAGATCCATCCTAAAGCCAACCATCAAACCCAGACACTATTGCAGATGCCAACAAGAGCTTGCTGACAGGAGACTGATATAGCTGTCTCCTAAGAGGCTCTGCCAGTGCCTGACTAATACAGAAGTGGATGCTCACAGTCATCCATTAGACAGAGTGCAGGATCCCCAATGAAGGAGCTAAAGAAAGTACCTAAGGAGCTGAAGGGGTTTGCAGCCACAAAGGAGGAACAATATGAACTAACCAGTAACTCCAGAGCTCGCTGGGACTAAACCACCAATCAAAGAAAACACATGGTGGGACTCATGGCTCTAGCTGCATATGTGGAAGATGATAGCCTAGTCAGTCATCAATGGAAGGAGAGGCCCTGGGTCCTGTGAAGATTCTATGCCCCAGAATAGTGGAATATCTGGGCCAGGAAGTTGGAGTGGGTGGGTTGGGGAGCAGGGGGAGGGTGAGAGGATAGGGGATTTTCAGAGAGGAAACTAAGAAAGGGGATAACATTTGAATGTAAGTAAAGAAAATATCTAATTTAAAACAAAATAAACAGAGAGAGCAGAACTAAATTATGACAGTAAAATGTTTGAGTTATAAGAACATCTTGGATGGAGGATCATCTGCACTGAACCATGAGAAGGATCAAAATTACCAAATATAACACTCAGATAATAAAAATGGGTACTGTTACATAAAAACAGCTATTTTCTTAGACTCTCATCTCTCATGGCCCAATATAGCTTAAAATCAAATACCTGTCTGTTAAAATAAATTTAGAAGCATGACTAGCTAAATTCGTATTCATTACAAAATTCATTTGATCTTCCTTGTTAGGGATGCTCAGGCCTCGTGTAACTAACCCATACTGGTTCATCATGTACTCTGAAGAACTGCGAGTGATAGAGCTATACAACTAAAATGGAGAGCTCTGCCCCCAGGAAGCTTCCTTGCAGGTGAGAGGACAGACATGAAAAGGTGACTTCAAAGCACGATGATGCTCAAGGTCGCACTAGTGGCAAGCTCAGGACTCTGTGGAAAGCTGCAGAAATAAGTAAACTACCTGGAGATCTGGATAAGTGGGCATGGGTAGGTGGCCAGGAGGGCAACATGTATAAAGACATGGTAGTACAACAAAGGGAGACAGAAGAGGCTAACCAATGGGTGAACTGCAAAGGCTTTTATCTGTTCCTATGCAAAGTTTAAGTAGGACAGTGAGGCAGCTTGTGAGCTACTCAGGTAGACTGAGCAGCAATGTTAAGATTTGCATTTAGGAAAACATCACTTTGGCAGCCATGATCACAGTGGGTTAAGAGAGCAAACTAAGCAATAGAAAAACTATACCTACGCATAGAACAGAAACAAGGTCTGTCACAGCATCTGATCCAGCTCCAGGTAATGTCACACCTGCCTCTCAACTACATGTGAGTCCCAGGAATACAGGTTATAACATGCACAGTTCTAAGGTCCTATCAGGCCCAGAACTCTCTGAGTTTTCATTTCTCTAACACCCTTTAACATGTTGAAGATGTTCCTAGTCAATATGTGCCCCATGGCCACAGAATTACATTGGTCGTGTGCTTTTAAAGAACGTGGACGTATCAGGTACTGCTTGAGGTCTCATTTTCCCCCTGACACCATTAAGCTGAAGCTTGTTGAATTGATACCCACTACAGTGACACAGATTGGAAATGATGACGAGCTAAGGCTTAGACGCTAAACAAGGCAAACAATGTGTGTAAAGGGAATAGTCTGAAGTGGTATTTGGGGGAAAAAAGAAAAGAAAAAGAAAAACGTATTGAAGCCATCAAGAGTAGAGAACAAAAATGGTTGGCTTTACTGTCCTCATCTGCCTCAGATCACCTCTGTAGAGACTGTAGCAGCATCTTTCTAGTTGGTCAATTATTATAAGGAAGATAAAGTGCTTCCTCCAGAAGACTATAGATGGGTAACACTGGTCATCTTCCATCTGAGACACTCTAATTGATACTCATTTACCTGTTTAAAAGACGGGGGTGGGAAGGAAATGCAGATGCCACCACACAGTTATTGCCAGCCTTTCTATCTTTGGCTTTCTACTCTGTTTAAAAGCACTCACATCATTCCCTGAGGACATTTTAATCATATAAAACCAGTTTATGAGTACACACACCACCAAGTTCCCAGTGAGTTGCATGTAGATACAATCCACTCATTGTTATGTTTTGCATTTTGATGCACAGTAAATTAAGAAATTTAGTATCAAGGCAGTAACTCTATTAAATAGTATTACAGCCCAACTAAATTCTCCCATTATTATCTGGGCACAAGGTGAACCTTATAATTGCTATTAAGACTATTTCAGGGGGGCATCCTGGATAGGACTCTTGTAAGGCATTTTGATTAATCCAAGAGAGACTATGATGGAAAATTCTGTACTGGGCTTCGGAGGTCACACAAAGAAATGCATATGTCTCAACCTTGGAAAAGTGTCATCTACATTCCAGCAGCAAACTGTTTTGGAAATATCATCCCTCTGAGGAGTTCATGCCAAACCCAATTAAAGTCATGGTAATAAAGGGTGTAGAAAGACAACACAAATGGCTAGAAAGAACCATGAAGTATTAGAACTAATCTAGTCTAACTCCCTCCTTCGTCGTGGAGAAAACTGAGGTCCAATGAGCTAAAGCTATAGATTTTTCAGGATTATCAGCACTGTCTCCAGATCTCCTAGCTGCAGGTTCATCTACTTCCCACTACACATCATCTTGTCACAGAGCTGTGAAGTTGTACGCAGCAATGCTTTCTGGCTGAGATTCAGATATGTTTCCATGTGGAATTAGGCGCCCTCCAGTCCTGAGGTCATCTGTGTGCACCATGCTATTAAGGGTAACTGCAGTGGAATGTTTATAGACACTTAGATAAGAATCTAGCTGCATCCCCTTAGTGGTATGGGGCTGAGGACCCCCAGGGAAAGGACTTGAACTGCATCCATAATTGAAGTCTAGACAAATGCAGACATTTCTGATAGATTGGGAAGGTCTCAAGGGAAGCTATGCTCTAAAAAAGCTACAACCAAGTCACCAAAGGAAAAGTTGCTCTAAGTAGGAAGGAGTGAGAAGGGACAGAATTAGAACTGAGGACTGATTGTTGGAAAGGGAGCTGTTATTCTGGGTATAGTATGAGGCTATCTTTGAAACAGTCTCCATATACTCCAACAAACCTCCAGGGATGTCTGTATATTTAGGGTAAAAAAAAAATGTTGCTTGAAAATAAACACATGAAAGAAATGAATCTCTCAAATACACATGTATCTTGAGGAGAAAGTGACCTCTTACATGGGCCAGGTGGTAATCGATCAGGGAAGACTTCTCTACCAGAGAAGCAAGCAGTTACAAGACCCTCTGAAGGTACAAGACATAAGAAGTGAAGCATGATGGCCTATCAGCAAAACCCTAAGAGAGCAGATAGACAGAGATAGAGAACATCTCTGAAGAATAGGAAAAAAATTCCCTATCAAAGGAAGTGGAGGAGGGAAACAGATCTGTCACTCTGCCAAGGCCTTTGTAACCAGAGTGACTAGTGTTACAGCCACCTGCAGTGAGAAGATACATCCACAGTAGAGTGCAGCAGTCTCCTGAGATGAACAGTAGAGCAAAGCTGGGAATGCACAGTATGCTTCAACATACATATAACAGAATAGGGCCTAAGGGTGGTAGCTGGTATAAGTTTTGTACACCTATGTCAACCATGTTCATTCTCTCTAAGAGTTTGGATATGGTGATATTAAGGGGAGAAGAATCTTTAGTAAGGGGTCTCACTATTGATAGTCAACTCCTAGCAACTGGAACAGTAAGAGTTCTAGTCCTCAAAGAAAGATGATGTCAGAGTACCACAGTGTGTATCACAATCTGCTCAATAAATAAAAACAACACACTGAATATATGTGAGGTTTCATCTTTCTGAAGTTTCCTAAACCCATAGAAACAAAAGTAAGACCGAGGTCTAGCCACTGGGCAGATGAGCATTACTTGTCAACAGACTGGTGGACAAACTGTTAAAATAATGTTAAACAAACTCTAGAAATAAATTAAGTTTTAGAGCATCCAGGCTTCATAAGACTCAAGAGTTAATGGTCCAAATCTCCAACTAAAAGCCACACAGATTGTGTCAGAGTCCAAATCTTACCTCTCATATATATGCCAACTGTATTATATATTAATGGAACTATGATACGTCTGTCTTCCAGCTCAGACATTTGTCCAATAATAAAGTTTCATGCAAAATGGTATTCCACATAACAGTTGCTTCATGAACTTAATGGAACTCTTTCAAGAATTCCCAGAGCAAAAAAAAAAAGAAAAAAAGAAAAGAAAATACAGTTTATGTTCCATATAAATTGTTCCTGTAATACATACATTTTAAAATGTTGCAAACAACTGCCATGAGCCAGGAGGACCCACCCCATTGGGAGGAAAAGCCTGCCTGTCTGACTCACAAAGAAATCTCTAATCTAATAAAGGAAGAGCTTTATGTGATAACATGTCCATATGAAAATGTGGTCCACATGCTAAGAAATCAGATTAGTCTCTTCCATAATAAAGTGAGCAGATCAAGATGAATTGGAAATGTATATAGAGCTCCATACTTTAACAAGCTTTTTCCTGATTACTTCCAGGAAGAAAGGTCCACAGCTCACTAGGAAGACTGTTTGTCGGTTCTATTGGTATGAAGAGACACCATGACCATAACAATTCATAAAAGAAGATGTTTAATGCATTTAGTCCAATTTCAAATTTTATCATAGTCTTTCACAGTTTCAACACTATTTAAAAGTGCACCAGAGCCTGGAAGGTGAGAGACTCCCAAGACTCAAAGGGAGGGACCTTAGATGAAACACCTGACAGTAGGAAGAGGGAACCTATAGAACCCACCTCCAACAGGAAGACAGGACATCAAGTGAGGGATAGGGTTGCCATCCCACAGTCATATCTCTGACCCATAATTGTTCCTGTCTGAAAGAATTACAGGGATGGAAATGGAGAAGAGCCTGAGGAAAAGAAGGTCCAGCAACAGGCCCAAAGTGGGACCAGCTCAAGGGGAGGTACTAAAGCCTGACACTATTAATGAGGTTATTACTCACAAAAAGGGATCAATCATGAATGCCCTCCAAAAGACCCAACAAGCAGCTGAAAGAGTCAGATGCAGATATTTGCACCTAACCAATGGACAGAAGCAGCTGACCCCTGTTGTTGACTTAGGGAAGTCAGAAAGAAGCTGAAGAGAAGGGTGATCCTGTAGGAGGACCAGCAGTCTCAATTAATCTGGACCCCTGAGATCTCTCAAACACTGGACCACCAAACAAGCAGCATACAGCAGCTGATATGAAGCCTCCAACACACATAGAGTAGAGGACTTCCTGGTCTGTGTTCATTCAGAGATTATGCACCTAACCCTCAAGAGACTGAAGGCCCCAGGAAGTTTAGAGGTTGGGTGGAGTGGGGGATGGGGGCATCCACGTGGAGATGGGGTAGGCTGGGGAGGCGATGTGGGATGTGGAACAGTTGGAGGGTGGATGGGAGCTCATGGAATGGAATATGGAGTGTAAAAATGAATTAAAAATAAAATTAAATTTTTAAGAAAGTCTCTTCTGAGACTCAAATCTCATGAACTGAAACCCCTTTTAAAAGCAAAAGCAAAAAGCAAATCACATACTTCCAACATACAATGGCATAGAATATGCATTATCATTCCAAAAGGGAAAAAAAGGGAAATAGTGAGGAAAAACTGGACCAAAGCAAGTCCAAACCCAACAGGGCAAACTTCAAATTCTGCATCTCCATGTCAAATGCTCTTCAGATCTCTAACTCCTTTCAGCCTTGTTGACTGAAACACACTTCTCTCTCTTGAGCTGATTCTACACCCTGTTAATAACTTTCCTTGGCAGGTATCTCATGGTTCTGGCCATCTCCACCACCTTAAGTACTCCAACACAGTCCAGGCTTCACCTTCGAAACTTCACACATAGCCTCTCTAGGCCTCCATACTGAACATTTGGCCTCAGTGGCTTCCCTTACAAGGAAGATGTCAAACTCTGGCCTGCTTGGGGTGAAACCTAGCCCCATTGAAAACTCATTTGCATAAGCTTTGACTTGTTCATGATTTCTGGGAAAAGAAAATTCCTCAGGCCCTTTCTTTTACAGATTGCTGTATTAGAAGGGCAAAGATGTCTTGCCTTGAGGTTAACACTCCCTTTACTCCATTTCAAATCAAGGCTTTCTTTAAGCATTTTATCTCCTTGAGCATAGGACTTGACACCAACATTATATTTCCTGTTATTCCTTTTCTTCTCAAACTCTACATTTTGCATTTCTTTTTGCCCTGGTTGCTACTTTTCATTGTAGATCTTTCTGCATAAGAGAGATTACTAATAACTACAAGACACCTTTGTTACTAGGCTGTCTTGAAATCTCCTTTGCCAATGACCATAATCTAAAACTAATTTAGCCTATGGCAAAGTTTTAGCACAAGGGCAGAGAGCAGCTACAGGCTTTGCCAAAATGTCACAAGAATGGTCTCTAGGGCAACTTACTTATTATTCTCCTCCAAAACCTTTTGACCTGGGTCTCCACAGTCCATATTGCCCTGAGCTTCAGTATCTTTTGCTTTCCTATTAGGTTGACCTGTTAAGCCATGCTTTAAGTGTTCAACTGCCTTTCTAGTCCAACGTTCTAATGTTTTTCATATTTTTCCAAGAAACACCATGGTCAGACCTGTCACAGTGATACCCAAGGCCTGGTATCAACTTCTCTTTTACTTACTATTCTACTGCTATGAAGAGACATCATAACAACTTAAACTTAAAAGTTTAAGTTTTAACTTAAGTAACAAGGCAACTTAAAAAGGAAGGCATTTAATTAAAGAACTGATTACCGTTTCAGAGGGTTAGTCCATTATCATCATGGCAGAGAATGTGGTAACATGTAGGCAGGCATGGTACTGGAGAGCTTTATATCCTGATCTTCAACCATCTGTCACAGAGATACTGGACTTTCCATGGGCTTTCCAACCCACACCCAATGCATACCTCCTCCAGCAAGACCACACCTCTTCCAAAAACAAGGCCACACCTCCTTCAACAAAGTCACATTTCCTAATCTTTCCCAAATAGTTTGTAAACTGGGAACTAAGAATGCAAATATATAAATCTATGAGAACCATTTACTTTCAAACCACCACACAGGTTCCATTTTCAAATGCCTCACTTTTTAAATTATGATTTAAAAAAAATCATTTTGAGATTAGCTTTTTCCCTTTTCTCATCCCAGTCTCTCCCATGTCACCTCCACCTCTCTTACAAATTCATGATCTTAAATATATAACTAAAACCTGCTCAGTTCATAAAATGATGTGTGTGTGTGTGTGTGTGTGTGTGTGTGTGTGTGTGTGTGTGTTCAGAGCTGACCATTTGGTCTTAGATGGTTAGTTGGTGTGCCTTTCCCTCAGAAGATTGTTTTTCCCATTGTCAGGATTCCTTAGTTGCCTATAGCTCTTTGTCTAGACATAATGTTGGGACTCTGTAAGCTTTTCCCCTCCCACAAAAGTATGTCTACTTGTGATGTCCTTCTTGAGCTTTTATCTGTTGCTAAGACTTCTCTGACATTTCTAGGAGACATTGTCTCACAGAAAATTTCTTATTTCTCTTTCTAACAATCTTCCACACCTTCCACAGTGATCCTTGAGCTATAGGTAAAGGAGTTGTTTTGCAGATGTATCTCTTGGGTACAGACTCTCAACTTTGTTTTAACATGTTTTAGTTTACTTTAATGGTCTCTGTTGCAGAGAGAAGTTTCCTTGATAAGGTATGGGAGTATACAGTTAAAAATATTTATAATAAAGATATTATAGTATTTTTGTATACTTGTACATAAATTGTATAATTTATATAATTGTATCCAAATTGGATAATTTGGATAATTATAGGTTATTTTCCAGGATCCTTGCCCTCATTAGGCCTGAGTAGCTAACTAGGTTTCTCTCTGGTTGAGCATTCTTTAAGTATAAATACAGAGCTGCTGGTCATTTCCACACTAGATGTGCCACTCTGCACCATTACAGCTTCCCTGCGAGGCTGATAGGTGTTGTAATTCACGGGCACTATAGCTGGCTAAGACTTGGATGCTTTCTTCCTGTGAAGCTTATGATGTACCTTCTGGTACCATGAAAGCTAATCCTCAGGGAAGAAACTCTCAGGCCATAATCATCCTGAATCCGTAGAATCCTGTGTCTAAAGGAAACTTCTCATTTTTAAGTTCTTCACTATTCTGAGCTATAAACAACCCCCCTCCAATTTCCATTCACTGGTTCTAACTCTGCCTTCTAAACATGCTGGGATTTTCTTGTTCCTTTCATAGATGGCAGACTCTAACAAATAGGCTTGGTTTTGGTGGAAATTTCTGCCATAATACCTACCAAATTATCCTGCTAATGTGTGTGATTCCTGGTGCAATTGTCTGGGTCTCATTTTCCATGAGGCCCTCAGCAAGTCTTAGGGTAGAGTTTAGGACTCCACTTTGTCTAATAGGCTGTTCAAAGACCCTGCTTTCATAAATACTGCATTAGAATATGATGTTTGTAAGAGCCAAGATTTTGTATTTACTTCTGTATCCCTAACAGCTAGTAGGTACTTTATTAAATGAATAAATTTTACAAGGGATGATGAGTAGTTTGTTGAATAGTTCTTAAGATGTATTACAAGATGCTCACAAGCTCCCTTTGCCTGATAAGTGTAACTTTCCCCATTCACTGAGAAACTTCACAGAAAATCACAACTAGTCAAAATGCAGAGAACAACTGATCACGGGGTGCCCAATCCCCGTGGATATATCTACAACACAATTCCTAAATCTAAGACTCAGGCAACATTACACAGACAGGACAGAAATGTTGTAAAAGCCAGAGGATGAGGAAGCCAAGCTATTCACTTATGTCTCCTAGAATACAGGGACACTATACCAAGAATGTTTCAAAAATATGGCTGCCCAAACAAGACTTAAACAAAGGCACCACCAATAGACATGATAACTCAGAGAAGGGGAAAATCTCTCAGGGTCCCTTCCATAGAGAAAGAACTACAGGTGACTCAGGACTATTGAGAAATGGAGAGTAAGTCTTTCCCAAGGATGAACCTGCTAATAGGTTATATAATACCACATAGTCAGCCCTGAAATGACACTTAGTAATATACTAAGCAGACACGCAGGTTTTGTGTGTGTGTGTGTGTGTGTGTGTGTGTGTGTGTGTGTAATCAAAGAAAAAGATATTGTCTTAAGGTTTTTATTGCTGTAGTGAAACACCTTCAGAAAGAAAAGGGTTGATTTCACCTTATACCTATAATCCATCACTGAGGGAAGCCAAGATAGTACCATGAGGCAGGACCAGAGTCAGGAACTAGAGCAGAAGCCATGGAGGAATGCCGCTTACTGGCTTGCTTTTTATTTCTTATCCAGCCTGCTTTCTTATACCTTCCAGGACCACCAATGCATGGTTGGCTCTGTCCACACTGAACTGGGCCCTCCCATATCAGTCATCAATCAAAATAATGCTACACAGTGTTACCCAACAGTCAATCTGGTGGGAGCATTTTCTCAATTGAAACTACATCTTCCCAAATGACTCTGGCTTGCGTCAAGATGACAAAAATCTACCCAACACAGAGGCCATGAATTTAGGAAGGAATAAGGGGGAAGGAACATGAGAGAGGTTAGAGGAAAGAAAGGGGAGGAGAAATGATATAATATTTTAATTAAAAATTATTAAGAAAAAGTGTATCAATAGCACATTACTAATGAATCTTCATTTTTAAAGTAAATGTCTCCAGTGTTTTTCTCCACAGATCCTGTCACAACAGTCCACTGACATACTACAGCTGTTAAGGTTCTCATTAAAATGTGGCATCTAATGGCCAACTCATCCTCCACTCATAGAGAACCTTTGGTCAGAACTCAGTACTTCTTAGGCAAGGTGAAATTGCAATGTTTTTGTTGTTATTTGCTTGCTTGTTTTTATTGTTGGCATTATTACTATTATATTATTATTATTATTATTATTATTATTATTTTGCATCCCAAACACTACTGGCCAACTGTAGTTGCACTTAGACCAATTTAAAACTTCTAATTATTCCCTCTTGAATTAAGATAATCAACTTTTTTCAAAGATTTATTGATTTCAAATACTTATTTTATTTTACATACATGAGTGTTTTGTTTACATGTATGCTTGTGCACTGTGTGCATGCCAGGCTCCTATAGAGGCCAAAAGAGCATGATCTCTCAGAGGTGGAGTTACAGAAGATTGTAAACAGCTACGTGGGTACTAGGAACTGAATTTAGGTCCTCTGCAAGAACTAGCACTCTTTACACCTGAGCCTTAATATCTTCACTCACAAGACAGTTATCCTCCAGAACGTAACTATACAGCCAGTTCCTACACTTCTTGCACCAGGGTCTAGCCTGATAAGCATAGCTCTCATACTTCATCAAAGAAACTTCCTTTGCAACAGACGGAGACCATTACAGCAAACCGCAACCAATCAAAATGCAAAGAAGAATGGATCATGTGGTGGCCAGCTCCGACTGATATACTCCCAACACAACTTCTGCACCAAAGACCCACTGAACGTCACTGAAGAGAGAACAGAAAGATTGTAAGTTAACAGAACAGGGAGTTTGCTGTGAGAACACATCTCCTAGAAATGTTAGGAAATCTACACCCACGAAGGATGACATCAATAGACATGCTAACACAGAAGGGGGAAATCTCACTGGGCCCTAGCCCAAGAACTACAAGCAACTTAGGAATGTGAGAGTGGGAGAAAAGGTCTTCCTGAGGGAAGAGGTCCCCAACTGGTTAGCCAAACCAAGTCATATTTCATGTCAGCCTGAAATCATATACAGGCTAAGCTTATAAGACTGTACTTATATATGTCTATGTGTGGGTATGTATGTGTGTGGTGTGTATATGTGTGTGATGTGTGTAAAAGAACAATTAAGAAAAAGAGGTCATGACACAAGAGTACTCCTTGGGAGCAGTTGGAGAGGAAAAGAAGGAAAGGAAGAAAATGATATAATTACAAACACTTTAATTAATGAATGTTTAACCTGAAAACCTTAATTATAACACCTACCTGCTATTTCTAAGTTTCACTTTACTCATTTGTCTCACTCTTCCAATTTGTCAAACATCTTCAGATTTCCATTTTATCATTCAGGGTGTTAGATACTCCTCTGAGCTTTGTGAAGTCTGAAAATTTTAGGAGCATTCTTTTGTCTTCTTTCCAAGTCAATAATTAAAATGTTATAATCACAGAGACCGAACCAGAGCCAGAAACCAGAGCCACATTGTTGGAGATCCCTCTTCAAATTGTCAAAAACCTCTTAAACATTTTTTAGAGTGCCTATTGTAGCAATTATTTTCTTATTTGTGTTTCTTCATTCATTCTTTAACTCTTGTCAACAATATTGTGAGAACTTGATGTGTAAGAAAGCAGCTCCAGACAAGGACTCAGAATTTCCCCCAATTCCATGGGCATAGCCATGATGTGTGATATTAGGTATTATAATTCCTCTCTCTGGTCTTCCTGTTTGCTTACAGATAGAGATTTTCAACTATAGGCTCTTCAAGATCTCTGTCAGCTCTAAAAGTCTACAATATCTTGGAATCTTTTTGAAACACAATATTCCCAATATCAGTTCATTATCCAGAGAGCAAAATAAGCTGGTTTGACCTGATGTTTTAACCAGTAAACTTGTGCTGGCTCTTAGAAAAAAGAATAGCATAGTTTTCTAAACCCCTAAAGCTATTTGTTTAGTAGTTCATTCTAAAATGTGATAGCTGTAACCTCCTCTGGAAGACAAAAGGAAATCTGATATTGAAATAATATGTAGCTGATACCAGGATAGGATACCAATTACCCTCTGTGATTTTTTTTTTCTGAGTCAGGATCCCTCTATGTAGCCCTGGTTATCCTGAAACTTGCTCTGGAGATCAGGCTGGCCTCAAACTCAGAGATCTGCCTGCCCACTGTTGAGATTAAAGGCCTACACCACCACCACCTAGCACTTTTGATACTTTTTAAATGGGCATGGATAGATGTGTCCTGGTAAGCTGTGTTAATCATCGTTGGACTTTATTTCCCTTCTTTGAGTTTTGGCTGTGATCGGTACTATGGTTTGAGAGTGTTCCCCAAAGCTCATGTGTTGGAAACTCTATCCACAATGTACTGATGTTGGCAAGTAGAGCCTGGTGACAGGCTATGAAAGAAAGAGAATAGATTCTTTTTTTCTTTTTCAGATTTAGTACTTTTGTTTTGTTTTGTTTTGTCTTTTTGGTTGTTTTTTATTCATGTGTCTGATGTGCATGTGTTTGTGAGGATTTATGCCACATGTATGTGAATGCCTACAGAAGCTGAAAGGTATTAGATGGAGTCTCTGGACTTGGAGTTACAGGTGGCTGTGAGCTTCCTGACATGAGTTCAAGACCATTTGGAAGAAGTGCTCTCAATAGCTGAGCCATTTTTCCAGTCCAGTGGATTCTTATCCTCACAGAGGATTTGCTATGAAGAGGGGGACTCTCTCTCTCTCTCTCTCTCTCTCTCTCTCTCTCTCTCTCTCTCTCTCTCTCTCTCTCTCTCTCTCTCTCTCTCTCTCTCTCCCCACCTCCCCTCATCGCACAAAACATTCCACCATGTTAGGGCATATGATGTAGGACCTCACCAGAATCTAGCCTACTGAATTTGGACTTCCTAGCCTACAGGACAACAAGCCAATCAATTTCTGTTCATTAAAAATTACTCAATCCCAGATGCAGGGTTACAGAGCAAAATTGGACTAAGCTGTTTTGCTTTGCCATTTTTTTCCTCAAAAGAAAATAATAATTAGTAGCAGTCGTAACATACATACACTTCCAAATCCTGCCACTATCCATGTTTTACTTTCTCATGGTCTAAAGGAAAATATTTTTAAAGCAGGTGGGTACTCTCTCTTGCATTCATTTGATAACTTTTGTGTTTAATTTTTTATTTCATGTTCTTGATAAGTTTTTCATCAACGGAGTAAGAAAGACGCTGGACAGATCTTTATGATCTTCAGCAACTATTAATATTCTCATCTACTCCTCAACAATTCAAGAATGTTCTAGTGGGTTTTTTTATTTTATTCCCAGAACACACAAAGAAAGAGAGAGAGAGAGAGAGAGAGAGAGAGAGAGAGAGAGACGGAGAGAGAGAGAGAGAGAGAGAGAGAGAGAGAGAGAGAGAGAGAGCTAGTTCTATTTCTTTCTGTCCTCAGTTTACCTTTCTTCTTTTATTTCTTGGTCATTGAATGGGTTTTTGGTGGTGGTGGTGTATTGTTGTTGTTGTTATTATTATTGTTGTTGTTTTGGTTTTTTTTTTTGGATCTCTTTAAATATCTACATAAGGAGAAGAACTGGATGTTTGTAGAAGCCACAGGGTAAAGGGGAAGCAGTGCTAGACAGATGGGAAAGGAGAAGAAAACAACTATAGGGTAATAAAGTGGTACCAAGTGACTGAGAAGGACTATTTCCAAGTCCTCAGAAACCAGTCATAAGATCAAACACAGAGACTCTGAGCTTTAGAGGACAGACCACAAATAAAATATGACTACCAGAAATTAAATTAATCTAGTACTCACAGAATAATAAGCATTTAAAGCAATTAAAACAGCCAGTTTAATATTTCATTTTATTTTTTCTTTGAGACTTTTATTCATGAGGACATAAAAATAGTAACATTATGTGTTTTTTAATAAAGATGCCTTATAATAAATTAAAAAAACATTAGAGGGCACAACCCAGTATTATATGCTTTAAAATCCTTTAATCATATCTAGATTAGAGGCTAGGTCTAATTAACTCCCAGCAGGTTCAATGAATGATTTACAGAAAGTATATAAGAAACGGGCAGTGTTTGTAGATGTTGATTTCATCGAAAGCTTGCCTAGTTCCCTGTAAATTATGCTGGCAATGAAACTGTCCCAACAAAAAAAATTTAAATATAACATTGCATTTAAGTTTATGCCTTGGAGCAGACTACACATCAAACCAACCAGCAATGGAACCAAAAGAAATCACTGAAAGTTTTAAATTTGGAGTATTTTTTTTCTTAATTTCTTTACTTTTTAAAAAGTACCACAATCCCAAACATTTGGTGAACATTCTGTGCATATTTTCTCATTTGGGTACCAGCTAGTTTTCAGTATAGTACCAATTTTTAAACATTTAAGTAACTCTGGATTATTTTTCATGGGCACCCAGCCATAGAGAAAGTAAGGGCTCATAATATTTTGTTCTCTAGTTTTCTAATTATTTTCTTTAAACCCACAAGGAGCAGAGCCAAGGGTAACTTAAAATATGCTCGATAAAGGAGCTATATGTTATAGTAATTTTATTATCCTGATCCAGAGTAAGATAAATGATTAGGTATTGGTTAATCTGAAAGTGTATGTTTTATAAGCAACTTTTAAAATCAACTGTACAAATAATTGTATATGTTCATCTTTTTGTTGCTGTTGCTGTTGTTGTTGGCTGTTGGCTATTGGTTTTTTGGCTTTTTGCAATGCAATTCTGGCTGTTCTGGAACTCACTATGTAGACCAAGCTGGTCTGAAATTCACAAAGATGCTCCCCTTCCCCCTTTCTACTCCCTTTCCCCTTCCCTCCTCACTCTCCCCTTCTCCCTTCTCCCTTCTCCCTTCTCCCTTCTCCCTTCTCCCTTCCACCTTTCTTCCTGCCTTCAGCCACAGTCTCTGCTATAGTGCTAAACTAATGCAACAATTTCATCAATTATAACAAATGTCCTACTTCTGTAGGAGATTGTTAATAAAGGATAATATGGTTCAAATGTGTTTTTCAGAAAACACATGCTGTAAAGTTAATCTCCAAAGCAATAGTGTAGAGAAGCAACTAGGCCCTGAAACTGTGAATTGATTGCTACCATAGCAGCAAGGAAGAGCATATTTATTGTCACTAAAGGTGTCATTACAACAATAACAGGTACCCACTGTCTACTTCTGCCTCTCTATCTCTGTATGTCTCTCTGTGCCACTGTTTCTGTCTGTCTGTCTCTGTTTATGTCTCTGTCTCTCTCTCTCTGTCCCTCTCCTCTCTCCCTCCCTCCTTATTCCCTATTCTCTCCCCCTTCCCTCTCTCTCCTTCCCAGTTCCATCATTGCATGATGCAACAAGAATGCCTTCACCAGATGTTAGCCCCTGGATCCTGAACTTCAAACATCCAGAACTATGAAAAATGAATTTCTACTAATTATGCCTTAGCCTGTCTGTGGCACTCTGTAACAGGAACAAAATGGACTAAGACGGTGTGAGAGGGCGAAGCACATGGAGGTAGGAAACTAACAGAGGACTCTATCCTTTACAATATGACTGAAATTCTGCTTATCTCAAGTCCTTTAAGTGCCTCTGCAAAGTCCATTTTATCATGCAAGGTAACAAAAGCTCAGGCTCATGGAATTAGAATGGGGATGCATTGGGGAATGGGGATATTATTCTACCTACCACACATCCCTAAACAAGTTCTCATAGACAAATATGCCACAAAATTAAATGATTAAAAAAAAAACTGTCCTAAACACAGAGAAAAGGAAGCAGCAGCAGAGACAAACACAGACAGACGGGCTGCAGGCAACAGTAACTGAAAAGGCTGCCTGCATAGTGCAGGATCTAAGAGTTGAAAACAGTAGCGTGGCCAAGAGCAAGGAGTGCTGCTCTCTTGAAGGGTGCCAGGCACAAACTAGCAAACAGTGATGGAGAAGCTTAACAGTAGCTGAACTAGAAAGCATCAAAAAGCAAAAAAAGACAGAACAGAGCAAGAAGGAGCCAGGTCTTCCAAGACAACAGAATTTCTAAAACCTAATGCCAGACAAAGAAGAGATGAGCTTAGAGCCTATTCAAGTAGAACAGGACAAAGAAACTGGAGCCAGAGGGGTGCTACAATAAGGGAAGGAGAGCTCAGAAAGTGTAAGGCCATCTATTAGTCACTCTGTGAAAACAACAGGGCAGGAAGTTTGTGAGCCAAGATGTTTGAAAAGGCAACTCAACCCAACCCACCATTCTGAAAATACAGAAAAACTCATTTCTCTTAAAATGAGCCACAAACAAGGATTGCGGTCCAATTCCATAAAATGTTATACTTTTTAAAAAGGAAATAAAGAGTAGAATAAAATCCTTTCAAGCAACAAAAGCTCGCTAAAAGGTCATGTCTATAAAACACATGAGAACTATAACCTAATATTTCTAAATGAACTAGAAACCAATTAAGAAAATAATGCAGCATTAAGAGAACAGCATACATCATAATTACTGGCCTGAAAAAGAGAACATAGGACTCAAAAAAAGGATTAGAAATGAGAGAATTTGTAATTTCAGTAATTAATACTACTGCATCTGGAGATGGGAAGGAAGGGCCCCTCCAATTCTCATCTAAATGTTAGTCACCATATTCACTCAAGAAATGTACCCAAACCAAAGCAAGCACCACCTAGAAGGAGGAGAAGCCTGTTGGGAGAATCATTCTTGGGGTTCCTGGGGCATTGCTGTGATTGCCACCAGCCAACATGTAGATGTTAACACATCAGAGATTTAGTATTTACACTCAAAAGATTTTAGTCATGGTGTTGGAGAAAAATCTACTCTTAATAAATATTGCTATGGTTCTACAAAGTAATTAAATAAAAATGAGAGGGGATCAAATTGTTTTGAGGAAATTAAATTGAGTCACAGAACAAGAGTAAATACTATTTATAATACATAAAATAATCTGGCATACAAGATAATATTAACACTATATCTGCCATCCATTCAAATTTTCTAGGAAAATATAAAAGAGAAATGTGACCCATTATAAGAAGTTTAAAAAAAAATCTGAAACTGACCCAACAGTCCTAGAGAACTAGTAGAATATTAAAGTGATTACTATCCAGAGCTGTGCCTGATTGATATTATACAGGCTTATAGAGTCAATTGTTCAGGTATCCATAATTATTGAGAAGTGTACAAGGCTTACTAAATAGTCATCTTTGAAAAGTTAAATAATCACATGATTAATTTATATTTAAAGGAAAAGTACTATATACTAAGAGTCAGTACTTACCGATTATTTTTGCTTTACTTTAGTATACCCTGAAATTCTGGTGTTCTTTATGGTTATTCTCTTACAAGGTAAAGGTTCTATATAATAGTGTTGCCATTGTACATATCTTCCCAATATGCAGTTATTGATGGCATGTTGGCTATTTAAAAATAATTAATGGATCACCTAAAGTGTGTTTGATAAACCAAGGCTATGCTCTTTGATTTCCTGAGAAGGAGACTTTAAGCATTGTCTAGCACACTAAAAATTGTAATATCCTCTTTATTGAAGAAACAAAAGGAAACATGGAATGTGTTAAGCGGAAATGTAGAAAGTCTGCAATATAAAGTTTCTAGGGATGAAATGTGAGTTAAAGACTACACTACATAGATATGAAAAATAAGCTTCAAAGAAAAGATGCATGAGCTAGAGAACTGAGCACTAGATATTAGCCAAAATAAACCATGTAGAAAAGAGACTTTAAAACTAGTATCTGAAGGCTACTTCCATAATATACATGTAATTTAAGTCCCCAGGTAACAACAAACGGAAAAAATACTTCTGAAATTAAGATAAAGGGGAAAATGCTTTTAAATAATGGTCAAAATTTACCCAGATTTACTAAAGGTGAAAACTAACGATCACAAGAACTCAATGATTCCAAGTATATAAAAAAAAATAAGAAAACTACATAAAATAATATGACAAAGAATTCTTTTAAATCCATAAAGAGTCAAAAATCTTAAAACACCCTAAAGATGGCATACAGAAGGGACAGAGTGTCATTAGAAGTGATAAGCTCAATAACAGAACACATTTAAAGAGCTGAACATGCTTTCGATCTAGAATCCTATATAAAGATATCTTGAAAGCCAGGTGGTTACAATATTCAAGAAGAATAAAAAGGTAAAAGAATAATAGTGAAATTATAAAAAAATAAATAATCAGAATGAATTAATGAATAAATGTAATAAAATATAATTTTTTAAAATTAAGAATATTAAAAGTGTAACCAATTGAGTAAATATAAAAGGATACTTTTAACTTCTTTAAATTCTCTTCAAATATTATTTAAAATAGTTGTATATCATAAAGCTTATCATAAATAAGTGTAACATTTATTTAATTTCTTTTTTATTACGTATTTTCCTCAATTACATTTCCAATGCTATCCCAAAAGTCCCCCATACCCTCCCCCCCACTCCCCTACCCACCCATTTCCACTTTTTGGCCCTGGCGTTCCCCTGTACTGGGGCATATAAAGTTTGTGTGTCCAATGGACCTCTCTTTCCAGTGATGGCCGACTAGGCTTTTGATACATATGCAGCTAGAGTCAAGAGCTCCGGGGTACTGGTTAGTTCATAATGTTGTTGCACCTACAGGGTTGCAGATCTCTTTAGCTCCTTGGATACTTTCTCTAGCTCCTCCATTGGGGGCCCTGTGATCCACCCAATAGCTGACTGTGAGCATCCACTTATGTGTTTGCCAGGCCCCAGCCTAGTCTCACAAGAGACAGCTATATCAGGGTCCTTTCAGCAAACGCTTGCTAGTGTATGCAATGGTGTCATCGTTTGGAGGCTAATTATGGGATGGATCCCTGGATATGGCAGTCTCTAGATGGTCCATCCTTTTGTCTCAGCTCCAAACTTTGTCTCTGTAACTCCTTCCATGGGTGATTGTTTCCAATTCTAAGAAGGGGCAAAGTGTCCACACTTTGGTCTTCATTCTTCTTCAGTTTCATGTGTTTTACAGATTGTCTCTTATATCTCAGGATTTATTTAATTTCTATAGGGTTTTCTACCCCACCTTTGATCATTCAGTTCCCAGATAAAAGACACAAAACCTTTATATTTATTATAAGCCTTTAATGCACTAGAACTGAATAGATATCTACCCTCCATGCTATTATGTCAATAACCCTGCATTATAACTTGCCATGTTCTATCTAGGCTGCTCTTAACTCCAACTGGCCAGACCTCATGACCATGTTTTGATGACTCATCAACCCCATGGCCACTTCTCCTCTCTCTACCTTCTTTCTCTCCTCTTGTCATGATCCTACTAAGACTCCAACCCTGAAAATGGAAACTCTGCTTATCTCTCTTCTGCCCAGCTATAGGCTATAGGCATCTTTATTTATCAATCAATGATAACCTGGGGGTGGGTGGGCAAGGTTACATGACTCTTGGGGTCTACATGTGAAACTCCTCAACCCTGGGGGCAACCAGGATCAATATTTAGCATTACAATACATAGCAACAGACCAAACCTCAACAGAAATATGTACAAATAATAGCAAAATTCTGTGGAATAGGGATGAAATATACAGTTAAAAGGTTCTCACAGTGTGTGAATTTGTGATATAATTCCATCTGAAGGCAAACTGTTATAATTTAAAGATGTGTCCCATAAAATATGAACCATTCTCAAAGGAATAAAAGAGATTGCAAGAGAGAAAGAGAAAAGAAGGTATAGAAGACAAACAGAAAAACAGGATTATGGATTAGAAACTATCAAAAAAGGTAAAATATAATTATAAACAACAACGAATGCAAAAAGTGGCAGAAAAGGGAACACAAATCAGATTGAACAAATACACAACACAGAACACATCCGCTCATATTCAACTACTTCGGTAATCACAATCATTGTGAACAGCATAAATAATCCAAAGTAGAGATAAGTATTAACAATTTGATTTTAAAACTCAGACTCAAATATTCAAAACACAAAGAATTTGTTTTAGGTTAAAAATTAGTAAATTAAAAATAACAGGAGGAAAGGAGAAGCTGGGAGTAGTTATCATTGATCAGAAGGAAACTGAAGTGGCCCCGTGAACACCACACAAGGCTGTCTTCAGAGTAAAAGGAATCACTCAAATAAACTTTATTTCATAATCATTAAGAAATAATTTTATCAAATAGGCATAACAATTTAAACGATTATGTTAATAACACAGCTTTAGAACAAACATGTTGAAAACAATAGACCCACAGAACAGAGATTTTTAACATCAATGTTCTTAAAAAACGAAGTTAACCTGTAAAAGAAAACCCACAACTCTATGATGCTCTAATAATATTTGAACTAACCTGATCTAATTGACTTTTAGAAGGTACTCTAATCAGAGCTGGAGAAATGGCTCAGCAGTTAAGAGGATTTGAGAGGGCCTGGGTTAGATGCCAGTATCGATAGAGCAGCTTGCCACTATCTGAAACTCCAGTTCTAGGAAATCTGACATCCTCTCTGGCCTCAGCAGGAACGGACCATGCTCAGAGCATTCAATTATACATGCAGGTAGATCACTGATGGACATACAATAAAGATTTATTTTTAACAGGAAAAAAAAAACACTTCAACCAGCTCCACATATGCTGTACGTATATTCAGTGACACATGTAATATTTACATGCATCCTAACCTAGGTTTAATGAACATAATTCATTAAATTCTCTATTTGAATCATATTAAAGTATGCTTGAAACCACAAGAGAACTAAATTAGAAGTGAAATACAGAAACTATAGAACAGAAAATATAAACAAACTATGAACTAAAGAAGAAATGACACAGGAACTTAATGTATATTTTAGCTTTGTGAAAGTGAAAAAAAAAATCTTTAAATTTTTGAGATCTGACAGATGCTGGGCCTAAATCCAGAGCTTTAAGTCAGATCACACCAACATATATACCATATATGGGCTCCTAGAGCATGGGGAGGAGCAGGTCCTACAGAACTAGATGTCATTACTGAACAGGACTGGCCCTAGGCCCTTCACCTGGCCACCCTGCATGGAGCTGCTGCAGCTGCTTATATGGCTGGAGGGAGGGGACGGGGCCAGCGGTGCTACCTGCAGGCTACAAGCACAAAGTGTAGCAGCCAGGAGCTTGCACAGAAGGCAGCAGGATATTGAGAAGAGTCTCAGCAATGGTCCAGTATTTATGGTGCTTCAGAAACCAAACCCACTGCCCAGTAGAGAGCGATCAAGCAATCGTCCTGGCTGAGCAACAACAGGATGTCCAGTTCATTTTCTAGGGTGAACCTCCTCAAAAGACCTCTATGGTCTGTGCTACCATAGATACCATATTGGTATCTATGGTCCATTGATCCAAGTTGTGTCGAAGCATGAGGTTCATGTGGATGTCTATGGTCTAAGCTGCCACTGGAGGCCAAGTGGATATCCAAGGCCCATGCTACTGCTAGAAGCCAGGTGGATGTTTATAGTGTGAGTCACCACAGGAGGCCATATTAGGATCCATTCTTTGTGCTTACCACTGGGTGGGCCATGTTAATGAGAGTGGCCTATTCAGCCATCGGAGGCCATGTTCATGTCTGTGGAGTGTGTTGCTCAAGGACCATGTTGGGGGTTCTATGGTCCTGCTATAGCTCAGTGTTGTGTTGATGGCCATAGCTCATGTTACCAAAGGTCTTGCAGATGTCCATGCTCTGTGCTGCTATCTTAAGCCATGTTGATCTCTATGGGCTAACAGGGAGCATGTTGATGTTGGTGACAGTGACCTGTGTGCCCCTGAAAGCCATACTGATGTCCTTGGCCTGTTCTGTTGCTGAAGGCCATGATGGTGTTCTTGGACCGTGCTGCAGCAGAAGACCATGTTGACATCCATGTTCTGTACCCCCACTGGAGACCATGCTAAGGTCTGTGGTCTATGCTATGGGAGATGACATGGATGTCCACAGTGTTTGCTGTCACCAGAAACCATGTAGAAGTCCATGCTCCCACTGACTGTAAAGGGTAAGGAAGCTATTTTTTTCTGTGGTATGGATGACTTCAGACTCACAATTGAGAAAAGGGGCCATAGAAGGCTTTAGTAACAACCCTATCCCCACACCCATGCCCCCAAAAGTAACAGTCTATATAGAAAGCTATCAAAAAGAACTCTAAAAAGTTGTGATACTGATGTTTGAAGGATGTGTAACTCTCCACATTGATGGCTTCTGGCAGGGGTGCAGGTGTAGAAGACTCAGTATTTTAAGGGGCTAGCCACTGAGAGTTTGTAACCACATGCTTACATACTCACATGCTCCAATGAGCATATGAGCACCACAAATTAGGCTTACTTTTTTTTCTTCCATTTTATAGGGGGAGGAGGTCCCAAGGACAGGGAAGGAGCAGACATGGGAAAGGGAAGTGAGTGTGATTGGGAAGCATAATAGGAAATAATCAACAAAATAATAATCAACACAAACCTTCTGTTAGAAAAAGTTTATGAGATACAGCCAAGCAAGGATACTTTCATAGAAACAAATACCTTCATTATAAAATTATCAAAGTTGGACTGCCAGAGCAGGTGAAGGAGCCATCTTGTGTCCCAGGTCCCTCAGAGACCAGTCTGCCCAGGTCAGCTCACAGACTGTGGAGGGTGAGCGACCGGTCTGCAGAAGCTACACAGCTTCTGGGATAGACCCCCATTTCGGACTCCAGATATCCGGGCACATTCCCCACCAGAGGAGAGGTGTCCGCCTGGGAGGGCTCTGACTGCCAGAGCAGGTGAGGGAACAATCTTGTGTCCTGGGTCACTCAGAGACCAATCTGCACAGATGAGAGTGCAGACTGCAAAGGCAACACATCTTCTGGGACAGACCCTGTTTTGGGCCTTCATCTTCAACCAGGAGGCAGGACTGAACACTAGACCTTTGTGCACCTTCCCTGCAAGAGGAGAGCTTGCCTGCAGACAGTACTCTGACGACTGAGACTCAGGAGAGAGCTGGACTCCCAGGTCTGATGACAGAGGCTAACAGAATCACAGGAAGAACAAGCTCCAACCAGAGACAACTATAACAACTAATTCCAGCGATTACCAGATGGTGAAAGGCAAACTTAAGAATCTTACTAACAGAAACCAAGACCATGCACCATCATCAGAACCCAGGACTCCCAACTCAGCCAGTCCTGGATACCCCAACACACCTGAAAAGCAAGACTCACATTTAAAATCATATCTCATGATGCTGGTAAAGGACTTTAAGAAGGGCATTAATAACTAACTTAAAGAAGGAGAGCACTGCCAAACAGGTAGAAGTCCTTAAAGAATTACAGGAAAACACAACCAAACAGGCAATGGAATTGAACAAAATCATCCAAGACCTAAAAAGGGAAGTAGAAACAATTATAAAAAAACAAAAACAAAAACAAAAACAAAGGGAGACAACTTTGGAGATAGAAACCCTAGGAAAGAAATCAGGAACCATAGATGTGACCATCAGCAACAGACTACAAGAGATGGAAGAGAGAATCTCAGGTGCAGAAGATCCCATAGAGAACATGGGCACAACAATCAAAGAAAATGCAAAATGCAAAAAGATCCTAACTCAAAACATCCAGGAAATCCAGGACACAATGAGAAGACCAAATCGATGGATAATAAGAGTAGATGAGAATGAAGATTTTCAACTTAAAGGGCCAGCAAATATCTTCAACAAAATTATAGAAGAAAACTTCCCAAACCTAAAAAAAGAGATGCCCATGAATATACAAGAAGCCTACAGAACTCCAAATAGACTGGACCAGAAAAGAAATTCCTCCTGAAACATAATAATCAGAACAACAAGTGCACTAAATAAAGATAGAATATTAAAAGCAGTAAGGGAAAGAGGTTAAGTAATATATAAAGGCAGACCTATTGAATTACACCAGACTTCTCACCAAAGACTATCAATGCCAGAAGATACTGGACAGATGTTATGCAGACCCTAAGAGAACACAAATGCCAGCCCAAGCTACGATAGCCAGCAAAACTCTCAATTAACATAGATGGAGAAACCAAAGTATTCCATGATAAAACCAAATTCACACAGTATCTTTCCACAAATCCAGCCCTTCGAAGGATAATAAAGGGAAAACACCAACACAAGGATGGAAACTACACCCTAGAAAAAGCAAGAAAGTAATCCTTCAACAAACCTAAAAGAAGACAGCCACAAGAACAGATTCCCATCTTTAACAACAAAAATAACAGGAAGCAACAATTAATTTTCTTTAATTTCTCTTAACATCAATGGACTCAATTCCCCCAATAAAAAGACATACACTAATAGACCAGTTACACAAACAGGACCCAACATTTTGCTGCTTACATGAAACCCACCTCAGGGAAAAAGACAGACACTACCTCAGAGTGAAAGGCTGTAAAACAATTTTCCAAGCAAATGGTCCAAAGAAACAAGCTGGAGTAGCTATTCTAATATCGAATAAAATTGACTTCCAACCCAAAGTTATTAAAAAAGACAAGAAGGGGCACTTCATACTCATCAAAGGTAAAATCTACCAAGACGAACTCTCAAATCTGAATATCTATGCTCCAAATACAAGGGCAGCCACACTCCTTAAAGAAACTAGTAAAGTTCAAAGCACACATTGCACCTCACACAATAATAGTGGGAAACTTCAACACCTCATTCTCACCAATGGACAGATTCTGGAAACAGAAAATAAACAGAGACACATGGACACTAACAGAAGTTATGAAACAAATGGATTTAATAGATATCTACAGAACATTTTCTCCAAAAACAAAAGGATATACCTTCTCAGCACCACATGGTACCCCCTCAAAAATTGACCATATAATTACTCACAAAACAGGCCTCCACAGATACAAAAATATTGAAATTACCCCATGCATCCTATCTGATCACCACGGACTAAGGTTGTTCATTAATGACAGCATAAATTATAGAAAACCAAAATTCATGGGGAAACTGAACAACATTCTACTCAATGATTCCTTGGTCAAGGATGAAATAAAGAAAGAAAATAAAGATTTTTTAGAGTTTAATGAAAATGAAGCCACAACATACCCAAACTTATGGGAAACAGTGAAGGCAGTCCTAAGAGGAAAACTCATAGCCCTGAGGGCCTTCAAAAAGAATCTAGAGATTAAAAACACTCGCAGCCTGACAGCACACCTAGAAGCTCTAGAACTAAAGGAAGCAAATTCACCCAAGAGGATGGTTCTTTGAGAAAATCAACAAGATAGATAAACCCTTAGCCAGACTAACTAGAGGGCACAGGGAGAGTATCCTAATTAACAAAATCAGAAATGAAAAAGGAGACATAACAACAGATCCTGAAGACATCCAAAACACCATCAGATCCTTCTACCAAAGGCTATATTCAAAAAACTGGAAAACGTGGATGAAATGGACAACTTCCTAGACAGATACCAGGTATCAAAGTTAAATCAGGACCAGATTAATGATTCCCCTAAAGAAATAAAAGCAGTCATCTATAGTTTCCCAACCAAAAAAAGCCAAGGACCAGATGGGTTTAATGCAGAGTTCTACCAAACCTTCAAAGAAGACCTAATTCCAATTCTCCTCAAACTATTCCACAAAAGAGAAACAGAAGGTACTCTATCCAATTCATTTTATGATGCCACAATTACTCTGATACCTAAACCACACAAAGATGCAACAAAGAAAGAGAACTTCAGACCAATCTCCCTTATGAATATCAATGCAAAAATACTCAATAAAATCCTTGCAAACCTAATCCAAGAACACATCAAAATGATCATCCATCATGATCAAGTAGGCTTCATCCCAGGGATGCAGGGATGGTTTAATATATGGAAATCCATCAACGTAATCCACTATATAAACAAACTCAAAGACAAAAACCACATGATCATCTCATTAGATGCTGAGAAAGCATTTGACAAAATCCAACACCCCTTCATGATAAAAGTTTTGGAAAGAACAGGAATTCAAGGCACATACCTATACATAATGAAAGCAATATACAGCAAACCAGAAGCCAACATCAAAGTAAATGGAGAGAAGCTAGAAGCAATCCCACTAAAATCAGGGACTAGACAAGGCTGCCCACTTTCTCCCTACCTATTCAATATTGTACTTCAAGTCCTAGCCAGAGCAAATCGACAACAAAAGGGGATCAAGAGGATAAAAATTGGAAAGGAAGAAGTCAAAATATCACTAATAGCAGATGATATGATAGTATATATAAGTGACCCTAAAAATTCCACCACAGAACTCCTAAACCTGATAAACAGCTTCAGTGCAGTAGCTGGATATAAAATTAACTCAAACAAATCAATGGCCTTTCTCTACACAAAGGATAAACAGGCTGAGAAAGAAATTAGGGAAACAACATCCTTCACAATAGTCACAAATGATATAAAATACCTTGGTGTGATGCTAACTAAGGAATTGAAAGATCTGTATGATAAGAACTTCAAGTCTCTGAAGAAAGAAATTGAAGATTTCAGAAGATGGAAAGATCACCCATGCTCATGGATTGTCAGGATTAATATAGTAAAAATGGCTATCCTGCTGAAAGCATCTACAGATTCAATGCAATCCCCATCAAAATTCCAACTCAATTTCTTCACTGAGTTAGAAAGGGCAATTTGCAAATTCATCTGGAATAATAAAAAACCTAGGATAGCAAAAACTATTCTCAACAATAAAAGAACCTCTGGTGGAATCACCATGCCTGACCTTAAGCTGTACTACAGAGCAATTTTGATAAAAACTGCATGGTACTGGTACAGTGACAGACAGGTAGATCAAAGGAATAGAACTGAAGACCCAGTAATGAATCCTCACACATACTGTCACTCGATCTTTGACCAGGGAGTCAATCCAGTGGAAAAAAAGACAGCATTTTTCAACAAATGGTGCTGGCAGAACTGGCAGTTATCATGTAGAAGAATGTGAATTGATCCATTCTTATCTCTTTGTACAAAGCTAAAGTCTAAGTGGATCAAAGACCTCCACATAAAACCAGAGACACTGAAATTTATAGAGGAGAAAGTGGGGAAAAGCTTCGAAGATATTGGCACAGGGGGAAAATTCCAAAACTGTACAGCAATGGCTTATGCTGAAAGTTCGAGAATTGACAAATGGGACCTCATAAAATTGCAAAGCTTCTGTAAGGCAAAAGACATTGTCAATAAGACAAAAAGGCCACCAACAGATTGGGAAAGAATTTTTACCAATCCTAAATCTGATAAGGGGCTAATATCCAATATATACAAAGAGCTCAAGAAGATGGACTCTAGAAATTCAAATAACCCCATTAAAAAATGGGGTACAGAGCTAAACAAAGAATTCTCAACTAAAGAATACTGAATGGCTGAGAAGCATCTGAAAAAGTGTTCAACATCCTTAATCATCAGGGGAATGCAAATCAAAACAACCTTGAGATTCCACCTCACACCAGTCAGAATGGCTAAGATTAAAAATTCAGGTGACAGCAGATGCTGGCAAGGATGTGAAGAAAGACGAAAGACTCTCCCATTGATGGTGGGATTTCAAGCTGGTACAACCACTCTGGAAGTCAGTCTGGCTGTTCCTCAAAAAATTTGGACATAGTACTACTGGAAGATCCAGCAATACCTCTCCTGAGCATATACCCAGAAGATGTTCCAACTGGAAATAAGGATACATGCTCCACTATGTTCATAGCAGCCTGATTTATAATAGTAAGAAGCTGGAAAGAACCCAGATGTCCCTCAACAGAGGAATGGATACAGAAAATGTGATACATTTACACAATGGAGTATTACTCAGCTATTAAAAACAATGAATTTATGAAATTCCTAGGCAAATAGCTGTATCTGGAGGATATCATCCTGAGTGAGGTAACCCAATCACAAAAGAAGTCACTAGATATGCACTCACTGATAAGTGGATATTAGCCCAGAAACTTAGAATACCCAAGATACAATTTGCAAAACACAAGAAAATCAAGGAGGAAGACCAACGTGTGGATACTTCATTCCTCCTTAGAATAGGGAACAAAATACCCATGAAAGGAGTTGCAGAGACAAAGTTTGGAGCTAAGACAAAAGGATGGACTATCCAGAGACTACCCAACCCGGTGATCCATCCCATAATCAGCCTCCAAACCCAGACACCATTGCATATGCCAGCAAGATTTTGCTAAAGGGACCCTGATATAGCTGTCTCTTGTGAGGCTAAGCCAGTGCCTGGCAAATACAGAAGTGGATTCTCACAGTCATTTATTGGATGGAACACAGGGCCCACAATGGAGGAGCTAGACACCTACTCCAACAAAGCCACACCTACTCCAACAAAGCCACACCTACTCCAAAAAGGCCACACCTATTCCAACAAGGCCATACCTCTGAATAGTGCTACTCCCTGGGACAATCATATACAAACCATCATACTCACTATGCTGACAAACTAAAATAGAAAAACTAGATATAACTTTAAGAGGTCGAAAAAGTATTTGATGAAATTTAGAAATCATTCTTGATGTCTAGTGAAGGTATTGAAACATCAATCCAGCCACAAAACCTTTGACCTACAATTTGCCCTGCCAACAAAATGTGCTAGGGAAAAGGTGGCAAAGAAATTGTGGGGCTGACGAATCAATGAGACCTGTGCCCATGAGAGGAAGCCATCCCTAACACTACCTAGAGGGCCAAGAATCACAGGCTAGATATCTCAGAGACGTAGGATATAACCAAACATAACTGACAAAAAATGTCGATGAAATTATTTCTAGGGTTAGCGAGATGGATCAGTGGTCAAGAGCACTGACTGCTCTTCCGAAGGTCCTGAGTTCAAATCCCAGCAACCACATGGTGGCTCGCAACCACCCACAATGAGATCTGACGCCCTCTTCTGGTGTGTCTGAAGACAGCTACAGTGTGCTTATATATAATAATAAAAAAAAAAAATCTTTGGGCCAGAGTGAGAAGGGACTGAGCGAGTATAGTTGACCAGAGCAAGCAGGGCCGACCAGAGTGAACAGAGGTCCTAAAAATTTAATTCCCAACAACCACATGAAGGCTCACAACCTTCTGTACAGGTACAGTGTACTCACATACATAAAATAAATAAATAAATCTTTTTAAAAAAAAAAGAAAGAAAGAAAGAAAAGAAAGAAAGAAAGAAAAAGAAAGTATCCCTAATGATATTGTGCTTTTACTGATACATTGGTGCCTAACCCAGGTGTCATCAAAGAGGCTTCACCCAACAACTCTTGGAAACAGATGCAGAGACCCATAACCAAACTATTGGTGGAGCTTGGGGAACCCTGCGGAAGATGAGAAAGAAGGATTATAGGAGCCAGAAGGGTCAAGACCACCACAAGAAAACATACAAAATCAGTTGACCTTGGCTCATAGGTGCTCACAAAGACTGAACTGCCAACCAAGAAGCCTACATGGGAATGACCTAGGCCTTCTGCACATACCTTGCAGTTGTATAGATTGGTCTTCTTATGGGGCTCCTAACTGTGGGAGCAGAGGCTGTCCCTGACTCTGTTGCCTGCCTTTGGGATTCCATCCTCCTACTGGGTTGCCTTGTCTAGCCTTTATAGGAGGAGATGTACCTATTCTTACTACAACTTGATATGCCATGACTGATAACCATGGGAGGCCCCTCCTTTTCTGAAGAGAAACAGAGAAGGGATAGATGGAGGGGGAGGGATGGAAGAAGGAGAAATGGGGGAGTGGTAGGGAGAGATTGGGAGAAGAGGAGGAAGGGGAAACTGCAGGAGGGATGCAATAAATAAATAAATAATCAATCTTTAAAAATCATTCTTCATAAGCAGCGAATGAGAAATAAGGAACTTTCTTCAAAATCAGTATATGACTCTGGAAACCCACAGCCACCATATTGCTTCAGAGTGAGAAGATGGAGGTGTTCTCCTTTAAGATTAGGGATGAAGCAAGGATGCACAGTCTTACCACTGATACAACATCATATTAGAATTCCTGGACAAATCAATTAGACATGAAAACTATAAACCCTGTCCACATTAGAAATTCAAGGTGAAAAATGATCTTTTTCACCAATGGTTGTAATAAAATTCTAACTTTAAAAAAACTACATAGCAAAATATATTCATACAATAGATTTGTGAAGCAAGCAGAAAATGGAGAAATCAATCACAGTTATCAGAATTAATTACATGGAAAAATGTTGTGGAATGAGGATTTTTTGGGAGCTCTTTAAATATGTCTTGTTTTATGGATTTAACTTTGGGATCATGCACATAGTTGCAAGACATTTCAAAAACTCATTTCCAAAAATGTTAAGAGAAAATGAAATTAAAAACCTAAATATGTATCTAGCTAGTCACATAACCACACGGAGGGGAAGACCAAAGGAGCTTCAGAAATAGCATGCAAATCACACTGTTGGTGGAAAGCTTGGTGGATTGCTCTGGCTGGCGTGTCTGTGTTATGGGATAGAGCAAATGAGTAACTAGGTGATAGCCAGTCATTCCTGTTGCAATCTAAACATTCTCAGAAATATTTAAAGAATTGAACTTCCTACAGCCACATAACTCTGGGGAATCCAATCATTGTCATCCGAACGGCACAGAAATGCCAAGACTGGTTAGTCTGGAGAACTAGGGAACATTAAGTTACATTTGGCTTCTAAGAAAATGTGAATTTAATATCTTTGGAGGTTATTTTTTTTAATGTAATATTAGTTGAAGCAGAGATTACTAGTATGTTCATTGAAAAGTTAAGTTCCATTTCTTTTGTCTGCATATAGCTTAACAATAGGAGACTAGCCGAGGTTAAAAATAGTATGGTAGAAGGGCAGCAATGTGAATCCCATCTGAGTGTTGGATCCTCGAAGCCTGATTGGTCTGAGCACTGGTGAGAAGGGTAATCCCTATGTTCTCTAGGAGTTGTCCAGCTCTGCCACGATTCCAGGCAGGATGCAAACCACTACTAACAGACCACTCTCATAGTTCAATGATTTGATCAGTAAATAGGCCAGCATATCAACTAACTTATAGCGTCACTGGGAGGGTAAATATAGAAGAGAATATGTATTAATTGATGCCATCCCAAACCTATAGAACCAGGCTGCTACAGAGCGCTGGCACCAGGATGTTTATCTAGAAGAAAAAGTAATAGAGACTGTATCATTAGAGTGGATAACTACAATAAAAAAAAATCACAGGCCTGGAATGCCTGAACAATACCAATTTACCACAGGAGTCCAACACTGAAGGTCTTGCTTGCCAGACTTGGAATTCCTGAAAGGATTATCTCTGACAATGAGCCGCAGTGGTACTCAGAAGAATTTCCACATTTTGCCAAAACATGGAATGTTTGAATCCTGTACCATCAGTCCACATTACCACAGAGCCAGACTCTAGTGACAGAGCAGTGGTAACAAGAAGAATGAAACTCTCAAATGCATCGGACTAAACAGAGACTAATGATAAAGGCCTCTGCCTCAGCTTTAGACTATTTGGAGCAAGGAATGCATTGTGGGCAGCTCTCAGTTCTCTCCCCAGTTATTACAGCCTCAGCATCTCCCCTCAATACTATCATCTATGCATGGAATGTGGAGGCTCATGACAGCAAGTCTCCCTCTCACACAAAGTCTGGAAATCTGAACAAAAACAGAAACAATAAGAAACTTACACTACCAGGCCCTGGCCTAACCCCTTGGTCTGCATGAAATTGTATCCTTTAGATTGAGTTGTTGACACCAAACATTGAGGTGGAAGTTCTTCTTGCCAGTGTTCATTTATTTTTTTTTTTAATATTTTTATTACATATTTTCCTCAATTACATTTCCAATACTATCCCAAAAGTCCCCCATAGCGCCCCCCACTTCCCTACCCACCCATTCCCATTCTTTTGGCCCTGGCATTCCCCTATATTGGGGCATATAAAGTTTGCAAGTCCAATGGGCCTCTCTTTCCATTGATGGCCGACTAGGCCATCTTTCGATACATATGCAGCTAGAGACAAGAGCTCCAGGGTTCTGGTCAGTAAATCATGTTGTTCCAACAATAGGGTTGCAGATCCCTTTAGCTCCTTGGGTACTTTCTCTAGCTTCTCCATTGGGAGCCCTGTGATACATCCAATAGCTGACTGTGAACATCCACTCCTGTGTTTGCTAGGCCCCGGCATCGTCTCACAAGAGACAGCTATATTTGGGTCCTTTCAGCAAGATCTTACTAGTGTATGCAATGGTGCCAGCGTTTAGAAGCTGATTATGGGACGGATCCCTGGATACAGCAGTCTCTAAATGGTCCATCCTTTCATCACAGCTACGAACTTTGTCTCTGTAACTCCTTCCCTGGGTGTTTTGTTCCCAATTCTAAGAAGGTGCACAATGTCCACACTTTGGTCTTCATTCTTCTTGAGTTTCATGCGTTTATCAAATTGTATCTTATATCTTGGGTATCCTAAGTTTTGGGCTAATATCCACTTATCAATGAATACATATTGTGTGAGATCTTTTGTGATTGTGTTACTTCACTCAAGATGATGCCCTCCAGGTCCATCCATTTGGCTAGGAATTTCATAAATTCATTCTTTTTAATAGCTGAGTAGTACTCCATTGTGTAAATGTACCATAATTTCTGTATCCATTCCTCTGTTGAGGGACATCTGGGTTCTTTCCAGCTTCTGGCTATTATAAATAGGGCTGCTATGAACATAGTGGAGCATGTGTCCTTTTTACCGGTTGGGACATCTTCTGGATATATGCCCAGGAGAGGTATTGCTGGATCCTCCGGTAGTACTATGTCCAATTTTCTGAGGAACCGCCAGACTGATTTCCAGAGTGGTTGTACAAGCTTGCAATCCCACCAACAATGGAGGAGTGTTCCACTTTCTCCACATCCTCGCCAGCATCTGCTGTCACCTGAATTTTTGATCTTAGCCATTCTGACTGGTGTGAGGTGGAATCTCAGGGTTGTTTTGATTTGCATTTCCCTGATGATTAAGGATGTTGAACATTTTTTCAGGTGCTTCTCTGCCATTCGGTATTCCTCAGGTGAGAATTCTTTGTTCAGTTCTGAGCCCCATTTTTTAATGGGGTTATTTGACTTTCTGGAGTCCACCTTCTTGATTTCTTTATATATATTGGATATTAGTCCCTTATCTGATTTAGGATAGGTGAAGATCCTTTCCCAATCTGTTGGTGGTTTTTTTGTCTTATTGATGGTGTCTTTAGCCTTGCAGAAGCTTTGTAGTTTCATGAGGTCCCACTTGTCAATTCTCGATCTTACAGCACAAGCCATTACTGTTCTATTCAGGAATTTTTCCCCTGTGCCCATATCTTCAAGGCTTTTCCCCACTTTCTCCTCTATAAGTTTCAGTGTCTCTGGTTTTATGTGAAGTTCCTTGATCCACTTAGACTTGACCTTAGTACAAGGAGATAGGAATGGATCGATTCGCATTCTTCTACATGTTAACAACCAGTTGTGCCAGCACCATTTGTTGAAAATGCTGTCTTTCTTCCACTGGATGTTTTTAGCTCCCTTGTCGAAGATCAAGTGACCATAGGTGTGTGGATTCATTTCTGGGTCTTCAATTCTATTCCATTGGTCTATTTGTCTGTCACTATACCAGTACCATGCAGTTTTTATCACAATTGCTCTGTAGTAGAGCTTTAGGTCCGGCATGGTGATTCCACCAGAGGTTCTTTTATCCTTGAGGAGAGTTTTTGCTATCCTAGGTTTTTTGTTATTCCAGATGAATTTGCAGATTGCACTTTCTAATTCGTTGAAGAATTGATTTGGAATTTTGATGGGGATTGCATTGAATCTGTAGATTGCTTTTGGCAAGATAGCCATTTTTACAATGTTGATCCTGCCAATCCATGAGCATGGGAGATCTTTCCATCTTCTGAGATCTTCTATAATTTCTTTCTTCAGAGACTTGAAGTTTTTATTATACAGATCTTTCACTTCCTTAGTTAGAGTCACGCCAAGATATTTTATATTATTTGTGACTATTGAGAAGGGTGTTGTTTCCCTAATTTCTTTCTCAGCCTGTTTATTCTTTGTGTAGAGAAAGGCCATTGATTTGTTTGAGTTAATTTTATATCCAGCTACTTCACCGAAGCTGTTTATCAGGCT
The DNA here is from genome assembly GCF_978045245.1 of Mus caroli. Taxonomy (NCBI): domain Eukaryota; kingdom Metazoa; phylum Chordata; class Mammalia; order Rodentia; family Muridae; genus Mus; species Mus caroli. The sequence continues at coordinate 156,677,702 of NW_028227256.1, forward strand.
TAGGAGTTCTCTGGTGGAATTTTTAGGGTCACTTATATATACTATCATATCATCTGCAAAAAGTGATATTTTGACTTCATCTTTTCCAATTTGTATCCCTTTGATCTCCTTTTGTTGTCGAATTGCTCTGGCTAGGACTTCAAGTACAATGTTGAATAGGTATGGAGAAAGTGGACAGCCTTGTCTAGTCCCTGATTTTAGAGGGATTGCTTCAAGCTTCTCACCATTTACTTTGATGTTGGCTACTGGTTTGCTGTAGATTGCTTTTATCATGTTTAGGTATGGGCCTTGAATTCCTGATCTTTCCAAGACTTTTATCATGAATGGGTGTTGGATCTTGTCAAATGCTTTTTCCGCATCTAAGGAGATGACCATGTGGTTTTTGTCTTTGAGTTTGTTTATATACTGGATTACGTTGATGGATTTCCGTATATTGAACCATCCCTGCATCCCTGGGATGAAACCTACTTGGTCAGGATGGATGATTGTTTTGATGTGTTCTTGGATTCGGTTAGCAAGAACTTTATTGAGGATTTTTGCATCAATATTCATAAGGGATATTGGTCTGAAGTTTTCTATTTTGTTGGGTCTTTTTGTGGTTTAGGTATCAGAGTAATTGTGGCTTCATAGAATGAGTTGGGTAGAGTACCTTCTGTTTCTATTTTGTGGAATAGTTTGTGAAGAACTGGGATTAGATCTTCTTTGAAGGTCTGATAGAACTCTGCACTAAACCCATCTGGTCCTGGGCTTTTTTTAGTTGGGAGACTATTAATGACTGCTTCTATTTCTTTGGGGGATATAGGGCTGTTTAGATCATTAACCTGATCTTGATTCAGCTTTGGTACCTGGTATCTGTCTAGGAACTTGTCCATTTCATCCAGGTTCTCCAGTTTTGTTGAGTATAGCCTTTGGTAGAAGGATCTGATGGTGTTTTGGATGTCTTCAGGATCTGTTGTTATGTCTCCTTTTTCATTTCTGATTTTGTTAATTAGGATGCTTTCCCTGTGCCCTCTAGTGAGTCTGGCTAAGGGTTTATCTATCTTGTTGATTTTCTCAAAGAACCAGCTCCTTGATTGGTTGATTCTTTGAATAGTTTTTCTTGTTTCCACTTGGTTGATTTCACCCCTGAGTTTGATTATTTCCTGCCGTCTACTCCTCTTGGGTGAATTTGCTTCCTTTTGTTCTAGTTCTTTTAGGTGTGTTGTCAAGCTGCTAATGTGTGCTCTCTCTAGTTTCCTTTTGGAGGCACTCAGAGCTATGAGTTTTCCTCTTAGAAATGCTTTCATTGCGTCCCATAAGTTTGGGTATGTTGTGGCTTCATTTTCATTGAACTGTAAAAAGTCCTTAATTTCTTTCTTTATTCCTTCCTTGACCAAGGTATCATTGAGAAGAGTGTTGTTCAGTTTCCACGTGAAGGTTGGCTTTCTATTATTTATTTTGTTATTGAAGATCAGCCTTAGTCCATGGTGATCTGATAGGATGCATGGGACAATTTCAATATTTTTATATCTGTTGAGGCCTGTTTTGTGACCAATTATGTGGTCAATTTTGGAGAAGGTACCATGAGGTGCTGAGAAGAAGGTATATCCTTTTGTTTTAGGATAGAATGTTCTGTAGATATCTGCCAGATCCATTTGATTCATAATTTCTCTTAGTTTCACTGTGTCCCTGTTTAGTTTCTGTTTCCATGATCTGTCCTTTGGTGAAAGTGGTGTGTTGAAGTCTCCCACTATTATTGTATGAGGTGCAATGTGTGCTTTGAGCTTTACTAAAGTTTCTTTAATGAATGTGGCTGCCTTTGTATTTGGAGCATAGATATTCAGGATTGATAGTTCCTCTTGGAGGATTTTACCTTTGATGAGTATGAAGTGTCCCTCCCTGTCTTTTTTAATGACTTTGGGTTGGAAGTCAATCTTATCAGATATTAGAATGGCTACTCCAGCTTGTTTCTTCATGCCATTTGCTTGGAAAATTGTTTTCCAGCCTTTCATTCTGAGGTAGTGTCTATCCTTTTCTCTGAGATGAGTTTCCTGTAAGCAGCAAAATGTTGGGTCTTGTTTGTGTAGCCAGTTTGTTAGTCTATGTCTTTTTATCGGGGAGTTGAGTCCATTGATATTAAGAGATATTAAGGAAAAGTAATTGTTGTTTCCTGTTATTTTTGATGTTAAAGTTGGCATTTTGTTCTTGTGGCTGTCTTCTTTTAGGTTTGTTGAGGGATTACCTTCTTGTTGTTTCTAGGGCGTGGTTCCTGTCCTTGTATTGGTTTTTTTCTGTTATTATCCTTTGAAGGGCTGGATTCGTGGAGAGATAATGTGTGAATTTGGTTTTGTCGTGGAATACTTTGGTTTCTCCATCTATGTTAATTGAGAGTTTGGCTGGGTATAGTAGCCTGGGCTGGAATTTGTGTTCTTTTAGTGTCTGTATAACATCCGTCCAGGATCTTCTGGCTTTCATAGTCTCTGGTGAAAAGTCTGGTGTGATTCTGATAGGCTTGCCTTTATATGTTACTTGGCCTTTTTCTCTTACTGCTTTTAGTATTCTATCTTTATTTAGAGCATTTGTTGCTCTGATTATTATGTGTCGGGAGGTATTTCTTTTCTGGTCCAGTCTATTTGGAGTTCTGTAGGCTTCTTGTATGTTCATGGGCATCTCTTTCTTTAGATTTGGGAAGTTTTCTTCTATAATTTTGTTGAAGATGTTTGCTGGTCCTTTGAGTTGAAAATCTTCATTCTCATCCACTCCTATTATCCGTAGGTTTGGTCTTCTCATTATGTCCTGTATTTCTTGGATGTTTTGAGTTAGGATCTTTTTGCATTTTACATTTTCCTTGATTGTTGTGCCAATGTTCTCTATGGAATCTTCTGCACCTGAGATTCTCTCTTCCATCTCTTGTATTCTGTTGCTGATGCTGGTATCTATGGTTCCAGATTTCTTTCCTAGGGTTTCTATCTCCAGTGTTGCCTCATTTTGGGTTTTCTTTATTGTGTCTACTTCCCTTTTTAGGTCTAGTATGGTTTTGTTCATTTCCATCATCTGTTTGGATGTGTTTTCCTGTTTTTCTGTAAGGACTTCTACCTGTTTGATTATGTTATCATGTTTTTCTTTAAGGATTTGTAACTCTTTAGCAGTGTTCTCCTGCAATTCTTTAAGGGATTTTTGTGCTTCCTCTTTATTGTCTTCTGCCTTTTTATCAGTGTTCTCCTGCATTTCTTTAAGTGTGTTATTAAAGTCCTTCTTGAAGTCCTCTATCATCATCAGGAGATATGCTTTTAAATCCGTGTCTAGCTTTTCCGGTGTGTTGGGGTGCCCTGGACTGGGCGAAGTGGGGGTGCTGGGTTCTGATGATGGTGAGTGGTCTTGGTTCCTGTTAGTAAGATTATTACGTTTACCTTTCGCCATCTGGTAATCTCTGGGGTTAGTTGTTATCGTTGTCACTATTTAAAGATTGGAGCAGAAGCTGTGTTCCACTCACCAGCAGTCTCTAAATCCTGCGGCGGGGGTCGTGGGTAGCTGACGGTACCCCGGTGCTGGTCCAGCCGGAAGAGGCCTGTGGTCCTACTCAGGCCGTTTTTCTGCTTTCCTAACTAATGCAGTCTCAGGTCCCGCGCAATTGGATTGGAGCAGAAGCTGTGTTCCACTCACCAGCAGTCCCAAAATCCTGCGGCGGGGGTCGTGGGTAGCTGGCGGGTGTCAGGCAACCCTGCGCTCCCGCTACCCCGGCGCTGATCCAGCCGGATGAGGCCTGTGGTCCTACTCAGGCCGGTTTCTGCTTCCCTAACTAATGCAGTCTCAGGTCCCGCGCAATTGGATTGGAGCAGAAGCTGTGTTCCACTCTCCAGAAGTCTTAAGATCCTGTGGTGGGTGTTGTGGGTAGCTGGCGAGTGTCAGCAGACCCTGCGTCCCAGCTGCCCCGGTGCTTTTCTGACCGGAAGAGGGTTGTGGCCCTATGTAGGCCGGATTTCTCTCTCCCCAACCAGAGCAGTCTCAGGTCCCGCGTGATTGGACTGGAGCAGAAGCTGTGTTCCACTCACCAGCAGTCCCAAAATCCTGTGGCGGGGGTCGTGGGTAGCTGGCGGGTGTCAGGCAACCCTGCGCTCCCGCTACCCTGGCGCTGATCCAGCCGGGTGAGGCCTGTGGCCCTACTCAGGCCGGTTTCTGCTTCCCTAACTAATGCAGTCTCAGGTCCCGCGCAATTGGATTGGAGCAGAAGCTGTGTTCCACTCACCAGCAGTCCCAAAATCCTGCGGCGGGGGTAGTGGGTAGCTGGCGGGTGTCAGGCAACCCTGCGCTCCCGCTACCCTGGCGCTGATCCGGCCGGGTGAGGCCTGTGGCCCTACTCAGGCCGGTTTCTGCTTCCCTAACTAATGCAGTCTCAGGTCCCGCGCAATTGGATTGGAGCAGAAGCTGTGTTCCACTCACCAGCAGTCCCAAAATCCTGCGGCGGGGGTCGTGGGTAGCTGGCGGGTGTCAGGCAACCCTGCGCTCCCGCTACCCTGGCGCTGATCCGGCCGGGTGAGGCCTGTGGCCCTCTCATTTATTTTTAATGTAGTGCCATCCACAGTTTTTCATGAATACCCTAGAAAAAGAATATTTTAATTAGTTCAACCATAATTAAGACTCTCATATGGACCTAGATTTGTGTTAATGAAGCATAATCCTGCCTCAGTCAAGGATTTCCCAGTGGCAAACAATAGCAATCACTCAAGGTCTCTTATGGAAAAATAATAATTTATTACATAGATTATAAGAGTGTTATTACAGAAGCTGGAGGCATGCAATAGATTCGATTCCCACAAGGACAAATAGGTTCTAGAAATATATCTAGGAGTGAAGGCATGTTGGTGTCTGATCTCTAAGTTTCTATAGACCTTGTCCCTTCCCTCTACCTGATGCATATCTAATGATGGCTGTATATGGAAGCCACCCACCAACAGGACCCCCACATCCTAGTACTCCTGAACTACTAAATTCATGATCACCAGGGTGATTGAGTGTGTGATGTGTGCCCTGTGGTCTACTGGTAATCCAGAGCACAGGAGACACAATAATACATAACATCCAAGATTAGGTTCAAAATAAGAGCCTTGCAACCAACGTTCCCTTTTCCTTGACCTAACAAAATTCTCCTTTGATTCTGGGACTTGAACTTTTGGAGATGCTATACAGCAAGAAACTGTATGGAGGCTCCAAGCAACAGCTGGTGATGGACTGAAGCTCTGTTCAGTAGTCCATGAAGAACTGAATCTGTCAATAAGGGTGATCCATTGCAAATGGATCATGCCTCAAGCAAGCTTTGTGAAGAAATAAAGCACTAGCTTTAAAAAAAAAATGTAATGGCTGGCTTAAGGGAGACCCTAAATAGAGATAGCTAGCAAAGCAACACTGCTGTTCTATACCCACAAAAATTGTGGCAGTTTTTGTTGTTAAAAATCATTAAGTCCTGAGATAATTAATAACTAATATGACTAACTGTAATAAATACCTAGGGTGTGGGAGTGGCTTTGCGTGTAGAAGACTACGCTAAGAAAAGGCCCAAATTGATGTAAGTGTGTTTTAGGAAAAGTCTGCATTTCGATAAATCTCCTAGTGAAGAAGTTGGGAACAGTGGGTCATCTTTAAAACCAATGTGCTTTCTTAGTTGAGCTGAAGAAAGAGCATTCAAAGAAAGAAGGTGACTAAGGTTTGAGGTCCCTACACCATGGAACACCATGGTTGAAGATTGTCAAGATAATAGCGTCCCATTCCCCTCCTTGGTAATACAGTTTTCTGACTACTAAACAATATACACAATTAAAATGATGGCTGTAGAGAGTGACATATGTAAAGGGAAATAGCAAAAGCAATGACAGACAGTGCAAAGCTTTGGCAAAAGTAGGTGGTAGAAACTAGAACTGTTTTAGAAGATCCATCATTCACAAAGAAGTAGCAAGTTCTGAAGGCTTAGCAAGTCAAGGCAGTTGCAGTCCAAGCCTGATGACCTCAGCTGATTCCCAGATCCTACATAAAAAGCCAGACACAGTGGTGAGCGTCTGTAACTCTAGGAGTCACACAGCAAGATGGGAGGTAGAGATAGCAGTACAGCTAACCAGAAGCTTGCAGGCCAAATAGCCTGGGGTGAGCAACACAGACATAGGAAAAACCCAGCCTCCAAGAGGAAGAAAGAGAAAAGCGACTCCTGGAAAGTTTTCTGATCCCCACACATGCAAAGCCTTCATTAAAATATAGTAAATAAACAGTAAGATAAGGTCATCTGATTACTGATAGCACTCATTAATTCCGGGGGAAGAGAGAGAGAGAGAGAGAGAGAGAGAGAGAGAGAGAGAGAGAGAGAGAGATTTAAAAACTGGAAATACCTAAGAAGAGTACTTGCAGTCTGTTGCTGAAACAAGCTGAGAACCATTTGAAGCTATGTTGGGTTTGTGGCACCACAGCAGACCAAAGTTGAACAGGGAAAAATGCACAACATCATACATTATCTGCACAACCATGTCCATTGCTGAAACACGTCACTAAAGCATTTCTCTCACTCAATGCTTTGCTCTAACCCTACTTTCTCATATCCCAGGCACCCCAAAGTGATAGCATAACCCTCTATTACAGGTAACACCAACAACAGCTTCTGCTTACTGTAGCCTAGTGAAGACCTGGTCAAAGCCCAAGGACTGAGTAAACACCTTTGGTGCACAGTGTCATTGAATCCTTATAATCATCATATAATGTGGAAATTATTCATCTCTTTAGCCTGCACATGAGAAAACTTTTTTGAGCCTGAGAAATATTTACAAAGTTTTCCCAGGGAAGCATAGCTGGAAGATGAAATCCATGGACTTTCAACTAACTCCAAAGTCCATGACCACATTATGAAAAAGACTGGTGGAATTTGTTTTGCTAAGAACTGATACCACTCTACTAGTGGCTTTGTTTCCATTATCTCAATAGATTACCAGGAAAGTCTCTAAGGTAGGTTTCTATTTGCAAAGGGATCTGATTAAATGTGGTGATCACCAGGCTATTGTGTCCATTCACCCTCCAGCTGAAATCAAGTACTATTTAAGTCATCAACATGTGCAAAATGAATGCTTAATTAGAACAAGCTTTGTAGACAATGTGTCTTATGATGACCATAATTGGTGAATAATGTACAAATATCATACAGGGGAGTCCCTGTTTTTGCAAATAATAAACTTATGGTAAGCTGTCATCATATTTGTCTTCTTCATCATCTTCTCCTCCTTCTCCTTCTCTTCTTCTTCTCCTTCTCCCCTTCCTCCTCTTCCTCTTCCTCTTTATTCTTCATTTCTGAGGTAAAAAGTAATGTCTCTCTATTCTCTACCTATTTGCACAGCCATTAGATAAGTCAATGAGCATTTCAGACATGAACAAGGCAAAGATGTGGCTGCGTGGGCACAGTAGAAGGTGAAAACTAGTGTAGACTATTGTGTTTATGTTTTTCTATGTTGACATTTGAGGTGATTATTCTTGTCTGTGTTTACATGTCCCATTCATCTGTTTCAACTGGACAGAATTTTATTAATATTATTGATGGTTGCCATAACAACAAGCATGTAAATACACTTTGACAATGAAATTATGACAAGTATTTGGTTTATCACAGTCCGTAAATTGCATCAGAGGGACGATCCCCAGGGGTGAAAGGAAACAGAACAGGACATCACCAAGGGATACTTGCTTTGATCTCATTAGGGAAATTTACGTGGCAATTACTCCTGAAAAAGTTCCTTTCACAGGGCTTCCTCGGGAATTTGGGAGCTGTTTGACCTTTGGAGAAAAGCCAGGCACCAGAAGACTCCTCCTAAACTATAATTAGCATTTTGAGCTCACATCCACATCCTGTATCTCCATCATGTTTTTTCTTCTGGCCTTGGCCTCTGCAGCACTAGAGATGCTAAAGAAACAAAGTCAAATACCAGAAGTCGGGCTCTTCTTACACGGTTTTCAAACACGGCTTCGAAGCCTACGTTCTTTTGGAAGGAAGATATTTGTTAAATTACTCTGGATATTATAATGAGGAAAAGAAATAAGATGGTAAATATGAAGGACATGCGATGAAATCTTTGCTAGTGAAGAATCGGTACTCCTGTTTAAAGTAGATGGTGCCTGAGGAGGGGCTCCTCCAGAGCTCAGGCTCTTTTAGTGTTTTTGTTTGTTTGGTTTGTTTGATTGGTTTACATTATAAGATTTTCTCTCTTTCTTTCTTTCTCCCTTTCTTCCTTTCTTCCTTTCTTCTTCTCCTTTATTTTTTGACTTTTTTATTGATCCTTTGTGAATTTCACATCATGCATCCCAGTACCACTGGGTAGTGACTATCCTCCCTTGCAACCTCCCCCTAAAAGAAAAAAAAATAATAATAAAATAAAAATATGAAAATTGGCCAGGCGGTAGTGGCACACGCCTTTAATCCCAACACTAGAGAGACAGAGGCAGGCAGATTTCTGAGTCCGAGATCAGCCTGGTCTACAGAGTGAATTCTAGGACAGCCAGGGCTACACAGAGAAATCCTGTCTCAAAAAAAACAAAAAACAAATCAAAAGAAAAAGAAAGAGAGAGAGAGAGAAGAGAGAGAGAAAGGAAGGAAGGAAGGAAGGAAGGAAGGAAGGAAGGAAGGAAGAAAGAAAGAAAGAAAGAAAGAAAGAAAGAAAGAAAGAAAGAAAGAAAGAAAGAAAGAAAGAAAGAAAGAAAGAAAAATTTTCACTGTGGAAGCTGCAGTGTGTCATAGGATACACACAGTTTACCCTTTTGCCTAAACAGCTTTATTTGCAAAGGTTCATTGCAATGAGCAGTTGATCTGTTTCAAGCCCTGTGGCTTCCCTACACCATCAATACTGGATCCTCACAGGGACTCCTCTTGGGTATCCTATTGCCCTGTATCATGGAGATCCTGTAGCTTTGGATCTGTAGGACCAGCTCCTTCCTGCATTCCAACAGTTCATAGATGGGATAGATGTTGTAGTGTGCCAACACAAAGCCCTGGATCTGGGCCTGGGTAGTAGCTAAGTTTGTCAGCCTGTTAGCTCTCCTGTGTCAGCTCTCCAACTTTGCCCAACTGAGTGGTGGGGCCTGCTTACCTGCTCTCTCATGCCCATGTCACCAGGGTCTGCTCTATTGTGCTCTATCGGTTGAGATGTGGGGAGTTGGAATTCTTAACTTGAAACCTAGGAAAACCCAGGACAAACTACTTTATGAAATGAATACAGAAAATTCAAATTACCTAAATATACCTCATTTCTCCCAACTATAAAATAATTTATTAAGAGTTTAACTCTTTTGCCTTAATCCACAATCAATAGGAGGAAATGTACAAAATCTTTTTTAAAAACAACTACAGAGATGTCAGACATGGCTGATGATACAATGCTGACTCCAGAGAGACAGGAAATTTAGCCCCCTTAGGCTAAACACCTGACCATTCATGACCTCAACTGCTTAGCTTCTGCCTGGAGGCCCTAGTCTCTTTGAGGCAATGGCATGCCATTTAACAAATTGGTTCCCTAAATGTGTCTAAGTGATTCCCAGGACATAGCTTACACATTGGAAATAGCTTCAATCCATACTGATCAAGCAATTTTACGACTCCCAATACACAGCTACATGTTCAGGATAAGACGTGGTCAGTAAAACACTTTTATGATGAGGGCTACAATTTAAACACAGTGAAGACAGCAGATTGAGGCATTCCATCCAATGTATCAACTGAAAAGCAAGTGAGAGAAGTCAAGAAAGGACATCATCATTATAATTATTCATGCAGTCATTCCTCTTCCAGTAACAGATGAGCAGTCATTGGGGTTTAAGTCATCCATTATTTATTCTCTCCAGAGAGATGTGAAGTGCTACAAGAGTTACAGATTAGTGTAAGGTGGAGAGAAGGTCTTAAATTCCACCCATCCCCCACACTGAATAAAAATGGAAGAAGCAGCAAGCATCGAAAGTAGCAAAGGCAGTACTTGTCACACAGTTCAGCTCGGCCCAGCTACCAAAGCCAAAGACACTCCACCCAAGGTGCTGCTGGAGCTGCATAGTCATTTGAGGCCAGGAGAACAGCTGTGAAGTGATGAGACTACGGGAGAACCCATCACTTTGTTTTCTGCACTCAGGAAGGCATGTGACTCAAGCTGAACTGTGTCCCCAATAAAATATGTTGAAGTCTTAACCCCCAGGACCTTAGGACCAAACTTGAAAATAGCACCTTCATAGATATAACCAAATTAAGATGAAGCCATTCTGGAGTCGTGTGGGACTGGATTCAGTAACTGCTGTCCTTATAAGAAGAGAATTTAGACAGAGTCACGCAAGAACACTGTGTGATGACAAACCCTGCGATTAGAATGATCCATCTGAAAGCCAAGGAATGCCAAGAATTACTGGCAACTAGAAGAGCTGGGAGACAGGCTTGGAACACACGCTCTTCCGAGAAGAATCAGTCTGTCCAACACCTTGATTTTCTGGCTTTTGGCCTCCAAACCTATGAGGCTGTTAAAGCCACTGGTTAAGGTGATCTGTTCCAGCTACCCTAGGACACTAGGACAAAAAGACAAGCCCTTGACAGAATAACAAAGAGGTGCTGTGGGCCTCTGGACCCTCAATGCTGCCTGCTTACTGCTCTCACCTCATTCTGTATTGCTTTCTTGCCTATCACTCTCCACACCTTACCAAGGATTTAAACTAAAATCCTGGTGATTCAATGGCTACCCATAGTTTGTTCAAGCTGGAAGCAGACTCGTGAAGCATTGCCAGGACACACTCTGATCTTTACAGATTCCTCTCCTACACCACTTGCTGTACTTATTGTCTCTTAAAACTATTTTATTTTCTAAAAGTTTATTGGTGATTTTACCGAAAATGTGGTCTCAGCCAATGTAAAAAACTCCACCTAAATACCATCTCCACCGGAAGCTTTCCTTCGGAGTTCTGGCACACAGACACAAGTATTCTTAGAATTTTCCTAATAAGAACGTCTTTGCTGTGCTAGTGATATGTTGCATAGTGGATCTCTACTTGATGATAAAGTCCAGCAGAAGTGAGTTGGAGCTTTTAGTGACTGGGCTTCCCAAAGAAAAGAACAGAACTTGAGATTGAACTCATTCACGTGACCAATGATTTAATGAACATGCCTACAGAGTTTCATTTTTAAAAAGAACTATTGATTTATTAGCTTCCGGTAGAATCTGAGGGATGGAGAGTTGTTGTCTTCAGTTGTGTATCCACTGGTGACCCTGACAAACTTCAGGGCATAGATCCAGACCCATGCCTATACAGACAGTTTTTGTTAAACTCAGTGAGTCACAAACAAAATAGAAAATATAAATGTAGGGAAAATTGTAGAGAGGTCAGGGAGATGAAAGGGCAGGAAGGAGATAAGGGAGAATGGGTGGCAGGAGCAATTAGAATGGAATAATATATACTATACAATAATAGACAATACCATACAATGCAATAGTACTACAATAACAGAATTGTCAAAGAACAAAGTTAACTAAAATAACAACAAAAACTGTGGACATAGAGGTTCATAGAGCTCCTCGTTATTACACACAATGAAGTATGTGTTAGTTGTCTGGCTACTGTAACAAAATATCTAACAAGGAAAACTTAAGGAAGGAAAGCTTCATTTTGGCTCATAGTTCAACGATAAACTTAATCACTGCAGGAAAGCTAACACAATAGGAGAAGGAGACTCATGGTCATATTGACTCCACGGTAAGAAGGGAAAGAGAATCAGTGCTTGTGCTTAGCTTGCTTTCTCCTTTAAATTCAGTCTGGGACCCAAGCCTATGGGATGATGCTCCCCAAATTTAGGATAGGTCTTCCCATCTCAATTAACCTAGTTTTGATGATCTTACAAGGACATGCTCAGAGATGTATTTTAGAGTGGTTCTAAAATCATATTGTATTGACAATCAAGATTAAGCATCACAAGGTTCCATATGGGTAATGTGCATTGACTTCACTAGAACCACCTATCAAAGCCCTGCATGTCCACCCAGCTTTGACAAAGAATACCCTGTATAATAATGTATTATTCTAAATATAGTACTTTCACAAATTTTATAGGTTGTTTCAGTAAAATATCAAACTTAAGAAACTATAGAAATCCCAAACATGATAGATAGTTGGATAAATGAATCCATAGTTGGATGATCTGAACCTGCAGTTGAACCTGAGAAAAGAATGATTTTATAGGAGATTAATCCTTGTTGGGAAATTTCCAGACCCAAGTAGGGAACCTACTATGATCATTTTACTACATGGACATAGTACCAACTATCTGCTAAATTTGTATCTGACTACTAATAAGTTCAAGTCTCAGACCTCATCAGAGAAGTTTCTCTGAGCAATGAATGGTGGCTAACAGAGACTCTCACAGCCAAATAAGTACAGAGGATAAATATCAGTGGAGTGCTTCTCCATAAACAGGACATCTATATAACACCCCTCCCCATGACTCAGAATCATAAGAACCAAGAGTCCAAGAGGACTGAGGCAAAGCTGTATCTTCTGGACATGACAGGATCACTTTATTCATGATCTCACAGCAGCTAAAGTTGCCTACATCACCTGCATAAAATCCAGATAGGCAATATGATATCATGAAGTAGGAGAGGTTCATGAATCGTAACCCCTAACTGAGGAGCTATTAACAGCTATTAACAGTTCATGAACAAGGGATAGTCAGTTCTCTTTAACGGTATGTCTCCTGATAATCTACCATACTCCTCCTTACACCTAAATTCACACCAATCAGTTATCCCTTTTAAAGGCATGGCATTGGAGGGAGAGTAAGAGATACAGGGGTCTGTGAGGAGTTGAGGGTGAATACAATCAAAATACACTACATGGAATTCTCAAAGAATTAATAAAGATATGTTCTAGAAGAAGATTAATCTTTTACCTTATAAGTGTCATTATTAGATGGGATTTAAAATAAAACAGCCACTTATATATACTATCATATCATCTACAAAGAGTGATATTTTGACTTCATCTTTTCCAATTTGTATCCCTTTGATCTCCTTTTGTTGTCGAATTGCTCTGGCTAGGACTTCAAGTACAATGTTGAATAGGTATGGAGAAAGTGGACAGCCTTGTCTAGTCCCTGATTTTAGTGGGATTGCTTCAAGCTTCTTACCATTTACTTTGATGTTGGCTACTGGTTTGCTGTAGATTGCTTTTATCATGTTTAGGTATGGGCCTTGAATTCCTGATCTTTCCAAGACTTTTATCATGAATGGGTGTTGGATTTTGTCAAATGCTTTTTCCGCATCTAACGAGATGACCATGTGGTTTTTGTCTTTGAGTTTGTTTATATACTGGATTACGTTGATGGATTTCCGTATATTGAACCATCCCTGCATCCCTGGGATGAAACCTACTTGGTCAGGATGGATGATTGTTTTGATGTGTTCTTGGATTCGGTTAGCAAGAACTTTATTGAGGATTTTTGCATCAATATTCATAAGGGATATTGGTCTGAAGTTTTCTATCTTTGTTGGGTATTTTTGTGGTATGATAGTATATATAAGTGACCCCAAAAATTCCACCAGAGAACTCCTAAGCCTGATAAACAGCTTCAGTGAAGTAGCTGGATATAAAATTAACTCAAACAAATCAATGGCCTTTCTCTACACAAAGAATAAACAGGCTGAGAAAGAAATTAGGGAAACAACACCCTTCTCAATAGTCACAAATAATATAAAATATCTTGGCGTGACTCTAACTAAGGAAGTGAAAGATCTGTATAATAAAAACTTCAAGTCTCTGAAGAAAGAAATTATAGAAGATCTCAGAAGATGGAAAGATCTCCCATGCTCATGGATTGGCAGGATCAACATTGTAAAAATGGCTATCTTGCCAAAAGCAATCTACAGATTCAATGCAATCCCCATCAAAATTCCAAATCAATTCTTCAACGAATTAGAAAGTGCAATCTGCAAATTCATCTGGAATAACAAAAAACCTAGGATAGCAAAAACTCTTCTCAAGGATAAAAGAACCTCTGGTGGAATCACCATGCCGGACCTAAAGCTCTACTACAGAGCAATTGTGATAAAAACTGCATGGTACTGGTATAGTGACAGACAAATAGACCAATGGAATAGAATTGAAGACCCAGAAATGAACCCACACACCTACGGTCACTTGATCTTCGACAAGGGAGCTATAAACATCCAGTGGAAGAAAGACAGCATTTTCAACAAATGGTGCTGGCACAACTGGTTGTTAACATGTAGAAGAATGTGAATCGATCCATTCCTATCTCCTTGTACTAAGGTCAAGTCTAAGTGGATCAAGGAACTTCACATAAAACCAGAGACACTGAAACTTATAGAGGAGAAAGTGGGGAAAAGCCTTGAAGATATGGGCACAGGGGAAAAATTCCTGAATAGAACAGTAATGGCTTGTGCTGTAAGATCGAGAATTGACAAGTGGGACCTCATGAAACTACAAAGCTTCTGCAAGGCTAAAGACACCATCAATAAGACAAAAAAACCACCAACAGATTGGGAAAGGATCTTCACCTATCCTAAATCAGATAAGGGACTAATATCCAATATATATAAAGAACTCAAGAAGGTGGACTCCAGAAAGTCAAATAACCCCATTAAAAAATGGGGCCCAGAACTGAACAAAGAATTCTCACCTGAGGAATACCGAATGCCAGAGAAGCACCTGAAAAAATGTTCAACATCCTTAATCATCAGGGAAATGCAAATCAAAACAACCCTGAGATTCCACCTCATACCAGTCAGAATGGCTAAGATCAAAAATTCAGGTGACAGCAGATGCTGGCGAGGATGTGGAGAAAGAGGAACACTCCTCCATTGTTGGTGGGATTGCAAGCTTGTACAACCACTCTGGAATTCAGTTTGGCGGTTCCTCAGAAAATTGGACATAGTACTACCGGAGGATCCAGCAATACCTCTCCTGGGCATATATCCAGAAGATGTCCCAACCGGTAAAAAGGACACATGCTCCACTATGTTCATAGCAGCCCTATTTATAATAGCCAGAAGCTGGAAAGAACCCAGATGTCCCTCAACAGAGGAATGGATACAGAAATTATGGTACATTTACACAATGGAGTACTACTCAGCTATTAAAAAGAATGAATTTATGAAATTCCTAGCCAAATGGATGGACCTGGAGGGCATCATCTTGAGTGAAGTAACACAATCACAAAAGAACTCACACAATATGTATTCACTGATAAGTGGATATTAGCCCAAAACTTAGGATACCCAAGATATAAGATACAATTTGCTAAACGCATGAAACTCAAGAAGAATGAAGACCAAAGTGTGGACACTGTGCCCCTTCTTAGAATTGGGAACAAAACACCCAGGGAAGGAGTTACAGAGACAAAGTTCGTAGCTGTGATGAAAGGATGGACCATTTAGAGACTGCCGTATCCAGGGATCCATCCCATAATCAGCTTCTAAACGCTGACACCATTGCATACACTAGCAAGATTTTGCTGAAAGGACCCAAATATAGCTGTCTCTTGTGAGAAGATGCCGGGGCCTAGCAAACACAGGAGTGGATGCTCACAGTCAGCTATTGGATGTATCACAGGGCTCCCAATGGAGGAGCTAGAGAAAGTACCCAAGGAGCTAAAGGGATCTGCAACCCTATTGTTGGAACAACATGATGTACTAACCAGAACCCCGGAGCTCTTGTCTCTAGCTGCATATGTATTGAAAGATGACCTAGTCGGCCATCAATGGAAAGAGAGGCCCATTGGACTTGCAAACTTTATATGCCCCAATATAGGGGAATGCCAGGGCCAAAAGAATGGGAATGGGTGGGTAGGGAAGTGGGGGGCGCTATGGGGGACTTTTGGGATAGCATTGGAAATGTAATTGAGGAAAATATGTAATAAAAATATTAAAAATAAAAAAAAATTTAAAAAAAGCTCAAATCAAAAAATAAATAAATAAATAAATAAAATAAAATAAAATAAAACAGCCCTGGATTCCTACTGTCTACTTCTCCTACAACTGGTATGAAGAGTCTGTGTTATTTTTACCATAATAATCTTCCTCAGTAATTAGCCAATGTTATATGAGTGTAGCTAATCTCCCTTTTCTTCAGTTGCAGGGTCATCATTTGACCTGGTCCTGATCACTGCCAGTATCCTCTCTCTTCTATTTGATCTAGGAATTGGCAAATGATTCCAATCAGTCCAATAATATCAGTTGACAAAACAAACTTCTTTCCATTAAGGTTGTGTCTTAGTCAGGGTTTCTATTCCTGCACAAACATCATGACCAAGAAGCAAGTTGGAGAGGAAAGGGTTTATTCGGCTTACACTTCCATACTGCTGTTCATCATCAAATGAAGTCAGGAGTGGAACTCAAGCAGGTCAGAAAGCAGGAGCTGGTGCAGAGGCCATGGAGGGATGTTCTTTACTGGCTTGCTTTCCCTGGCTTGCTCAGCCTACTCTCTTATAGAACCCAAGACTACCAGCCCAGGGATGGTCCCACCCACAAGGGGCCTTTCCCCCTTGATCACTAATTGAGAAAATGCCTTACAGTTGGATCTCATGGAGGCATTTCCTCAACTGAAGCTCCTTTCTCTGTAATAACTCCAGCTGTGTCAAGTTGACACAAAAATAGCCAGTACAATTGACCCCTTGTCAACTTGACACACAAACACATCACTAGTAAGCCTCAACCCTTACATTCTTATTCATTCCCAAGATCTAAATAACTTTAAAAGTCCCACAGTCTTTACATATTCTTAAAATTTCAATCTCTTTAAAATATCCATCTCTTTTAAAATCCAAAGTCTTTTTACAATTAAAAGTCTCTTAACTGTGGGCTCCACTAAAACAGTTTCTTCCTTCAAGAGGGAAAATATCAGGGCACAGTCACAATCAAAGCAAAAATCAATCTCCAACCGTCCAATGTCTGGAATCCAACTCACAATCTTCTGGGCTCCTCCAAGGGCTTGGGTCACTTCTCCAGCCATGCCCTTTGTAGCACACACGTCGTCCTCTGGGCTCCAGATGCCTGTACTCCACTGCTGCTGCTGCTCTTGGTGGTCATCTCATGGTACTGGCATCTCCAAAACACTGCATGACCCCTTCAGTCCTGGGCCTTCAATTACAACTGAGGCTGCACCTTCACCAATGGCCTTCCATGGCCTCTCACAGTGCCGAGCCTCAGCTGCTCTGCATGACCCCTTCATGCCTTCAAAACCAGTACCACCTGGGTGACCCTTACACATTACCAAGTCCTGCTGCAGAGGGAGTACAACCTTGCCTATCTCTGGAACACAGCCTCTTTGTGCTTTCAGAAAACACTTCCCAGAGGATGTCACCTCAATGATGCTGGTCTCTTCTTAATCACCGCTAATTTCTTAGCTCCAGCTAACCAGCATCAATAGTCCCAGTAATGCAAAGGTTTTGCTTTAGTAGTTCTGGTATCTTGTTAATCACAGCTGATTCTTCAGCCCCAGCTAACCAGAACTACAAAATCTTCACAATCAAAACAGCAATGGCTCTGAAAAGAGTCTTTAATTTTCCCTCTGAAATTTCACAAACCAGACCTCCATCTTCTGCACTGTTCTCAACATTATCTTCCAAGCTCCTACACAACATCTGACAGAGCTCTTAACAACAAATGGATCTTCAAGCCCAAAGTTCCAAAGTCCTTCCACAGTCCTCCCCAAAACATGGTCAGGTTGTCACAGGAATACCCCACTCTGCTGGTACCAATTTGTCTTAGTCAGGGTCTCTATTCCTGCACAAACATCATGACCAAGAAGCAAGTTGGGGAGGAAAAGGTTTATTTGGCTTACACTTCCATACTGCTGTTTATCATCAAAGGAAGTCAGGACTGGAACTCAAGCAGGTCAGAAAGCAGGAGCTGGTGCAGAGGCCATGGAGGGATGTTCTTTACTGGCTTGCTTTCCCTGGCTTGCTCAGCCTACTCTCTTATAGAACCCAAGACTACCAGCCCAGGGATGGTCCCACCCACAAGGGGCCTTTCCCCCTTGATCACTAATTGAGAAAATGCCTTACAGTTGGATCTCATGGAGGCATTTCCTCAACTGAAGCTCCTTTCTCTGTAATAACTCCAGCTGTGTCAAGTTGACACAAAAATAGCCAGTACAGGTTGTTAAACTGATAATGTGTAAGGTCACAGAACTATGTTGAGGATCGGCCTTGAACACAAAGGAAGAAGAGCTGAAAAATATTCCCCTTATTTAAAAAAAAAAAAAAAAAACTTGCTGAAACTCTAAACACAGCTCTTTTTAAAACCAGAAATAATATCAACCTAGTCATACTGATCAGTAAATTCTCTATTTTGTGTGATATGGTTTGAGTTAAGTCTTCTGTCATTTGAAATCAAGGGGATGCTGACAGTAGACCATCCTTCCAAAGCATCCCATGACTCTCATTTCTATCACTGCACTCTAACAGTTGACTTGTCGTCCCAACCTCTAGACTGTAAGCTTAGAAGAGTGACTATGTGTCATGGTTTGAACACGTAATGTCTGCCCAACCTCTAGACTGTGAGCTTAGAAGAGTGACTATGTGTCATGGTTTGAACATGTAATGTCTTCCCAACCTCTAGACTGTGAGCTTAGAAGAGTGACTCTGTGTTGTGGTTTGAACATGTAATGTCTGCCATGGGAGTATGTTGGTCCCCAGCTATTTTGATTCTATGTCATTGATACTGTGGTCCAAGCCCCAGTGAAAAGTATCTGTTATAAGGAAAAGTTGCTAGAATCCTGGAGTTCTTTTTGTTAATGTTCATCTGTCCAGACTGAGTCCTGCTATAGCATCAAGACAATAAACACTGGCTGGAAAGAGGACACTCCAAAAGGAAGGCTACGCCTGGAGCACCAGAGGTAAGTAGAGAGGCATCTCAGTTATTTAGGCCCTAGATGTTTCTGTTTTCTGTGGTATCTGAAAAGTGGCTGTAAAGATGGGAGAAAAACAAACAAACAAACAAACAAACAAAACCAGGAGCAAGGGAGATGTTTTTTCAAAATTTCTTGGATAAATCACATTTCCTGAAGAACAACGAATGATCCTGAAAGGGGTTTTCCAGGGTTAACTATAAGGCAGAGGCCAAATGCAAGATTGCTTGTGAGAAAATATCTCTGCAAAACTCCAGGTAGAAAGTTGTGGTCTCCATACAACTTCTTTATCATCCAGGATCTTGGCTGCTCCACAATCCCCAACTCGATAGAACATATTCTTAAATAAAAACCTCAGTATTAAGGAATGGGTTGACTCTTGGCATATTGATGGCCAATGGGATTCCTTAATCCTCAAAGCATTATAGGCTGTTGCCAATACATTTCATTTCCTACAAAACTTCAGGGTAAGACCCTATTTCTGAAGACAGCACACACTGGACTCACAGACAATCACGCTAGTATTCACTTAGAAGCTTCACCCCTAAAAGCTAGCTTTCATAGTGCTGGAAGATGACATTCATGCTATTAGATGGGAAAAGTAATAATCACCATTCTAATCCAACTGTAAATTTTGCAAACTACAACCATGACCGGCCTAACAGGACATGCCCACTACTGCAATAGTGGCACAAACATTATGTGAGTAACCAACCACTCTTGAATGGGATCTATGGCCTACTGTCTGAGATAGAAATAGATGCACTGTTAACAGAGCCAAGAACATGAAGTTATATAGGCACAAAGGATAACCTAATGCTATTATTGTGATAAATGGACATAGCATTAAAGTTACTGGCAGTGCTTAATGCTGTTGCTGCGATACAGTGCATCTTTCAACCCATAAGCTGCTTCTTGTAGTAGATGACAGCTAACACAGAGATCCTCAACTGGTCCATATGCAGAGAATAAGAGATTATGGACTATTCAGTCCTGAATGGAATGTACATATCCCATCCATTCCCTTCAAGAATCCAGGGACTTCACAGACAAGAGGGCAGAAAGACTGTAAGAACCAGAGGTGAAGTATGAATTCACGAAAACTATGTTTTCTAGATACATGGGGCAGTTGCATATATGAATCCACAGCAATTATGACATCATGCACAAGATGTGTGTAAACTAAAGATAGAGGAAAAACCCCACCATGGAGCAAGGGCGATAGATAGACAATCCCACTGGGATCTGAAAAGCCGTTGGTATTTTCTAACTGGTAAAGGAAGAAAAGAATCAGCTTTTTGTAAAGATGTGATCCTTGTAGGTTGATTCCAGGGCAGGGCCCACTCCCCAGAGTACTTGGGCAACACAAACTTCATACGAAAAAGGAGGAGGAGAGAGGAGGAGGACCAATAGCAGGGTGAAGAGAGAGAACAGGTGAGAAGGAGTGAGAGCATGAAGGAGAGGGAGGGAGGGAGGGAGGGGAGAGGGAGGGAGAGGGGCAGGAGAGAGAGAGAGAGGGAGAATTCAAAATTGAGTGGATGTGGGTAAGGGGGAAATATGCTCCTAAGAACACAGGCATCTGCATGCTGCAAACTCAGGGCTCGGACTCGAGCTTTCCTTGGATTTACAGCATCCCTAGAAGACCTGTGCAAGTATTGTAAATTTTAATGTCACTAATATGCTTTTGATCACTTGCCTATATGCCTCCAGCTCCCTGCCCCCAGAAACTCCTTATTTCAGAAAAGTTTTATAAAACTTTCTTATGAATTGGTAGTGTCTCTAAATACTGGCCACCATGAGATGCTCAATCACACGATGAATGAGTTCCTTTGCTGGAATAACTCTAGTAATAGAAGAAAACCAGGAAACAAGGCACAAAGTAGATGGGAGAGTAACACTAAATATACATGTTCAGCAAAAACAAGTTATTCAAAAAGTAACAAAGAAAAAATCTATAATCTATTAAGGCAAAATTTTATATATATATATATTTATATAATTTCATTCAGAGCAGCGCTGACAAATCAGCTCAGAATCAAAAGGCAGCTTTCTTGAGAATCACAGGAAACCCATTCTTCCGCTTTCAGATACCGAAAGACCTGTTTTCTGAGCTGTTTGGACTTGTTTCTTTCTCTCTCCATCCAGTATAATCTGCGATTATTTCAGATATGCTTCTCTGACGCAGTTATTAGAGCCTGAAGCAGCTATGTCGTCATCGCGCTTTGCAGACTTTGATCTAAGACAGCCCAGCTCTTGACACAGCTGCCTCAGAGGAGAGGCAGGAAAGAAATCCATCAGCTACATCTTCTGGGGAAAAAGGATTATCAAACTTCTCTTGAGGTAAGAGCACCCTCTGGTGGCCGATGTCTGCATTGTGCGCTGACAGTGCCATCTCAAACTAGACTCAATGCCCATATCCTTCCAGATGGAACCTATTTCACTGATCTCCCTTGGTAGCAAAATGGCCCGCTGGGCTCCAACTTATAAAGCCCGAGTTCAAAGCTTTGTGCTACTATTAACTCGTGAGTTATTTCAGTCTAATTACCTTCCTTAACCATTTTTACTTAAAATAAGAAAACAATGGCAGATTTGGGATCAAATGAAAACATCTGCTATTTAGTAAAACAAATACAAGCAAGATATTCTACAGTGTTTTGCCAGTCACATACATATCTAAGACCTAAGAACAAAGTTCTTTATTTTATATAACTATTATACTAAATCGTGTGGCATTATATTCCTGGTAGCCTGTTCATATTACACTCTTAAATCTATAACAATAAGTTTTGTGCAGATAGCCGCCTTTGACCTTCATATATGACCCCGTGTCCATGTTGACTATTACAGCTCTTTGCCTTTGATCTCTTTCCCAAAACCACCTTCCAGAGACTTTTGTTCACAAAGCCGTTTCTCAGTTTCAACTCAAGGATGTCTGATAGCCATGATCCGGAATCTACAAGACCCAAAGGTGACATGAACAAGCAGATCTTGGAGCAGCCAGAGCCTGCCTGGTACCCTTCAATGTCTCTCACCCTGGTGACCTAAAGCTGCTCAGCTTGGTGTCATCGGCACGATTCTATGAAGTAATGCCCACTTGGGCATGTGGGCTTTCTGTCATCCATCTGCCCTACTTCATCCTATACTATATATCCTATATATTGATCGCCTTTTCATAAAACAAACTCATTACTCTTCCTTAGACAAAACACTCTACATCACCATCATCACCTTCTGGAGTTTTGTTCCCTCCTGCCCACCTTAAAAGCTGGGTCAGAATATTCCTCCCTATGAAACTCTATGGCCATCACTATAAAAAAGTTTATTCTATTCTATTCTATTCTAAATGACTTTTGCACACAACTCTTCCTCCATTGTCTAATAAAATACTTAGAATGCAATAAGACAGTATAACTTAGTGAATAAATACTGACTTCTGTGTCACAAAATTCAAAGATAATCTTTTGTTCTAATCTTGATTTCTCAGTAGCATTGGTCAACTGCTACATTCTGCCTCCCTGGCTTTCATAACATCACCCCCACCTGACTTTCTCTCAACTCAGCCTCCTCTGCCAGAATTCTACATACTGCAGTGCTGGGGGTATTGAATTTATGCTCTCCCAGTCTCGAGGACTTATATTTCACCAATATGCTAATATACTAGTCAAATATACTAGTCTGTGTATCTCTGGCTCTTATTTTCCCTATAAATCCTAGACTCACATAATAAATAACTAAAATATTGTGACATGCATTGCTATTGTCTAAATGTCAGTATCCGGCTAAAATTCATTTGTTGGAACCCAATGCCCAAGTGATACTGTGAAGTGTTTGTCCTTCTGCAAAGTGAAGAAGTCATAAGGGCTCTGCTCCCATGAAAGATGATGTTAGTGCTTACAAAAAGAATTATCTTCTCCCTTCCACCACGAGAAGATGCAGAACCCATCTTCTGAGAGAGCAGAGAGCAAGGTCTTTCCAAATTACCTGGCACTTAGTGGCCCTTGATCTTGGATTTCTCAGTCTCTAGAACTTTGAGAAGGAAATCTATGATGTTTACAAATTACCTACCTGAAAGTATTTTGTTAGAGCATCCCCAAAAAAAATTAGACTCACGTAGATCTCAACAGCACACTCTAGTTCAACTTCTCACTCCCAGTTTACTCTTCCTTCTGACTTCTCATTTTTAGCAAGTAGCCCCATAATCCACCCAGTTGCTCATGCAAAAATCAACAAACAGTCCTTGGCCTTTTCTGTTTTATTCTCTAATTCCATCACCATACCCTACTAATTCCATTTGCCAATGTCACAATTCTTATCACCCCCTTCTATTTCCATGATGGTTGCTGGTACTTAAGCCATCATATCTCTAGCATATTCTTCTAGTCGTCCCTTAATCCTGTTCCTTCTCCCTCCGATTTCTGTCCATACAGCATCCAAAATATACTTACAAAGGCATAACTGATAACAGATGTGAGTATTCACTTTGATCACTCAATGTGGTACCCTTCTGATTCGCCTATATGACATTATTCAATTGAAATTAATACATATTTTGGTTTAGAGACCATATAGAGTCCCACTTCTCACCCATAGTTTAAATTTTATTATTTTAAATTTCCATTCATATATACAATGTATCTAGATAATTCTATTTCTATATCTATTCCTTGCTCTCCTCTCATAACTCCCTCCAGGAACGTCTAGCACATCTTCCTGACAACTTTATGTCCTCTTTTTATAGTTATGTTTGTTTGGTTTTGGTTTAACCCACTGAGTCCAGTTAATGCTACCCCTAAGCACATGTGCATTGGGTCATTCACTAGGGCATGGGGGGTAGTTACTACTGGCCACATTCCTAAAGAAAAGTGACTCTCTCCCCCTCAAGCAGCCATTAACTGCCAATAGCTCCACAGATTGAGGTGGGCCTCAGGAGACCCTCCACTATCCATACTGAAATTTTTACTTGGATTGATTTGTATTCATGTCTCATGACTCATAACTGCTGTGAGTCTCTGTATGCAACATCTGTATCGTGTCCAAGGGACAGCATTGCACAGGACTCTTCTCCATCAGCTAATATCTTCTCTCAGCGCCCTCTTCCTTTATATTTCTGGGATATGTGCTGGGAGTAGGGATTGGTATAGATGGCCCATCAATGGATGAATGCCCATAGTCATTGAGTCTCAGCAATGTGAACAACAATGCTTCTCTGTGTTAACTACTACCCGCTACAATAAGAAGCATCTCTAATCGAGTTTGGAAGAAAAAGCATGAATTTGACATAAATACTAAGAATACAGTTTGACAACATGGCCATTTAGGAAATTAATATCGACAGGTTCTCCTCTAGGGCCCATGGCTTCCCTGATGAGTTTTTTTTTTGACCATGTGTAAAGTATCAAGCATGAGTTATGCTCCTATGGAGCAGGCCTCAAATCCAATCAAGAAAGAGAGGCTGGTTACCTCTGTACACAGCAGTGCCACTATTGCACCCATGTGCACTTTTTGCCTGGCCAGTCGATATTTTAGCATGAAAATACAACCATTTATTTTCCCTCCGGGCAGACTCCATTGCACCATCCAGCCCCCATGAAAGCTAGTCAGAAGGGTGTCCTTGTCATTCAAGATTGATATCTCTGTGCCTTGCAATCAACATATTTGATGTTTTTATTTTAGAATCTTACCCTCTAGTCATGATGGACAACCATCTGCTGGTCTATCTAGTCAGCTTGCTCTTGGGATCCTCTGTCTCCATCTTTCAAGCCCTGGGATTATAGGTAGCAGCCCCGCCTCCTTCCCCAACATTTATGTAAGTATTTTGGATCTGAACTCTAGTGCTCTTGCTTACATAGCAAACACTTTAACCACTGAGCCATCTCTCGGGTTTCTTTGACCCATCTTCAGCCACTAGTTTTAGTATTATGTTTCTTGTCTAGATCAATTATTACTCTTATGGATGTTCCAACAATGGCAATTGTTGAAACTGCCATTCCTTCTGTGTATTTTTTCCAGCTTGCTTCTACAATGGAGAACTTTTGATTCCCCAGTTTATCTCTTTCTGTGTGTCTATGGGGACTCATCAATTTCTTCTTCACTCCTTAACTTATAATCTCTCACTATCATGGTTTATTTTGATGCCTAACTTGTCCTAGAATCGGTCTATGTTTTCTATGTCATTCTTTGATGTTCTTTTCTTTCTAGCACACACATACCAACATTTTTTAAGAAGCTGTTCTTGGTTCATTTTCCACTTTTGCTGGCAATGCCCTAGAATCCATCATTTCTTCAAGACAAATTTGGTATTTAGAAATCATGATCTGGAGAAAAGGGTGCTGGGGAATTGCTGTTTCCATTCCCTCCCAGTGAGTAGAACTAGAACACATGTTACATGTGTAAGTTAACATTCACATGTAAACAAATGCTGCCCTGTACATATGCAATCATACAAATTTATCAAGATCTCTAACTCCCACTCCATATCACAGTGGTCCATTACTCCTAGCCCTACACACTTCTGTACATTTTTCTTCCTTCTATCACAGTAGAAAAACAAAACAAACAAAAGGAAAAACCCTTCTCAACCTTTTTATTTGTTCCTCTTCATCTTTTCAGCTGTGGCTCACTCTGTTCAGAATCTTGGTCATGTGTACCTGGCTACTGCTTCCATCTTGTGTTCTCACTCACACCAAACATTTTAATTTTCTAAACAATTTTTGTTTTCAGTTTTATCCTCCTAGATTATAAGGGCATCTCTAGCCTAAATACAGAGTTTTGTGTATGATATGTCCTCAATATGTATTTGTTGAGTACATGACTTAACCCATAAATGTGTATGCTGTGCATGCATGGTTCTGGAGCCAATATTAGTTGGAGAATGGTAGGGAAAGGAAGGCTTACAAATCACCATTAGTCATTATTAACATAGGTTCTGAAATCTAAATTCCAAGAGAGTAATTTGGGCTAGTTATCCGTGAGTCTATAGTCACACACACACACACACACACACACACACACACACACACACAATGTTGTGATGAAAAGATTTGCTGGGAAGAGAATAGTACCTCATTTGAAACAAAAGTTAGAGAAAGAACAAGAAAGCCAGGAGTGGTAGTGGATGCCTATAATCCCAGTACTTGGGAAACCACAGTGGAAAGATCATGAATTCCAGATCATTCTGGGCTATGAAATGAGAACCAACTAGAAAAAAGGGAAGAGAATGAGGTGTGAAGAAGAAGGGTAGATGGGAGAGAGAGAAAGAAAGAGGAGAGAGAAGAAGAAAAATAAGGAGAGGGAAGAGGAGGAAAAGGAGGAGGAGGAAGAGGAGGAGGCAGCAGAGAAGGAGAAAGAAAACGAGCCAGAGTAAAAATGAAAAAGAATAGACTGAAAACAGCCATGGTGCACCAAACAGTAAGACCTACCAGCCACCTTAGGGACCCCTACCTTTGAAAGCAAAGAAGCATTCATGACCAGAGAAATTTATAACAAAACCATAA
Organism: Mus caroli; assembly: GCF_978045245.1. NCBI lineage: Eukaryota > Metazoa > Chordata > Mammalia > Rodentia > Muridae > Mus > Mus caroli. The sequence continues at coordinate 156,704,083 of NW_028227256.1, forward strand.
ATTATTGAAGATGACAGGAACTTAGTTAACAGATACAGCTGCTTTTATCCTCCTTGCAAGGTAATGAGTGATCAGTCTTGATAGTTATATAAACAATAAAACGTCTCAGGGAACTACAGACAACAAGAGGGTGTTAGTGGAAATACAGCATGCATGAAGCAAACATAATGTTCAGCCATTCTGAAAACTTGAAACCCTGGTATTGCAGAATCCTTGCAAACAAGTGATGCACCCATGTCTTGGGTTTGAGGGAACAGTGTATCTGTGATGGTTTGTATATGTTTGGCCTGGGGAGGGGCACTATTGGGATGTGGGGCACTATTGGGATGTGTGGCCCTGTTGAAGTAGGTGTGGCCTCACTGGAGTAGGTGCATCACTGTGGGCGTGGGCTTTAGGATCCTCATCCTAGCTGCCTGGAAGTCAGTCTTACTCTAACAGCCTCCAGATGAAGATGTAGAATTCTCAGCTCTATCTGCACCATGCCTGCCTAGATGCTGCTATGTTCCCCACTGAATGGACTGAACCTCTGAATCTATAAGCCATCCCCAATTAAAAGTTGTCCTTTAAAAGACTTGCCTTACTCATTGTGACTGTTCATAGCAGTAAAACCTTAACTAAGATAATATCTCTTGAAATTATTAAGTAATCCAAAAGCTATTATCCAGCATACCTCTAGAACAAAGATCTTTGCTTTATTATTAAACTGTCTGCATGATTTCCAAAGGCTCTAATGGAGAAGTCCACAACACTGCACAGTGCTAACAACTATGAGTTGGTTCCACAGTCTCAGGAAAAAGTTATGATCTATTGATAGTCATTTGTGTCTAGCTTATTTCTTCATCCAGATGTGGGTTTGGAGTGTTGGTGTTTAAGCATTGCCTGTTTCTAAAGTATAAATATTTCTACCATGATGAATTTCAAGGTATTATTATAAAGTCACTGTCCAAAGAGTCAATTTTGTGAGTCAGAGAAACAATCCCCACTGATGTCCAGCCTATCATTGTTTGTAAACTGATGTTTGTTCTTGAGCTTTTTCTGCTCAAAAGACATACCACATAATTGCTAGTGTGTACCAAGAGTGATATTCAAGCTTGTTTTCTGTTTGCTTTTATACAGAAGAGAAAAGGCATATACTAACTCTTCCCATTTTATAATTGGTTTCTTCTATGTTTAAAACAATCAACAAAGATGGTTTTCTTCCCAGTTGACAAAACTGTTTTCGCCAGGCTGCAGCTCTATCCCCCTTACACTAGCCAACATGCTCTCAATCCTGGTAACTAATGTTCTATTTGATACATAACAGAAAAGCTACCATTTGTACTCACTTAATGGTCTTAAATAGTCTTTTATGCCATGCTCAATAATCTTAGAGAACAGTGTGTTTCATACTTTTAAATGTGATGGATTAATATGTCATTAAAGATTTCTCAAGAGTTGCTTTTAGCAATTCTCAGAATCAACTTTTTTTTCTTTAAATTAGACATATATATATTTACTGGATTTATTTGGCTTTATCAGAAAAAAAAACCTTCATCCTTCATGTGCAATAAAACTCTGTCTGTGTGTGTGTGTGTGTGTGTGTGTGTGTGTGTGTGTACACTGGGGTGGTTTTATTAAATACCTGAAGAAAAAGCTTTTTAGACTAATGCCTTAGTCAGGGTTTCTATTCCTACACAAATATCATGACCAAGAAGCAAGTTGGGGAGGAAATGGTTTATTCAGCTTACACTTCCATGCTGCTGTTCATCACCAAGAAAGTCAGGACTGGAACTCAAGCAGGTCAGAAAGCAGGAGCTGATGCAGAGGCCATGGAGGGATGTTCTTTACTGGCTTGCTTCCCCTGGCTTGCTCAGCCTGCTCTCTTATAGAACCAAGACTACCAGACCAGAGATGGCAACACCCACAAGGGGTCTTTCCCCCTTGATCACTAATTGAGAAAATGCCTTACAGTTGGATCTCATGGAGGCATTTCCTCAACTGAAGCCCCTTTCTCTGTGATTACTCCAGCTGTGTCAAGTAGACACAAAACTAGCCAGTACAATTGACCCCTTGTCAATTTGACACACAAACACATCACTAGTAAGCCTCAACCCTTACATTCTTATTCATCCCCAAGGCCTAATAACTTTAAACGTCCCAGTCTTTACATATCCTTAAAATTTCAATCTCTTTAAAATATCCATCTCTTTTAAAATCCAAAATCTTTTTACAATTAAAAGTCTCTTAACTGTGGCCTCCACTAAAATAGTTTCTTTCTTCAAGAAGGAAAATATCAGGGCACAGTCACAATCAAAAGCAAAAATCAATCTTCAACCATCCAATGTCTGGGATCCAACCAGCGATATTATGGGCTCCTCCAAGGGCTTGGGTCACTTCTCCAGCCATGCCCTTTGTAGCACACGCGTCATCCTCTAGGCTCCAGATGCCTGTACTCCACTGCTGCTGCTCTTGGTGGTCATCTCATGGTACTGGCATCTCCAAAACACTGCATGACCCCTTCAGTCCTGGGCCATTGATTGCAACTGAGGCTGCACCTTTGCCAATGACCTTCCATGGCCTCTCACAGTGCCGAGTCTCAGCTGCTCTGTGTGACCCCTTCATGCCTTCAAAACCAGTACCACCTGGGTGACCCTTACACATTACAAAGTCCCGCTGCAGCAGGAGTACAGCCTTGGCTATCTCTGGAACACAGCCTCTTTGTGCTATCAGAAAACACTTTCCAGAAGTTGTCACCTCAACGATGCTGGTCTCTTCTTAGTCACCGCTAATTTCTTAGCTCCAGCTAACCAGCATCAATAGTCCCAGTAATGCAAAGGTTTTGCTTTAGTAGTTCTGGTATCTTGTTAATCACAGCTGATTCTTCAGCCCCAGCTAACCAGAACCACAGAATAATCAAACTCCAAAATAGCAATGCCCCTGAAAAGAGTCTTTAATTTTCACTTGAAATTTCACAAGCCAGGCCTCCATCTTCTGCACTGTTCTCAACATTATCTTCCAAGTTCCTACACATCTGACAGAGCTCTTAACACTAAATGGATCTTCTATCCCAAAGTTCCAAAGTCCTTCCACAGTCCTCCCCAAAATATGGTCAGGTTGTCACAAGAATACCCCACTATGCTGGTACCAATTTCTGCATTAGTCAGGGTTCTCTAGAGTCACAGAACTTATGGATAGTCTCTATATAGTATAGGAATTTATTGATGACTTACAGTCTGCAGTCCAATTCCCAACAGTACTAGCTGTGGATCTAGTAGTTACTCAGTCCCACACGGCAGGCAGGTGAAGGAACAAGAGCAAGACTTCCTTCTTCCAATGTCCTTATGTGGTCTCCAGCAGAAGGTGTAGCCCAGATTAAAGGTGTGTTCCACCACACCTTTAATCCCAGATGACCTTGAATTTGGAGATCCCCCTGTTTTAATTTTCTGGAATCCATAGCCACTATGCCTCAAGATCTCCATACCAAGATTCAGATCAGAAATGTCTATCTCCAAGCCCCAGCCTCTCCAAGGCTCACTGGTGAGCCCTCCAATTCTGGATTGTAGTTCATTCCAAATATAGTCAAGTTGACAACCAGGAATAGCCACTACAACTAAATAAAACAGAATCATAAACAATTTAATATATGAGTAGCCCTGACTTTTGTAATGTTTTATAATTTTTAAAGAAGTTGTAAATGCTTTTTGTCTTCTTGCAGTCTTTTGCCAATATATTCTTGAATTCTAAGGTAAAATATCCTCTGCTTTGATAGCCTACAATCTTGGCAGAGAAGTTTCTAAAACAGTGGTTCTCAACATGTGGATTGTGATCTCTTTGAGGGTTGAATGACCCTTTCACAGGGGTAACATATCAGATATCCTTCATATTAGATATTTACATTACAATTCATCACAGTAGCAAAGTTACAGTAGCAAAGTTTACAGAAATGAAAATAACTTTATGGTTGGGAGACCACAACAACATGAGAAACTGTATTAAAGGGTTGCAGCATTAAGAAGTTTGAGAACAATCGGTCTAAAATAACACTAAGGAAATACTAAGAACTTAAGGTTGAAGGAGAAAGTGAATCAGACAACTATTAATCTTAATCCTGGCTCTAATGCTTTAGGATCAATCGGATTTAAGGAGAAAATCTTAAGTGAATATTTAAATTTGTCTAAACTAGCAGAAATTGCTTATTATACACAAAAGGATGACCTGACTGGGTGGTACACATAGTTTATAGATACAGCAAAATGAGGACAACAATTTGGGAATGTGATATCAACTCCTAGAATATGCTCCAACTATGATTATAATAGTATTATCATCTTGACAAAATCTAGAATCATCTGGAAGATTGGCTTCTGGTTACCCATGTGGGGGGTTGCCTTGGTTATATTAACTGAGGTAAGGAGACTTGCTTGCTATGGATGACACCATTACCTAGACAGAGCATCCTGAACCATACAAAAGTGGAGTAAGTGAGCTGTGCATTCATTGGTCTTACTAGGTATGTAATGGGACTAGCTGTTTCAAGTTCCTGACACTGTCATTGCCCTAAAGTGATAGACTATAACCTTGAACTGTGAGCTGGATAAACATCTCCTTTAAATTGCTTTATTTTATTTTATTTTATTTAGATATTTTATTACAGCAACAGAAAAGAAAGTAAAAGAATGGAATAAATTATAAGCATCCATATCTAAATTAATGGAACTTTCCCATTCACACTAACCTCCTAAGCTGTTCTATGGCAGTAGAGGGGCATGCTGAAGGGAAAAAGAGAGATGTAAGGTGACTCTGCCTCAAACTACAGAGGCAAAACAAACAAACAATCTAAATAGTGCCCAGATTCTCTAAGGTGGAATTCTCTGCAGGTAGCTTTCTAAAGCCAAGTTTACCATAGAGCAGCTTACCTAACCAATAGTGATATCTCTTATTTGCCTCTAAGAAAGTGGCCAAATTTGAATAATAGCTTTAAATCAAATATTAGAGAATCTGATCCAGGTAAATGATTCAGAGAGGCACACAAAACTTCCTTGCCTGTGATTATAAGGTATTGTTCAGAAGACAATTGCATTTTTAAAATAATGAACTATAATAGGATATAAAGAGGGTTTCAGAAAAGGCAAGTCAGTTCTTCCAGTGTTTGAGAAGTGAAAGTAGAAAGTAGTCAGCCTTAGTTGGACAGGAAGGGGCGGAAGCAAGGAAAGGCATTGAAGCACATAAGAGCAATCTGTAAAGTCCAGATATAACTGGGCAGCAGATACTTTGGGGGGCTTCAAGTTAGCCACAGAATAGGCAGTAGACTTATTTTTCAACTAATGTGAAAAACACAGATAGCAGAAAGTGTCCTTAAAATAATATCTTTTTCTCTGCCTGCTTTAGCATAAAAGCTGTGGTCTTATAAATTCATGGGAAAGAGAATCATGGCTAACACTAAACCAAACTACGGAAAAGATTTATTAAAAAAAAAAAAAAAGGCTTCTAGCTATTTTGGATAAACACTATAGAAAGGAGAGAATATTGTAAGCTGCATTGCACTTGGCAGGTCAGCTAAGGAAAGAGAACCCTGAGGGAAAAGAGAGCTCAAAGAACTATAGTTATGACATCAACAGCAAGCATTTATTATGTCTACAATATTCCAGAAATCGTGTCTTATCTACGCTATTTCATTTTACCCTCACAGAAACCCCCACGCTATTTATTACTAGACAGAACCATTGGTAACAAATACAACAAAGTCAACTCAAAATAGCTTAGCAACAAAGAGAATTGTATCACAAAGCTGTAAAGCCCAGGAGTAGATGTTCCTGGCTTCAGAAGAGGCTGGATCCATGGAATCGAATGAGGTTACCAGGATGCTGTCATCATTTTCATGTCTAAGGTCCATTCTGCTCTAAATGTTGGCTGCATTCAGACGATCCCTCTTGGCATAGGTAGGGAAGTGAACTTCTGGAGGCTTCAAGACCAGGCATCTCCACTGATAGGTCAAATACACATTCTGTAATGTTCTCTTGTCTGTGATTTCTTTCCTGCTCCTTCCACTGTCTTTTCAAATTCCCAGAAGGGTTCTTTTTTTAATTATTAGGTATTTTCTTTATTTACATTTCAGATATTATCCCCTTTCCTAGTTTCCTCTCAGAAAATCCCCTATCCCCTCCCCCATCCCCCTGCTCCCCAACGAACCTATTCCTGCTTCCTGGCCCTGGCATTCCCCTATACTGGGGCATAGAAACTTTACAGGACCAAGGGCCTCTTATCCCATTGATGATTGACTAGGCCATCCTCTGCTACATATGCAGCTAGAGTCATGAGTCCCACCATGTGTTTTCTTTGATTGGTGGTTTAGTCCCAGCAAGCTCTGCGGGTACTGGTTAGTTCATATTGTTGTTCCGTCTATGGAGCTGCAAACCCCTTCAGCTCCTTGGGTACTTTCTCTAGCTCCTTCATTGGGACCCCGTACTCTGTCCAATGGATGACTGTGCACATACACTTCTGCATTTGTCAGGCACTGGCAGAGCTCTCAGGAGACAGCTACATCAGGCTCCTGTCAGCAAGCTCTTGTTGGCATCTGCAATAGTGTCTGGGTTTGGTGACTGTTTATGGGATGGACCCCCAGGTGGGACAGTCTCTGATCTACACTTTGTCTCTCTAACTCCTTCCATGGGTATTTTGTTCCCCTTTCTAGGAAGGATCGAAGTATCCACACTTTGGTCTTCCTTCTCCTTGAGTTTCATGTGTTTTGCAAATTGTATCTTGGGTATTCTGGGATTTGGGGCTAATATCCACTTATCAGTGAGTGCATATCATTGTGCTCTTGTGATTGGGTTACCTCCCTCAGGATGATATCCTCCAGATCCATCCATTTGTCTAAAAATTTCATAAATTCATTGTTTTTAATAGCTGAGTAGTACTCCATTGTGTAAATGTACCACATTTTCTGTATCCATTCCTCTGTTGAGGGACATCTGTGTTCTTACCAGTTTCTGGCTATTATAAATAAGGCTGCCATAAACATAGTGGAGCATGTGTCCTTATTACATGTTGGAGCATCTTCTGGGTATATGCCCAGGAGTGGTATTGCTGGATCCTCAGGTAGTTCTATGTTCAATCTTCTAATGAACTGCAGAACTGATTTCCAGAGTGGTTGTACAAGCTTGCAATCCCACCAGCAATGGAGGAGTGTTCCTCTTTCTCCACATCCTTGCCAGCATCTGCTGTCACCTGAGTTTTTCATCTTAGCCATTCTGACTGGTGTGAGGTGGAATCTCAGGGTTGTTTTGATTTGCATTTCCCTGATGATTAAAGATGTTGAACATTTTTTCAGGTGCTTCTCAGCCATTCAGTACTCCTCAGTTGAGAATTCTTTGTTTAGCTCTGTGCCCCATTTTTTAACAGGGTTATTTGGTTTTCTGGAGTCTAAATTCTTGAGTTATTTGTTGTTGCGGCCTGCCCCCAGTCCACAACACGAACGGTTCAACTGAGAATGGCAGTTCGAACTGAAAAGAGAGGAATCTAGACGGGGCAAAAGAATGAATGGAGCCAAGACAACAAACATTCTGATCAAGGCTCAATTTTAATATTTTCAGACACTCAGTTATAAAGGAAGGGGGAGGGAACCCAACTTCCCGCCAAGTAACTCCGGGTCCAGTAGCAGGACGAACATGTGTGTGCCTCCAGGCAGCAAAGGCAGGTTCCAGCAGTAGGCGTGGCAGGACGAATGAGCAGGAAGCTCCACCCTTGAGCAAGCAAGTTCCAGGCTGGGGAAAGGGAGGCCACATCTCCTCCCATTAGTTAACAAAGCAAACAAACAAACAAACAAAAAAGGGGTGGCCTGAGGCAGAAAAATTATCTATGTTCAATAGTTCTGCCTGAGTTCTTAGGGCTAAAGAAAAAACCTGTTTCCGTGGGATTCCCTAACTTTTCTAATGGTAAACTGTATTTGGCTAAGACTGTCTTTATTATCCTAGTAAACCACTAACAACAGAATAGGCTCTGACTTTATAATGCTAATTAGTGCTGAATAGGTAGCTACCTGTTTGCATTTTAAGTAGGGCGTTGGAACCCTGGCTGAGTTTAACTAAACAAATTTAGAATAACACTGAGCTGATAATCCTCCGCAATTTTTGATGACAGGCAGGGGAAACAGTGAGAAGAGGTAAGACCAGCTCTTTAGTACAAGGCCAGTTGGCTTTTTTATTTGGGTGGGAGGCAGTGAAGGGCTTGCCCTTAGGACAGTAAGGTCTCCAACCTCTCTCCCCCCTATTAATTAAGTTTAAATAGGCAATGCTTAACAGAGGTGATCAAATGATTCTTTTCATCCATAGATGAGTGGGCCTTTAACCTTGACTTGGGTGGACATTGACCTGATTCCTCCCGTGAGCATTATAACAACTCACATCTGTGGCTCTTGGTATCTTTTGGGGAGGGGAGGCAGAGCCTTAAGTATTTTTGGTTTTTAGCTGGAATCAGATACCAACCTCTTTCAAATCAGGTGTGTCGCACAGGGAACTCAGAAACGGTCAAGCTGGACCTTCCCTCCGCAGTAATCTCCTGCGCCAAGCGGTACCCATACTGTATTCATATGATTATGAATCAGTAGCGTAGTTCTGAGTTATGCGCGGTCTCTATATGAGACTTGTCAACCTCAGATTTAGCAAGGCCTAGACAAAAATTATGTCAGTATTAACATCACTAATTTTGGTTAAAATAGGAGCTGAAAGTCTTTCCTCCTCATCTCTGTTATTCCCAATAGCCTGAGGAACTAAGGACACCTTGCAGTAACAGCAAGGGTGAAAAGCCAGAGGCCAGCTAAGGGACTAAGCCCATCTCTATCAAAATAAGAACTAATCTCTGTAAATATATATGAAATTTTTACTTCCCTAGCTCTCCTGGTAAATCTAAATCTTATCTTAGACTGAAAAGCCACATGCTGGGATGTCCTTGGAAGGGAGATTAGTAGTACCACCTGTTTGCTCTTAGGGGTGGAGAACCAGAGAATGTAGATTGACCTGCTTGAGAAAAGGAAGAAATCTAAACAATGAGAGTGTAGCAATGTAAATTTTCTGTTTGGAGAAGTCAAGGTACTTTATTTAGATGCAAATTGTAAAAGTAAAGCTAATCTCCGGCCTCCTGTAGGGGATTTGGCTCAGAGGAAAACAGTTTTTCTGAGAGCTTCCACTCCCAGCTGAACTCTAAGCACAAGAGAAATTTTAGTCTTTAGAATGATACTTACGAGAAGAGACAGAATCTGTGTTTACCTGACGAATTAATCTCTCTGGTAGCCACCGTGCTTCATCTTCATCTCGTAAAAAAACACAAACCGAGCCTCTTCCCCAGATTAGAACTGGATCTGGACCCTTCCATTTATTAGTCAGGGCGTCCTTCCATTTTACCAATGCATAAGAATTAGAAGTAACTGGGTGCCAGTGGCGTTCCGCTGCAGACTGACCTTTAATGTCAGTTTGCAAAAAGTTTAGGACAAATAAGGTGAAGGCAAGATGAGCCTTTGGTGACCTTGGGGGAAATGCTCTGAATTAACTTTGCTAGGTAATATAGAATATAGGAATCTCTAATAATTGAACTGAATATTAGACCAGTCTAAGATTGAGTTAGAATGGCTGGTCACACTGAAGAAGAGTGAAAAATCATTATGACTCTATTAAATGACTAATTTTACTAAGTCTGAATATACAGTCTCTGATGTACTATTGCCATAAAGTTAAAAGGCTAGAAGCTAGTCTAAACTGGAAAAAATGACAAGCAAGGATTTAAGGTAAACTTCCCTTGAGAAGCATTAGTTAATAAAATACTTTCCACTTAGGAAACAATATATACTGAAAGATTAAAACTTTTGGCTTCTTGTAAAGAAGCAGAAACAATAAACATTTTTCTTACATAATGTAAAGCTATATTAGCCATACGTAGAGGCAAAATTTTCTAGTGATTACCAGTTTACTAGAAGCAAAAATCTTTGAATTTAAGCATTATTTTAAACATCTGAATAGATCTGTAACACTGTTAAAAAGAAATTTTCTTGAACACAGGGAAAAACTTTTTTAGGCATTGTTTGCAAAACAAAAGAAAGGGCCACAAGCCGCTCTGGGGCTGCCCAGAGCCCTGTATTGACTCAAAGGTAAAATACTTTTTAATCTGAGCATTAATCTTAAATTTGCAATCAAACTGCAAGCTGCAGTCAATGGAACAATGGCAGTTTTAACCATAATTTTTAAGTTTTTGTGCAAGGTTAGGATAATACCTACAACTTTGGGAAAGCAAAACCTATGTTTAAAACAATTTATCACTGTTAAAATCAATATTAGAAGCATTACTATCATATTACAAAGTTTGGATATCAATTAATACCTATGAATACCTATTAAAGCAAGCTTTAACGCTTTAATAAAGAGGCATTGCTTTATATCTTATCTTAAATTTTACTATTTAGGATAGGAACCACATTAATCATTATCTAAACTAGAAATATCTTAAGAGACTCAGCCTCTGAAGCTTAATCTCAAACTCTAACTCGCTTAGCTGTGTGTCCCTATGAGTAGCACCTCCCGAAGTGGTGACTATAGGTGAAGCGGGAGATTCGCAAGAGGACCAATTCTCATTAAGGTAATGGGCAATTCCTCTATCTGGGTGATTTTTGTTAAAATTCAGTCCATCATCAGAGTTTCCACATTTATCAATTTTTGAGTTAAGAAGATCTTTTTCTGAGGAGGCCTTCTCTGATAGGCACTCCTCCTGAGATACCACAAGCTCCGCCTGAGGGCGATTTAGCCCTGGAAAAGTTGCATCTTTTATAGCATCATTTACAAGTGCCCAGAGACCTAGGGTAAAATTATCTGTCTGAGCAATATTCAGGGCCTCACCAACTTTCTCCCAGGTTCCACAATCTATCGTTTCTTCTTCTTTGAACCATGGACAACAGCTATCTATCTTATCTAAAAAATTTCTTACTAATTGTACTTCAAGCCTTACTCCTCTGGCCTGAAGCAACTCCTGAAAACTAAAAACAACCGCCTGATCCATGACTTTAAACCCTTCCTTCTTCCACCTAAGCAGTTTTCTAAAAAGCTGCGGCACACCGCCTGTCTCCGTATCTAGTTCCGATTAACGAACTACTGACCCCAAGCAGAAACAGTGTTGGGTCAGCACTGATTCAAACTTGATTCATATCCTACCGCATCCTCAGCAACACTTTACAAAACTGAAATTTTAGGCTAGCGCTAGCATGTGTACCTGTCCGTTGCTCCGATGCTCCTCCGATACGAAAATCCTTTCCTTTCTTGTGGAGCTCCACACAGCAGTCGTTTCTCTTAGCATCCCTCTGCCATTCTTCAGGTCCCAGTTCTGGCACCAACTGTTGTGGCCTGCCCGCAGTCCACAACACGAACGATTCAACTGAGAATGGCAGTTCGAACTGAAAAGAGAGGAATCTAGACGGGGCAAAAGAATGAATGGAGCCAAGACAACAAACATTCTGATCAAGGCTCAATTTTAATATTTTCAGACACTCAGTTATAAAGGAAGGGGGAGGGAACCCAACTTCCCGCCAAGTAACTCCGGGTCCAGTAGCAGGACGAACACGTGTGTGCCTCCAGGCAGCAAAGGCAGGTTCCAGCAGTAGGCGTGGCAGGACGAATGAGCAGGAAGCTCCACCCTTGAGCAAGCAAGTTCCAGGCTGGGGGAAGGGAGGCCACAATTTGTATATATTGTATATTAGCCCTCTATTGGATTTAAGATTGGTAAAGATCTTTTTCCAATCTGTTGGTTGCTTTTTTTCTCTTATTGAGAGAGTCCTTTGACTTACAGAAGCTTTGCAATTTTATGAGGTCCCATTTATTGATTCTTGATCTCATAGCACAAGCCATTGTGTGAGGAGCAGGTGTGGCAGTAGTCCCAAGAAGGCTCCAGGGACTGCAGCTAAGTCTTATGACTTGCACCTGTCTTCCTCACCTGAATATAAGCCACAACCGTCGTGAGAGCTGCGCAGGTGTACCAGGATACTGGCGAATCCATTTTGGTGGAGATATGCCCCTGCTGCCCTGATTAGCTGAAGCTGCGTGCCTGGTGAGGGGGCGTGGCCTGCTGTGAGTGGATGGGAACTGAGAGTATATAAGAGTGAGAGGCCCAGGGTTGGGGGGGTGGGGAGATATAAACAAGAAGAAAGATGAAGACTGAATAAACTGATGTTAGAAGGACTGGTGGTCGTGATGTTCTTGCTGGTCGAGAGCGGACACGACACCATTGGTGTTCTGTTCAGGAATTTTTCCCTTGTGCCCATATCTTCAAGGCTCCAGAAGGGTTCTTAGTGGACCTACTATGTTCTTTAAAGCACAGTCAGGCAAGTTCCTCTTAGACCCAGGCATGAATCATGATTCATTCCTTCTCACCATAGATAGATACTATGTAAGGGACCAGCCGACCAGGCACCATAGGAACTCTCCGTGGAAATCAAGCTGCCAGTGAATGTCTATTCCAAGGAAATACCAGTGTTATCCTATTTAGCAGGGAGAGAATTAAAACCTGATAGGATGACATTGGAAACTGAGGTTTGGGAGAAAATGGTCCATTATTAAGGCCGATGGATACTAAGATAAGAAGCATCTGGGAGGAATCTCGCCTGTAGCAAAAATCAGACTCTGGGGAACAAGACATATTGTTTAATGTCTTAGGTAATTCTTGTGTATAAGCAGTCTTAAGAAAGCCCCTCCCAAGGATTGGGATCCTATTAATAACACCCTCAGGCTACATAAAATGTTGCCAGACCCATTGCCCTCAGTTTGCATTGCTCAACTAATCACTTCACTTGTGTGTCTCCCTCACTCATCTGAACATAGTCCCATATCGATGGCTGCAGTCCCTATGATATTGTTTGACACAATAAACATTCAATACATATTAAGCTGAATTGTTATATCTCCCAAGATTTTTTTTTATAAAACCCCTGCTATCATAAAAGGTTCATAGTAAAAAAAAAAACAAAAAAAAATAAAAACGGTCTTCCTGTAGTATAGTATCAATGACGCTGTTCTGAAGACAGGAGGAGGTGGAAGAGCTCTCTACTGCCCACATTTCTGACTTAAAAAGAAAGGAAGGGGGAGAGAGAGGGGGTGGGGGAAGGGGGTGCCCAGGAGGTAAGATTATCATGCTGCATAAATGACTTTTCCAATTAACATAGCCCTTCAAGCCAGCTCTTCAGCTCCCGTTTCTGCCAAGTTCCTTAATTATGACATCCCTATTCCCCAATTAAAAGCTAATTAAGCTTGCCGGCATTTTTCTGGAATATTAACTATTTTATTCTTTAAGAAGAGAAGCTTAATGAAATCGAAGCCCTTTGTGGAAAAGCAGTATATTTTAAGGACTTCTCCCCCTCACACTTCCTTTCACTACATCACATTCAATAATGCCTTCACCCTGATCAAAACTTGATTGCTTCCATACCACCCAAAAGACTGTGATTAAAAGCTTGGGGGGGGGGGGCGGGGAGACTGTGTAAACGTAGGAGCTACTGGTTTTATTGCATGCTTTTGCTAATTCCTGTTCTCTCCGATAAAACAGGTGATGCTCTGAGGCATTAGTCTACTCCTGACCTGACATCCTTTATCTCTATTTGAGTATGGAGGTAGGCAAAGGGTAAGTAAGTGTTTCTCTTTAGCTGGGTCCTTTTCCTAGAAAATTGTCCATTTTCAGCTACCCTGGTGTCTTCGGGGGTGGGGAGGTATTTTCTTTATTTACATTTCTCTCCTTTATTTACATGTCTCCCCTCCAGAAACCCCTTATCCCATCCCCCATCTCCCTGCCTCTATAACTCCACCTCTGGCATTCCCCTACACTGGGGCATCCAATCCCCACAGGACCAAGGACCACTCCTCCCACTAATGTCCAACAAGGCCATCCTCTGCCGTATATGTGTCCCTCCATGTGTACTCTTTGGTTGGTGGTCCAGTGTAGTAGGAGACCGGCCCGCAGTCTACATGAACCGGGTATTCCTGGAAGGCAGGCTGGGGCTGAAAAAGAGAGAGACTAGATGGCGAGAAAAGAATGAAGCCAAGACAAATTTTTCTCTGATCAAGGCCCTCGAGTTTACTAAGAGACTGTGCTTAAAAGGGGGAAGACCCATCCCCCACCCCCACCAGTCCATCCTTGGTGCTTTGTCACCATGCTGTCAGCACTTGGTCGCCAGGCTGTTGCTTATTCAGGAATGTCTCAGGAAGACAGGTTCAGCCTCTGCAGGTAGCAGAATCTCAGGGTAGTTGACACTTCAAAAGAAGCCAGCCAAGCTGCACCGCAGGTGGTCCCACCCCAGTGGCAACAAGGTCTACATCAGCCCGCTTCAGGCTGGGGGAGGCTACAGTCCAGTCCCTGGGAGCTCCGTACCCGGGTGTCTTAGGGTTTTTATTGCTACTACGAAAGAAACACTATGAAAGAAACACCACTATGAGAAAAAGCAAGATGGGGAGAAAAAAGTATATTTGGCTTACACTTCCAGATCATAGTCCATCATTGGAGAAAGTTAGGATACGAACTCAAACAGTGCTGGAATCTGGAGTTAGAAGCTGAAGCAGAGGCCATGGAGGAGTGCTGCTTACTGCCTTGCTTCTCCCCCCCCCCCCCCCCCCCCCCCCGGCTTGCCCGACCTGCCCTCCCACAGAACCCAGGACTACCAGTCCAAGGAAGTACCACCCACAATGGACCGGGCACTCCTCCACCAATCTCCAACAGAGAAAATGCCCTCCATTGCTGGAACCCACAGAGGCACTTCGCCAACCAAGGATCGATGACTCCAGCTTGGATCAAGTTGACACACAAAACCTGGAAATTCCCTTAACACACTACACCTTCCCTGACACTAAGCCCCATCCTGACGTGGGTCTGGCTTGTGAATATCTGTGAGCCTGCTACCACTTCCTGCCTCAAACCCAGAGCGTCTGTCCCTTCATGCCCTTCTCCTGACATCCAGTGCCCACTCCCTGACAGACTCAGGCATTTATTCCTGTTCAGCACGTTTCTAGGCATTCTGTGCCTGATAAATAAATCACCCAATCGAAAGTCTGCCCGTGAGTTCATTTCCAGAAAAACAGCTGAGCACTCAACGATATTGCAGCAACTCAGCTGGGCTGATAGACTCAGGAACATTTGCTAAAATGGTCCTTTCTGCAAACTCCAACGGCTGGTTAACACTTACATTCCTTTTTATCATGTTTTTTTTTTTCCATCCAGAGTTATTGTTCATTTACATTTTCAGTAACCACTGAAGAAAATGAAAAATCTAATTAGAGTCTGGAGAAGCTGTCTCCTGATGCCCAATTACTTTCTCTCCCCGTGGCCCGGCCACTATTACCACTACCACTATTCTTGGATTTCAGACTTGTTGGAGAAATCTCTTGCTCTCTTTGCTTTTAATTCTTTATGGGCCAAAGAATTTCACCCTTGATCATCATATAATTCTGTTAGTTAATAAAACCTAAGTTCGATAGGCTTTGAATGCCAGCAAGGGAACCTAAGCCACTAGCACCATGAGTAAATGTGTGTGAATATCAATTATGTCTTCCGCCTTGCTCTCTACATGATGACCCTGCCCACACTCTTATAGAAGGCATGGGACTCCAAAAGCAATAAGGAAAAATGTTAATGTTCGTTTGCTGGCTGTTCCTTTTTATTCCTTTCTTCTTGGTTCAGTTTTCTTTCTTCAGAATCATAGTTTGCGGTATTTCTTTCAGCAAATTCCTTTTGTGCTGAATTCTTTCTAAGTAATTTGTTGAAAGTGTTTTACTTTGCTTTTGTTTTGAAGAATAATTTGTTGCTGAGAGAGCTTATCT
Organism: Mus caroli; assembly: GCF_978045245.1. Classification (NCBI taxonomy): domain Eukaryota; kingdom Metazoa; phylum Chordata; class Mammalia; order Rodentia; family Muridae; genus Mus; species Mus caroli. The sequence goes on from NW_028227256.1 coordinate 156,719,895, forward strand.
GGCTACAGGATTTAGGCTGATAATGACTTTCTTGCAGAACTCAGAAGACCTGCCCACCTTCTATCATCTGTCATTATCTCTTCAAAGGTCTCCAACCAACAGAGCCTGGAGGTGCACACCTTTGATCCAACCATTCAGGAGGCAGAGACAAGAGGACTAGTGAGAATTTGAGGCTAGCCTCAATTGTATTGAATTCCAGGGACGCCCTGTTTCTTTTTTGTTTGTTTGTTTGTTTTTGTTTTTCGAGACAGGGTTTCTCTGTGTAGCCTGACTGTCCTGAAACTCACTTTGTAGACCAGGCTGGCCTCGAACTCAGAAATCCGCTTGCCTCTGCCTCCCAAGTGCTGAGATTAAAGGTGTGTGCCATCATCTCCCAGCAAGGCCCTGTTTCACATTTTAAAGCATGTTAAAATCTCCAGCCAGCCAAAGCAGTTTTTCTTTGTTAGCAACTTATATTATTCCTAAAGTTGCTCTTACTATGCTTTAACTTTGACCCTCTGTAGTTTTACTAAAATACTTCTACATGTAGATTTCTTTTACTTCTTCTGTCAAGAAACTTGTGATTCTACTGAGCTAGGATTCATGGTGTTCATTTGTTTGTTTGTTTGTTTTAATGATGCTGAACAGCCATCTTGAATAATACTTTTCTGTCATTCTCTTATTCTTTCTTGATGAAATTCATAGTATATGTTTCAGTTTCTCTTAGCCTTGGCATCCCAGAATGTTTCATATTTTCTGATATTATATTTCTTTGAAGTACTTTCCAAATAATATACAGATTTATCTTCTAGTTCAGCTAGAAGATACTAGTTACTGTTTAATTTATCTATTAATTTCAGTGTCTATATGATTCATTTCTGACAGTCCAAGTCCATTACCTTTTTCTTTTATTAAAAACAGATATTTTTCATACAACATATTCTGATTATAGTTTCCTCTCTCCAAGCTTCTCCTACTTCCTCCTATCTCCTCTCCCATCCAGATCAATACTCTTTCTGTTTCTCATTAGGAAAAACAAACAGCCATCCAAGGAATAATATTAAATCAAATAAAACTAAAACAAACAGGAATAGGAAAAAACAAATAAAGAAACAAACATAAGAAAAAGAGCCAAAGAAAAAGCATAAGAAACACATATAGGTACAGGCATTCACATGTTCACACACATAAGAATCCCATAAAAACACAAAGTCAGAAGCCATAATATATGTGCAAAGGATCTGTAAGATTAGGAAAGAAAGAGAGAAAGAGAGAAAGAGAGGAAGGAAGGAAGGAAGGAAGGAAGGAAGGAAGGAAGGAAGGAAGAAAGAAAGAAAGAAAGAAAGAAAGAAAGAAAGAAAGAAAGAAAGAAAGAAAGAAAGAAAGAGTAAAAATAAATTTAAAAAGCCCTGACACAGCATTATGAGACACAGCAAACTTTAAAAGAGCCATTGAGTTCCTTTTGTGTTGGTCATCTATTGCTGGGCATGGGGCCTGCCCTTAAGAGTGGTTTCTTTGCCCAGTGAAACTCTCTTGGAGAAAACTAGTATCATTTGTCAATAGTTATCAGTTGGAGCTAGCTTCTGGGTTAGAGACGGGAACTTATGTTCACTTCCCCTCTCAGTGCTGAGACCCTGTCTTAGTTAGGGCTTTACTTCTGTGAACAGACACCATGACCAAGGCAAGTCTTATAAAGAACAATGTTTAATTGAGGCTGGCTTATAGGTTTAGAGGTTCAGTCCAGAATCATCAAGGAGGGAACATGGCAGCATCCAGGTAGGCATGGTACAGGAGGAGCTGAGAGTTCTACATCTTCATCTGAATGCTGCTAGCAGAATACTAACTTCCAGGAAGCTAGGATGAGGGTCTTAAAGCCCATACCCACACCTACTCCAACAAGGCTACACACCTACTTCAACAGGGCCACACCTTGTAATAGTGCCACTTCCTGGGCCAAGCATATACAAACCATAAGAGAACCCATATGATGCAAGTCCATGCAAGCCCTGTGCATGCTGCCAAAGTCTCTGTCTGTTCATCTATGCTCAGTCCTGCTGCATTGAGCTGTCCTTGTTTCCTTTGTGTCCTCCATCCCCTCTGGCTCTTATAGTCTTCCTCAGAGTTCCCTGAGCCCCGAGGGGAGGGATTTGTTAGAGGCGTCCCATTTAAGACTAAGTGACCCAAAGTCTCAAACTCTCTACATAACCTCTGGCTATGGGTCTCTGTATTTGCTCCTAGCTGCTGCAGGAGGAAGCCTCTCTGATGATGTCATTAGGAGTCATTTTATTGCTATGCTCCTTTAACAGAACAGTAGCATTTGGTTTTTCCCCTTGGTTCCTGGCTTATCTCACTTCAGGTTGTTGGCCACTCAGTGTCAGGTGTGGGTTCCATCTCACAGAAGCTCTTAGATAGGCACCAGCTCCACTTCTGTGTTCACAGAGTTATGAGGGTGTTGTCTTCAGCAATAGGGCCTTACTGAAACTTTGTGGAGAGCAAACAGTAGCGTGGACAATAGCCTGGGTTGTTTGGGGGGCGGGGGCTGGGGGGGGGGAGGTGTTCCCATGGAACTGTTTTAGCCAGCAAGTTAATTATATGTAACCCAATCCTGGTACCGAAAATTTCATTTGGCTTCTAGTTAATTATTTTTAAATAGTCTATTGATTTTCGGACTCCTATGTATCATGATTGTATTCCTTCTTTCATGTAATTTAAATATATATATGCATATGTATATGTATATATATATGTATACATGCTTATATATGATAGTCCTATTAATTGATATGTTGCTACTGTACATTGTTTCTCTAGTGCTTTACAATTTTGGAGTGTGGGTTTTTACTTATTCTCAGCTCAATCCATGAAAATCTTTTATGTCCTGGGTAGAAGTGTCCTTCCACAGAAGTTTTGCCTTTTCTTCTTGAGTTGTAAGACCTTGTGCCAGTTGTACACTGTCTTCTTGCTCTGGTATTTTCCAACCAAAATCATTTATTTTTATCAGGTTTTTGTCTGATAAGGATTAGTCTCTCATATCCTCATATTAATCACTGCTAAATAAGGATGTTTTTTTCCCTTTCAAAGTCAGTCTATAAAAACTACATAACAGACAACACATTAGTTTTATGGGTACCTGAAAAAGCAAGAGAAAACACAATCAAAGGAACCAACAAATTTCTACTAACCATATCAAAAAAACTAGATGCCTTTAAATTGTCTGAAAAAGAAATCACATTAATCACCATAAATCAGAGAGGCAATACAGTGGCACCATAGGAAAACAGGGGATTTTTAAAGGTGATATTTTAAATAATTTTAACAACAAACCAAATAACACAGATGAAATAGATAAATTCCTTAACATAACAAGACTCAGTCATGAGAAATAGAAGATATATACAGATCGATATAACTGTCTCCCATACAGGGTCAGATGACTTCACTCTTGAATTCCACTAAATGTTAAAGAACTGACACTGTCCTTCTGAAACACACCCAAGCAACTAAAGAAAAGAAAATAGTTCTAAACTCACTTTACCAGACCAGTATCACGCTAATGTTAAAGCCAGACATGAACACTTTAAAAATATTTTTAAGCACAAGTCAACATTCCTGTTTCCTAGATGAGAAAATCCTCAATAAAATACTACCAAGCTAAACTCACTAGCACATTGAAAAGTCAACTGAGATGTCTCCTAGGACAGCAGGGTGACTACAAATGAGGAAACACGATAAACCACATTAGCAGAATGAATGGCAGAGGTCTGGTCATCACGTAGCATGTGACAACATTCAACACGTTCTTATAATAAAATGTCTTATAGAAGTAGCCTATCACAATACAATTTTTAAAAAGCCACATATTACACACCCACAGCTAACAGTGTACTCAATTATGAGAGGTCGAAAGCTTTTTCTCTAAGTCTAAGACAAGAATGAATGCCCATTCACATCATTATAGTCAGCATAAGTCAAGAAGAATTAGGCAATAAAATAAAATAGAAAGCATCCAAACTGGAAACATGTTAAACTATTCTGCAGATAATAGGAAGTGTTAATACTCCATCACAGATTTTACAATTGAATAAATGAAATCAACAAGTTGTAGGATACAAAAATCAATCTTGAAGAAGCAATATCTCTATATACCGATTAACTATCCAAAAAGGGAAACCATGAAAACAAACTATTTATAAAACCTACCAAAAGAATGTCTTAAAAATACAAAAATTAACACAAAAGAGGTGAAAGACCAATATGCTAAAAACATAAACATTAAGGAAATAAATTAAAAAGAACATAAATAAATGTAAAAATATTCTGTGGGTTTTTATTTTTATACCTAAAAAGAACTAATGCTATTAAGATTTTCCATACTATTCTAAGCAATCTGCTTCAATTAATCTGCTCCTTGTCCCTGGGTTTCCCTTAGCTTTTACAAATCCAATGTTGATTTGTTTCCCTCAAATTTTTATTGTGATTAGAAACATGATTCTAGCAATTTAGAGACATGAAATCAAACCTTAATGTTTTTACCTTGTCAGCAAGAATGCACTCAGCAACACTAGCTGAAAACCAAATAAAAGTGGCTTAAGTGATAAGCCTGTTTATTCTTTCTCATAGGCATCCTGAGATGAGTGAAGCTTTTCATTTGTCTATTGTTCAGGGAAGTCTTTCCATCTGTCTATGCTACCATTCTTGTAATGTCACCTCTGCTCATTGGTTTGCCACCTTCCCTTTTGCCTGGTGTCTTCTACTGTTCCACATAATAGAACTTCACAACACAGCAACCAGAGACAGAAAAAAAAACATGCCTCCTTAAGACACTTCCTTAAGAACAACAAGGAAGACAGCGGAGTAGGAATCTCATGACTTAAACCCCAAGAAAGGACACAGACAGGATAGAACACAGTGAGTTCTTCTTCTGCCAGAAACAAGGTCTGTAAAGGAAATTAGTAAGCCAGGGGAAGTCTCTGTAGAAAAGCAGGCAGGAGAGCAGAGAGTCCAAGCCCAGCTGCAAGCCCTCTTGGGTCAGCCCTACGTGGCCAAACCAAGCTGTTCAAACTGCAAAGGGAGATGCTCCTCCCAGACACTGAACCCATTAGAAAGGGAAGGAGGGGAGGAGACAGTAGAATACATATGATACAAAAGTAAAGAGGGGCAATACTGGGATTACAAGTTTAAGTGGAATGGGATAGGGAGTTAGGAAAGAAGTGAGTATGGGGCAGATCAACCAAAACTAAAGGATTATGAAAGCGCCTTGCAGAAACCACTGCTTTGTAAGCTAATAATGGAGGGAGAAACCCTGCAAGAAAAAAAAATCTTCCAAGCAAGGCCTGGCAGCACTGGTCTATAATCCTTGCTACTCAAAGGACAGGGAGGACAGAGATAGAAAGAGTACAAGTTCAAGAGTACAAGTACAGCAAGACTCTGTCCCAAAATAAAAAAGCACAAATAAACCTCCATCTCGTGTTTCAGGACACAACCAAGTACTTGGCAAAGACAAAGGTATCACCATTTTTGAATCAGACAAACTGGAAGTCACTCCTTCTAGAAGAAGAAGAGGAGGAGGAGGAGGAAGAGCTGTAAAACTTGTAAACATTGTCTTATATCTCTAGCTATAAGTGCTCAGAGAGATTACTCTTTAAAAGTTCCTTTATGTATGTATGTAATACATATGGATAATTAGTTGTGCCACATAGATTTGTGAGCATAAATAGGATCACTCCCAAACAGCATTTGCCATAACATATTGCCCAAAACATTAGTTATTACCTATGCGTGTCACTTTCAGGGACCATTGTATCTGGGTGCACTTTCTGGATCTTCTCTAATTCATCTCTTCAAGCAGCTAAAACATTTTATAACATCTTTACATGATTGGGAGCTTTTCGCTTTCTTCTTCAAGGGAACAAACTGAGTTTTTCCCTTGTCTAAAGTTCTTTTGGCATCTTACCAACTTTCTTGAAGGAAACTACAAAAGTCGACTCAGGGCTAACTTAAGAGACTGACAAATATTAAAAATAATAGGAAAATCACTATAATTCTGGCTGGAATTCATCTGACTCCGTCTGAATTTCCAAACATAATATTTGTTTTCCCTATAATCCATTATGGACTCACATTTGGCTAGTCCACCATGACCTCTCTTCACGCTGTGTGTTGCAAGACATTTCTCATGGACTCTTATCTCCTGGTGCTTGGTCTGGAATAAATGTTTACCTTGCGTCCCACACAAGCAAAAGATTTCTTTCAAATGCCAGCCTGAGATGTCTGTGAAGCTGGTCACTTTGAATCATGTGAACATCTGAATGGAAATTTTCACTAGTTTGATGAATGTCATGTTTCTGTAACAGTCCCCAAAGCAAGGCAATAATTGCCACTCAATTATGTATACACAGTCTTATATCGTTTAAAATGATGCTTGCTTAATTATCTATGTTTCTTTCATATGGTGTAAAAGAAAAACATACAAATCATCTAAGAATTTTAGAGGTTTTGTGTTCTTTTGGTATTTTATGACTATTTCTTTGAACAGTTGCTAGGGGCAATTCTATTAATGTCATCTGTGTAAATAAGGGTATGCTGGATATTGGCAAGAACCCAGTCTGAGAACCAGGTGATCTGGGTTCCAGCCTGTCAGACTGCTGATGGACTGAGCAGCCTCAGGCAACTCTTGTGTTCTCTCTGAACCTCTGTGTCTTCATTTCCTGCCTGACCCTTGAAGCTCAAATATGCTTTACATGTACAGTACTACCAATTGAAGTTGTATCCTGGGATATTAAAGTACTGACACGATATCATGTTCATATGGTATCCAGTGGAATACTTGCAGTATTCCTCCCTAGGACCTCACTAGGACAGAGGTTGTGATCTTGTTGAATTGTGGTTGTGCAGCTGGGGAATGACAGCAGCCATACCTATATGGGAATGCATGATGGAAGTTTCACAGCATTTCTAACCATCAAACAATACAGAGACCAAGCATCATTTAGAAATCCTCTCTCCATACACCTATCAGTCTTCATGTAAGGAAACATTGCTACAGCAGGCTCAAGACAGATGAGATGGGCTTATGCATGAGACAGGAAAATTTCTGTGACAGTGTACTATATTATCCAAATATACCACAGTGTCAGTATCAGGGGCTAGACAGTAATATGAATGTGAATATAAGGTCACAACCATGTGTCTAAAAGATTTAGAGTCTACAATTTATACATATGTTAGTTCTGAGCCTCACACACAGAAAGCTGACACTTGGAAGGATTAAGTGGCTTGTTTGGTGCCAGTTATTGAGGTTGTAATAGAACCAGCCATGCCTAAACACCACCTCCACTGAGTTCCAGACGTGATCCTGCCTCCCATTAAGGAGTCTCATTACCAAGAAAAGAAACAGAGAGTATATCTTCCCACAGCCTCTAGCTGTGTGGTGATCAGGGTGAAAAAGGTTAGTCCAGTTGGCAAAAAACCCCCAACTAACCACATAGCTGCATGTCCTAATCTAATATTAACACAACAATTAGGTTTATTTTTAGGAAACTCTGTAACAAAAATATCCAGAGTCAAAATGGTCTCTCTCCTTCTCCCTGACCCTCACACTCTTCCTGTCCCTCTCCCTCCCCACCTCCTGCACTCCCTGAAATAGCTCATTACTACTCCATCTTCTGCAGCTATAAAGGAATAACAGAGATTAGAAAACACAAAAGGAAAGATGCGCACTCTGGCTAGCGGTAGAAATCTAGAGGCTGGAAATCCGAGCTTAAGTAGCTACTGGGTGGTAGGTCAGAGCACAACAGGAAAGGGGAAGGGCATTGCACTGTAACAACCTGCTCTGTAACAACCAATCTGGTCCATTAAGAGCAAGATGAATCCTTAAAGCCGAAACTAGCTCTTAAAGTTCTCAGTGTCTCTGGATACCATTGCAATGGGGAATAATGTGCCAACACTTGAATTCTTGGAGACATGAATATACAAACCATACTGACTACACATATACAATTAATACAAAGTGATATGAATGGATGGGTCACACAGACAAAATCACTAGATGAGCCTTTTGATAGTGAGAGCAGTCTCACTATGTAATTTTGGTTTGTCCAGAACTTGCTATGTTGACCAGACTGACCTCAAACTCACAGAGATCCTCATGCTTCTACCTAAATACTGGGATTAAAAGAATGTCAAAAAAAAAAAAAAAAGTGGCTGGGCAGTGGTGGCGCACGCCTTTAATCCCAGCACTTGGGACGCAGAAACAGGCGGATTTCTGAGTTCGAGGCCAGCCTGGTCTACAGAGTGAGTTCCAGGATAGCGAAAGCTATACAGAGAAACCCTGTCTCAAAAAACAAAACAAAACAAACAAACAAACAAAAAGCACTATTAGCTGACAGGAGCCTGATATGCCTGTCTCCCCAGAGTCTCTGCCAGACCCTGATAAAGATGCTTGCAGCTAATCATTGGACTGAGCACAGCTCCCCCCCCCCCAACCCTGCTTCTCCCTCCTGCTCCATGCCCCCCTCCCGATGGAGGAGTTGGAGAAGAGACTGAAGGAGCTGAGGGAGTTTGCAGACCCATGGGGGAAGCAACAGTATCAACCGGCCAGACACCCCCGGAGCTCCCAGGGACTGGACCACCAACCAAATAATACACATGTAACTCTGGCCACTTATGTGTTAGAGGATGGCCTGGTTGGACATCAGTGGGAGGATGAGGGTGTTTCGTGCCTCAGTGTAGGGGAATGCCAGGGCAGTAAGAGTGGGTGAGTGGTTGGGTGAGCACCCTCATAGAGGCAGGGGGAGGGGATGAGGGGTTCCAAAAGAGAGACCTGGAAAGAAGAAAACATTTGAAATGTAAATAAAGAAAATAGATCCGGCCGGATCAGCGCCAGGGTAGCAGAAGCGCAGGGTTGCCTGACACCCGCCAGCTACCCACGACCCCCGCCGCAGGATTTTGGGACTGCTGGTGAGTGGAACACAGCTTCTGCTCCAATCCAATTGCGCGGGACCTGAGACTGCATTAGTTAGGGAAGCAGAAACCGGCCTGAGTAGGGCCACAGGCCTCATCCAGCCGGATCAGCGCCTGGGTAGCAGGAGCGCAGGGTTGCCTGACAACCGCCAGCTACCCACGACCCCCGCCGCAGGATTTTGGGACTGCTGGTGAGTGGAACACAGCTTCTGCTCCAGTCCAATCACGCGGGACCTGAGACTACTCTGGTTGAGGAGAGAGAAATCCGGCCTACATAGGGCCACAACCCTCTTCCGGTCAGAAAAGCACCGGGGCAGCTGGGGCGCAGGGTCTGCTGACACTCGCCAGCTACCCACAACACCCGCCACAGGATCTTAAGACTTCTGGTGAGTGGAGCACAGCTTCTGCTCCAATCCAATTGCGCGGGACCCGAGACTGCATTAGTTAGGGAAGCAGAAACCTGCCTGAGTAGGACCACAGGCCTCATCCGGCTGGATCAGCGCCGGGGTAGCGGGAGCGCAGGGTTGCCTGACACCCGCCAGCTACCCACGACCCCCGCCGCAGGATTTTGGGACTGCTGGTGAGTGGAACACAGCTTCTGCTCCAATCCAATTGCACGCGGGACCAGAGACTGCATTAGTTAGGGAAGCAGAAAAACGGCCTGAGTAGGACCACAGGCCTCTTCCGGCTGGACCAGCACCGGGGTACCTTCAGCTACCCACGACCCCCGCCGCAGGATTTAGAGACTGCTGGTGAGTGGAACACAGCTTCTGCTCCAATCTTTAAACAGTGACAACGATAACAACTAAACCCAGAGATTACCAGATGGCGAAAGGTAAACGTAATAATCTTACTAACAGAAACCAAGACCACTCACCATCATCAGAACCCAGCACCCCCACTTCGCCCAGTCCAGGGCACCCCAACACACCGGAAAAGCTAGACACGGATTTAAAAGCATATCTCCTGATGATGATAGAGGACTTCAAGAAGGACTTTAATAACACACTTAAAGAAATGCAGGAGAACACTGCTAAACAGGCAGAAGACAATAAAGAGGAAGCACAAAAATCCCTTAAAGAATTGCAGGAGAACACTGCTAAAGAGTTACAAATCCTTAAAGAAAAACAGGATAACATAATCAAACAGGTAGAAGTCCTTACAGAAAAACAGGAAAACACATCCAAACAGATGATGGAAATGAACAAAACCATACTAGACCTAAAAAGGGAAGTAGACACAATAAAGAAAACCCAAAATGAGGCAACACTGGAGATAGAAACCCTAGGAAAGAAATCTGGAACCATAGATACGAGCATCAGCAACAGAATACAAGAGATGGAAGAGAGAATCTCAGGTGCAGAAGATTCCATAGAGAACATCGGCACAACAATCAAGGAAAATGTAAAATGCAAAAAGATCCTAACTCAAAACATCCAAGAAATACAGGACACAATGAGAAGACCAAACCTACGGATAATAGGAGTGGATGAGAATGAAGATTTTCAACTCAAAGGACCAGCAAACATCTTCAACAAAATTATAGAAGAAAACTTCCCAAATCTAAAGAAAGAGATGCCCATGAACATACAAGAAGCCTACAGAACTCCAAATAGACTGGACCAGAAAAGAAATGCCTCCCGACACATAATAATCAGAGCAACAAATGCTCTAAATAAAGATAGAATACTAAAAGCAGTAAGAGAAAAAGGCCAAGTAACATATAAAGGCAAGCCTATCAGAATTACACCAGATTTTTCACCAGAGACTATGAAAGCCAGAAGATCCTGGACGGATGTTATACAGACACTAAAAGAACACAAATTCCAGCCCAGGCTACTATACCCAGCCAAACTCTCAATTAACATAGATGGAGAAACCAAAGTATTCCACGACAAAACCAAATTCACACATTATCTCTCCACGAATCCAGCCCTTCAAAGGATAATAACAGAAAAAAACCAATACAAGGACAGGAACCACGCCCTAGAAACAACAAGAAGGTAATCCCTCAACAAACCTAAAAGAAGACAGCCACAAGAACAAAATGCCAACTTTAACAACAAAAATAACAGGAAACAACAAGTACTTTTCCTTAATATCTCTTAATATCAATGGACTCAACTCCCCGATAAAAAGACATAGACTAACAAACTGGCTACACAAACAAGACCCAACATTTTGCTGCTTACAGGAAACTCATCTCATAGAAAAGCATAGACACTACCTCAGAATGAAAGGCTGGAAAACAATTTTCCAAGCAAATGGCATGAAGAAACAAGCTGGAGTAGCCATTCTAATATCTGATAAGATTGACTTCCAACCCAAAGTCATTAAAAAAGACAGGGAGGGACACTTCATACTCATCAAAGGTAAAATCCTCCAAGAGGAACTATCAATCCTGAATATCTATGCTCCAAATACAAAGGCAGCCACATTCATTAAAGAAACTTTAGTAAAGCTCAAAGCACACATTGCACCTCATACAATAATAGTGGGAGACTTCAACACACCACTTTCACCAATGGACAGATCATGGAAACAGAAACTAAACAGGGACACAGTGAAACTAAGAGAAATTATGAATCAAATGGATCTGGCAGATATCTACAGAACATTCTATCCTAAAACAAAAGGATATACCTTCTTCTCAGCACCTCATGGTACCTTCTCCAAAATTGACCACATAATTGGTCACAAAGCAGGCCTCAACAGATATAAAAATATTGAAATTGTCCCATGCATCCTATCAGATCACCATGGACTAAGGCTGATCTTCAATAACAAAATAAATAATAGAAAGCCAACCTTCACGTGGAAACTGAACAACACTCTTCTCAATGATACCTTGGTCAAGGAAGGAATAAAGAAAGAAATTAAGGACTTTTTAGAGTTCAATGAAAATGAAGCCACAACATACCCAAACTTATGGGACTCAATGAAAGCATTTCTAAGAGGAAAACTCATAGCTCTGAGTGCCTCCAAAAGGAAACTAGAGAGAGCACACATTAGCAGCTTGACAACACACCTAAAAGCACTAGAACAAAAGGAAGCAAATTCACCCAAGAGGAGTAGACGGCAGGAAATAATCAAACTCAGGGGTGAAATCAACCAAGTGGAAACAAGAAAAACTATTCAAAGAATCAACCAATCAAGGAGCTGGTTCTTTGAGAAAATCAACAAGATAGATAAACCCTTAGCCAGACTCACTAGAGGGCACAGGGAAAGCATCCTAATTAACAAAATCAGAAATGAAAAAGGAGACATAACAACAGATCCTGAAGACATCCAAAACACCATCAGATCCTTCTACCAAAGGCTATACTCAACAAAACTGGAGAACCTGGATGAAATGGAGAAGTTCCTAGACAGATACCAGGTACCAAAGTTGAATCAAGATCAGGTTAATGATCTAAACAGCCCTATATCCCCCAAAGAAATAGAAGCAGTCATTAATAGTCTCCCAACTAAAAAAAGCCCAGGACCAGATGGGTTTAGTGCAGAGTTCTATCAGACCTTCAAAGAAGATCTAATCCCAGTTCTTCACAAACTATTCCACAAAATAGAAACAGAAGGTACTCTACCCAACTCATTCTATGAAGCCACAATTACTCTGATTCCTAAACCACAAAAAGACCCAACAAAGATAGAAAACTTCAGACCAATATCCCTTATGAATATTGATGCAAAAATCCTCAATAAAGTTCTTGCTAACCGAATCCAAGAACACATCAAAACAATCATCCATCCTGACCAAGTAGGTTTCATCCCAGGGATGCAGGGATGGTTCAATATACGGAAATCCATCAACGTAATCCAGTATATAAACAAACTCAAAGACAAAAACCACATGGTCATCTCCTTAGATGCGGAAAAAAGCATTTGACAAGATCCAACACCCATTCATGATAAAAGTCTTGGAAAGATCAGGAATTCAAGGCCCATACCTAAACATGATAAAAGCAATCTACAGCAAACCAGTAGCCAACATCAAAGTAAATGGTCAGAAGCTTGAAGCAATCCCTCTAAAATCAGGGACTAGACAAGGCTGTCCACTTTCTCCATACCTATTCAACATTGTACTTGAAGTCCTAGCCAGAGCAATTCGACAACAAAAGGAGATCAAAGGGATACAAATTGGAAAAGATGAAGTCAAAATATCACTCTTTGCAGATGATATGATAGTATATATAAGTGACCCTAAAAATTCCACCAGAGAACTCCTAAGCCTGATAAACAGCTTCGGTGAAGTAGCTGGATATAAAATTAACTCAAACAAATCAATGGCCTTTCTCTACACAAAGAATAAACAGGCTGAGAAAGAAATTAGGGAAACAACACCCTTCTCAATAGTCACAAATAATATAAAATATCTTGGCGTGACTCTAACTAAGGAAGTGAAAGATCTGTATAATAAAAACTTCAAGTCTCTGAAGAAAGAAATTATAGAAGACCTCAGAAGATGGAAAGATCTCCCATGCTCATGGATTGGCAGGATCAACATTGTAAAAATGGCTATCTTGCCAAAAGCAATCTACAGATTCAATGCAATCCCCATCAAAATTCCAAATCAATTCTTCAACGAATTAGAAAGTGCAATCTGCAAATTCATCTGGAATAACAAAAAACCTAGGATAGCAAAAACTCTTCTCAAGGATAAAAGAACCTCTGGTGGAATCACCATGCCGGACCTAAAGCTCTACTACAGAGCAATTGTGATAAAAACTGCATGGTACTGGTATAGTGACAGACAAATAGACCAATGGAATAGAATTGAAGACCCAGAAATGAACCCACACACCTATGGTCACTTGATCTTCGACAAGGGAGCTAAAAACATCCAGTGGAAGAAAGACAGCATTTTCAACAAATGGTGCTGGCACAACTGGTTGTTAACATGTAGAAGAATGCGAATCGATCCATTCCTATCTCCTTGTACTAAGGTCAAGTCTAAGTGGATCAAGGAACTTCACATAAAACCAGAGACACTGAAACTTATAGAGGAGAAAGTGGGGAAAAGCCTTGAAGATATGGGCACAGGGGAAAAATTCCTGAATAGAACAGTAATGGCTTGTGCTGTAAGATCGAGAATTGACAAGTGGGACCTCATGAAACTACAAAGCTTCTGTAAGGCTAAAGACGCCATCAATAAGACAAAAAAACCACCAACAGATTGGGAAAGGATCTTCACCTATCCTAAATCAGATAAGGGACTAATATCCAATATATATAAAGAACTCAAGAAGGTGGACTCCAGAAAGTCAAATAACCCCATTAAAAAATGGGGCTCAGAACTGAACAAAGAATTCTCACCTGAGGAATACCGAATGGCAGAGAAGCACCTGAAAAAATGTTCAACATCCTTAATCATCAGGGAAATGCAAATCAAAACAACCCTGAGATTCCACCTCACACCAGTCAGAATGGCTAAGATCAAAAATTCAGGTGACAGCAGATGCTGGCGAGGATGTGGAGAAAGAGGAACACTCCTCCATTGTTGGTGGGATTGCAAGCTTGTACAACCACTCTGGAAATCAGTCTGGCGGTTCCTCAGAAAATTGGACATAGTACTACCGGAGGATCCAGCAATACCTCTCCTGGGCATATATCCAGAAGATGTCCCAACCGGTAAAAAGGACACATGCTCCACTATGTTCATAGCAGCCCTATTTATAATAGCCAGAAGCTGGAAAGAACCCAGATGTCCCTCAACAGAGGAATGGATACAGAAATTATGGTACATTTACACAATGGAGTACTACTCAGCTATTAAAAAGAATGAATTTATGAAATTCCTAGCCAAATGGATGGACCTGGAGGGCATCATCTTGAGTGAAGTAACACAATCACAAAAGAACTCACACAATATGTATTCATTGATAAGTGGATATTAGCCCAAAACTTAGGATACCCAAGATATAAGATACAATTTGATAAACGCATGAAACTCAAGAAGAATGAAGACCAAAGTGTGGACACTGTGCACCTTCTTAGAATTGGGAACAAAACACCCAGGGAAGGAGTTACAGAGACAAAGTTCGTAGCTGTGATGAAAGGATGGACCATTTAGAGACTGCTGTATCCAGGGATCCGTCCCATAAGCAGCTTCTAAACGCTGACACCATTGCATACACTAGCAAGATTTTGCTGAAAGGACCCAAATATAGCTGTCTCTTGTGAGACAATGCCGGGGCCTAGCAAACACAGGAGTGGATGTTCACAGTCAGCTATTGGATGTATCACAGGGCTCCCAATGGAGAAGCTAGAGAAAGTACCCAAGGAGCTAAAGGGATCTGCAACCCTATTGTTGGAACAACATGATGTACTAACCAGAACCCTGGAGCTCTTGTCTCTAGCTGCATATGTATCGAAAGATGGCCTAGTCGGCCATCAATGGAAAGAGAGGCCCATTGGACTTGCAAACTTTATATGCCCCAATATAGGGGAATGCCAGGGCCAAAAGAATGGGAATGGGTGGGTAGGGAAGTGGGGGGCGCTATGGGGGACTTTTGGGGTAGTATTGGAAATGTAATTGAGGAAAATATGTAATAAAATATTAAAAAACAACAACAACAACAACAACAACAACAAAAGATGAGTTTTCTTTTCATTGATGCAAATCCCTAACCACCTGCTTAGGATTGAGGTTCCACAAGCCTTGTTCCATAGTACTGTGTCAATTTGCAATACTGCCTCGAGTTTTTAAAACAAGACTGGTATAAATTCCAGTACATTCATTTACTTCACAGAAACCCATGCATGGCCCTAAGAGTGATAGAGAAGTCCAATATGGTTAACAAAGATCAAGGATTTTTGGCTTTGATTTTGGTTTTGGTTTTGGTTTTTAGTTGCCACACTGTACCATCTACAAGATATCTGTTTCTATGCCTTACTTTAATCTTGTAGCCATAAGTCCCCTACTCCAGAAGCCACTTAAAAGCACAAGGAGGAGAGAGAGAGACTTTCTCCTCTCATGGTTCTGTCTGTGTTCAGTGCAGGCTGCATCACCTTGAGCTTTGCCAGAGACCTCCAGATTCAGTGAAGTCAGACCACATGCTGGTCTCTGCACCAAAAACACAGAGTAGAACAGGATTGCACTGGCTGAATGGGAGAGGCCAAGAGCATTGCTACCTGGGAAGGCAGGGGTTTTCTCAAAGGAAAGTAAGAACTGGTGGTTGAATAAGAGAAGTGTTGACTACAAAAGTTCTGGCCAGATGAGAAGAGGCACAAAAAATTTTTGCTCAGAAAGAATGTGCCATTCTTCCATGGCAAAAAAGAATACACTCAAGTGTTTTGATATGATATATATTTCTTTTTTATGATATATATTTCTTATCCACTAGAAATTTTTAGAATCCAGTTGCTACCAAAAGTCAAATGACCCATTCACTACTTCTTAGCATTTTTTTTCACTATATAAGTCTTCTTTAAAACGAGAGTTTCTCAGGGAAAAGCATACCAATCAGCTATCAGAGACCACAATGGTCAATTCTGAGAACACATACAAGTAACATCATACAGGCTGAATAGGTTATATTTAAGAATATATATGTACATACATGACTTATACGCATGTAGTAACAACAGTTAATGAAAAAAAAGAGACCACGGATTTGAGAGAGAGAGCAAAGAGGAGTATACGGGAGGATTTGGAGGGAGGGAGGGATATGGGGAATGATATATTATAATCTCAAAAAATTTTAAATTTTGTAATTGTTTTTAAAATGAAATGTGTGTTTTATGGGGATTTAAAAATATATTTCTTGATTGTTTAAGTATTTCATACATGCATACAATTGTATTTCAATCATGATTATTATGAGGATTTCTGCAGCTAAAGCATTAAAAAGGCGATTGGCACATGGAGCAAACCAAACAGACTTTATCTTATTGTTGCTGCTAAGTGGTCATGGGAGTTTATTTGAGTTCTATTCAACACAGGGCCACTGCTAGAAAATCATGAAGTTTTGAGAACCTGAAGATGCCTAAGACAGATCCTGGGATTTGTCTCACATAAATGTTCAGAAAGAAAAAGAATGAGCTTGTAGAGAGAAATGTTAAGATGATTCATAGAACTTCTAAGGAAGGAATCAAAGCTACCTCAGAGTTCAGGAAGTCTCAGGCAGTGGAAAGTCTCAGGCTCAACAGTCTTGATCCCTCTGTTCACTCTGGGGTCATTCTAAAAAAACATTTTTGATAAGTTCTCAAGCAATGTGATCTGCCATCAAGGTGATGCTGAGCCCTCTTCCTGCTGAAGAGCTATCCCAGGAAGCAAAAGACTAGAGTGACCCTCAAGATCTTCAAAGAACTGTTGACAGGAGCAACTGAAGGCTACCATAGTCCTCAGAAATACTTCTGGGAATCATTATATACAAAATGTAGAGAAAATACTAACTAACCAGAAGCTGTCATTGTCATCCATCCATTGTTCTCCATCACTGAGGTCTATGATCCACAAAAGCTGGCATCAAAACAAATCTCCTCCTCCTCCCTTTTCTCCTCCTCCCTTTTCTCCTCCTCCTCCTCTTCCTCCTCCCCTCCCCCTCCTCCTCCCCCTTCTCCTCTTCCTCCTCCTCCTCCTCCTCCTCCTCCTCCTCCTCCTCCTCTTCCTTCTTCTCACTCTTACTCCCAACCAGAAAGCATACAATCACTGAATTACATTCCCAGCCCTGGGATCAGAACTTATAGAAGACAGGAACTTCCCATATAACTGATAACAATTCATTATTCAAGGCTGTAAACCCTAAGTCATAACTGGAAAGGCTCATTACTCAGAAGTCTATTCTTAATTAATTCAAGGCATCAGAACACCAGCCACTGAAAATGACCCTAAGACAGAAACACCTAAGTTTGTATTAGAGGATTTAGACTTGAGCTCTGGATTTTGATGCTGTGATTTTGGATTAATCCTTTCTTTGGTGTTTGGAGGACTTAATGAGTTAACATATCTGAAAATATTTATGCCATATAAAATGCCAGAGAAACTAAAAACAATGATGTTATCACTTTTTTTTCAGGGTGTCCCCTCCCCTATAAATAGAACCATTAGTGAATTTTCACAAGGAATCCTGATGGGAATATAGACCCATAAAATCTAGAATGCAAGCAAATTTGGTAAACTTGAAAGGTAAACATCTCTCCTTCATTACAATTAATTTGTGGCATCAGAATGCCAGTCACTGAAAATGACCCTGTCTAAGACAGAACCACGTATGTATGTAGAGGAGAATTTAGACTTGAGCTCTGGATTTTGATGCAACGACTTTGGATGTTTTGTTTTGTTTTGGTTTTTGTTTTGTTTTTGAGGTTTCTTTTTTAAAGGAACATGAACCAAGAGAAGAGTTATAAAGAATAAAAACTTGGCTAATGAATAGAATCAGATTCAAACTTGAGATGGTAAGTCCCAGGACAGCTGCATAAATATGCAAACCTCATCAATGGAATATGCTAAAATCCCCTTTTTTGGTTCAAACAAACACAAAAGCACCTGAAATGGATTTCCTGAGGAAAATCTAACCATAAAATGTCTATGCTTTATATCCCATTGATACAGTCCCTTCTCAAGTTCTTCCAGAAAATCAGAAGGCAGCAGGATTTCAGCAGCAGGGAGGGGACACATTACAAGATGAAGTCAAAGCTGTGTTGAGTTGGGACACCCTTTTGATACATGCAGACTAATGCTTGCCAGGCAGCCATGCCCCTCTGGCCGTCACCACTAGTCTCCTGGATTTCCTGCACACACACAGCAGAGCAAACATCTCTTTGCCTCTCTTGCCTTGGGCACTGTCTCCTGTTTTGGCTGCTCACAGTGCTTCTGACAGGCTCCATATGCCTCTCCACATTCAGTTCCCACTGCTCTGACATCTGAGACTCCAAATCTTTCAGTGTACTGTCAACAGAGTCTTCCTTTAAAGAGGGGGAAATGGTCAAAAAGTGAAAGAAACCAAATCCTATCTAAGAAGAAACAGAGAAGCGGGCTTGTTTTTGTAAGCAAAGCTTTCCACACCCCGTGTGTTGATACTATAATTAGTACATGTGTTGTAGAGAGGGTGTTATGATCACCCTCTAAGAATCTTGTTTTTGTAATTCTGAATATAACATATGATATTAATTTGGGGAAAGCAGAAAACAGGAAAGCAGCTACAGCAGAAAGAGCTCTATAGTGGAGTGCTGTGGGGCTTTAGAAGAAAGAATGGCTTTTTAAAACTTTCCATGAGTGTTTTCAAGCAGGAAAGTGATGAAATTGTTTAGATCAAGTGTGCATTAACTCTTGCCTAGGCTGAATAGATTCTCCTGTTTCCTGGTGTTTTCCTCCTCAGAGTCAGTCTCTGGAACTTAGACTCATAAGTCTGGTCATGCTATCTATAATGCAGTCCCCATACCACCTAAGAACTAAACCTGCGACCTATATGTACTCAATCAATTTAACTGCCTCCCGGAAAGTGTTTGAAAGTATTAAGGAACAATTATGTGTAGTGGTCCCTGTGACAAAGAATACTACTGGCTTTTCAAAGGCTGAAATCAGAAAACATACTCACTAAAATGTCAAAAATCTGCACACCCAAACTATGAGTAGCACACCCAGTAAGAAACAGCTTATTTTTTCCACTTCTTCTCCTATGCTACTAGCTACCCTGACTAGTCGATGCTCTAACCCCCATGTCTGTGCTCACCGGAAGCTCTCAGCTGAAGTGCCATCTCCAACTCACTCATCCTTTAGGTCCCCAACTCTCAAAACAAAGAAAAAACTGCATCTGTCCTCCTATCAATATTACTTTCTCTCATTTTTGCATTCTCAAGTCACCTTGTTTAGTCTTCATCTCTAAAACTTACTGCATTTTTACTATCCTATTATTCTTTACTATCAAATAATGTATTACTTGAGAGTAGCTTTATATATCTGTGGCAGTTTGAAAAAGAATGGTCCCCATAGACTCATGTATTTGAAAACTTAGGAAGTGACATTAAAAAGTGTGACCTTGGAGGCTGGAGAGTTGGCTCAGTGGTTAAGAGCACTAACTGCTCTTTCAGAAGTCAATTCCCAGCAAGCACATGGTGGCTCACAACCATCTGTAATGGGATCCGATGCACTCTTCTGGTGTGTGTCTGAAAACAGCTACAGTTACTCATATAAATAAAAATAAACAAATAAATTAAAAGTGTGACCTTATAAGAGTGGGTGTGGCCTTGTAGGACTGGCTGTGGCCCTGTAGGAGTGGGTGTGGCCCTGTAGGAGTAGGTATGGCCTTGTAGGAGTAAGTGTGGCCTTGTCGGAGGAAGTATGTCACTCACTGTGGATGGACATCGAGGTTTCAGAAGCACAAGCTAAGCACAGTGTCTCATTCTGTCTTTCTGCCAATCCAGATGTAGAACTCTCAGGTTCTTCTCCAGCCTCATGTCTGCCTGCACACTGCCATACTTCCTGCCTTGACGATAACCTCTGTACCCATAAGCCAGTCTTGATTAAATGTTTTCCATCACAAGAGCTGTCATGTTTATAGTGACTCCTCGAAACAATAGAACAATGACTAAGAAAATATTCCAACAGGAAGTTCTCTTTTAAAGCTTTGTATTATTCTTGAATTAGTCTTCTTCTCCTTCTTCTGTTGCTCTATTGAGATGGACTTGATTCAAACTCTCCATCCTTCTGCTTCAACCTCCCATGTTCTAGGATTACAAGTGTGCACTATCGTGCCCAACTTAAACTCTTATCTATAAAAAGATTTCTTTTCTGTTAAACATATGCTATGCACCCTAATTTTTAAAAGACCTAGTGAATTCATAACTAAAATCTTATTTTATGTTAATCATAGGCAAAAAATTCTGTTTGGATCAAATGATTTCAAAAGGACAAATTGCATGAAACTAACAGGGTTAAACTCTTTCAAGAGAAACAGTCAAAAATCATTAATCTTCCAAAAGTCACAAAAAATAGGAAAATGTAAAATTTTTTGGTGTTGTCCAGAGAGATTTTTCTTATAGATGTACCTTCCCAAGTGACTAAATTTTACAGATGTCACTTGAATTAATTCAACTTTTAAAAGAAATCTTTTTAAGTCACCTTTGGACTGAGATGAAACATAGAAACTTTCAACTCAAAGTAAGTCTTTTTTTTTTTTCCTTCCTCTTCTTCTTCTTCTTCTTTTTTTTTTTTTTCCTAGGAAGTTGGGTCCAAATGAAAACAAGTATTGGTGAAAGCATCTTTACCACCTCTGCAGTCGAATGGATGGGTCACTGCCAGCCATACTTGTTGAGGAGGTATTTGACAAGAAGCCATTTGCAAAAATATCATCTGGGACTTTCCTTTTGCTGGAGATTTCATTGGTAAAGATTTTCTTTTCCAGTTACAAAGTTCTCCCAAGAGGGACATTGCCTCCTTTTGGAACCCTGTGAGGTATTGGCAAGTCTTACCCTGTTTACCATGGAAACTTGTGCTTGGATAGCATTACAGTGTGTGACCTGGTACAAGCAGAGATGGATGCTTGATGCTTGCTGTTTTCTCTTCCCATTGATTTGGAAATTATAAATCACAGGAGCTGATGAAATAACTTTGATCTTCCTAGTCCATTCGTTCATTGTGGCATCAGGTCATACCTGCACAGGCTTGAAAATACACCGGCAGATGGCAGAACATATGCCGTGATTAAGATTTATGTATTCAGTTCCGATGAATCTACATAGGGTTTCCTAGAAAAGGAGAAGACTTACTGTAAGCATGGATGAGTGAATGTCTGCTCAACTGTTTTCCTGCTGAAGAGATCTGAAATATCACAGAACTTTGAGACAGTGTTGACAGGTCCCTGTTTTATTTTTCTAAAAGAAATCAAATAGCTCTTCCTGCATGTAGATATGATTATCTGCTTTCTTGTAAACAACACAGAGGGGATCTGGCCCAAGACTGTGTGAAAGATTTATTTTTATGTCTTTGGGAAGCAGTAATCTAGTTCAGGACCTCCTCACTACTTGCCCAGATCACTATGACGGTTCCTAACTATCCTGGACCTCTTGTCACACCCTCATTACAAATACTACACTCCTACTGGAACTGTTGGCATCAGGACCCCCCGAAACCTATGACATCGCAGATCTGTTCCCAAGACAACAGGCACCATATTTCCAGAATCCACTTGGCTCACCTCCCACCTTTACCTGAATTACATCATTTTCCATATAAGTAAGGGGAACACCTCTCCCTCTCTCTCTCTTTCTTTTCCCCTTCTCTTTCTGCCGCAACCTTCCCCTACCCCTGCCCCTCACAAAACAAACAAACAAACAAAAAATCAAACCTCTCACACATGGAACTGTTTGGACCCAGTGTGCTGTGTTCAGATTCAAGCCACTATTTTAACACATCAGGAACTGTCATTTAAAAGCAGATGCAAGCATGTCAACCCATTGGTAGAAACCCCTCAAAGGCATCATCAGAGATTTTAGGGAAAGGTGCCATATTAGAATGTCATTCTAAGTTGTCTTCCAGCTATACCTCTTGCTTCATAGTACACTCAACCTCTTTCTCAGCTTCACTATCACACATGTTATAGTTATTGGTGGTCTGCCTGGAATTACCTTCCTCTGCGCATGCAGCAATCTTTCCATATTTTGAACCTTTTCACCTTCAGCTCCCAGTCATTTTTTTCTCAGAAGCAAATCTAACTGGCCACATCTAGAAAAGGTGGCCTTTGTAAGTGTTCTGGTAACATGGCTAGCATCCATTGCACATCAACTCTTTATTGGCCCATTCACCTGTACTTTCTGCCATTGCAAAAGTCCCAGAAGACAACTTTCTTAGTTACTTTACCTACTACTGTGACAAAATATCTTGAAAACCATAATATGTAGTATAATAGAGGAAGGGTTTATTTTGGCTAGCAGTTTGAGGAAGAGTCTGCTGTGGTGGGGAAGTCAAAGCACTGAGCACCTGGGCTTGGGAGTGGGGTGTCTTGTAGTAGTTGGCCACATTGCATCTATGGTCAGAAATAAGAAAGTGATGAGTGCTTCTGTCAGTTTTCTTCCCCCCCTTTTTATATGGTCCAAGATCCCAGACCAGAGAATGGTGCAGTCCACAGTGGATATCATCCTAGTGGATATAGTCCACAGACATACCAAAGGCAAGACAAGTCTTTATCTTATCAAGTTAATGACTGAGATTCACCATCACAACTACTACTTTATCCGGAGCTGTTTTCTTTGTGTGAGGTATGGGGTGGAGGGGTAGGCAAAAGACCAACCTTTGTTATCATCCAAGCACCATTCAGCTTTCGGTTGCATCTGGTTGATTGACTGATTGATTTGAGTCAGAGTCTCACTATGATAGCTTTGGATGACATGAAAATTGCTATAGAGACCAGGCTGGCCTAGAACTTAGAGAAATCCATCTTCCACCTCCCAAGTGCTGGGATAAAGATGTGTTCTACCAAGTTGGCAATTATTTTTTGCCAGCACTATTTAAATGTTTTATTTCATGTCAGTCAGGGCTCTGTCCCAGGCTTCTTCATAGGTTCTCGATGGGCTGGTGGGGCCTGTACGGGTACTTCTTCTTGTCCAACTTGGTTTCTGGGAAGATCTCATTCAAGTCATCAATGGTCATCTGGTCAAAGGGAATTATGTTCCTCATTTTCTCCAGCTGCTTCTCATACTCCTGGGTCCTGAGCTGAGATCCAGACACAAACTCAGCACAGTTCTTCACATCCTCCTTCTCCTCCTGGTCTACCAGGGCTGTGTACTTATCCTCAGGCACAGGAATCTATAGGGCATTATACTTCTTTTCAAAATCATCCACCAAGGCAGGCTTGGCCACACTGGCCTTATAGTAAGCCCAGTCAATCGCAGATGGTTTCTCAGACAGACAAGCCAACCTGGTGTGGAAGGTCTCATTCCAGAACTTCAAGGCGTTTCCAATTGCCTTCTGGTTTGGGGGCATGATGGAGTGCTCTCTCTCCAACCCCAAGTCGGCAATTTTTAAAGTCAGTATGCTTTTAAGATGGGATTTCTCACTGGCCTCAGATCTACCTATTTACATTAGGCTGATTGGCCAAAAAGCCCTAGAGATCCATCTGTGTCTCCTACAGTGCTAGAATAACAAACACACACCACCATGCCTTGGTTTATGTGTGTTATAGGGACTAAACTCAAGTCTTCATGCTTATATAGGCAAGTACTTTATCAACTGAGATGTCTCCCCAGCTATCCCCTTCCTGGGGCTTTGAAATACCCTGTCCATAGAAATCATTCAATAAAACATTGATCAAATGAAAGGATGCCAATGACTAGGGACTGTTTTACCCTTATCAATGATTTTTGGACAGCAAAGTGGATTTCAGAACCAAGTTAAACTCCAGAAAAGCTTTAGACAAGCTACACAAATCATAGAATGATGAAAACCATTTAGAACTTGGTCTTAATTGACTCTGAAAGGCATCCTTTCAAGTTGTTGTGTAACCCTCTGCACTGTATACATTGACTGGTTCACAGCATCCAAAATAAAAACAGCCTTAGCTCGTGACCAATAAATCTGTCTCCAGTTGTCTCACAGATGGACAATTTTAAGAGTCAAATAATTTTAACTCACTTAAATACAAAAGAATTAATAAGTTGGTTTTCATTGGCATTTGTTTTGTAAAATACTTGCTAACTTGAATCAGGCATGGATTTGCAAATTCTGTTATGAAAGAAACTGAATGCAGAGTTTGAGAATTGTCACTATGCACAGAGTTTGAGATTTGTCATTTGTTTTTTCTGTTCTTGCTTATGTAGTAGCACCACTTCAAAGATGCTAATTTTTCATTCTGATGGCATAAATCCTGGCTCAGGTTATATACTATCTGACCTCTGCCACACAAGGTCCAATTGATGGAGTCAGGGTTTGAAGTCAGCATTCTAGGTGGAAACAAACTCAGTAGAGTGTACTAGACTTAACAGCCACAAAACCCACTCCTCCCCACACCAGCATACAGAAGGCATGTCAATGTACAATCAGTGTCAAGCTGCTTTAACCAGGAGGAGATGCTAGAGAATAAGTATGTAACACTGAAAAGGTTTCCCACTGACAAGAGCTCACAAGCCTCAATGCACTTCTTTTTGTCAGGGTGAGTTTGGTGTTCAATTGTAGTAATATGTTTCTACTTTTTGCTTCACAGAGAAACTGTATCCTCTTTTCTGTATTTTATGGAATAAATGCCATTTCCCCTCAGCATTTATATTTAAGGCCTTAATCCCCAATGTGCTTCTATTTAAAGATATGTCACTCTAAGAATGAAATTAATGAGACTTAGTATCCTTAGAAGGGATACCAGAGAAATTCACTAGAGAAACAGAGAGAGAGAGAGAGAGAGAGAGAGAGAGAGAGAGAGAGAGAGAGAGAGAGAGAGAGAAAGAGATGAGGCAAAATGGCAGCCCTCTATAATCTAGGAAAAAGCTGAAAATCTGAGTTCCTGTTTTGGCTTCTCTCAGTGGTAGACTCTGATCATGATACAAAAGCCAAACCAACTCTCTTGCGCGCTTTCAACTCGACCAGCAAGAACGACGCTGCAACAGGATCCTTCTGCACACGTTTATTGGGAGAGCTTGATTGTAGAGGCGAAAAGACCCTGAGCCCAGCCCTGGTGCTGCTTTATATAGGCCTAGGAGAGGCGTGTCTCACACACGGATTGTGTTGTGTTTGGTTGATGCTTACTACCTCATTTGCATTCCTACATCTGATTGGTTACTTTCTCTCTTATCTGATTGGTTACTTCTCTCTCTTCTGATTGGTCAATTTCTCTCTCATCTGATTGGTCAATTTTGGTTAATTCTCAAAACCTCATCTTGGCAAAAAACTTTCCTGCCTATGTATGCGTGGTAGCCTGTGCCACTCTGCAACAGCACATGTGGCTTCCCACATCTCCCCCTTTTTGTTTTAATAAAATGAGGCTGGACTAGGCCTGTGCAATTATGTCCATCTGCTGTGGCTCCTGTTTTAGGTTGTTCCTCCAATGTCAGTCTTTTCCTGTCATAGGGTAACCCTATCGCCACTGGGCCCCGTGTCTTAGGTTGGCCTGTGCATGAGGAAAGTTGCCCATCTCTGGATACCCCAGTGCTGTGTGACAGTAACTGCTAAATGACCTAGGGCGAACTCTGCAAAAGAGGCCAGCCAAAAAATGAATTAGTAGGGAAATCATGATCACCCTGTCATATGCATCAATGTGCAAGGGCTGATCAATGATTGTTGAGTCTCTCTCATGTGCAAGAGCAGAGAACTCAGATGCCGACTAATTCTTGAGCATAGATAACCAAACTTTAGGGGAGGCGCCGTTTTCAATAGCTAATAGTGCCTGAGTTATAATCACCTTGTCACGTTTTTGTTGTGTTCTAAATTTGCATACCAACCAGAGCATGAGCGCCAGTCCACAGCATATGGCAGCACCAAACAAAATCACTCCCACCCATTCCTTAAAGTAAGAGAAAGCAGAGGAAAGCCAAGAGGTAAAGTCTCCAAAGGTCACAGGTTCCATTCTGGTTCCATTAAGGTTCAGGATCTGTATCTGCAGTCTCCTCTGCAGCCTATCCAGCTCCTGCGACCAGTTTCCCTTCAGATAATTCGATAGGTCTGTACTTTTAATAAAAGAATTATTAATATACCTATTGGGAGTAATGCATACATGCGGAGTGGATGCCACACAACTCATTTGAATGACATCCATCATCTGTTCCATGTTATGCTGTAAAATATCCACTCTCTGATTCACTAACATTAATCCTGAGGCGATATGAGAATCCACCCTTTGCAGAGTGAGCAATGCCTCAGACGTTTTTTCTGCTATCTGACTTATGGTATCAGCACTATTAACTTGATTGGCCATAGCAATTCCTGTGGTAACCACTGATGCTGCAGACACCACAATGGCAGTGACAATGGCAGCTGTGATTCCAAAATCTCTCTTCTGTCTAACTAGACTCATTATTGGGAACTTCTATGGATCTGCCTCAACAGGTACAGGGACCAAGATTGGTAGCTGTACCACTAAGGCTAAGGATTTGGTTCCATTCCAGCATTGCGTCAAAAAACAAGTGATATTTGTACAATCTAACCATTCTGTATCATTTTGAAATTCAGCCAATATAAAGAAAAATGGAGGACTAACACAAACTTCTACTGGAGAGGTAGTCATATTTCTGATAACTCTATTAGTTGTCACATTATCTAAATGAGCAGAGGTATTGGAAAGTGTGGCAGAAACATTCAGTATCTCATGAAAGGTGCCAGTCAGCAGTGCAAAGGCTGACAGACTGGTACTAGCACCTGCCTCATTACTTAAAATCCATTGGTAATATGGCCAAATATTTTCTTTTCCTGTAGCATCTCCTTTATCATTCATTACAGTAAAATCTAATGGAGGTGACAAAACAAAACCCTTTGCTATTTCTTTTCGAGGAAAAATTTTTGATTGACAAGGTGAAAAAACTATAGGAAATGTGAGGTCCGGATGACACCAGGGCACGCTGCGTTTAGCAGTAGCATTGCCAACAGGCCATCGTGATTTTTTGGGAATAGTCACCTTTCCCTTTATCATAATAGTGGTGATGTTTATAGGTGAAGTTACATTATTTCCAACATCACCTGAGCCTAATTGCGCTCCTTGGACGACTTGCGTTAAAGCATTAAGTAACACTCCAGAGCTCACTTTATTTTGGATAATGGGGTCTGCCCAATTAGAGATAATCTTTTTCTTTAAAAATATACAGGGTGTAAAAGGTCTATCTACTTCATGCACAAAGCATAGTGTATAATTTAAATGAAAACTCGTACTATTATACACCCGTGGCTCTTGAGGAGTTTGTCGTGCACAAGGCGCATCTAGAAAATATTCTGTTGCATAAAACTAAGGCAAGGTAGAAGAAGTGGAATGTACCGGTAAAGGTACTGGCCATGATCTTACTATGGCCCACAAAGGTATACTTATCCCGGTCTCAATCATCAGGAGTAAGAATAGCAGGATCATCTTGGGATTCATCTTGCTCTTTCACGGTCCTTGTCAGTCGCGTCGGGACCCAAAGTGGATTTTCTTCACCCTGTGGAAAAACACAAATAGCTCCCCGGGATCTGATTAAGATAGGATCCGGGCCATACCATTTATTATCAAGGACATTTTCCCATTTGACCATTTCATTGGGCAATTGAGGCCATTGTCCGTGCCTTTCAGCTGGTGATCTTCCAGCATCATCCAATTTTTAAAAATTAAGAGTAAATATTGTAAGGGATAGAGCCATCTTTGGCGTCATAGCCTCTATTCCCCCTTTCTGTTTTTGCAAATATTGTTTCAAAGTACGATGGGATCTTTCAATGATGCCTTGGCCCTGTGGATTATAGGGCAGTCCAGTAATATGTTTCACTTGCATTTGTTTGCAAAATTGGCTAAATTTAGAAGAAGTATATGCAGGACCATTATCTGTCTTTAGCACTAGGGGCTTACCCCATGCAGCCCAAGCCTCTAAGCAGTGAGATATGACATGAACTGCTTTTTCCCCTGACAAGGGAGAGGCATGTAGGACACCAGAACTGGTATCGATGGACACATGTACATATTGTAATTTCCCAAAAGCTGGGATATGCGTGACGTCCATTTGCCAAACATCTAGGGGTCGCAATCCACGAGGATTAACACCCACGGAAGGTGCATTAATAAATTCTACACACCTACCACACTGTAGGACAATATCTCGAGCTTCTGTTCGTGTGAGCTTAAACTTTTGTCATAATGTAGAAGCAGGGACATGATAAAGTTGATGAAAATTTTTTGCATTTTCTATAGAATTTTGTGATAGGAAAACCATATCTCTGGTGGCTGAATCAGCAATTGCAT
Source organism: Mus caroli (assembly GCF_978045245.1). Taxonomy (NCBI): domain Eukaryota; kingdom Metazoa; phylum Chordata; class Mammalia; order Rodentia; family Muridae; genus Mus; species Mus caroli. The sequence continues at coordinate 156,748,673 of NW_028227256.1, forward strand.
TCCCCTTAACCATAGGTCCAGGTAATGATGTATGTGCTCTAATATGTTGAATATAAAAGGGATGCTCACGCATCAAAATACAATCTTGTATTTTCATCAAAATTTCAGATACTGGACTAGACTGCTTAAAATTTCCGGCAGTCTCTAATGCTAATACAGCATTAACTACATAAACAGAATCAGAGATAATATTTATGGGCATAAGAAATCTTTTAAAGACTTCTAAAACCACCAAACATTCTACCAATTGAGGGGCTCCTGGTGTAAATTGCAACCTTACAGCCTTTTCATTAATCACATAACTTCCAATTCCTGTTTTGGATCCATCTGTATAAATATCAATGGCTCCCTTTATAGGAGTGTTAGCCGTTACCTTTGGAAATATTATTGGATGTAGTAACAGAAAATGTAATAAAGGATGTTTAGGATAATGATTATCAATTAAACCAGAATAACTGCATCTAAGAATAGCTCATTCATCTATAGTCGCACACAATGTTTGCATTTGTGCAGCAGTATAGGGAACAATTATGCTATCCGGCATTTTTCCAAAGTGAATAATTGAACTTTTTATGCCTTTATGGGCCATATTTGCCACCATGGTGGGATAATGCTCTATAGTCTTATTAGGGGATATATGTGGATGTATCCATACTAGAGGACCATCTTGCCATAATACAGCAGTTAGCAAATTTATGGTTTGTAATATACATAGGCAAAAAGGTTTTTGCTCATTTATACGATTTAGCTGTGCTGTTTGGATTGCTTCTTCTACCTTCCTAAGAACATCAGAAGCCTCAGGTGTTAATTGTCTCAATGAGGTAATATGTGATTCTCCTTCTAGAATTTGAAATAAAGGTTTTAATTCCGAAGTAGGGATCCTTAAATAAGGTCGAATCCAATTTATATCTCCTAATAATTTTTGAAAATCATTTAATGTCTTTAGATGATCTTTTCTTATACTAATCTTTTGTGGGGTAACACACCGTAAAGTAATAGTGGCTCCTAAAAATTGACTAACATTAGACTGCTGTACCTTTTCTGGTGCAATAATCAAGCCATTATTTTTTAAAGTTTCATTAAGAAAGCCATAAGCTCGCTGTATACTTTCTTCTTCAGGTCCACAAATCACAATGTCATCCATATAATGACAAATTTTTAAGGAGGGGAAACCATCTCTAACTGGTTGTAAAGCTTTTCCTACATATAATTGACATATGGTAGGGCTATTTGCCATTCCTTGGGGTAATACCCGCCATTGATACCTTTTATCAGGCTCCATATGATTAACAGAAGGTAGGGTAAATGCAAATCTAGGTTTATCTTTCTCGTTTAATGGAATGGAAAAGAAACAATCCTTAATATCTACTACTATAATTTTCCAATCCTTAGGTAGAGCTGAAAGTAGGGGGAGTCCTCTTTGTACAGGACCCATAACTTGCATTTGTGCATTAATGGCTCTGAGCTCATGTAACAATCTCCATTTACCTGACTTTTTCTTTACATCAAAAATAGGGGTGTTCCAGGGTGATTGTGTGGGTTCTACATGTCCCAGGTCTAATTGTTCTTGTACTAATTCTTTAGCTGCTTTTAATTTCTCAGAGGATAAAGACCACTGAGGCACCCACACCGTGTCCTCTGTACACCACGGAATGGGCAAAGGCTCCTCAGCGGCCCCTAGAAAAAACCCAGCCCTTTCTTATCTGCTTTTACTGTGGCTTTAACTGGTGAAATTCTACCTTGTAAATTTTTTCCTAGACCTAGTCCAGGTATATATCCCATTCCTTTCATCATTTCCTTGCTTTTCTGAGAATAATCATTAGTCAGTATAAAGTTCATGGCTGACATCACATCTCTTCCCCATAAGTTTACAGGTAAAGGGAGTACATAAGGTTGAAAAAGCCCTGTCCTTCCTTCTTTATCTTTCCATTGTAAGGATTTTGCACTTATAGTTGGTGTAGCCTCATATCCTAATCCTTGTAAGCTATGTGACGATTGATTAACAGGCCAAGAAGCAGGCCACCAATTACTAGATATAATGCTTTTATCTGCTCCTGTATCCATTATACCTTGAAGGGTTTTTTCTTCTATTTGTAAAGATGTGTACTTTATTTTCAAACCTACTCTTTCTACCCTTTGTACACTGCTTTTGCATATCACCTGTTTTCTTATGTTGTTTAGAATAACTCTAAACTTGAATTTCCAATTTTAAGCTAACTTTCTGTTACAAGCAAAAGGCTGCCTGCCCCTTTAAAAGCTCCATTTGCAATCGGCCCTCAACAGGGCTTTTTCAGCTGTACTTGACTCCCAGCCACCGTGCAGCTAACTTGTCAATTTTTGCTGTGCAGACTGAGACTGCTTTTTATATTTTTCAACATGAAACACAGAACAACAATCATTCAATCATCCAAACATGAATTGACAAACATATAGACAATTTGGTGCACCAAAAACAGACAATAGACAGCTCAAAGGGACACAGATATCCTAACCAGAGCTAAGAATATCTCCATAGGAGTCAGAGAGGAAGCAGGATGTCTCCCGTTTTCCTTCTGTCCCTAGGAGGGCTCTGAAATAGCTTATTTTCATTTTTTCTCTTTCTTCTGGGAATTCTGCACAGTGGCTGCTTCTAATAGTTACTCCTCGTTCCCTGAGAGCTATCGTTAAGCCTTTGATGAAGGCTGCCTCTTTAGTCAAAGTCCTCGAGAGGAGGGTAAATTGACTTAATTTTTTGTTCTTCATTTTTTATATTATCCTTTATATCTTTATATTATCCTTTGTATCTTTATATTGTCCTTTGTATCTTTATATTTTATATTATCCTTTGTATCTTTACTTTTAGCTTCCTTTCTTTTTCTCTTTTTTTTTTTTCTTAAGTTACTTATTTTTCTGCGCGTTTCTTCTTTTTCCTTTCTCTCTGTTTCTGATATGCCTTCCTGGTACTCCTACAAAATCGCTGTCCTTCCTTAACAGCTGGTCCCACACAAACTCAGCAAAAACTACCAGACCTACTGCGTAAGAAAGCATACCTCTCAGAGACTTACCTTAATTTCTTTATACTTACCGGTACCACTGTTCCTCAGCTGAAGAGTTCTGAATCCACACAGTTGAATCCTTCTCAGCAGTCTGTTTTGCAGGAACACTTTATTAACACCGCTCCCCAGCTGAAGAGTTCTGAATCCACGCCAGATCCTTCTCAGCAGCCTGTTTTACGGGAACCTTTATTAACCGCTCCTTCCCCACGATGCAGTTCTGAATCCTCCCTGTAGCAGGGGGTCTTCGCTCGTGCCTGAAGATGTTTCGTCCCGGGTTCTCGGTACCACTTCTTGCGCGTCCGACTCGACCAGCAAGAATGACGCTGCAACAGGATCCTTCTGCACACGTTTATTGGGAGAGCTTGATTGTAGAGGCGAAAAGACCCTGAGCCCAGCCCTGGTGCTGCTTTATATAGGCCTAGGAGAGGCGTGTCTCACACACGGATTGTGTTGTGTTTGGTTGATGCTTACTACCTCATTTGCATTCCTAAATCTGATTGGTTACTTTCTCTCTTATCTGATTGGTTACTTCTCTCTCTTCTGATTGGTCAATTTCTCTCTCATCTGATTGGTCAATTTCTCTCTCATCTGATTGGTCAATTTTGGTTAATTCTCAAAACCTCATCTTGGCAAAAAACTTTCCTGCCTATGTATGCGTGGTGGCCAGCAGAAGCCTGTGCCACTCTGCAACGGCACATGTGGCTTCCCACACAACTCTACCCTCCCTAAGTGACTTTTGCTCAAGATAGTTTACCACAGCAACAGAAATTCTAAGGCACCTTGGTCTGTGTGCTTCCCGGTACTTATCACAACCTGAAGTTATGTAATTGATCTGTTCTCCATTTGTGCTTTGCCTCTCTGAGTGTAAGTCCCACCAAAACAAACACTTATTTTCCTTTTATAGTGCTGGGCTTTAGGGACTAGAACAGTGTTTGTCAAATACCAGGTGTTTTATAAATCTTTCTGAAATGAATGAACTGTTTCCCATAAATAGCTAAGCTTATTGCCTCTGTGGGATGGCCTTTGAAGTTTACTCCACCTAAAATACTTTTTTACTCTCCCCAACTTATGCATCTTCATGGTCCAGCTACAATGTTGCAGCACTAGGTGTTCAGTTTGAGTTGTCAATAAGACACTTTGGCTCCCTTCCTACACAGGAAAATACTTAAGGACAAACTCACCCTTACTGGTTTGTGTGTTACATGCATCCCACTTAGTGAATATCTATTACATTCCTAAATGAGACCAATGCATTATTCAAATTCAATAAGCAATTTTACCCTAGCTAGAGCTTAACAAGGAAAGAGGGTCTATCAGTCGGTTAATAGCATGGAATGGTAGGAAAAGGCATATATTACAAGTGTTTAATACACATCGAATTCAACACAAATATTTAGTGTGGATCACTTAATAATAATTAGCCCTTATATCTTAGTATATAATTGGCACTTACTATGTGTCAGGAACTGTGGACAGTCCTTTTTACATAAAAGCCATTTAACTGTACAGAAGCCTAAAGTGGAAGGCACACAGATGGGAAAATTTTGCTAACCCAAGGGGTTGAGTTGCTGCCAACAATAACCTACAGGAGATGGTCAGGGCTGTGCATCAGCACAGACTGATTTTACCAAGCTGAGAACAGTACCTGCACTATCACTTAAAGAAGCCATTCCTTAACTCTAACACACAAAGCCACTAAAAACCTAGGAGAAATTATACAGCAGAGTGGACAAATCAAACTCCTACAGACTGTAAAAAATACTACAGTTTCGGCTTTCCTTCGGTTGTCTTTACCAGGCAGTGAAGCATGCCCTTCCCAGGGGAAAAGGCAGAGGCAAGCAAACAGGAAGATGAGAACCTACGGAAAATATTGCAATTAGACATCAGTGAACTAATGTTGCAGCAACTGCAAAAGTACCAAGAACATCATTGTTCTTTCAAAACCATTCATCACTTAGGAATAATGCCTATATTCCTGGTCAGCATAAAAGCTCCTGGACACTGTAAGATGTTACTACAATCAGTAAATGGCAGAGTGGATCTCTACAACCAAACCCTTCCTTCAGTGCTTCTCAACCTTCCTAATGCTGCGGACGTTTTATACAGTTCCTCGTGTTGTGGTGACCCCAACCAGAGCATTATTTTTGTTGCTACTTGATACCTGTAATTTTGCTACTGTTTTGAATTGTAATGTAAATATCTGATATTCAAGATATCTAGAATGTGACTCCCGTGAAAAGGTCATTAGATTCCCCCCATAAGGGTTCATGACACACAGGTTGACAACCATTGCTTTTCTGCTTTTTAATTGAGTTATTTCCTATTAGCTTACTTATCCTTCTTTCTCCCCATTACAGCAATGTATGTAATAACGATAGACAGCCTATAGAAAGGCATTATATGACAAGTCCCTTCCAGTCAGCACCAGCACTGGGTCACCTTGGGCTCGGAGTCAGCGGACACCCCCTCCTCCCAAGGTCCCTAGAGGACTCTCCATGCGATCTTACGACCACTGGTGAGTGGAACACAACTTCTGTTCCATTCCAATCACACGGGACCTGAGACAGCATTAGGGAAGCAGAAAACCCAGCTTGACCAGGGTCACAAGTCCCTTCCGGTCAGCGCCAGCATCGGGTCACCTGGGCAAGGAGTCAGAGGACACCCCCAAGGTGCCTAGAGGACAGATTCTGAGGCAGACCCAGATTCGGGATCCAGACATCGGAGCACCTTCCCTGCCAGAGGAGAGATGTCCTCCCCGCCTGGGAGGGCTTTGCCAGAGCACCTAGGGAAGCCATCTTGGTTTCCAGACCCCTCTGAGACTTAGTATACGCAGATGAGAGTGTGGACTACAGAAGCTAACAGCTTCTGGGACAGGCCTGTTTCATGCCTTCATCTTCTACCAGGAGGCAGGTCCGAATGCCAGATATCTGTGCACCTTCACTGCAAGAGGAGAGCTTGCCTGCAGAGAGTGCTCTAACCAGGAACTCAGGAGAGAGCTAGTCTCCCAGGTCTGCTATTAGAGGCTAACAGAGTCACAAGAGGAACAGGCTCTAACCAGAGACAACTATAACAACTAAATACAGAGATTACCACATGGCAAAAGGCAAACATAAGAATCTTACTAACAGAAACCAAGACAACTCACCATCATCAGAACACAGCACTCCCACATCACCCAGTCCTGGGCACCCCAACACACCCAAAAACCTAGACCCAGATTTAAAAGCATACCTCATGATGATGGTAGAGGACATCAAGAAAGACTTTAATAACTCACTTAAAGAAATACAGGAGAACACTGCTAAAGAGTTACAAGTCCTTAAAGAAAAACAGAAAAAAATCAACCAAACAGGTAGAAGTCCTTAAAGAAAAACAGGAAAGCACATCCAAACAGGTAATGGAAATGAACAAAACCATACTAGACCTAAAAAGGGAAGTAGACACAATAAAGAAAACCCAAAGTGAGGCAACGCTAGAGATAGAAACCCTAGGAAAGAAATCTGGAACCATAGATGCCAGCATCAGCAACAGAATACAAGAGATGGAAGAGAGAATCTCAGGTGCAGAAGATTCCATAGAGAACATCGGCACAACAATTAAAGAAAATGCAAAATGCAAAAAGATCCTAACTCAAAACATCCAGAAAATCCAGGACACAATGAGAAGACCGAACCTACGGATAATAGGAGTTGATGAGAATGAAGATTTTCAACTTAAAGGGCCAGCAAATATCTTCAACAAAATTATAGAAGGAAACTTCCCAAACCTAAAGAAAGAGATACCCATGAACATACAAGAAGCCTACAGAACTCCAAATAGACTGGACCAGAAAAGAAATTCCTCCCGACACATAATAATCAGAACGACAAATGCACTAAATAAAAATAGAATATTAAAAGCAGTAAGGGAGAAAGGTCAAGTAACATATAAAGGCAGGTCTATCAGAATTACACCAGACTTTTCACCAGAGACTATGAAAGCCAGAAGATTCTGGACAGATGGTATACAGACACTAAGAGAACACAGATGCCAGTCTAGGCTACTATACCCAGCCAAACTTTCAATTACCATAGATGGAGAAACCAAAGTATTCCATCACAAAACCAAATTCACACATTATCATTCCAAGAATCCATCCCTTAAAAGGATAATAACAGAAAGAAAAAAAAAAAAAAACCAATACAAGGACAGAAACCAAGCCCTAGAAAAAGCAAGAAAGTAATCCTTCAACAAACCTAAAAGAAGAGGGCCACAAAAACAGAATGCCAACTCTAACAACAAAAATAAAAGGAAGCAACAATTACTTTTCCTTAATATCTCTTAATATCAGTGGACTCAATTCCCCAATAAAAAGACATAGACTAACAGACTGGCTACACAAACAGGACCCAACATTCTGCTGCTAACAGGAAACCCATCTCAGGGAAAAAGATAGATACTACCTCAAAATGAAAGGTTGGAAAACAATTCTCCAAGAAAATGGTCTGAAGAAACACGCTGGAGTAGTCATTCTAATATCGAATAAAATTGACTTCCAACCCAAAGTTATCAAAAAAAGACAATGAGGGACACTTCATGCTCATCAAAGGTAAAATCCTCCAAGAGGAACTCTCAATTCTGAATATCTATGCTCCAAATGCAAGGGCAGCCACATTCATTAAAGAAACTTTAGTAAAGCTCAAAGCACACATTGTACCTCACACAATAATAGTGGGAGATTTCAACACAGCAATTTCATCAATGGACAGATCATGGAAACAGAAACTAGACAGTGACACAGTGAAACTAAAAGAAGTTCTGAAACAAATGGATTTAACAGATATCTACAGAACATTTTATCCTAAAACAAAAGGATATACCTTCTTCTCAGCACCTCATTTTACCTTCTCCAGAATTGACCATATAATTGGTCACAAAACAAGACTCAACAGATACAAAAATATTGAAATTGTCCCATGCATCCTATCAGATCACCATGGACTATCTTCACTAACAACATAAATAATAGAAAGCCAACATTCACGTGGAAACTGAACTACACTCTTCTCAATGATACCTTGGTCAAGGAAGAAATAAAGAAAGAAGTTAAAGACTTTTTAGAGTTTAATGAAAATGAAGCCACAACATACCCAAACTTATGGGACACAATGAAAGCAGTCCTAAGAGGAAAACTCATAGCTCTGAGTGCCTCCAAAAAGAAACTAGAGAGAGCACACACTAGCAGCTTGACAACACACCTAAAAGCTCTAAAACAAAAGGAAGCAAATTCACCCAAGAGGAGTGGACGGTAGGAAATAATCAAACTCAGGGGCAAAATCAACCAAGTGGAAACAAGAACTATTCCAAGACTCAACCAATCGAGGAGCTGGTTCTCTGAGAAACTCAAGAAGATATATAAACCTTTAGCCAGACTCACTAGAAGGCACAGGGAGAGCATCCTAATTAACAAAATAAGAAGTGAAAAGAGAGACATAACAACAGATCCTGAAGAAATCCAAAACATCATCAGATCCTACTACAAAATGCTATACTCCACAAAACTGGAAAACCTGGATGAAATGGACAAATATCTAGACAGATACCATATACCAAAGTTAAATCAGGATCAGGTTAATGATCTAAAGGGTCCTATATCCCCTAAAGAAATAGAAGCAGTGATTAATTGTCTCCCAACCAAAAAAAAGCCCAGAACCAGATGGGTTTAGTGCAAAGTTCTATCAGACCTTCAAATAAGATCTAATCCCAGTTCTGCAGAAACTATTCCACAAAATAGAAGCAGAAGGTACTCTACCCAATTCATTCTATGAAGCCACAAATACTGATACCTAAACCACAGAAAGACCCAACAAAGATATTGAACTTCAGACCAATTTCCCTTCTGAATATCGATGCAAAAATCCTCAATAAAATTCTCGCTAACAGAATCCAAGAACACATCAAAACAATCATCCATCCTGACCAAGTAGGTTTCATCCTAGGGATGCAGGGATGGTGTAATATACAGAAATCCATCACCGTAATCCACTATATAAACAAACTCATAGACAAAAACCACATGATCATCTCATTAAATGTGGAGAAAGCATTTGACAAAATCCAACAGCCATTCATGATAAAAGTCTTGGAAAGATCAGAAATTCAAGGCCCATACCTAAACATGATAAAAGCAATCTACAGCAAACCAGTAGCCAACATCAAAGTAAATGGTGAGAAGCTGGAAGCAATCCCACTAAAATCAGGGACTAGACAAGGCTGCCCACTTTCTCCCTACCTATTCAACATTGTACTTGAAGTCCTAGCCAGAGCAATTCAACAACAAAAGGAGATCAAGGGGATACAAATTGGAAAGGAAGAAGTCAAAATATCACTATTTTGCAGATGATATGATAGTATATATAAGAGACCCTAAAAATTCCACCAGAGAACTCCTAAACCTGATAAAAAGCTTCAGTGAAGTAGCTGGAAATTAACTCAAACAAGTCAATGGCCTTTCTCTACACAAAGGATTAACAGGCTGAGAAAGAAATTAGAGAAACACCCTTCTCAATAGTCACAAATAATATAAAATACCTTGGTGTGACTCTAAGTAAGGAAGTGAACAATCTGTACGACCAGAACTTCAAGTCTCTGAAGAAAGAAATTAAAGAAGATCAATCAGGATCAATATTGTAAAAATGGCTATCTTGCCAAAAGCAATCTACAGATTCAATGCAAACCCTATTAAAATTCCAACTCAGTTCTTCAACGAATTAGAAAGAGCAATCTGCAAATTCATCTGGAATAACAAAAAACCTAGGATAGCAAAAACTCTTCTCAAGGATAAAAGAACCTCTGGTGGAATCACCATGCCTGACCTAAAGCTTTACTACAGAGCAATTGTGATAAAAACTGCATGGTACTGGTATAGCGACAGACAAGTAGACCAATGGAATAGATTTGAAGACCCAGAGACGAACCCACAAACCTAAAGTGTCTTTAATGAATGTGGCTGCCCTTGCATTTAGAGCATAGATATTCAGAATTGAGAGTACCTCTTGGAGGATTTTACCTTTGATGAGTATGAAGTGTCCCTCATTGTCTTTTTGATAACTTTGGGTTGGAAGTCGATTTTATTTGATAATAGAATGGCTACTCCAGCTTGATTCTTCAGACCATTTGCTTGGAAAATTGTTTTCCTGCCTTTCACTCTGAGGTAGTGTCTGTCTTTTTCCCTGAGATGGGTTTCCTGTACACAGCAGAATGTTGGGTCCTGTTTGTGTAGCCAGTCTGTTAGTCTATGTCTTTTTATTGGGTAATTGAGTCCATTGATATTAAGAGATATTAAGGAAAAGTAATTGTTGCTTCCTTTTATTTTTGTTGTTAGAGTTGGCATTCTGTTTTTGTGGCCCTCTTCTTTTAGGTTTGTTGAAGGATTACTTTCTTGCTTTTTCTAGGGCTTGGTTTCTGTCCTTGTATTGGTTTTTTTTTTTTTCTTTCTGTTATTATCCTTTTAAGGGATGGATTCTTGGAATGATAATGTGTGAATTTGGTTTTGTGATGGAATACTTTGGTTTCTCCATCTATGGTAATTGAAAGTTTGGCTGGGTATAGTAGCCTAGACTGGCATCTGTGTTCTCTTAGTGTCTGTATACCATCTGTCCAGAATCTTCTGGCTTTCATAGTCTCTGGTGAAAAGTCTGGTGTAATTCTGATAGACCTGCCTTTATATGTTACTTGACCTTTCTCCCTTACTGCTTTTAATATTCTATTTTTATTTAGTGCATTTGTCGTTCTGATTATTATGTGTTGGGAGGAATTTCTTTTCTGGTCCAGTCTATTTGGAGTTCTGTAGGCTTCTTGTATGTTCATGGGTATCTCTTTCTTTAGGTTTGGGAAGTTTCCTTCTATAATTTTGTTGAAGATATTTGCTGGCCCTTTAAGTTGAAAATCTTCATTCTCATCAACTCCTATTATCCGTAGGTTCGGTCTTCTCATTGTGTCCTGGATTTTCTGGATGTTTTGAGTTAGGATCTTTTTGCATTTTGCATTTTCTTTAATTGTTGTGCCGATGTTCTCTATGGAATCTTCTGCACCTGAGATTCTCTCTTCCATCTCTTGTATTCTGTTGCTGATGCTGGCATCTATGGTTCCAGATTTCTTTCCTAGGGTTTCTATCTCTAGCGTTGCCTCACTTTGGGTTTTCTTTATTGTGTCTACTTCCCTTTTTAGGTCTAGTATGGTTTTGTTCATTTCCATTACCTGTTTGGATGTGCTTTCCTGTTTTTCTTTAAGGACTTCTACCTGTTTGGTTGATTTTTTTCTGTTTTTCTTTAAGGACTTGTAACTCTTTAGCAGTGTTCTCCTGTATTTCTTTAAATGAGTTATTAAAGTCCTTCCTGATGTCCTCTACCATCATCATGAGATATGCTTTTAAATCCGGGTCTAGATTTTCGGTTGTGTTGGGGTACCCAGGACTAGGTGTTGTGGGAGTACTGCGTTCTGATGATGGTGATTGGTCTTGATTTCTGTTAGTAAGATTCTTATGTTTGCCTTTCGCCATCTGGTAATCTCTGAAGCTAGCTGTTATAGTTGTCTGTGGTTAGAGCTTGTTCCACAGGTGACTCTGTTAGCCTCTATCAGCAGACCTGGGAGGCTAGCTCTCTCCTTAGTTTCAGTGGTCAGAGTATTTTCTGCAGGCAAGCTCTCTTCTTGCAGGGAAGCTGCCCAGATATCTGGTGTTCGAACCTGCCTCCTGGCAGAAGTTGTGTTCCACTCACCAGAAATCTTAGGATACCATGGGGATTCCTGTGTGGGTCCTTGCGGGTGTCCGGAGACTCTGCTGGCAAGGCACCCCAGGGCTGGAGTGGACAGGAAGGGACTTGTGCCCCAGTTCAGGCCAGGTTGTCTGCTTCCCTAGTTAATGCAGTCTCAGGTCCCGAGCGATTGGATTTTAGCAGACACTGTGTTCAACTCACCAGAGGTCTTATGATCCCGTGGGGAATCCTGTGTGGGTCCTTGAGGGTGTCCAGAGACTCCACTGGCAAAGCACCCCGGGGCTGGAGTGGACCGGAAGGCAATACCAGTGTATTTCATTCACTCAATTATTTGCTCACTCAATATACATCTATTATTTACAAAATACCACAGCATATGTTATGATCCTGACTTTTAACAAGTATTATTATATTAATTCTTTTTAAAACTTTCTAAAATATATTATGAAAAACTTTTCAAATAATTAAAATCATCACACAAAATTAACTAGTCCCAAAGTCTATAGAAGGCAATAAATTTCTATACAGTGAGAACAGGTGTGATGCTTATTCTTGGTGTCAAGTGACTGCATCTGGAACTAACTAAAACACAAATATAAAGGACACACCTGTTTGGGATTTATGCTTAAAGTAGGAAGATCTACTTCTAATCCAGATCATTGCAGTGGGAAAACACACTCCTTCAATGTTGACCATACCTTTTTCTGAATTCCTATATAATGGTGCAGAAGAAGGAAGTTTTTGTTCTTTGCTTTCTCTCACCTTGTAGCAATTTCTTTCCTTCACTGTCATTACAGCATAGTTCTTCAGGATTCCCACATAGACCAGCTAAGACATCTAGCCTTGTGCAATGAGCAACTACTGGATTCTCAGACTTTTATGTTCACAGACAACCACTGTTGGATTAGCTGGACTACAACCTGTAAGTCATTCTAATAAATACCATATATGTGTGTGTGCGTGTGTGAATATATATATATATATATATATATATATATATACACATATATATACATATAAATGTACTATGTCATATATGTGTATATATCATATTATAATGTATATAAAACAAAACAGAGATTCCTTCTATAATTTCTGTAACTCTAGAAAATCCTGACATGGTTTATCATCATCACAATAAACATGGTTAGTCTTCATGTGTGTTAAATGATTAAACTCTTGAGAAAGGATGATAGAGATTTCTTTCACAGTGTTGTCCTTGGCACTTACCTTTATTTACAGAAAATTCTGCGTTGATTAACAGAGAGGAAGACTGTTACTGTGTGGCCTCCCTTCCCCCAGCCTGGAACCTGCCTGCTCAAGGGTGGAGCTACCGGCTCATTCGTCCTGCCATGCCCACTGCTGGAACCTGCCCTTGCTGCCTGGAGTCACACACGTGTTCGTCCTGCTACTGGACCCTGAGTTGCTTGGCGGGAAATTGGGTTCCCTCCCCCTTCCTTTATAAACTGAGTGTCTGGAAATATTAAATTGAGTCTTGATCAGAGTCTTGTCTTGACTCCATTGTTTCTTCCGCCCCGTCTAGATTCCTCTCTTTGTAGGGAACTGCCATTCTCAGTGAACCGTTCGTGTTGTGGACCGCGGGCGGGCCGCAACAGTTGGCGCCAGAACTGGGACCTGAAGAATGGCAGAGGGATGTTAAGAGAAACGACTGCTGTGTGGAGCTCCACAAGAAAGGAAAGAATCTTCGTATCGGAGGAGCATCGGAGCAACGGACAGGTACACATGCTAGCGCTAGCCTAAAAAATTTCAGTTTTGTAAAGTGTTGCTGAGGATGCGGTAGGATACGAATCAAGTTTGAACCAGTGCTGACCCAACACTGGTTCTGCTTGGGGTCAGCAGTTCGTAAATCGGAACTAGATACGGAGACAGGCGGTGTGCCGCAGTTTTTTAGAAAGCTGCTTAGGTGGAAGAAGGAAGGGTTCAAAGTCAGAAATCTTTTAGATAAGATAGATAGCTGTTGTCCATGGTTCAAAGAAGAAGAAACGATAGATTGTGGAACCTGAGAGAAAGTTGGTGAGGCCCTGAAGCGAGTTAAAGTTTGAAATTAAGCTTCAGAGGCTGAGTCTCTTAAGATATTTCTAGTTTAGATAATGATAAATGTGGTTCCTATCCTAAATAGTAAAATTTAAGATAAGATATAAAACAATGCCTCTTTATTAAAGCGTTAAAGCTTGCTTTAATAGGTATTCATAGGTATTAATTGATATCCAAACTTCGTAATATGATAGTAATGCTTCTAATATTGATTTTAAAGGTGATAAATTGTTTTAAACATAGGTTTTGCTTTCCCAAAGTTGTAGGTATTATCCTAACCTTGCACAAAAACTTAAAAATTATGGTTAAAACTGCCATTGTTCCATTGACTGCAGCTTGCAGTTTGATTGCAAATTTAAGATTAATGCTCAGATTAAAAAGTATTTTACCTTTGAGTCAATACAGGGCTCTGGGCAGTCCCAGAGCGGCTTGTGGCCCTTTCTTTTGTTTTGCAAACAATGCCTAAAAAAGTTTTTCCCTGTGTTCAAGAAAATTTCTTTTTAACAGTGTTACAGATCTATTCAAATGTTTAAAATAATGCTTAAATTCAAAGATTTTTGCTTCTAGTAAACTGGTAATCACTAGAAAATTTTGCCTCTATGTATGGCTAATATAGCTTTACATTATGTAAGAAAAATGTTTATTGTTTCTGCTTCTTTACAAGAAGCCAAAAGTTTTAATCTTTCAGTATATATTGTTTCCTAAGTGGAAAGTATTTTATTAACTAATGCTTCTCAAGGGAAGTTTACCTTAAATCCTTGCTCTCACCCAAAAGATTCAGAGACAGTATCCTTTTGTTATTTGGTGTTTTGGTTTGCTGCAAGGGGTTTTGCAGGAAATAAAGAAAGCTTTTATAATTGTTGTTAATTGGTAATTAAAAATTAGTTGTGCCGAAGACAATTCTTTGGCCAGAAAAAACATTATTGTAAAGTCATTTTTCTCATCCTCCCAGCCGATCGTTTGGCCCACGTGGGCCCAACTAGCTCCTGTGGAGCGGAGTCTTAAGACACACAGTTGCCCCTATTCCAGCACAAATAATCTAGTTGTGTGCTGTAGATGGTGTTTTAAAATGCTGAACAATCAAACCTTAATTTATATATTAATAGTCAATGCTATATCTCTGAGCTCATAATTACTTAAAATTGTTCGTCCCTCAGATACTATTAATTCTCAAATTTACAATTGCTTATACATATTTTTAGTTAATAAATAACTTATGCACGTGTGACTCTTAATAACTTTTCTAGCCTTCTAGTTACAACCGTTCCTTAAGAAAAATGATTGAAAGTGCAATCAGTCACTGCCCCTTTACAGCCAAATATTTAAAATGTTTTGTCCAAAAAGTTATTAATTCAAAAGGTTAAATATTGTAAAATTTTAAACTTTAACCTCTTAAAAGACAAAAGAGAGAAATTGTATCCCCATATATACTATTTAGTGCATTTCCATGCACACTATTTAAAACATACCTTTATTTTCAAAATTTGAAATTAAAATGTCAAATTTAATAAATGCTTTTTAGTATCTTAAAAGGATCTACTTATTGGCTTATAAATTGATCCTAAAACAGCTACCTTATTAGGAAAGGGAAAAACAGGTTCTCTCCACAGAACTCTACAGAAGCATATTGGTAATTCGTGTGCTGAGCTGACAGGTAAGTTAACTCAGTGTCCTGATTAAAAGGACTAAAAGATTAAATTCATGTTTTAGATCCATCCTTGCTTGTCATTTTTCCAGTTTAGACTAGCTTCTAGCCTTTTAACTTTATGGCAATAGTACATCAGAGACTGTATATTCAGACTTAGTAAAATTAGTCATTTAATAAAGTCATAATGATTTTTCACTCTTCTTCAGTGTGACCAGCCATTCTAACTCAATCTTAGACTGGTCTAATATTCAGTTCAATTATTAGAAATTCCTATATTCTAAATTACCTAGCAAAGTTAATTCAGAGCATATCCCCCAAAGTCACCAAAGGCTCATCTTGCCTTTACCTTATTTGTCCTAAACTTTTTGCAAACTGACATTAAAGGTCAGTCTGCAGCGGAACGCCACTGGCACCCAGTTACTTCTAATTCTTATGCATTGGTAAAGTGGAAGGACGCCCTGACTAATAAATGGAAGGGTCCAGATCCAGTTCTAATCTGGGGAAGAGGCTCGGTTTGTGTTTTTTTTCACGAGATGAAGATGAAGCACGGTGGCTACCAGAGAGATTAATTCGTCAGGTAGACACAGATTCTGTCTCTCCTCATAAGTATCATTCTAAAGACTAAAATTCCTCTTGAGCTGGGAGTGGAAGCTCTCAAAAAACACTGTTTCCTCTGAGCCAATTCCCCTACAAGAGGCCGGAGATTAACTTTAGCTTTACAATTTGCATCTAAATAAAGTACCTTGACTTCTCCAAACAGAAAATTTACATTGCTACACTCTCATTGTTTAGAATTCTTCCTTCTCTCAAGCAGGTCAATCTACATTCTCCGGTTCTCCGCCCCGCCCCTACGAGCAAACAGGTGGTTCTGCTAATCTCCCTTCCAGGGACATCCCAGCATGTGGCTTTTCAGTCTAAGATAAGATTTAGATTTACCAGGAGAGCTAGGGAAGTAGAAATTTCATATATATTTACAAAGATTAGTTCTTATTTTGATAGATATAGGCTTAGTCCCTTAGCTAGCCTCTGGCTTTTCACCCTTGCTGTTACTGCAAGGTGTCCTTAGTTCCTCAGGCTACTGGGAATAACAGAGATGAAGAGGAAAGACTTTCAGCTCCTATTTTAACCAAAATTAATGGTGTTAATACTGACATAATTCTTGTCTAGGCCTTGCTAAATCTGAGGTTGACAAGTCTCATATAGAGACCTCGCAATAACTCAGAATTGCGATACTGATTCATAATCATATGAATACGGTATGGGTACCGCTTGGCGCAGGAGATTACTGCGGAGGGAAGGTCCAGTTTGACCGTTTCTGAGTTCCCTGTGCGACACACCTGATTTGACGGAGGTTGGTATCCGATTCCAGCTAAAAACCAAAAATACTTAAGGCTCTGCCTCCCCTCCCCAAAAGATACCAAGAGCCACAGATGTGAGTCGTTACAATGCTCACGGGAGGAATCAGGCTAATGTCCACCCAAGTCAAGGTTAAAGGCCCACTCATCTACGGATGAGAAAATCATTTGATCACCTCTGTTAAGCATTGCCTATTTAAACTTAATTAATAGGGGGGAGAGAGATTGGAGACCTTGCTGTCGTAAGGGCAAGCCCTTCACTGCCTCCCACCCAAAAAAAATAAAAAAGCCAATTGGCCTTGTACTAATTTATCAGTTCAGTGTTATTCTAAAATTGTTTAGTTAAACTCAGCCAGGGTTCCAACGCCCTACTTAAAAGGCAAACAGGTAGCTACCTATTCAGCACTAATTAGCATTATAAAGTCAGAGCCTACAGCCCAGCGCTGCTATTCAGTCAGTGCTTTTAAGACAGTCTTAGCCAGATACAGTTTACCATTAGAAAAGTTAGGGAACCCCACGGAAACAAGTTTTTTCTTTAGCCCTAGGAACTCAGGCAGAACTATTGAACATAGATAATTTTTCTGCCACAGGCCACCCCCTTTTTTTTATTTTTGTTTTGTTATCTAATGGGGGGAAATGTAGCCTCCCTTCCCCCAGCCTAGAACCTGCCTGCTCAAGGGTGGAGCTACCGGCTCATTCGTCCTGCCACGCCCACTGCTGGAACCTGCCCTTGCTGCCTGGAGTCACACACGTGTTCGTCCTGCTACTGGACCCTGAGTTACTTGGCGGGAAATTGGGTTCCCTCCCCCTTCCTTTATAAACTGAGTGTCTGGAAATATTAAATTGAGTCTTGATCAGAGTCTTGTCTTGACTCCATTGTTTCTTCCGCCCCGTCTAGATTCCTCTCTTTGCAGGGAACTGCCATTCTCAGTGAACCGTTCGTGTTGTGGACCGCGGGCGGGCCGCAACATTACTGTGCTGCACTCACACTTTTCTCCCAAGCATAATATTTTTGTTTCAAAAAGGATTTGAAAATGGGATATGAAGGGGCCTAGAAATTGCATTCTTTGAGACTTTGGAAGAGTTCCGTTAATGAAATGGGCCTACGACTTTTATGCCTTTTTGCTTCATCTTCTGCAGGTTGCATCCATCAGGACTTGGAGCTGCTGCTCCATCTATAGGAGGGCCCTACCCTGAAACTGTGCCTCATTTGCTCCTCTCTAACTCGAATCTCTGTTCCTGTATCTTTTCCCTTGTCAGTGCAGCCCTCTACCACTCCCCTCTCTTCCCTGCTCCAGCAGACTATTGTGTGGATCTGCTTCAGGCCACCGTGGTTGAAATAACCAATACATTCATGAGCGATCAGCTCAGCATTAAAATACCTCCATTGACACAGATCCTGGAGCAAATTGTAGCATTACTCATCCTTAACCATCAATAAAGATTCCATTTCCAGACATAATGACATTTACCGGCTTAGAAACTATTTTCATCTTCACATTAAAGACTTTCATTTTAAAAAAATCCCTTGGAAATCACATCTGTCAATTTTGTATGAAAGTCAAGTACAATGAGCTGTTGTTTCCTATTGTTCACAGTATAAGTGGGTTTTAAAGTCAGATAGACCTGGTTTTTTATCTCAGATCTGCAACCAGTTAGCAGTGTGGGTAACCTGAAGGCATCCTGATTAAATACACCAAATGCATTCAATTAAATCTAATGGACACATGCCAGTTATGTTATGTGACCACTCTATCACTGGATGCTGACAACAAACTTCTATTTCTCCTACACATTTTGCCTACAGAAAATATATTGTACATGAATATCCAGAAAACACAACTGGTATTAGCCAAGAAATGTGTAGATAATCTAAATCTCAATCAATTGATGAATGCATAGAGAAAATATGAGAAGGGCTGCAGAGATTGGTCAGTGGATAAAAGCACATACCACTCTTCCAGTGAGCCTGAGATCAGTTCCCAGCACCAATGTTGGGAAGTTTACAACCACTGATAACTCAGCTCCAGAGAGTATCAGCACCCCTGATGTCTGTAGGCACATGCAATTACATGGACATACCCACCCTCTCACACACACCTAATTAAAAGCATTTTTAAAAACCAAAAAATAAAGTTAATATAATTGAATATTATTCATCTATAAAATTGATTACTAATACATGCTATGACACATGAAATGCCCCAGTACAGGGGAATGCCAGGGCCAAGAAGCAGGGGTGGGTGGGTGGGTAGGGGAGCAGGGCGGAGGGAGGGTATAGGGAACTTTTGGGATAGCATTTGAAATGTATATAAAGAAAATATCTAATATAAATAAATAAATACATAAATAAATTAATTAAACAAAATACTCATTAATTTCTGGACTTAAATAGTAGAAAACTGCCGAGTGTGCATGCCTTTAATCCCAGCACTTGGGAGGCAGAGGCAGGCGGATTTCTGAGTTCAAGGCTAGCCTGGTCTACAGAGTGAGTTCCAGGACCAGGACAGCCAGGGCTGTACAGAGAAACCCTGTCTCGAAAAACCAAAAAAAAAAAAAAAAAAAAAAAAAAAAAAGGTAGAAAACTGTCAGTGTTGTTGATGTTCCATTGGTCTCTTCTCGGTGATATCATATTATCTTTTGAAGTTAACCAATGTGTTGACTATTTTCAATATTTTCCTTAGTATTGTAACAGTTCTGTATGGATTGTAGATTATTCAAATGTACCTGGTCTAGTGTTATCTTTTGTTTTATGAGAGAAATGACTATATTTATTTTTCTTACACTTTCCTTCTTTGTGTGCCATTGTCTCGGAAAGAAAATCTCTATATTATTCATACTCCACTTTAAGACAAAAATACTATTTTTTCTTTCAGTGTATGGTGGGTTGAATGACCATGGCTCTTATAGGATCATACATTTAAATATTGGTCCATAGTTGCTGTAACTGTTGAGGAAGCATTAGGAGGTATGGCCATGTTCCAGGAGGTCAGTCACTTTGGGTGGGCTTTGAGCTTTCAAAAAACTACACCATTTCCAGTATTGCTCTGTCTCTTGCTTGTGACTCAGGTATATAAGCTCTCAGCTGCTGCTTCATTGCTGTGCCTGCCTGCCTTTATACTCCCCACAATGATGGCCATGGAGTTTAAATGTCTGAAAGTGTAAACCCCAAATAAACTTTCTTTCACAAGAAAAAAAAAATCAAGTGCCAAACATCACACACCATAATATTTTATTCATATAACATGTACAGAAAATTAAAGAATCTATTGTAGAGAGTACATTAATGAATACATAAGACCCAAAAACAATAGGAGGAATGGGATGTAGGAAATAACTTCTAATAAGTGAGAGATTTCTACTGGTAGGAGAAAAGAATTCTAAAATTAATTCATGGTAATGATTATACAACACTGCAAATATACATCTAAAACTACATGAAACTGAACAGTTTGAATGGATGTATTATGTGGTATGTTAACTATATCACAAATATCAATTTCTTTTAAAAGCAGAAATGAAGAAAATATAGTCAATACACAGACCTATTTATCCACAGCCTAAGTTCTTACTGTGTTTGACAACAGAGAACATGTAGCAACTCAAGACAGAATGTATTTATTTCTTTTTCTCAAAAGATAAGAAGTCTAGGAATTATTGTTCTTGGTTCTGATGCTCCACATCACCTTCTTGGTATCAGGCTTTTGGGTCCATGGATCTTTGTGTTTAGCATTTGTTAGTTTAGAATGAATGTTGTATCTCCAAACATTGTAACTAAACTTAGAACAATAAGAACAAGACAACAGTAGTGACCTCTGGCCTTCATTATTACAAGAGGAAAGGCTTTTCACATCACATCTATCCAGCAGATACCTACTTGGGGCATTTCATTGATTATAGCTGGACTACATGGCCATGTTGGCCTGCAGAGGTTATTTTAAAAAAATGTGTTTTTTTTTTTCCTACAGTCCCCAAAGTTATCCTGTGCATAATGAAAGTATGAAAGAATTGTCAGAAACCATCTAGGAAAGATTCAGGCTTGCAAGTGAATTTTCTGGAGATGGCCCACCATTTTGCATGGCCTGTGATGGGTGAGCTCTGATATTCAAGGTCATCAGAGACTTCATTCAAGGATTGCTTCTTGCTGTTCATATGCCTTTTTCTGTCACTATTACATAGCCTAATGATTCCTGGACATTATTCTCATATAGTAATGCTGTGTAGACAAATTAATAACTTTATAGAATTCCTAATTTGATTCAATTTTTTTAAGAATCAAAGCTGCCTCTTTATTTACATGAAATTGTAGTGTACAATTTCTTTTTAACTTTTTATTAAATGTATTCATTCAGTTTATAACCCAATATCATCCCTTACCCTCTTCCTGGTACCCTTCACACAAGTCATCCCCCTATTCTACCTTCTCCTTCTCTTTTGAGAAGGAGATTATTCAAATAATTTTAAGAAAAAAGTTTAAGGAGATGCTTGTAGTTGTTTTGCCAGAAAGTTATAATAAAAGTTAGAATCAAAAATAGAACGTGCCCCTTCCTCATAGAATAGTAAGTAAAGGTTGCTTAATATGAAATACAATTAGCTTTCGTAAATTACACTAAGAAGAAAAATAGGATTGAGACAAATTTGTGATCAAGATTCATTCTAGGTCAAGTCCAAGGATGAAGCCACGGGTGTGCACTATGATAAAGTGAGACCTTGTGAAACTGTTGCTTTGAATTTATAATGAACATATAGAATAACACACTACTTTGAAATTACTACTGACATCTTTCTGTAACTCCCCTACTATGTAACATTTTATCTATGAAGTAATTCTTTCTTACATAGAGAATTTTTTGTCTAAAATGTATAAAAGGCTGAAAACAATAATAAAGTTTTGGTGTAGCCATTTCTGCTATATCCAGAATATGTGGCATTTGAGGTTCAGCCCCATCCACCAAATATATATATGTGTATGTCTGTCTATATGAATGTATATACATATATGTGTAGTATATGTGTGTGTACAATATGTATTCATTGATAAGTGGATATTAGCCCAAAACTTAGGATACCCAAGATATAAGATACAATTTGATAAACGCATGAAACTCAAGAAGAATGAAGACCAAAGTGTGGACACTGTGCACCTTCTTAGAATTGGGAACAAAACACCCAGGGAAGGAGTTACAGAGACAAAGTTCGTAGCTGTGATGAAAGGATGGACCATTTAGAGACTGCTGTATCCAGGGATCCGTCCCATAATCAGCTTCTAAACGCTGACACCATTGCATACACTAGCAAGATTTTGCTGAAAGGACCCAAATATAGCTGTCTCTTGTGAGACGATGCCGGGGCCTAGCAAACACAGGAGTGGATGTTCACAGTCAGCTATTGGATGTATCACAGGGCTCCCAATGGAGAAGCTAGAGAAAGTACCCAAGGAGCTAAAGGGATCTGCAACCCTATTGTTGGAACAACATGATGTACTAACCAGAACCCTGGAGCTCTTGTCTCTAGCTGCATATGTATCGAAAGATGGCCTAGTCGGCCATCAATGGAAAGAGAGGCCCATTGGACTTGCAAACTTTATATGCCCCAATATAGGGGAATGCCAGGGCCAAAAGAATGGGAATGGGTGGGTAGGGAAGTGGGGGGCGCTATGGGGGACTTTTGGGATAGTATTGGAAATGTAATTGAGGAAAATATGTAATAAAAATATTAAAAAAAAAAAGAATAAATGAACACTTATGGAATTGTTGAGACAGGTAGTCAG
Organism: Mus caroli; assembly: GCF_978045245.1. Lineage (NCBI taxonomy): Eukaryota > Metazoa > Chordata > Mammalia > Rodentia > Muridae > Mus > Mus caroli. The sequence goes on from NW_028227256.1 coordinate 156,771,289, forward strand.
ACTTGACCAGAATGTATGTATGTAAAAATGTGTGTATGCATGCATGTGTCTGTGTGTGCTTGAATTCTCCCTTCCTTCCTTTTCTTTTCTTTCTGGCTCACACATAGTTAACAAACTCTAAGCAGCTTGCCTAGCCAGTGAGGGATTGTTGAACCAGAGAGAAAAGAGCTCTATCTTAGTTAGGGTTTTACTGCTGTGAACAGACACCATGACCAAGGCAGGTCTTATAAAAAACAACATTTAATTGGGGCTGGCTTACAGGTTCAGAGGTTCAGTCCATTATTATCAACGTGGGAGCATAGACGCATCCAGCAGGCATGGTGCAGGCAGAGCTGAGATTTTTATGTCTTTATCCAAAGTCTACTAGTGGAAGGCTGACTTTCAGGCACCTAGGGTGAGAGTATTAAGCCCATACCCACAGTGACACACCTACCCCAACCAGGTCACACCTATTCCAACAAGGCCACACCTCCAAGTGGTGCCACTCCCTGGTCCAAGAATATACAAACCATCACAAGCTCCAAATATTAAGCTTTTTTTCTTAAAAGAATTGCCAGAAACCAAGCAGCTTTTTTTTTTTTTTTTTTTTTTTTGGTTTTTCAAGACAGGGTTTCTCTGTATAGCCCTGGCTGTCCTGGAACTCACTTTGTAGACCAGGCTGGCCTCGAACTCAGAGATCCACCTGCCTCTGCCTCCCCAGTGCTGGGATTAAAGGTATGCGCCACCACGCCCGGCCTGCCAAGCAGCTTTTATCCACAGAATAATAAAAGCAAGTTTCAAGGCCAGAGGTCAGCAGCCTTTGTCCAACACTGTTCCACTTCAGTACTGAACCTAAAGTCTGGGGCTAGTTCCCAGCAGGGAATGCCAAGAAGAGAATATGTGCACAGAACTGTATTAGCAACCTTAAGTTTCAGACCCCAAACTGAGGCTGGAGAAATGCTCTAAACCATTCTTTCAGAGGTCCTGAGTTCAATCCCCAGCCACCACATGGTAGCTCACAACCATCTGATGCCCTCTTCTGGTATGCATGATGAAAGTGACAATGTACTTACATACATAACATAAATAAATAAATCTTAAAAAAACTGATATTGATGCTCTGGTCAATATAGGAAATTAGCAAACCACCCTTCCCTTCTTTTCAGATCTTCCTTCCTTGTCCACCAAGATTCCTTTACTGTTGCTAAGAAATCCTGACAGTTTGAACATATGTAAAGATAATCCAAAAACAAATGCAAAAATCTAAGCACATATAAAATATTCTCCCATTCTGTAAGAGGAAGCTGGATTTCCCTTCCTCAATCCACTTGTCTCCCACCTTCCCGCCACCATCCACCACAGATGCCCATGTATGGAAACTGGTCAATCCACTTGTCTCCCACCTTCCCGCCACCATCCACCACAGATGCCCATGTATGGAAACTGGTTTTTTTCTCTACTTGCCACTTTACTTTTAGTCTTTCTCTTGACCTCGTCTTCACTTCCAATATTTTAGCTATGTTAATATATTGCCATTATTATAGGAATATTATGACCTGGAAGTGTGAGCTGCTATCCATTATCCAGGTAATAAAATGTCTTCAAAACCATTATGCTTCCGTTCTTTGTGTGGACCTGAAGATTTCTACCATCATATTTGAGAATTTGTATTTTATCGTTTGAGAATTTCACACATGAATATAAATACATGTTTTGATCAAATCTACCCCCCCCCAATCTCTCCCTTCCAGTTCCTCCTATACCCACCACCACCACCACCTTCCTAGCTACATGACTCTTTGGTAAACCTACTGAGTCCATTTCCTGGCCAGTAAGTGAGTGGGAGTTGGGCCACCTACTAGAGCACAGGCAACTGCACCTGAGTAGCTGTCAATTGCCAATATCTCCTCAGCTAAGGTGTGAATTCATGAGCGCCTCCCATATTAACACCTACATGTTTGGCTATGTCATCTTCATACAGTCACAACCACTGTGAATTAATATGTGCAATAACTCTATCATCTAGAAAACCTTGCTTCTCCTCTGCCTCTGGCTCTTACAATCCATCTCCTGCTCTTCAGGGTGCTCCCTAATCCTTGGGAGAAAGGAAGTGATACAGACATCCCTTTCAGGCCTGAGTACAATCTCTTACTCTCTGCACTTTGGCTACTTGTGCTTCTTTGTATTAATTGCTGTCTACTGCAAGAAAAGAAGATTCTGTGATGAGGGTTGAGAAACATACTTTGTTGTTATAAGTATTTAGAATCCTGGCCCCGGGTTTCTTCTCCGCCTTTTGTTATTGTGTTCCCAGATAAAAGACACACATACAGCCTTTATATTTACAATAAGCCTTAAACAACACAACTGCTGGGCAGTTGCCTACCCTCCATGTTGTTAAAATCTACTTTCCTATCAATATCCCTGAGTTATTACTTACTATTTACAATGTTCCATCTACATTGCTCTTAATTCCAAATGGGCAGCCCTCAGGGCTACACTCTATTGACTCTTAACCCATGGTGGTTTCTTCTTCCTCCCCAGCTGCTGTTGCTGCTGCTTCATTTTCCTCTTCATCTTCCTCTTTCTCTTCCTGCTCCTCTTCTTCTCCAACCCCCAACCTCAGAAACCTAAACCCCACCTATGTCTCTTCTGCCTACCTGTTGGCTGTTGGCAGCTTTATTTAACAATCACAATTAACTGGGGGCAGGGTCATTTACTAGGTCTACATGTAGAGTCTCTCATCTCTGGGCAACCAGTTTGGGGAGTCCCAAATTAGCATTAGAATACAAGAGCTTCAGGCCAACCCACTACAATATGTATGTATGAATATAAAGATAATTATGTAGGGAGTATTGTAATACTACCCCGATTTAGCCAAATAGTAGTAGCAGGTTCTCACCTAGGACCTACCAAGCCACAGGTTCTTGGCCCAGTTAACAGTACTAGGCATGAAATCCACTATGTAGAACAGGCCTTAAATCCAGTAAAAATGTAGTTGGTTACTCCCAAAGCATTCATGCCACCATTGCACCTATGGACATATCTTATTATGTCCATATGCCAGATATTATTTTATCTCAAAGGGTTCACAGCTTGGTAAAACTTTTGATTACTTTTCTTCAACAAAATCATGTACAGACCCTCCCAGCACTGTTAAAGCTAGCAAGTAGGAAAGAGGATTTCAGATCTATACCAGTTTGATTTCTCAGTTGTCTCAACTGATGTCCTCAGCAGTATGATCTCATCATCAAGTTCTAAAGGGCAACTAAGAGCAGTGGTGACATCCTGTATTGTTTTGGGGTAGGGTTTATTGGACTTCACTGACCAATAATTCAAGGTAAGATAAACCATGGATTGGTAGGATTAATATTTCAGAAATGACCATCCTATCAAAAGCAACTTACAGAAAAATCGAAATCTCTATGGAATTTCCAATGTAATTCATCATAGGAATTGAAAAAAAAAATCTTTAAATTCATATGGAAGCAAAAAAAAAAAAAAGACCCAGGATAGCCAAAATAATACTAAACAATGAAAACACTATGGGACAAATAGTCACCCCTGATGTCAACTCATACTCCTGAGCCACAGCAACACAAACAGCATAGTGTGGTTCTTGCACAAAAACAGACACAGAGATCAACTGAATAGAATTGAAGACCCATATATAAGCCCACACTTCTACAGCCAATTGTGTTTTTGACAAAGAGGCCAAATATAGAAATTGGAGAAAAGACAGCATGTTCAAAAATGTGCCCAGAAAGCTTGATAACTACATGTAAAAGAAACTACATCTTTAACCCTCACTTTGCACAAAATTCTACTCCAAAGGAATCCATGTAAAACCTTACTTATAGCCTGAATCTGCCTGAGAAGAAAGTAAGAAGGCACAGGTAAAGACATTTGTCTTCTATTGAGAACATTGTGTGTCAGGCACCGTGACAAGTACCTAAGACTCACTATTGTTACTGTCCACATTACCTTGTGAAGTCAGTGTCCTCAGCCCAGGGCGGTTGAGCATCTTTCCTGTGCCCACACACTCCAATTCCCTGCAGACCTGAGAATCAAAGCCAGATCTTCCTGACTTTAAAACCCACATATGCAGTTCATAAGAAGGAACATCTCTTTCTTCTTTGCTCAATCAGTAAAATGTCACCAGACCCCAAGAGAATTTTAATAAAAGTAATATTCTCTAATATAAGGAGAAAAATAGTTTCCAAACCAGTAAATATAATTATGTCTGGAAATAGACACTTTATTGATGTTTAAGGATGAGTAATGCTACAATTTGTCTCAAGATCTGTGTCATGGAGCCATTTTCATGCTGCATTTGTTACACATGAATTTTTTTTTGTAATTTAAAACACAATTAAGCCGGGCGTGGTGGCGCACGCCTTTAATCCCAGCACTCGGGAGGCAGAGGCAGGCGGATTTCTGAGTTCGAGGCCAGCCTGGTCTACAAAGTGAGTTCCAGGACAGCCAGAGCTACACAGAGAAACCCTGTCTCGAAAAACCACAAAAAAAAAAAAAAAACACAATTATTCAAAAGAGAGTCACATAAAGTTGTGTTTTCTAAAACTGGGACACAAAATAACAAATGTATTTACAAAATATTTTAACCCACTCATTTATTATTTTAATACTGTATAACAACCCTGACTGCTTCATCTTTAAAACCTACACCCTCATTAAACATATATGAATTAATTGAATTTCTTTAACCCTTAAGTTATAATTTCAAGCAGAAGTTTTAAAGTTTCATTAAATAGGATGTCCTGGGCTTATTCTTTCTAACAGTTCAATGCCTAAAATTAAGTAGATAGTATATTTTATGAATGCACAAAGTCTGATTCCACTGAACACTTATTCACCAAGGAACACAGCTAGTTTGTCTTCAGATCAAAATTTATCTTTGGGGGGCTGGTGAGATGGCTCTGCGGTTAAGAGCACTGACTGCTCTTCCAAAGGTCCCAAGTTCAAATCCCAGCAACCACATGATGGCTCACAACCATGCTTAACGAGATTTGACGCCCTCTTCTAGTGTGTCTGAAGACAACTACAGTGTACTTACATATAATAAATAGATCTAAAAAAAAAAAGTGCTACTAAGCATAAGGAAAGAAAAAAAAATTTATCTTTGACATTTTATTATAGTATGTTCCATTATTTTGTAGTAAGCAACCTGATATGTAAGAGTTACAATTCCTTTTTTCAGCCTCATCAGATTGTATTTATGTGTGTGTGTGTGTGTGTGTGTGTATAATAATCAAAGTAAAAGAGGACATGGGGAATGAATTTAAGAGAGAATGGAATGGTAAGGAAGAATTGGATTGAGGGGACAGAAAGGGGTTGGAGAAAGAAAAGGAAGGAGGGAAGGAGGGACTGATGCAATTATATTATAATTAAAATCAAAATATCTATAAAGTGGTGAAATTAAGATGTCCTAACATAAATAAAAGTTGAAAGAGTTTGGATCTAATCATACAATAAATGCTATATAGAGTCCTTAAGACTGAAATAAAATGGGGTTATAGAGTAACTGAGAGACATACCCCAAAATTACAGTGCTAAGCCTAAACTTACATTGGCAATATGTAAGCCATTATTCTTATTATTTAAAATTCTCCTTTTTTCTAAGTGATTTAAAATGTGGTTCTATAAAATGATAATTATAAAATTATAAGATAGAGTGTGTGTAAGGATTATTTTGGGTTGTTTGTACATGAGAACATGACCCAAAGCAGGAGTAGCCTAAGAGCAAAACAACCAGATAAAGATATTTAAAAGATAGGTGCCTTCACCCCTTTCTTCTACCTTCATGTGCATTTGCTCCTACCACACTACATCATATTTGGAAAACTCTGGAGATCATTTCCAAAAGTGGACTTGTTATGCAAGACTGGAGAAAAAAACAAGGCAAGAGTAAAAATAAATCTTGTTGTATGCCCCAGAGTCTATTTCTTACCTCATGAATGCATCTTTGGTCAGCTAGAACAGGCATTACAAAGACTTGGTTGCAACCACGAAAACACCAACATCTTTAAGATGCTTTATAAAAGGCTTTATTGAGAGAGGATAGTCACTCTGAAAAGGTCAGCGTGATGATTCCCACCCCTGACACCTGAAAGGGGTCAGTATCATTAAGGCAATTTCTTATTTCTATTTTAAAATAAAAATAAATAGGACATGCGCAGGAGAGAAAAAACTTTAACTAGAACAGAACAGGGGCTGCTTTCCTCTTCCAGATCCTTAGTGACTTATGAAGCACAATTACACCTCTTGTCAGTTCTTTCCCTATGATTTCAGAAGTTCTATATGTACACATGAGATCATGCATGTGTGCATATGCATGTACATGCACACACACAGGAACACATATACAGACACATGTGCACATGTACATGTTTTAAAAGCTATTTGTCCTATTCATTTGGTTTACACATGAAAGGATATGGCTTGCTCCATATTTGGATAATATGTCCACTTGATTTTTAAAGTATGTGTTGGTTTCCCTACAACTGCACATTTTAGTTGCCTACTTTTTCATATCAAATGATGCTGTGACTTTTATGTGTACCCGTCTTCAGTTTGGTGGGCGTATGCTCACTAACTGACTTCCCACATCCTCATTAACAACATTGTATGACTTAATACCTAACTCCTTTGCAACAATCTGAGAGGTAGGAAATGATTTCTCCCTTGTATGTTTCCTTTGCTATCATATGCATTTATTCAATTTTGAGTAAGATAAACATAAACTTATTTTATATAGTTAAGTTAAATATGTTTTACTAAGAAGAACCTATTTGTAATATTGTCTAATTTTCACTTTGCAGCATGTCTTTTTATTGATTACTTTTAATTTTTGCATATTAAGAAAATTAGTATATTTCATGAAATGTAATATATATTTGCAGTTTTCCAAGTTTTTTATTTTGCTTAGACTATTTATTGCTTTATATAAACCTTCTTTCCATTAAGATATAGCTCTTCATACATATATTTTCTTTCAACTTTGGATATTTAAATTTTATTTAGAAATGTCTTATTTATACCTAAATTATTATTTTTAAAAATTTACAGGGCTGGTGAGATGGCTCAGTGGGTAAGAGCACTGACTGCTCTTCCGAAAGTCCTGAGTTCAAATCCCAGCAACCACATGGTGGCTCACAACCACCGCTATGAGATCTAATGCCCTCTTCTGTGCATCTGAATTCAGCTACAGTGTACTTATGTATAATAGTAAAATAAATTTGGGCCAGAGCAAGAAGGAACTGAGTGAGTGGAGTTGACCGGAGCAAGTGGGGCCAACTGGAGCAAGCAGCGGTCCTAAAAATTCAATTCCCAGCAACCACATTAAGGCTCACAACCATCTATACAACTACAGTGTACTCACATACATAAAATAAATAAATAAATCATTTTAAAAAATGTACATACTTTTCTGTTTTTCTGTTCTTCTTTCTGTCTTTCTTTTTATCTTGATTTTTCGAGTCAGGTTTTCTCTGTGTAGCATGTTATCTGTCGTGGAACTCTCTTTGTAGTCCAAGCTGGCCTCAACATCTGCCTGCCTCTGCCTTATGAGTACTGGGACTAAAGGTGTGTACTACTACAGATGGCTAAAACTTAGATACTTTTTATGAACTAGTCTTTTTAAATTATATTTGAAATTTTAGAAGTTCATAAATTCAACAATAATTCCTCCTATGAATGCAGCTGTCTTATGCCCAAATTAAGTCTATTTTATTTGTCACTGATATAAAATATTTCCTGTAGCACTCATCAGATTCTGGTGTTATTTTATACACACATATTTATGCATATATACACACATATGTATACACATGTATATATATATATATGTATATATGCATATGTGTGTGTGTGTGTGTGTGTGCTTACATCTTCTAGAACAGTGGTTCCCAACCTCCCTAATGCTGCAACCCTTTAATACAGGTCCCCATGTTTTGGTGACACCAACCATGAAATTATTTTCATTGCTACTTCATAACTGTTATTTTGCTACTATTGTGAATCATGTTTTATTTATTTTATGGAATCTGTGTTTTCCAATGGTCTTATCAATCCCTGTGAAATGGGTTCTAACCCACAGGTTGAGGAGCACTGTTCTAGAGGTGTTATAGGGTATGAAGACTTCCAAAAGTTAAGACGTGTCAAAAATATTAATCCCCTAAGTTCCTGAATCATCTTCACTGGGTTGGTCCTTCAGTGTGGCCCAAGAACTAAACTCTTCTCTGCTAGCAGCCTTGACTTGTTCATTTCAGCAAGCAATTAAATGATTATCATTTTCTATGTGTGCCACAGCACGAAGAAGGTAAGAAAGCACTAGCATTTGTACTAAGGAGGTAGGACTAAGGCACCGCTAATCAAAAGACGATCCAGATTCAAATCCAAGTTACATCATTACATATTGTGCAGCCATAGCTGAATTGTCAACCCTCTCTCCCTTTTTAAAACAACCTGAAGCATGGTGCTGTCACTCCTGTTTATTTGTGTTGCTTTCTCATGTGTAGATAGTGAATTAGATCAAATGCCTTTGCAGAAGGAAAATGATAGCCCTGATTTCCAAACTTTTATATTATTATTGCATTGGTTAAATCAGTGGCTTTCTTGGTATTTTTCTGTTTGTTCATCACCAATAGGTACTTGGTGCATACTATTCTTTTAAATTACTAATCACTAACCACTTAACAGTTTCATATTGATACTCACCAGTCACACTTGTCAATGGGTTTCATATTTCAAATACATCTAATATCCTTTGGAATAGTTGCCTTCTGCTCTCATGGAGCATATTTGAAAGTTTTTATTCTTTGTGAACTCTAAGAGTTGAAAAAGCACAGCCAGGCGGTGGTGGCACAGGCCTTTAATCCCAGCACTTGGGAGGCAGAGGCAGGCAGATTTCTGAGTTTGAGGCCAGTTTGGTCTACAGAGTGAGTTCCAGGACAGCCAGGGGAACACAGAGAAACCCTGTCAAAAACAAAAACAAAAACAAAAACAAAACACTGAGATTATTCTCTGGAGGTTTGAGAGGTATCATCTGTGAATACTTCTAGGCTTGGTATTTCTTAATTGTGTGTTAATTGTTGTGTCTGTAGTATGCTAAGTATGTGTGCTATGTGTGTGTGTGGGAAAGCCTTGTTGTCTATAAGTTTCCTCTAAGATTAAAACCTTCCATCTTGGAGAGAAACTTCTTAAGACATAGGATGTGCAAAGAGAAGTAAAGCAACAGGGTATTCTAAAGGGAGGTGAAATATTCCATCACTAGGAAAGCTGCTTAAGACAGGAAGTAAAGAATTCAAAAGAACTTCAGGAAGTTCCCGAAAGTGAGCAGATTCTCTAGGCCTGCCTCTTATTCCTCAAGAGAATCGAAACAATAAAGACTGTTGAGAGTCACTCTCATACATGCCCAGCTGCTTGAAAGAAGCAGAGACCAGTCAAACTGTCTAGGAAACTCTCAGATAAGATGGGTTGCTTAGAAAAGGATCAGACCTTTCCAAGCCACTGAGAAAGAACACTCTCTAACCTGTTGAGCAGTTTGCAGGCTGTGCAGTGTACTCCAGATTTCCAGCTTTTGTGAGCCATTATCCATACTGGAGTAGGCTTTGGGCATATAGCTGTCTTTGGTCACTTCTGCTCATATAATAAACCCTTACCCATATTTCTGCAAGTAACCCCAATAAAACTGATTGTTTGACCCCAATAAGACCCACTTCACCAAGCTGGCATTTGGTGATAACCATACTTCTGTCTGCCATTAGGTCCATATCTTTGGTGAGTGGGCATTTAATCACATCTCTCAGGAATAGTGTCACACAAGTGTGGACATGTGCATGTATATGGAGGCCAAAGATTAATATCTTTCCTCCATGTGCTTGATCTGTCTTTTTTTAAGTGTGTGTTCTCCGGTATATACATCTATTTACCACTTACATGCCTTGTGCCCAAGGAGTTCAAAAGAAGACAAGGGATCCCCTAGAACTCAAGTTAGGTGGACAGTTGAAAGCCACCCTGTGGGATCTGGAACTCGAACCCCGGTTCTCTGAAAGAACAGCCAATTTTCTTAACTGTTGTTCCATCTCTACATCCGTAATACTTGATATTTCTTACTAGACAATCCTTGGACAAAATTATTTCTTAGAGTAAAACAAGTCTTTTTACATTTTTTATCATCACACTTTTATGATTAATATTTTCTTACAAAGCTATTTCATCTATGTTTTCAAATACATTTCTTTAGAGTTGATTAGTCTATAAAAATTGTTTTAATTTCCTCTGTATTCATGGTGATATTTTTGTTCTTGTAGACAGTGAAGTTTCATGTTCATTTATATAATTTGTGGGCTAATATGAGAGTCTCCAATAAATCTATTAGCACCTCTTGGTTGTACAAAGACTCTGCGTTTTTATTGAATGGAACCAACCAAGCAAAACTCCAGAACTTTTCTCTGTATTCCCTTTGGCCTCCAATGATTTGGTCAGTATCTTAATCAACAAGTATTTCTTAAGTATTTAGCAAGTAGTTCTCTGGATGAAATAACACAGTGAAAAATGGGTTTTGTTGTGCTTTGAATATGTAGGGCATCCAAAACGGTTGCTATGTTAAAAGGCTATTCTTTAAAGCTATATTCAGTGGTAAGGTTTTGGGAAAATTATTTTATTAGGAGAGCACTGACCTAATAAGTAGACAGACCCAACAATGGAATCATAATAAAATGGACTACTCATTGGGTTGTAGAAACTGTAAAAAATAAAAAATCAAACTTAACTAGAGAAAATTAGTGACTTTGAAAGTATGTCTTGGCCATGGGCTCTTCCTCTCTTTCTTCCAGTTTCCTGACAACTATAAGATAAGAAGCCTCCTCTACAATATGCCACTGTTGAAATGCTCTGCCTGATCACACACCTGAAAAGAAGTTAGACAACCATGAAGGAGACCCGTGAAGCCAGAAGCCAAAATAAGTCTTTACTTCTTTACAAATATATGCTCAAGTATTTTATCATCATGATGATCAGTAACTAATATCCAAACATGAGAAATGTGCCTAAAGCAGTAAAAACCAGTTTCCAATATAAACATAGATAGATGTAGACAAATGTATGTGTTTACCATGGGATATTCTTTGAAGCAATGTTAGCGTAGGTCAAAAGAGACAATAATTTATAGATGTAGCTTGATGTTACATTGTGATATCCCTTCATATCCCAAAGAGAAATGACATAAGAGACAGCAATGTCAATGTTTTATACAAGAAAAAACTGATAAAGTCTGAATTTCATCTCCTGACTTCTTCAGCTACCCTTTCCTCTGCCTTGCATGTAAAGCAGGAGTGGCATTTTCTTAAACAAGAACACGAGCAGTTTTGTGGAAATTTTTAACATTTAAAGAACTTAATTCAAAGGGCTACTCGTATAATACACTATAGAACTAGTTGATGACCTTCAAAGACTACCCTTGTAGGGTCTGTAGACCTGAGCATTCCTTCTTACTGTATTTTCTGTTCCATTTGTTGCCATGTTAAGTAACACTAATAGCAAAAATGCCATGATTATCTTCTGTGCCAGCTATTAAACTTATCGCCTTTACACATAAAATCCACCTCATTGCATGTTCTGTGATAATGAAATTAAATCCTATACTTTTCTGTTGTCAACTGGCATAACATTAATGGAGGATACTGGGAAGACACTAAAAGAGAAAGGAATTTCTCTTTCTTCTACTCTAGGTAGACTCTATCACACATGCAGATTCAGCAGTATTATGACCCAGCAGCACACATGGCTTCTACAGCAGCAAGTTCCAGTAGCTTTTGGTGACCAGAAGTACAGAGAATTTTCCTTATACTAGAAATACATAGAAACTCCATAAGCAATCTCTCTAGACTGTCCTTGTCTAGCTCAGTATATCTTTCTAGACAACTTCACAGTCTTAGAAAACTTTTCCTTCCAGTAAGCCATATGCAATCTTTGCAGAATGTTTAAATTATAGACACGCAGAAAGGCATGTGAGTTAGGTGAACATCACTGTGGTGAAATATTGGACATAACTTACATATGAAGTAAAAAAAGAATATATTAGCCCATGGTTCTGAAGACTCAAGTCCAAGACCAAGTCTATCTGTTGATTGGCCTACTAGCTAGGACATTTACTAGACCAAATGCTCATGTCTCAAACCAGAAAGATAAGGGAAAACTGAGTCACCAAAGCCAATTAATTTCATCCTAGGGCTATCCCCCAATGACTTCAGAACTTCTCACTAAGTGCTTCTTCATGGTCTACCAGAAGCCTAAACAGCATCACTCCAGGAATCATCTCTTCCATTATATGGGTTTTGAGGGAATGTTCAGCATCCAAACTCTAGCAATAGAGAAGGAAGGTTTCCCAGGGCATGGGTCATCTATGTCCTTAAATAATCTACTTTACATCTAGGAGTGATAACTATCTACATCTACTGTGTATTCATGGGTTTAAGTGCTTTTAACTTCTTGCTAGATGTTAAGAGTTGAATTTTGTCCTCTCTAAATCCGCAGTTGAAGTTCCAACCTCAGGTACTTCAAATATGAGTATTTGGGAGAAATGAGATATTTTGAAAGTTAAAATAAAGTCATGAATGTGGTTTGTTGCTCTTAAAAGAAGAATACATTGAAATACAAACACAGATAGAGGGAAAATCATCTGAAGACACAGAAGGAAAACTGTGCAGAAATGCCAGAGGAAGACAGACAGGTGGAGACAGGCAGCTGAGGAAAAGGGCCTCAGAAGAGGGCAGTCCTGCCAACATTCTGGTCTTAGCCTTACAGCTTCCAGAATTATAAAAGTAAAATAAATGGGATTTTGTGCAACTATTACAACTTGAAGTGCTTTATGATGTAGAAACCTAGAAAACTAGTAATGTTGTCCAATCCTTGGTGATTCTAACCAGTTACTATAGTCAAAACCTTTAAAGTAAAATTCCCTAGTTCCAACTACTGTCTACTTTATTCCTCATGGTTGCCTCTACAAACTCTGACCTGTCTTATAAGCACATTGTTCTCTCTAACAATTTCCAGCTCTTCCCTTTTTTTCACTGACTTTAAGGTTATTTGCTATTTTGCAAAATTTACCTCAACATTATCTTCTATAAACCCGACTTTTCCAGCTACTTATACTCTTGAAATGTTTGGTTTTTTTTACTTTTCATTTCTTTTCTGAATGATTCCAGTTCACTTTTTCACCTCTTTATATATTCTTAAATTATTTTTAAGACTGGTATTTCTTCCGGTTTTCTTATTTTAATGTATGAAATTTTATAGATACCATGGCTGTGCTTATTTGAAATGCTCAACTCTCCCTTAGTATAACTTCTGACATGTTCCCATTGGCAGCCCTTAGTACTTGTTGCACTTAAACTCTAGCATTTTGCATTTCTAAATAATTCTCTCCAGGGCTTTAATTTGCTGGGGGAAATAAAGGTCTCAAAGTGTGTGACCATACAAGCAATTTCTACAACTAAAGGTTTGTTATCTAATAAAGAATCTCCAGAGTGTAGTGTGGTCTGTTCTGTGCTGTTTATGTAGCCAAGCCACCTGCTAATTCAGATCAATAATCAGAAGATAAAAAGTGAAATGCCACTCATTTTCACTCTTTTACCAGACCATAGTACACCTCCTTCTTCATGAAATAGTGGCTTTGTTTTCAAATCCCTCAATCTTGCCTCCTCCGTAATTCTATGAAAATAAGATGAAGTTTAATTTTCTTCCTAAGCCTGTAACACCCATCACTCAGGAAGTTGAAGCAGGAAGACTGTAAGTAAGTTCAAAACATCTCTTGACTACAAGACAAGATTCTGGTTTAAAAAAAAATGTTAAAACTCTTTAAATATGAGCTGTGTATTTTGGAAAACCTAAAAATTTTTCCCATCTATAGATAGATAATAGATTGATGATAGATAGATAGATAGATAGATAGATAGATAGATAGATAGATAGATAAGTAGGTAGATAGACAGATTCCTTTCACATTTTATTCTTGGTCTGATTTTATTAATTGTTCTTTATCATTAGCCTTGTGACAAATTCTTAGTGACATCAAACAATATATTTTCCACTGTTTTAAGCTTTATATTCAAATTGATTTCAGACCTGAGAAAAGGGTAAGGTTACTTTCGTCATCTTTAACCACATTCTTTTATAGTTAGCTAGTTGAGCTGTCTCTGATATTTCACATAGTCTAGTCATAACTGAGCATGATAAGAATTCGTTTGCTGTCACCCCAATGCTATAGATTGCTTCAGATCAACTGTTTAGCACAGAAACTAGATTTAGTCTCAAAATCTCTGTCACCATAGCTTTCTAGACTCTGTTATCAATAAATCAAAGCTGATCCATGACGAGAAAATCATTTGCCATACTGTGTCTTATATACATAATTTATGTACTTGTGAAAACCCTCATAACTTCAAATAGAGCCACTTGTCAAGTTGATCTTAGGGAGGTCATTCCAGTGACAACCCTAGTGAGTCATCTTTGCTAATGTTTAGACTCTCCAAAGTGCAATTTGATTAATAGCCTTGATTTCTAACATGATCCACAGTGAAACAAGTTTCAAAACTGTCACAGCTAAAGTATAGACATTGTGAAATTCAGGAGAGGAACACTACAGCAGCTAGCCCCATGGAACCTACTTTTGCATAACCTTCAAAGGTACTTGAGGTTTTTAGATAGCATTTATAATCTGAAGATGGACAGGACAAGCCAAAAATTTCTTATTTATTTGGTGCTTCCCTAAAGTAGCTAAACTCTACCTATATAGCCTTGATTTCAGGATGAATAATCATGTTTTTCAACATCATCAATTAAAATAATCAACAAGTTTTGGATCTATCCTCTTTCCAGAAACAATTTAAAAAATAAGTGCCATAGGATCAGAGGCGAAGATGACACAACATCTGCCCAAACACTGCGAGTAACTAAGACCAGCGGGTCCCAGGCACCCAGGAATTCCACCCAACCAGTGCACAGGTTCCTTCCTGTCTGGACTGGTACCCTGAGCAGACCTTGGGCGCAAACTCCACAGCCAGTCCCACAACACCCAAAGGAAGCTCCACTCCCAGGCTCTCTAACGCACCTAGGACCACAGGATCTCAGAACCCCAGGATCCTAGGAGCTTGGTCACACCAAGATCTCAAGGTCCTAGAGGCAGCTTGATTCGCAGGAGCTCTGAGACACCCAGAATCTCAGGATCACAGGATCCCAGAATCACAGGATCACAGAGACAGCGGACCTCTGAATTCTGGCACAATCAGGATCACAGGAAGGACAGGCTCCAGTCAGATATAGCAAGGGCAGGCAGGAGGCACTAGAGATAATCAGGTGGTGGAAGCAAGCATAAAAACAGAAGCAACAGAAACCAAGGTTACTTGGCATCATCAGAACCTAATTCTCCCACCATAACAAGTCTCAGATACACCATCACACCTGAAAAGCAAGATTCGGATCTAAAATCAGTTCTCATGATGATGATAGAGGACTTTAAGCAGGACATAAATAACTCCCTTAAAGAAATACAGGAGAACCCAGGTAAACAGCTAGAAGCCCTTAAAGAGGAAACACAAAAATTCCTTAAATAATTACAGAAAAACACAATTAAACCGGTGAAAAAAACGAACAAAGTCATCCAAGACCTAAAAATGGAAATAGAAACAATAAAGAAATCACAAAGGGAGAGAACCCTGGAGTTAGAAGACCTAGGAAAGAGATCAGGAGTCATAGATGCAAGCATCACCAACAGAATACAAGAGATAGAAGAAAGAAGCTCAGGTGCAGAAGATACCATAGAAAACATTGACACAACAGTCAAAGAAAATGCAAAAAGCAAAAAGCTCCTAACCCAAAACATCCAGGACACAGTGAGAAGATGAAACCTAAGGATAATAGGTATAGAAGAGAGCAAAGAGTCCCAACTTAAAGAACCAGTAGATATCTTCAACAAAATTATAGAGAAAAAAAAACCTTCCCTAACCTAAAGAAAGAGATGCCTATGAATATACAAGAAGCCTACAAAACTCCAAATAGACTGGACCAGAAAAGAAATTTCTCCCATTACATAATAATCAAAACACCAAATGCACTAAACAAGAAAAGAATATTAAAAGCAGTAAGTGAAGAAAAAAATGGTCAAGTAACGTATAAAGGCAGACCTACCAAAATTACACCAGAGACTATGAAAGCTAGGTGATCCTGGGCAGATGTCAAACAGACCCTAAGAGAACACAAATGCCAGCCCAAACTACCATACCCAACAAAACTCTCAATTACCACATATGGAGAAACCAAGATATGCCATGACAAAACCAAATTTGCACAATATCTTTCCTTAAATGCAGTCTTACAAAGGATAATAGATGAAAAACACCAACACTAGGAGGGAAACTACACCCACAGAAAAGCAAGAAAGTAATCTTTCAACAAACCCAAAAGAAGATAGCCATACAAACATAATTCCACCTCTAACAACAAAAACAACAGGGAGTAACAATTACTTTTCCTTAGTATCTCTTAACATCAATGGACTCAATTCCCCCCAAAAGACATAGACTAACAGACTGGATAGATAAACAGGACCCAGCATCTTGCTTCATACAGGAAACACCTCAGTGACAAAGGCAGATACTCCCTCAGAGTAAAAGGCTGGAAAACAATTTTCCAAGCAAATGGTCCCAAGAAACAAGCTGGAGTAGCCATTCTAATATCGAATAAAATCAACTTTTAACCAAAAGTTACCAAAAAAGATAAGGAAGGACACTTCATACTGTTCAAAGGAAAAATCTACCAAGATGAAGTCTCAATTCTGACATCTATGCTCCAAATGCAAGGGCACCCACATTCATAAAAGTAACTTTACTAAAGCTCAAAGACTGTAAGCAGAGAAGACAAAGGTCTCAGACAATTGTTTTCACTTTTTTCTCTCTCTCCTTTTTAATATTTATTTATTTATTTATTTATTTATTTATTTATTTATTATGTATACAGCTTTCTGCCTGTGTATATACCTGCAGTCCGGAAGAGGGCACCAGATCTCATTATAGATGGTTGTGAGCCACCATGTCCTTGGTGAGAATTGAATTCAGGACCTCTAGAAAAGCAGTCAGTGGTCTTTACTTCTGAGACATTTCTCTAACCTGTTTTCACTTTTTTTTTCTACAGCTGAGTTTAGAGAAGAAACCTGTAGACAGGTTCCACGTGGTCAAAATTCCACTGCTTGTGCAAACAGATGCAAAGTCCATGAAAATTAAAAGATAAGGGAATCACACATTAAACACAATTGGTAGTTTAGACCTGAATGGCTCTGCAGTTTAGACCAGGGGATAGTTAAGACAGTTCTTATACTTATCATAGAGATAAATGAAGAACAAGTATGAAGTCTAGAGTCTGAAGAATGACATTCACAGCCCCTACCTCTAGAAAGGAAAATGAGAGCATAACTTAAAAGGTCATCTTTAGGTACCTCAAAAAACTAAACATGTTCATCACTTCATTAGTGGCCCAGTGGGTAAAGAATCAGTGGGGCTTTGTGAAGGATTAATAAGCCAGGCAAGTGTATTACATTTCACAACAAACTGTCAGTCATTCTTGACGGAAAGGGAAGAAAACAGACTGTAATCCTAGCCGTGAAGGACATGCTTAACTCATAAATAAAGCTGGGCAAACATCTTCAAAAGTGTCACTGCGTGCATTCTCAATTTATTAGAAAGCAGATCATCAGCATGTATCTCCCAATTTCTTCCCTGAAGGAAAAAAACACAAAAACAAAAACAAACAAAAAGAAAGATACTTGAGTCCCAAATATACAGCAGCAGTAACAAAGAAGCTGGATGAGAGCCGAGAGGGGATTTTTCCATCAAACTGTTGAAAAATGGGAGGATATAATTCACTCTACTAGTGAGAAAAGCATACTATAAATGGCTTTGTACATGGGCTTAAATCAATGAAAAGCTAGGGGTGTGGTCCAGGGGAAAAAATAGAAAGGCTCAGGGGATTAAAAACAAAAGCAAGCTAGTTGAGTAAAACCTCAACTGAGTGGACAAAAATAGAATCCATGGGGCCCAAGTCAATTTCTTCATACAAAGACAACAGATTTAAGCCCTGTAGCTGGACTCATAGAGGTCAGGACTGGAGTGCAGGATCCCAGTGATTCTAAAACTGTTTTGACCTGGGGCCAAAAGGGGAAGCACGGGGACCTAAGAGGCCTCAAGGGTATTACACAAGAAAGGGACAGACCGTCTTATAGAGTTTCAAAACTTTCTGCAAATGTTCTCCAAACTAGAACGTGTCTATGTTGTGATAATACAACCGCACTGCGGTCTCCTCCACAACTGGAAGTTGTTTTTTTTTTTTTTTTCCTTAAGTAATTGAGCAACAGGAAGAGTTGAAATCATGAATGCTCTTTGCTCCAAATTTCCATCAACAACTCATAGCAGCCTTTTACCACCCTTATTGCCAATACTTACTGGTCATGCTACCATTTCTGATTCCTACAGCCCAAGAACTAATATTTCTGTTGGCTTAAACACGTAGCTATGCACCTAACTGAATAATGGTGTTTAGAATCCTACCCCAGTGACAACTACTAGCCCTTCCCACAAGTTTACACAACAACACAGCTCTAGTTGACTTGGATTTATTATAGAACATTGTCTTACCTTTATATTAATTAATCTGTGCTTCTATACAACATTTTTATTGTTTAGCTGTATTGAATTTTTTTAAAGCTCCATCATGATCTCTGAACATTGGACACTAAATGAAATAAGTTGAAATACAAGTCTAATGTATGACTTTGTATTAGTTACTCTACAAACCTCAGAATTTTTATGTGTGGCTAAAAAACCATAAGCGTGTGTCAGATCTCTTAGATCTGGAGTTACATGTAATTGCTGTGAGCTGCCATGTGGGTGCTAGGAAAGAAAGCCAAGTCCTCCAGAGGAGCAGCCAGTGCTCTTAACAACAAGCCAATCCTCCAGCCCCAGGATGCTTTCAGGGTGTTTGTATGACAACATCCAGCCGTGTCTGTTATCACTCATAATCCACTCAGCAGTAAAACACCATAACCAAACGGAAACCATAAGAGAAAGTCAAATACTTAACATTGTAAACTACAAATGAGAACATATTGCAAGTTGGAAGGGATAATTTAGTTTCATTGTCAGTCAAAGTAAATTAGAAAACATTTTTAGACTATTAATCACAATTCCATACTCTGATTAAAACATCATAGAAAGCTCCCTTTCCCAAGAGGGGAGGAAAAGCCCTTGAATTCCCCTCATGATATGTCCCCAACTCTGAGGCAGGGACGACAATAATCGATCAAACAAGTTACTATTTTCCAACTATATCAGCTGAAGCCAGAATCATAACTAACAGTGTCCATTGATTCTTCTACGTGGTCGTTTCTCTTCTACCTATGTCTTGGGTCCTTGTGCTTCCACGATATCCTCAGATCAAAACAGTTTTAGTTAGTGGAATTCTGCACTCCATATCATCTATTCTTGAGACCCTATATAGGAATTAAATCACATTCTCTTGTCTTTATATCAAGAAACTTACCTGGGTCCCATAAATTCTACTTTCCCCTTCTCATTCTAATTTACCCAACTAGAAAGCAGACAGTGGATTTAGAGATGATTTTTGTGGCATATCTATACAGGTCCTAGAATGAGTTTGCCAGAGTTGCTTCTGTCCTTCCACCATCTGAGTCTCCAGGATTTAATTCAAATCATCAAATTGATGGTAAGCACCTTTATCCAGTGAACCTTCACATGACATTTTGGAGTATGCAGAAAAAGACAAATAATCCACAAAATATCTCTACATAAACTTTGCTGGGATGTGAGGTCCAATGTGAATATTCAAAAGTGAACCATTATTACTATCCATTTACTCTATCAATTGAGATTTCAAGCAAACAAAAGAAAATCTAACTAGCATAGCAGAAAAATCAGATGTTGTGATGCACGCATAAAATCTGGAATTTGAGAAGTTAAGGCAAGAGGATTTAGAGAGCAAGGCCAGAAAGGTCTATGTAGTGAGTGTGGAGCCAAGCTGTGCTACATTCTGAGAGGAAACAGGAAGAGTGGATGTGCCAGGGAGGGAAATCAGGAGGAGGGCTGAGTGTTTGGAGAGAGGGAACTTCAGTCTGGGTATAATATATGCGAGAAGAACAAATAACATAATTAACATGTATGAAAAAGTTAGCAAGCTATAAACACAACTGAAGGAGGAAAACAATTCACAAATAGAAGAATTAAAGAAGATTTAAGTAAATAGAAAGGTATACTACATTTACAAAGTGGAATACTCTACTGTCAAAGTATAAGCTCCCAGTTTCCGACTATGAGCACAACACAGCCTAGGTAGATGGCTGAGTAAGATTTTTGTTGAGTAGCTTCTAAAGTTCATATAAAATTTTATATGAAACAGTAATAGAACTGCCCCCAAAAAGTTCTAAAAACAAGAAAGTTTAAAAACTCAAGATGGGGCCTGTCATGCCTGCCCTCCGAAAGACCCGACAAGCAGCTGAAAGAGTCAGCTGCAGATATTTACACCCAACCAATGGACAGACACTCCTACCAGCTGTGGGTGAATTAGGGAAAAGCTGGAAGAAGCTGAGGAGGGTGTTCTTACAGAAAGGCCAGCAGTCTCAACTTACCTGAACCCCCAAGATCTCTCAAACATTGAGCTACCAACCAGGCAGCATACACCAGCTGATATGAAGTCCCCAACACATATACAGCACAGGAGTGCCCAGTCTGGACTAGTCAGAGAAGATGTACCTAACCCTCAAGAGACTTGAAGCCCCAGGGAGTGGGGAGGTCTGGTCCGGTCAGGGGTATGGGGACATCCTCTTGGAGACCGCAGGGAGGAGGTATGGGATGTGGAACAGTCATAGCGTGGACCAGGAGGGGATAAAATCTGGACTGTAAAAAAAAAATTAAAGAATAGATAAAAATTAAAAAGTAAGCCGGGCATGGTGGCACACGCCTTTAATCTCAGCACTCAGGAGGCAGAGAAGGGTGGATTTCTGAGTTCGAGATCAGCCTGGTCTACAAAGTGAGTTCCAGGACAGCCAGGGCTATACAGAGAAACCCTGTCTTGAAAAAAAAAAACAAAAAAAAAAAAGGAAAAAACTTAAGACTATAATAAATCAAGACAGTTTGATATTAGCAAAAGAACAGATCTGACATGTGAAGAAGGTCATAACATCTGAAAGCTACTAGAATCAGAAAATCACCCATGTTCCTTCATAACCACAGACATATGAGTGAAACCATTAAATTTCACCTTCTCATCTATTCCCCTGCAGCCACAGACGAGCCCAGGAAAGGGCAGCAGAAGCAGCAAGTAGAAAAGGCCAGCCAACACTGCCCACTCTCAGAAGTCTGAAGAAGGTGGAGCTGGAGAGATGGCTCAGTGGTTAAGAGCATGCACTGCTCTTCTGAAGGTCCTGAGTTCAAATCCCAGCAACCACATGGTAGCTCATAACCATCCATAATGAGATCTGGTGCCCTTTTCTGGGGTGTCTGAAGGCAGCTACAGTGTACTTACATATAACTAGTAAATAAATCTTAAAAAAAAAAATCAAAAAAAAAAAGTCTGAAGGGCTGAATTATTGTTGTTTCAGTATTTTACCCAACAATAGAGTGTTGATATAACAGAATGTATAACAATATAAATTATGAAGTTGTGTGTGTCTGTGTGTGTACATGTGTGTGTGTGTGTGTCTGTTTCTCTCTTTCTGGCTTTTTAGAGAGTGATTCATAGCTCAGGCAAGCTTCAAACTCCCTATGTAGCCCAAGGTAAGATTCTGCCTTCACCCTCAGCCAACGCTAGGATTATATGTGTGTAGCACCACATCTGACAAGATAGCATCTCTCTGTGTTGTCTAAACTCCCCTTGAACTCACCAAGCTACCCAGCCCATGCTCTAATTCATGGATTCTCCTGCCTTAGCTGATTATATAGCTTGGATTATAAGAATTATAAGAATGCATCACTGTGCCTGGTTGGTGTTACTTAATTCCAACATCAAAGGAGAACAGTTGAAATATGACAGAGAAGCTAGCATGAGATGGTGGTGATCTTACACAATGGTTCAAATTGTTTACTTTTGCAGATTTTATAAAAACATGTATGATCATGTAAACATAGTGTTCAGGGCCTTTGAATGCCTGTGTCATAATATGGAATCTGGAGTTTCATTCAAAGTAAGTCTGCTTCTGTTAGACATCACAATTAATGTTGAAACACAAACAATTTCCTCTTTAAAGTCATATGCAATAAAAGGATTGCTGCTATTCTTAGTGTATGACACTGTTCTGTACATAGTGCTTGACATATTAGTGTTTATTAGATACTATAAACTTCACTAAGCATTTCAAATAGTTATTTAATTATTTACAACATCAAACTATTTACAGTTATTGAGGCACAGAAAACATGGGATCATGGAATTTGCTAATGAGTGGGGGTTATTCTGTTGTCCCCTGAGCTGTGACCAGAGAGAAAAGGGTCCAAGGAAAATTCTTTATCTGTTAGACAGTATTTTCTTGAGGAAGTGTTGACCAAAGGACCCTAAAGCCATAGACTTGGTTTTAGATGCACGTCCAAAACTGTCTGGCTGTGGCTTTCACAGGTTTGCTGATGGCTCCAAGCTGAATATCTATACAGCAGTTCCCTTTTTCTGCCCAGAACTACTTAGGAGCCACGATTCACTGGCCCTCTGAGGAACATGTGGAGCCTAGCATCATCTTCTGTACTGTGGTACCTTCCATTTATGAGAAACAACTTCTGGAAACTGTGATAATAAGTACTTGGTAGGATATGTGACATTTTTTTCATGTCCTTAAGTGTGAGAATCTAAAAGAATGTGTTTATCTTCAAATACAGTGAGAAACATCTCAAAGAATACCATTAAGCCATCCATGTATAAGTATGAGCTGGGAAGAACAGCTAAGGCGAAGATTTCCCCCACACCAAAGATCATGTTATCTTAGACTGCAGGAGAGATAGACCTGGGTGATGTTGTACCAAGGATCTATCTCCAATTGTAAAGGCATGGCTACCCATTAAATCTAAGGCTACAAGGTTGTGTTGGTAGATAGTTGTACCATACAGTCATTGTCTTCCAGAGATCTCAGTGCAAATTCACCCACATTACCAAGTTCCATTTTACTTTATTCTGCTGTCTAATACAGAAAACCAGCAGCTTGAAAAACACTATGAGACAGGGCCAAAAACTTTTAGAATAGCCAATACGTGTGCCAGCCTCCTGACAAGCTCATGGATGAAGACGATCAACATAGAACAGCCTCCAGCATAGTCTATGGCCTCTTCCTGAACCCACAGAACCAGCAATAGAAGTAGATTCCGAGATGAAGTCAACTATCCCAGGGTGTCCCTTCTACTTCAGACAGCTCAATGTTTGACTTCTTCCTCTTTTTGTGGCAAAATCTAGAACTTGTAAGAACCTACTGGGTGTCTAGTCAAATTTGTGTCCCAAGACAACTTTGTGTCTCACTACCAAGAAAAAAATGGACATGCAACTCAGAACACAGTGGAAATTGTCAAACATCCTGTGTAGAAAGCAGGCTCAAGAACACAAAACAAGAATGTGGAAAGGTCACAGGTCAAGACCACACTCCATATAGTTTACATGGAAGGAGAAAGACCTATACTCAATGGAGTCCTATAAAATGGTGCAGGAAATAAGTCAGGTAGAAGGCACAAATAGCTTAGCTGGCACCTGAAAAACAGACACATATATATGCTCTTGTATATGCCACTGTATATGCATGAGACCCTCAGCCCAGGGAATACTACGGAGAGGAAGATGAAGTTTAGCAAACTGTGGGGCTGCTTTCTGCATGAATTTAAAGTTAAAAGGTTATCTAGCACTCCATGTGAAGTGGAAGCTTAAGGGTTCTTTGGAAAGTCCACTGTGTTGGATGGTGTTTTGCTGGAGCAAACACATAAAGAGGTGTTTTCCTGAAGCAGACACAGGTGAAAAGATGTTTTGCTAAAGCAAGCACCTGAAAATACATGCGATGAAGGATTCTTCGCTAAGCACATGCAAGTATTGGTCCACCTTACATTGCATAGTTGAGCTCCACTTGGTGGGACTCAATAAAGAGAAATGATGTACCAAAACACTTCTGGTGGTGTGCTGCGGCTTTTTGCTGCTTCCATGGACTCGGGATGATTGGCAGATTATGTCAGATGAGACAGGCCCACATGGACTTTTGCTAAGTCAGACTCACATGCTGAGGCAAGTCCTGTGGAGGGCATGTGATGTTTGGAGGGAGTATTAAAAAGGACTCAATGGACTGTGAGAGGGGCTTGCTTATAGGCCTAGATGTGCAACACTTCTTTGTCTCTTATCTTCGATGATCTTCACTTCTCCTGGTAGTCCAAAACCCTCTGGCTGACTCCTGCCTGCTCGACTGAGGCCTGGATGCTCTGCAAGGTCATGCCACCACTGCTGCTATCACAACACTACTGAACTGGATTGCTGGTATATCTGTGAAGTGTCTGCTTGTGGATCAAGCTGCTGTTTCTGCTGCTGCTGTTGCTGCTGCTGCTACTGCTGCTGCTGCTGCTGACCTGTAAGCTGAACTGCTGACTTCCTTACAATGCAGATAGGATTTGCTCCAAAGAACCATTTCTAAAGAGGTCCACTTCCCCACATCCTTTCTTTTCCACTACTTCTGGTAGGTGATAGGTTAGAAGGGTTAAAGCATTTAAGAACCATCATTAAAAGTAGGCTTTGAAAAAAAATTAAAGTAACATCTATTCCATAGAACATTTTTATAGACAAAACAGTTGGTGTGGTTAGTAGAAGGTATAGACTGAGGCCATCTTGGGGCTCAGAGGAGAAGACAGTAAGCCCTAACTAGCGACTCTACTCCCACCGTGAAATAGTAGAGCATATTATGGGATTTTTGAGGATGAAGGAGCCATCTTCTGCCTACTCTTCTGTCTTTTTCTTCCATGTTTGTAGGAAGGGTGTGTTCTTGGAAATCACTCCTGTTTCTTTCTTCCCATTTTGCTGTAAAATAGATGATCCAAAAAGATATTCCACATATTTTGATGTTTTCCATCTTCTGTGAATAGGATTAGGGCTGTACCTGCTCCAGACTGAGAATATGTAGTAATGTGCTATTTGTAGTTAATCAGGAACATGGAGTTTTCACAGAGCATCCCAAAAAACCTACAAACAGCCATGCTCAAGGGCTTGTCTCATGTGCACATTAATGGGCAAACACAATAAAGGGTGTGAAAAGAGGCAAGGAAGATATGCAAACTCAAGGAAGGCCTGTGTACACACAGCAGGCTGTGAGTGGCATTGTACATGCTGTTCTGAGAGAGAAATATCACACTCCTGAGTGAGCAACAATGCCAGTAGTATCATATAAACAGGTGCCACATTTACAGTATGAATATTACTGCCCTTGTTATGCTTAGATCCAGCAGGCAGTAGAAGGGTGGGGATAACTAGGCTCCCAGTGGACATCATGGAAGTAAAGTCATCTGAGAAGAGAAAAACTCAATTAAGAAAATGCCTGCATAAGATAAGACTGTAGGCAAGCCTGTAAGGCATCTTCTTAATTAGAGACTGATGGGGAGTTGGGGTGAGGGCATCCCATTGTGGATGGTATCATCCCTGGGCTGGTGGCCCTGGTTCTATAAGAAAGCAGTCTGAGGACTGGAGAGATGGCTCAGTGGTTAAGAGCACTGACTGCTCTTCCAGAGGTCCTGAGTTCAATTCCTAGCAACCACATGGTGGCTCACAACCATCTGTAATGGGATCTGATGCCCTCTTCTAGTGTATATGAAGACTGTGATAGTGTGTGTATTCACATATATGAAATAAATGAATTCTTAAACAAAAAGAGACAGTCAGCTGTGGACCACTGCACCCTGGACACAGTTAAAAGGAGTCAACATTCAGTGTAATTATTAAAAAAGAAAGGAAGAAAGAAAGAAAAGAGAGAGAGAGATGGGGAGCGGGGAGGGGAGGAGAGGAGAAAGCTGACTGAGCAAGCAAGAAGCAGCACTTCAGTCGGCAGCACCCCTCATGGCCTCTGCATCAGCTTCTGCCTCCAGGATCCTGCCCTATTGAGTTCCTGACCTGACTTTCTTCAATGATGAACATGATTTGGGAGTGTGAACCAAGTAAACCCTTTCCTCCACAAATTGAATCATGGTGATTCATCACAATAAGAGTAACCAAACCTTCGTTGCTTTGATTCAATTTAATTTACGTTTACATGTTTAATCACTAGAAGGTGTTAGATGTCTTTTCAGGTGTCTATGTGATGTTCGGATATTTTCCATGAATAAATGGCTAATCATTTGCTTTATCCATTTCAAGACACTGAATTTGCTCCATAACATCATTTTTTGGTTGCTTATTGAGTTCCTCTGTTTCAAATGCTACATGGCTAAAAAACAAGCAAGCAAACAAACAAACAAAACAATAATAGCTTTTGGAAAAGGTAGATTCCACTGTGAAGAGGCATTATTGTTAGAAAGAATTAAAGTTCTGCAAACTTTCAAGGTGATCTAAGTCATGTGAAAGTGAAATGGATGGTTGCTGGTGAATGGCTCGTCCATGATGGGTGGAACCTCTAAAAGCAAAAGTCGAAATAAGCCGTTTCCCATTTTACACTAATCATCAAAGGCATTTTATTATCAACCCTTTCTCCAAACACAGGTTCTCTGAAAATACCACACAAAGTTCTTTCTCAATTAATCATCCCTCAATTAATGCAGAGATTCCACTTGCCCTGAGTGCAGCCACATTAGCTCTGGCTTAATCTACATACTTTCTGTTCATCTTCTACACACTTTCCCAACTTACTATGAATAATATTGGAGTGTTATGTGGAGCTTCATGACCATATACTGGTGTCATCATTGCAAAGAATGGACAATTACATTCTGTATGAGAGTTGGTTATTTTACACCAGCTGTTACAGTTAAAATCTTGGGTGTTGAACAATAGCCCAGGTATTAAATGCCTAGCATGGCAGCAGGAGCTGGAGGATAGTGGGAGTTCTTAGGTAACTAGAAGTAAGCCCTCAAAGGTGGTCACAGACCCCATTGTCTTTCTTTGCTTCCTGACCATAACCTGAGTAGTTTTGCTTTGCTGTGTGTTCCCTCCTTAACATGCTACCTCCTTAAAGAGCTAAAAGCAATAGGTTAAACTAATCATCCACGGGAGCCTCTAAAATCATTTGCCAACATAAGTTCTTTCTCCTCGTAAGCTAATTATCTCAGGAATTTATTATAGTGACAGAAACTGACCCATACTTTTTTTTTTAACTGGCAATACTGGCTCAGATTTTAGAATTTCCAAATAACTGTCAAAAGTGAGAGCTCCCACTTTTCTCTTCTTTAGAGCTCCCACTTCTCTCTTCTTGAGATTAACCATTCACTATATCAGCTAATATAATTCACAAAATCCAGGCCTAATAATCTGAGCTCAAACCCCAGGGCCCACATGGAAAAAGAAGAGAACCAACTCCCTCCCACATGTTGTTTTCTGGCTATCTCTGTCTCTGTCTCTTTCTGTGTCTCTGTCTGAGTCTATGTCTCTGTCTCTCTGTCTCTGTCTCTCTCTCTCTCTCTCTCACACACACACACACATACACACATTCAACACAGAAAAATTACTTTTATTTGCCAGATGTAATTGTCTCAGAGGATGAGTGCTGAATAAGCTCATCCTTCCTAGTTCTTTCTGAACTCTGGCTGGCTGGTTCAACTTAGCTGTTCTGGATCACAGTTCTCTCCAAGATGTCTGATTCAATCTGGCTCTTTCAGCTTCTCACTGGATTGCTCTACTTGTCCTTAAACTAACATTGACAATTTGTTCTAATCTTCTGATGCCTTCTCATTCTCTGACTTGTTCTGTCTTCACCTGCAACCTGTCTCTGTAAAATTGTCCTGTTAAAATTGTCCCCCCTCTCTCTCCTGCTGCTCTCTTATGTCACCTCTCCTTTCTGTCTCTTCTCATGAGAGTTGGGTATATCCTATGTCTGACTCACTCCGGCAGATCTTTCTCTGATTCATCAATGTGTCTGCCTCTCAATTAGATGTCACTTTCAAACACAGCTGCTTTCTTCATCTAAAGGTGTGTTTGTCTTCCTGCCAGAGTGATTAAAGGAGTGTGGTAAGTCTGTATTCCAGCTGGATCACACAAACCTAGAAGGTCTTAGATGTGATCCCTTGCTGGAGCAGCGATGTTGCTGGATAAGATTCCTCTACACACACTTTAAAAAATATCAGTGACATTTTTTCTCAGAACAACAAAAGCAATCCAAAAAAAAAAAAAATCACAAGGAAGTACAAAAGACCCTGAGCAATCCTAGGCAGAAAAGGCAGTGCTGAAGGTGTCATAGTACATGATCTCAAAGTGTAGAGCAGAGCCAAAGTGACAGCAGTGGCAGGATGCTGGGACACAAGCACACATGTAAACGAATGGGACAGAATAGAGCACCCCAAAAATAAACCCACAATTTTCACCAAAGGTGTCAAGTTAGGTAAAAACCAAGGGTGTCAAGTTGGGTAAAAAGGACAGCCTCTACAAGAACTGCTGCTGGGAAAGTAGCTATCCATCTGTAGATGAATAAAACTAGGTCCATTTCACTCACCCTGCACGAACAAACAAAAAGTCAAAATAGACCAAAGACCTTAAAATTAAGAAGATCTTTGAAAACTACTAGAGAAAGCAAAAGACTTCAAGATGTAGCCATAGGCAAGAACTGTCTGAAGAGGTCTCCAACAGCACAGGGACTAATCCTGAGAATTTACAAATGGGATTATATGAAAGTAAAATGTTTCTACACAGCAAAGGAAATGATCAGAATGGAGAGGTAGCCTACATAATGGGGGGAACATGTTGAAAAGTGTACCTCAGATAGGAGATTGGAATCTAGTGTGGCACATATATGTTAGTACTTGAATGTGTTGTCCTATAATGCTTAAGGCCAGGCATGAGAAATCATGCCTCATTGATGACAATTTGTAATGTTTAAGGGCCATGACAAGGGAGACACCTACATCACACATTCATTCCCAACACTGATTATCACAGAAGCCACCCAGCAGTTAGTTACTCCTCAGCTTACCCGTGTAATGGTCAAGTTTCTTATTGCTGCGACAAACTACCTGCCAAAAGCAAATTAAGAATGGGTTCATTCTTGTTCAAAGTTTGTAGATACATTCTATCATTATGGGGAAATTGGGATGGTAGCTGGACTGCAAGGTATCAGGTCACATTGTATCCACAGTCAGGAAGCAGAAAGAATGATTTTGATGCCCAGTTCACATTCTCTTTTGATTCAATCTAGGACCATAGTACCTGGAAAGATATTGTCTGTATTCAGGGTGTTCTGTCCCACTTTACTTGGTCTAATCTAGAAATGCCCTCCAGACATACCCAGAGATTAGCTCATGTAGGTGATTCTAGATGATGCCAAGTTGACAGTTAAATTAACCATTAAGCCATGGGATAGGAACAGAAAAGAAAGAGAGGAAATAAACACTAGACATTTATCCTAAGGGAAACTGGATGGAAAAGTGGTTATTTTTTTTTCCCAGAATGACTAGTACCCTTAAAAATATGCCTTGAAGATATGTTTCAGTAGGAAGAGGAAGTCAGGAATTTTAAGCTCATTGAGCTACACTATAGACAGTTATATTTTCGTGCATGAGTCATCATGTATGCGTTTCCAACCTTCTGAAAATGCAAATCATGTTATATCACTTCCTTGCTGAAAGCCGATGGCCTCCCACTCCCGTAGGGAGACCTCAAAGTCTGAAGGCAACTCAGCGGGTCTAGTTTTGTTCCTATAAGTTTAATATTTTCATTATTGGTTTTTCTTTTTTATTTATATTTTTGCTAACATACCGATTAATGGGTTTTTACAACATTTTGCACATAATAATACTGGGTTCTGTGTAACTGCTCTTTACCCTCCTCTATTCTCCTCCTCTTGCTGTCCCCTTTCTTCTCTCAAATTCCTCTTCCACTTTCGGACACATATATTCTATTACCCTTTCTTGTTTCCCCCATTTCTCTTCAGATCCTTCCCTGCTCCCTCATAGTCTTCTTTCTATTTTGATATTATCTATCTATCTATCTATCTATCTATCCATTTATCTGTCTATCTATCTACTATCTCAAATTTAAAAGAGAAACAACATGACACTTGTCTTTCTAGGTCTGTCTTTTTACTTAACATAAAATTTTAGTTTCATCTGTTTTCACTTTTTTTACAGTTGGATTAAGAATCCATTTCTAGAGCTGAAGAGATGGCTCTACTGTTAAGAGCACTGGCTGCTTGTTCTTCTGGAAGTCCTGAGTTCAATTCCCAACACCAACAACATGGTGGCTCACAACCATCTGTAGTAAAATCTGACACCCTCTTCTGGTTTGTCTGAAGACAGATACAGTGTACTCATATAAACTAAATCAATCAATCAATCAATCAATCAATCTTTAAAAAAACTGATAAAGAAAATTCCATTAAAAGACAGGTAGGCAGATTTACAATCAAATGTATAAAGATTAATTTTCTTTTATTAAATTGACAAAAACATGTAGGCATGTAGACTATCTGAAAAAAAAAGTTAAACACCTTCACCTAATGGGGTTTTAAGGAACTGTTTGGAACTACACTACCCTAGTGGTAAAAACCAAAAGTAAAACCTGTTTTCAAGAGAACACAAAACCATAGCAAAGCTGTCAGCTCAGAGCTGCAAGAGAGATAATGGTGTGCTCAAACAACAGCCAAGAGAACACACAATTGCCAAACCTGCTCTACAAGAAAGGTTAAAGGATGCTCTTCAAACAAAAAGAGATACTGAAGAGGCAGCTAGAATGTGTCCTATTCACCAGAAGACTATACAGGCAAAGTCAGAATGTTTCAGGATTGCAAGCACGAGGCATAAATACTTATACCTTTATAGAGAGACTAAAAGGTAAAATAAGTTAAAATAGTAACTCCGTTAATATGTGGAGATAAGTAGACAAAAATATGTATAAAAAATGGAAATCAGTATTTTAAATGTGAGGAAGACGCAGCACAATGCAAGAGTTTTTAAATAGTATTTTCTCTCTCTTTTAAATTTCTCTTAATTGTTAATTTACTGTCATTTTGTTTTTGTGGTAAGAAAAAATATGTATTTGGAATTAGCCAGCTGGACTCAATTTAGATTATCTTAATTTTGCTAGCAACACCTAAAAACATTATAAACAGGAACCAGTAAGACACGTACCTTCATCCTCACAGGCCTGATCAGGGTATAGGCCTTTACCCTGTCAGTGGAATACAATTTCTTCACAGTTGATTTGATCTGATGCTTGTTAGTCTTGTTATCCACAATTAATATGATATGTTGTGTTAAAATAATTCAAGAGTCAAGGGGAACTTAACAGTCTATTAATCACAATGGACAAGCTTGTTTTACCTGAAGAAACTCTTCCAAAAGTATATGGGCTTCCTCCAAAAGAGCAGTGTCTTGGACTGGTAGCCCACTTTTTATGGCTGTAAACTCAGTGACAGAACTCTAGCCTGGCATGCTCAAGGATCTGTTTACTCCTCAATACTTAAAAATAAAACAGAAAAACAAGATAAGAAAACAAATAGATGGGATTTCAAAGGGATTTTTAAAAATCCTTGGATAGATTAAGAAAGAAGTGCCTTCCATCAAAGAAAAGGCAGGAATTGGATGTGTTCATTGCTGAATTCTATCAAAAGCTTACAGAAAAATGAGTTAGAATTTTTCTCAAAAATGTTAAGAGGAAGAGAATTCTTCCAAGCTTATCCTACGAGTTTATACAATATCTTGAGGTTGTACGTGTAGGTACAAACATACCACACACACACACACACACACACACATACACATACACACACACAAGCTACAGACTAATATTTCTACTACTAATATTTCTGATGAATGTATATACAAATCTTCTCAACAAATTATTAGCAAATATATTATAAAACCACCTTTAAAGATTATCATCATGATTAAGCAGGTTTCATTCAGGGATGCAAGAATGGTCTAATATATACGAATATACATTATTTACCAAATCAACAGAATTTAGGACAAAATAACATATGACCTCAGTAGATGCAGAAAAATACATTTAATAAACTTGGCATTCTTTCCATAATGAAAAACTCTGCACAACGTAATAAATGCCATCTCCTGTCATTCTGTGGCTAACATCAAATTGAGGAAAAGCTGGAAGCTTTCTAAGGTCTGGAAAAGCTGGTCATGCTGGGGATTTTTTAACCACTTTTATTTATGTATGTATTTATTTATTTATTTAGGTCAGTACAATGTCAAAAATTGTCGCTAGAGCAATAATGCAAAAGAAAAAGTGAAGGGAGTCCAAATGAGAAAGAAGGAAGGAAAACAGCCACTTATGACACTTACAACGTCATCATAACATATAAAAACCCTGGAGAAGCCACCAAAAAGTATTAAAATATTCTATGTCAAATGACATAAAACCAACATGCAAAAGTCAGAAGTATTTCTATACATGTATACCAATTATATATAAAAAAGAAATCAACCAAGTAGTTGTACTTAAAATAACTATAAACATAAACCATATAACTCCCATGAGATGGCTCAGCAGCTAAAGACATTGGCTACATGAGTGTGATGATCTGAGTCCCAACCCTGGAGACCACAGTGAAAACAGAGAAGCAGAAAAAACAAAACAAAACAAAGAAAAAACAGCAAAACATTCACTGTCAATTTAACTGGCTTTAGAATGATCTAGATGACATACAGCTGGGCAAATGTATGAGGGTGTTTAGAGAGTGATTAAACTGAAAAGGAAAGATCCACCCAGAGCTGAGGTCACAGACTGAATAAAAAGGGGGAAAGGAGAAAGCAAGCTAAGCATAGGCATCTCTTTCTGCTTCCTGGCTGCAGACTCACTGTCACCATGTTTTGTTTTGTTTTGTTTCCCTCTCTCTCTCTCTCTCTCTCTCTCTCTGCTATGATGGAACGATCCTACATAATCTCTTCCTTATGTTGCTTCCATCTTTTGTCATAACAATAAGAGAAGTAACTAATACACCAGGCAAGAAGTATGCTTGTTGATAATCCAGTACTATATCTTGCAATAACAAACAGAGAAAACTTTCAGGTCCTTGGAGTAGAGAAGAGATTTGAACACACAGAAATGTACAACTAAGATTATATCTAGCTTAAAGCTTCTATAAAACAAAAAATGCGCCCGCCATCTTCCTTCTGAGCCCAGCAGAGGTCTCTAAGGGCTCCAGAGTGCTCTCCATGCCACAGGACCTTGGAATCACCTCGGGATCACTAGTGAGTGGAACCCAACATCAGCTTCAAGAATCTCGGAGGGTCTTGTGCCCGCAGGAACAGAGACAAAGAAGCCACGCCCGACCAGAGGCTGGGATCCATTCAGATCTGGGCCAGCCACCCCATCTTCTGTGTGAACCTAGCCTAGGGCCTCTAGGGCACCAGAGGACTCTCCCTGCCGCAGGACCCGTAGCACACCCAGGACCTCCTGATCACCTGAGAGCACGTGGGCTATAGAAGCAACAGAGCTTCTTGGTCAGGGTCCCATCAGGCCTTTATCCTCAGGCAGGAGGCAGAGCTGAGACCCCAACCCATGGGCACCTTCCTTGCCAGAGGAGAGTAGGCCTACAAGGGAAGGTCCTGACCCCAGAACTCAGGAGGTGGATAAGAGCTCCAGATTGCTGGACATCTGCTCTGCAAGAGGAGATCTTGCCTGCAGAGAGTGCTCTGACCACTGGAACTCAGGTGAGAGTTGGACTCCCAGGAGTGCTGACAGAGGCTAACAGAATCACAGGAGGATCAAGCTCCAGCCAGAGACAACTTGAACATTAACACCAGAGATTTCCAGATGGCGAAAGTCAAACGTAAGAATCTTACTAACAGAAACCAAGAACACTGGGCATCATCAGAACCCAATACACCCACCACAGCGAGTCCTGGATACCCCAACACACCCGAAAAGCAAGACACAGATTTAAAATCATATCTCATGATGCTGGTAGAAAATTTTATGCAGGGCATTAATAACTCACTTAAAAAAATACAGGAGAACACTGCTAAACAGGTATGTTGAGGTACAAGCCGGGTGTGGTGGCGCACATCTTTAATCCCAGCACTCGGAAGGCAGAGGCAGGCAGATTTCTGAGTTCGAGGTTAGCCTGGTCTACAGTGTGAGTTCCAGGACAGCCAGGGCTATACAGAGAAACCCTTTCTTGAAAAGAAAAAGGGGGGGGGGTACAGAGGTAAACGAAGAATTCTCAACTGAGGAATACCGAAGGGCTGAGAAGCACTTGAAAAAATGTTCAACATCCTTAATCATCAGGGAAATGCAAATCAAAACAACCTTGAGATTCCACCTCACAACAGTCAGAATGGCTAGGATCAAAAATTCAGGTGACAGCAGATGCTGGTGAGGATGTGGAGAAAGAGGAACACTCCTCCACTGCTGGTGGAATTGCAAGCTGGTACAACCACTCTAGAAATCAGTCTGGGAGTTCCTCAGAAAATTGGACATAGTACTACCAGAGGATCCAGCAATACCTCTCCTGGGCATATAATTAATATGCAGAACTCATAAGGACACAGGCCTATCTCTTTTATTTCACATCTTTCTATTCTATTCACATTTATAGCATGCACACATGGGTCCAAGGTGCCTGGGCTCCAAGCCAATGCCATCAGAGAGACCCGAATTTGCTGGTCAGGGTCTGGACTGGGAAGATAAAGGTTTTTAAGTTCTTGGTGTAATAAGGGGCAAACACCTGCTGATTGTGATGTGTCAGTCTGACAAACTTCTGGCCCAGTTCTGCCAGCTTCGCTTCAATCAGAGTGAGGCCCCAGGAAGGTCCAAGAGAGATCGCTGCACACCCAGAACAAAGCAGCACTTGAGGAACAAGTGGATCTGTTGATCAATGATGCTGCAGACACAATTTTCCTTTTTGGCAATGTTCTGGAGCCGTCCTATCAGGGACACTGTATCCTCGCTCTTCAGAGCAGCCCATATTCTTGAGACTGGTAGATTACCTCGGTCACCTGCTCACTCACAGTCTGCATTATTTCCTCTGAATCCTCCACCAGGGACTTGGTGATTTCTTTTGGCTTATCCACAAACTGGGATGAGCCAAACAGAACACTGCCAGAGAAGTCACTGGTTACCAGCAAGACAGAGGCAAATATAGTTAGCTGGTTCTGCTGCGACTCCAGCTCCTGAAGCTGGCTTCTGTCTGCCAGCAGGATCTCAGGAAACTCTTCATTCTCAGGGTCCCGGGTGAGAAGGTTCAGGAATCCCTGAGATAGCACCACTGTGGGGGCTGAGCAGCTCTGGGACTGTGACATCACTGGAAGAAAGGCCAGCCGAGCTGGAGCAGTCCTGTGTGTCAGAGCAACTTGTAGAAGGGATAATGAGATGGGGTTGGCGAGATGGCTCAGCGGGTAAGAGCACTGACTGCTCTTCTGAAGGTCCTGATTCAAACCCCAGCAACTACATGGTGGCTCACAACCACCCGTAATGAGATCTGACACCCTCTTCTGGTATGTCTGAAGACAGCTACAGTGTTCTTATTTATAATAATAAATAAATCTTTGGGCCAGAGCAAGCAGAGGTCATAAATTCAATTCCCAAAAACCAGATGAAGGCTCACAACTATCTGTACAGCTATAGTATGTACTCATATACATAAAATAAATAAATCTTTAAAGGGGGGATGAGCTGTGTGGCTGCTTGGGTGAGCCACTTCTTAGTGTGGTTGAGGAGGCTGGGCTCTTTGTTGAAGCTCTCCTGGAACTGAGCCTGCTCAAACTGGATGGAGTGTCCTTGCAGCTGGGGATGGAGGCTCTGGATGGTGTGGTTCACCATGTCCATTTTCATCTGTCCCAGGACCTGAAAGATTCCCCCGTAGCATCTTATATAAGGGGTCCTGCCGAGATAAGGATGACCTAAAGGTCCTTTTTGGAAAAAGTGAGAACTGATAGGCCAGGGAGGAGCAAGAAGACGTTCTAGCTCTCTTTCTGCCACTGCCTTGTCTCTCTCTTCCAATAAAACTTCTTCCATGAGAAGGGGAGGAGGAGGAGGAGGAGGAGGAGAAGGAGAAAAGAAGAAGAAGAAGAAGAAGAAGAAGAAGAAGAAGAAGAAGAAGAAGAAGAAGAAGAAGAAGAAGAAGAAGAAGAAGAAGAAGAAGAAGAAGAAGAAGAAAGTGGTCTAGAAAAGGGCTACCCAGTGTCTGTCTGCTGGCCCTGCTCAGCTCAGCTCAGAGTACGTTAGTGAACTGCAATTAGTGTCACACCTCAGCAGCTAGTCAGGATCTGCAATGATTTCAAGTCTCTGCACAGCTTCATTGTGAACTGGTTCACACAGCAAGACCATCATGGTGACAATGTACTTGGAGAGGTAGGAGATGACGTTCAAGCCCCAGAGGTCAGTTTGCTGATGGAGCAAGTCCATGCTTCCTCGGTCTAATTACTCCGGCGGCTCTGCCTTGGTAGCAGCAGGGATAACAGGACATTTATTTATATTTTTTTCTAGACAGGCGTTTTCTGTGTAGTTCCAGCTATCCTCAGAGAACTGCCTGCTGATGCCTCCCAAGTGCTCAGAATCCCTTCCTTTCACTTTATGACCACATGCACCCAAGTTTTAAAGTCCACTAACTGTTGGCTATTTGTTCTCATGTTTTGATAATGCCCCAAAGCCTGTATTTCTCTTTAACAATTTTATCAAGTTTAACTTTATTTTTGGGACTGAGGTCAGGCCAGTGCTTGATAGCTTTTCTGAGCTCAGGAAGACTTCTCTTTAGTGGTTCAGACCCTAGGTTTCTTTGACCAGCCAACTAGCTTAGGATCCAGTTACTGCCCTCAAATTATGACTCTCTTCCCTATTTCCCTTCTCCCTGCCACCTCTCCTTTTTATGTCCTTAATCTTAACTTTCAGAAGTCAGTTCCTTTGAGAAGTTAGGCACTTTCTCTTATGACAGACTCTTTATCCACAGGCAAAATATCTCAATCAATGGTTTGGAATAGGGTGGAGAACAGTGGCAAGATTGCCCCCTGCTCTGAGAACCGAGCACTTGGTTAAGTGGGATAGGAGGGCATCAGCCTGGATCTCTCTCACAGGTTCTGGGGGCAAGATATCATCAGCAGCATACTGTGGTCAGGGTCCTAGATTGTTCCTAACTCACATGATTGTCCTCATCCCTGTGTTAGCAGTCATTTAAGTCATTAGTACATCTTTGGCATAGCAGTACCACAGACACCCACACGTGTTCCTTTGGTATTATTAGAATGTTTCACTGCATTCTCTCCTCCACCTACTGCATCACGATGTCCACATTTATAAATGATTCCTTTCTAGCAACCAAAAATTCTCCAGTTTCTGTCTGTGAATTAATGAACTTGGCTTTCCTGTTATCTTTCCCCTGGAAACCAGGAAATAATCTTCATTGTTCTTGTTTAAGTAAATGAATTAAATATAGTTCATTCTGACCCAAATATGAACTCCCATGGTCCAGGAACATGGACTTAGGCTGTCTGGAACAATATGTTATATCATGGTAGAATTTTTATAATCACAGAATAAAAGAAAAGCAACAAATCCATGAATTTATCAAATATGTTGGTGGGACCCTCAGACAGGAAGGTTACAGGGAAACAAACAAAAAAGCTCCATTATACATTTCAGATGTTATCATATGACATTATTACCCTGTGGGTTGGTAGATGCTAGTTGTTTGCTAAGTTACTATATTCTAAAAGTTTTACCCAATAACTATACATGCATTAGTTTGGTTAAATCCCAGAGATAGTAATACATGCCTAGACCAGCGAGATGTCAAAGTGCTGGCTGACAAGCCTGACAATCTGAGGTGATCCCTGATCCCACATGTTGGAAAGGGACAGTCAATCTCTACAAGTTGTCCTCTGACCTGCAGCATGCATTCATATAAGTAAATGTAATATACTTTTTAAAGAGGACTGAAGATAGCAGAAGATAATTTGAGCTCATGATCTCTAGCACTCCATCTCTCTGTGGTGATATACATTTAGAAGCCCTATGCTTAAGGGGCAGAGGCAATAGAATC
The DNA here is from genome assembly GCF_978045245.1 of Mus caroli. Taxonomy (NCBI): domain Eukaryota; kingdom Metazoa; phylum Chordata; class Mammalia; order Rodentia; family Muridae; genus Mus; species Mus caroli. Next base: position 156,809,477 of record NW_028227256.1, read on the forward strand.
ATGTTTTCAAGTCCTGCAGAGCCTGAAGAGTCATTAGATGCCCTGGAATTGGAGTTACAGGTGGTTGTGAGCCACCACTATGTGGGTGCTGGAAAGTTAACCCCAGTCCTCTTCAAGAGCAAAGAGTTCTCTTAAACACTGAGCTATCTCTCCAACTCCAAACATAGCAATAAAATGACTTCTATAGATATTGTGCTATATTCATCGATCAGTGCCTTCCTTAGCACTCATCAGAGAAACTTCTTCCTTCAGAAGATGGGACCAAAACAGCGACCACAACTAGACAAATTGCAGAGAGTAAAAGACCTTAGAGCACTCAGCTCTAAATGGTATATATAAATGTGTAAATATATATATATATATATATATATATATATATATATATATATATAAATCTCTCCTTCAAGGTTCAGGGACCCATGAGAAAGAGGAGGCAGAAAGAAGGGAATGGAGGACATGAAGAAAACAAGGCCCTCTAAATCAACATTGTCAAAGCTCATATGAACATTCACAGGGCCTTCATGGGTTGTATCATGTCCTCCTCTACGTATATAATATGGTTTCTAGTTCATTGTTTTTATGGGATTCCTGTGTGGTTCTTTGTTTCTTGTGCCTTCTCTTGGGCTATTTTCTCTCTTTGTTTGTTTTATCCAATTCTGATGTATTAGGGTTTTTTTGTTTATCTTATTATATTTAATTTTTTATTATCCCTTAGAAGCCAGTTTATTCTGTAATGAGAGACAGAAAGAGAATGAACCCAAATGGGAGGGGAGATGGGGAAGAACTTGGAGGAATAGAGGGAGGGGAAACTGTAATCAGGATATCTTAGATGAGGAAAAAAATCTATTTTCAATCAAATAAGAAAATAAAATTAAAAAATAAATTTAAAAAAATCTGTGAAGGGTTGATGGTGTACAGCATCCAGTTAAATGTGTAAATCTACACCAAGGCTGAAAAGGAAAAGATGATGGAGGGACATTAATCACTTGCATGGAGAGTAGACAAGGAAACAGTAGCTTAAATACAGAAACTAGGCATTAGTCACTGAATAGATTTGTCAAAATGTCTCACTTAGAAAAAGTGAGTTTCAAAAAATTGTTTGGCAGTGCCATAGTTATTTTTCTATTGCTCTCAAAATACACCATAACCAAGGCAACTTAGAAAAGAAAGCGTTTAATTGGGGACTTGCTTATAGTTATAGACCATCATGGTGGGAAGCATGGCACCTGATAGGTATAGTATTGGAGCAGTAATTGAGGGTTTACATTGATCCAGAAGCAGGAGGGAGAGAGAGAGAGAGAGAGAGAGAGAGAGAGAGAGAGAGAGAGAGAGAGAGAGAGAGAGAGAGAGAGAGACTGATCCTGGCTTGAGTTTTTGAAACTTCACAGCCTACTCCTAGTGACACAACTCCCCCAACAAGGTCAGGATTCCTAATCCTTTTCAATACAGTCCACCAACTAGGGACCTAGCATTCAACTATATGAGCCATTTATTATTTTTTTATTAAATTTATTTATTCACTTTAGAACCCAATACCAGCCCTTCTCCTCTCAGTATCCCCTCATGCAATTCCTCCCCATTCCACCTTCCCTTCTCAAAAGACACTGTACATCAAGTCACTGAGGAGCCAAGCACATCCTTTCCCACTGAGGCCAGACAAGGCTGTCCATTTAGGGGCATGGGATCCATAGGCAGGCAGTAGGCTCAGAGACAACCCCTGCTCCAGTTGTTGGGGACCTCCATGAAGACCAAGCTGCTCATCTACTATATATGTGCAGGTGCCCTAGGTCCAGCCCTCTTGGGTTGGTGTTTCAGTCTCTGGGAGCCCTCAAGGGTCCAGGTTAATTGACTCTGTTGATCTTTCTGTGGAGTCTCTGTCTTCTTCTGGTGCCTCAAACTTTCTTCCAACTCTCTCTAAGACTCCCCGAGCTCCTCTGAGGAAGGCTTTTATGACCCAAATTTACCTTTTATGCATTTTCTTGCTTTTTCTTTCAAACAAAATTTATTATTTTTATCAATGTTACCAAAAATTATAAGTAAAATAATGATTATAGTAATAAATATTTTAGAAAGCACACAATAAAATATTTGAATAGGGGTTTAAAAAACATAAGCATATTCATAAAAATAAATAATAAGATTTAAAACAAGTATAATCATTTTCTAGAAGGAAAAATTGAGTTATCAAAACAAATTAAAGATTGAACATATCTATCCCAAAATATTTTTCTAAAAAGTTCTCTTTTTTTTTTTTAAACTTTTTATCAGGTATTTTCATTCAAACTTCCAGAGAAAGGTGTGGGAGAAAGAAGTTATTCAACTAAATTTACAAACCTAATATAAGCTATATATACAAACTATTTGTCTATGAAAAGCACAAAAGTAGATAATAAAATCATAAAATACAAGAAACTTGAATTACTAGCATACTTCAAAAAATACAATGATAAGGAAGATTGTCTTTTGTGGGAAAGGGACATCACTAAATTATAGTAAATGGCATATGATAAAATATATACAGAAGAATCACTTAGGCATGGTGGAACTCTTATTCTTGATAGAATCTTCGGCAGCTTAGAAAAAAGAAACACCCTTAATTTATTAAAAATTTATGCAAATGACAACAAAAAGCCTACACCAGAAGCATCTTTTCTAAAGTTATAGAGTGAAGTGATTTACAATTCACAAAGACCTGTTTTCCCCAATATTTAAGGGGATAGTGTAAACCTGAGGACCCAGCTATACCACTCCTGGGCATATACCCAGAAGATGCTCCAACATATAACAAGGACACATACTCCACTATATTCATAGCAGCCTTATTTATAATAGCCAGAAGCTGGAAAGAATCCAGATGTCCCTCAACAGAGGAATGGATACAGAAAATGTGGTACATTTACATAATGGAGTACTATGCTATTAAAAACAATGAATTCATGAAATTTTTAGGCAAATGGATAGAACTAGAAAATATCATCATGAGTGAGGAAACCCCATCACAAAAGAACACACATGGTATGCACTCACTGATAAGTGGATATTAGCTCAAAATCTCAGAATACCCAAGATACAATTCACAGAACACATGAAGCTCAAGAAGAAGAAGATAAAAGTGTGGATAATTTGATCCTTCTTAGGAGGGGAAACAAAATACCCATGGTAGCAAATACGGAGACAGAGTGTGGAGCAGAGACTGAAGGAAAGGTCATCCAGAGACTGCCCTACCTGGGGATCCATCCCATATATAGTTACCAAGCCCAGACACTATTGCAGAAGCCAAGAAGTGCTTGCTGACAGGAGCCTGATATGGCTGTCCCCTGAGAGGCTTTTCCAGAGCCTGACAAATACAGAGGCAGATGCTCACAGCCAACTATTGGACTGAGCAGAGGGTCCCCAATGGAGAAGTTACAAAAAGGACTGAAGGAGCTGAACGAATTTGCAACCCCATAGGAGGACAATCATATCAACCAACCAGACTCCCCCAGTGCTCCCAGGGACTAAACCACCAACCAAAGAGTACACATGGATTGACCCATGGCTCCAGCTGCATATGTAGCAGAGGATGGCCTTGTCAGGCATCAATGGGAGAAAAGACCCTTGGTCCTATGAAGGCTTGATGCTCAGTGTAGGGGAATGCCAGGGAAGTGGGAGTGGATGGGTGGGTGGGGGAGCACTCTCATAGAAGCAGGAGAAAGGGGGATGGGATAGGGGGTTTCCAGAGGGGAAACCGGGAAAGGGGATAATATTTGAAACGTAAATTTAAAAAGGTCCAATAAAAGAAAAGAAAATATGTTATGTTTGATTCTCCAATTAGAGTGACCTCTTCATGAGGTAACATGAGCAACTGCCCTGATTATTTCCTTTCCCCAAAACGTACCAAATATATCAATCATCAGCTCTACTTGAATAGAAATGATGGTGAGTGAGGAGTTTTCCAAGCCTTGTCTTTGGTAGCTTTTGTATCCCTTGACCATGGCTAGCAGCCAGCAGTGGCAGCAGACAGGTGGGAGCAGGAGGAATTGGAGCTTTCCACTGTGACCACTCCACTCCTGTGTGGCAATGTGGTACTTTGGCCCTTACCACTCAGGTGTTGGTAGCTCTTTGTAAGCCTAGGCGATGAAGATTCCTTAGACATCATCACTGGCTCCCATTTCAGCTTCAAAGCCTAGGTCTTGCGATTCTGCCATTTCTGCTACTGTTGGCTGTAGCTTTGCTGTTCCACCTCTTCCATGACTGACTGACTCACTTTGTTTACTCCTCTCTGTAAGAGAAAAACTCTTTTGTGTGTGTGTTTGTGTGCCTGTTTCTTGGGTCACGCTTGTCTCCGTCTCCTAGAGTAGCCCCTTCTTCCCTTCATCCTCCCCTTGTGGCAATCCTTTTTAGTAAAGCCTTCTTGTACTGAGTCTAGATTTGTTTTTATTACACATTATCATCAGTGATTTCTTTTAGTATTCCTTATCCTGTAATATCCTGAACTTGAGGGGTTTGCTTTTATATTTAATCTTAATTTAATATTCAGGATAAAGGAATGGAACACGCACAAAGCAAATTGTTGCTGTTCTAGCCAAAGTCATTGCAGACCAGGTAACCACGAACCAGTAGGATCAGCAGCTGAGTACAGGTACACAAGAGAGTCTCGGTAGAAAACAGCCAGGCTATACAAACACAGTCTTGAAGCAAATAAGATACTGTGTAAGCCTGTAGACCCAAGGATGCTTGTTATATAGCAATAAACTAATGACTCACTCACTTAATGCATGAATGGGAGAATTAACAAATGAGTAACATTAACCTTAAGAATGCACAGAGAGTTTCCAAGAAAGAAAAAGGCAAATAAGAATCAATAGGATGGCTCCAAATCAGAGTGCTACTATTGCTGATCTGGGGTGGTAGACAGGATGGGCACAGATAAGAGTAGAAAATATGTCTTTTGGGTAGATTTTTTGCTATGGAGGTGTATGAGAGTATATTAAATGACATCATCCACTAAAAATACAAGTCATGAAATTTAGAGGATGATATTGAGTTCTCTGAGTCATGTAGTCACCAAACTTAAATATATCTGTGATATATTTAAAGTCATATATACACAGAAAGTTGAATAGTCTCTGACACACTTGAGTATGAAAATCCATTAACTCAGAGTCCGTTCAGGAAGCGAATGTTGACTCTGTCCTCTGTGAGTCAGGTATTTTGCCAGATACTAGGAATAGAACTGAGAAGACACTCATTACATTCATGAGTCTGACAGGCCAGCTGAATGATACTAAAGACATTTACAATGTGAAATAGAAGGGTATCAGTAAAGACATTTACTACCTTTATAGCTTCAGATTTGAAGCTAATACAAACTACCAGGCTTGGCTGAATTCAGGGATAAAATTATGTAATTAGAACTTCATTTCCAATCGTTCCTTAAGTGTTTCATCTATGCTATGCTTAGACTCACGTGGTAGTTGGATAATACCAAGACTGTGGCAGTACCAGTTTAGGTCCCTATCTGACACCCCATGCTTCTGGTTCAGTGGCAAAAGCAAACTTTGTTAGATCTTTCAGCAGAAGTCCCTTTCTTGAGTTGTTTTCCAGTGTTTGAACTATTCTTTGGCAGAGGGACTCAGAATAAAATCTACCAGTTGGCCTGGCTTAAGACTGGGTTATAGGTGAAACTCTCCAAGCTTTTGAGGATTTCGATTTATCTAGGACTAGCTGGAAGGGACTCAGCCCCTGAATATTACCAGAAGTAGGGTAAATGGATGAGAGGATTTAGACTCCAGAGACTCTGTGCTTGTGGAAGACCTGAGGCTTGTCATTGTGAGTCATACAAAGTCTTCCACAGAGCTCGATGCCTCTTTGCATTGCCCTGTGTCCCTCATAGGTAGGACTTGCACTTTTATAGCTTTTCATCGTGCTTTCTGTGACCTATTTTTCTTAGTGGTTATTTCAGGGCCTTTAGCTGAAGTACATATAATTATCCCCATGCCATTGATTATTATCTGTCCTCTCATGGGAAAGAAACTGACTCCTAACTGTTTTTCTCAGCCAACCCCACCAAGTTCTATATTTTAATGAGAAAGAAACATTTTACATTAGTACAACAAATGGAACACGTGATTCCAGGTTCTGAGAATAAAGATCTTTGGTCAGTGGCTTCTGTTTCTCTGTATTAGTTGGCAAGGCTACTATAGCAAAGCACCACTGACTTTATGAACAAAAGACATTTATTTCCTCACTACCTAAAGCTACAAGTCTTAAAGTATTGATAGATTTAGCCTCCCTTGTGGCTGTTCTTAGCTTGTCGGTGGCAGATTTTTCCTTTTGTGTCCCACACAGTCATTTTGTTCCATCCAAATCCATGGTAGGTTTTTTGTTTTTGTTTTTGTTTTGTTTTATTTTATTTTTGTTTGTTTGTTTTTTGTTTGTTTTTGTCTTGTTTGTTTGCTTGTTTGTGCTTTTTTTTGGTATGGCTAAATTCTTCCTTAATCAGACATCAGTTAAAGTCGATTAAGACCCACCATAATAGCTTCATTATAACTTATTTATCCTTTATACATCCTATATTAATTACTTCTTATTGTCATAACCACATACCTTACAAGAAGAAACTTAAAGGGAAAGGGTTTATTTTGGCCCACTGTTTGGGGGATGCAGTCCATCACAGCAAGGAAGGCACAGTGGCAGGAAAGTGAGGCCACATTGCACATACAGTCAAGAAACACAGAGAGAGGTACATTGGCATTCAGTCCACTTTCTCCTTTTTTTATTTATCTATAGCCTGGTGTGCCGGTCTATAGGATGGTACTGTTCAGGGTACTGCTCATGTTCAGGAAAGGTCTTTCAATTCAGATAGCCTCTCTAGAAATGTCTTCAGACTCACCAAGGAAATGTTCGGTACATGATTCTAAATCCAGTCAACTTGACAAGTCAGAATTAACCATGAGAAGCCCTGTCAGCCAAACAGCTATAACCTTCTGTTCTAGGCTTCAATACATGAAATTGGAGAAAGGGTGGGCACAATTCATAACATTGTCTTTCTTATCTGATTTCTTTCTTTCTCTTCGCTCTGGCATTCTACTCCAGTGCACTAGCTTTCAAAGTTTAGTCCGGACATTACTCTTACTGCGCCTTAGCATGTGTTACGATAGCCTTTTTCTAGGGCAATCCCCTAACCCTTCTCTTGGTCTACTTCCTCTCTTAACTGACAGTTTAGAACACCAGTCTTAGAAATGTTTTTTACTAATTTAATCAAAATACAATTTCTACCACTTCGCTTTGATTCATAACATATAGCTACTTAACTTTAATGATTGGCATTTTAATTGACACACACAATGAGGAAAGAAACTTCCATAGATACTATAGTCCTCAGTATAGCAGATGAAATAATATTGTCAATATTATTGATATTGACAATACTTGTCTGCTTAATGAATATTATTCCTGAGAGATGAAATGACTGAGCCTTCTTTGAATAAATGATTAATTTATGGTTGGGTATCATCTACCAAATATATTAGTTTCAATAACCAAACATTATTTAAAGGAACCAAGTGAAGATACTCGGTAAGAAATAAATAAATAATAATTAAATAATGGCAGTACTATCACCTTCTGCTCACTATTTACATATATACTTTTGTGTGTGTGTGTGTGTGTGTGTGTGTGTGTGTGTGTGTGTAAGCCAGAGATTGGCATTGGTCATCTTTCTTGATTGTTCTCTATCATATTCTTTTTTGAGAGGTCTTTGACTGAAACCAGAACTGATCAGTTTGGGTAAGCTGGCTGGCTAGCCAATGAGCTCCACCTACTTACTCATTTCTTCCCCTCTCCTATCCAACTCTAGAGTTAGGGAAGCTCAACCTGACATCAAGTCCTGTTTCTCTGTGAGTGATGAGGATATAAACTCAGGTTCTTGTACTTGTGCAGTAGGTAATTTCCCAGCTCTCTTTTTATCTTTTGCTAGGAATTTGAAAAACATGATCAAAGATCATGGGGAATTTGCAGGAGCTTCTGCAGTAGACAAGCCAAGTCCTAGATGGCGCTCAATGTTGTGAGGGCTTTGGCGATGAGTCCTCTGCATTTTTCTTGTGATTCTTCTGCCCCAGCTGGTTTCCTCGTGGACAGGCACAGCTTGGACTCGTGTAAAGACACGTCAAGATACTCTAGCTCTCTTGAGATCTGTGTAAAACTGTATCCCCACATCACAGTAGCAAGAGATTCTAAGTATTGGTTTTCTAGCTGCTCCTCAGAGTCCCACACTGCCTCCTTGTTTTCTCTCTGTGTGACCATTCTCTCTATAACTGTCCCAGTAAAAATGCCTCCTTTTCTCCACCTTTCTTTCTCTCTAGCTGCTCTCTCTTAAGTAACCTTTTCTTCCTCCCTCTTCTCATGAGAGTTGGGCATATCATATTCTCTCACATCTTTCTCTGAGTCATCACTTTGTCTGTCACACAATTAGACATAGCTTTCAAACATGAGTGTTTCCTTCCACAAACCAACATTTTCTTTGTTGTTGGGGATTAATTGTTCATGCTAAGGGCTGAGCCACACCATAACTAGAAATAGCTTATTCCAGGAAACAACACAATCTCGAGATTTACAAGGTGATAAAAATCCTGCAACACTTCTGTCTTTTGTCATAGCAATGAAAAAGGGCTAAAATAGTAGGTGAGAAGTACACTTTCATATATGTCAGTGCATAATCAAGAATCGTATCTTACAGTAGAGCTCTTTCTTTGTTTCATCCAATTCAATGGGTTTTGATATAGGCATATGATCCTTGTATCCACAATGAAAGTATCAATGATAATAGTTTCACAGCCCTAAAAGCCTTGGGTATTTCACCTAGTCAACACTCTCCCCCTTCTCTAAATCACTGGCAAATACCATATTTAACACCTTTGTTGTCAGTTTATGAGTAATACAAGCGAAAGAATGAAGGATGCCCCAAGAGATCCCTTGAGGATGTCCCTTAGACTGTCTACTAGCAAGAAAATGGGAACCTCCATTCTACCTTGCTAGGTGGTTGGTCTTGAATCAACCAATAACATTATTGAGTCTAGAAGCAGATTGCCCAGAAGGTCTAGTGGGTAATATAGCCATGCTAGCTTTTTTGATTTGTCTTGTGAGGCTCTGATGATTGTCTTGTGAGCTGTGATGAATTCGTCATTTGAAGCAGAGCATTGTTTAATGACATTAAACTTGTGGTGATGTGTCGTGGCAAGAACAGAAAAGCAACCCACACCCAGTAACTGACACTGCCCTGAATGCCAATATTTAATTGGATCTTCAACACACAATTCTGTTTGTAGTTTCTTCCAAGTCCTTACCAACATCTAGTTATATCTTAGCAAGAGATATAACTAGAGTTGTATCTAGTAATATCAAAGAACAATTGGTATATATAACTCTTAATGACTGGCTCAAGCAATTAAAAACCAAGATTTGTTCTTATATCTGATGAGGTAAAGTCAAGCACAGATGATTCTACTCAGCCAGCAATGCTCAGTCACTGAACATAGGGTGGAGTGTTTTTTGCACAATAGGATTACTGCTTTGACCTAATTTTTCCAAACTGAAAGTGAGATAGGATCAGTAGCTGATGAACTGGTTTAATGATAGATGCCCACGGCTCTACGTGGGAGGATTCATTGTGTGAGAAAAGAAACACCTGCTGTTTCTGCCAGTGCAAAGTAAGAGTATAAGAACTGTTACATTGATGCAGCAAATAGAAAGAATGTTTGCTTTAAGTTGACATCACCTTTAAAGGTTATAGATACTCCCAGGCTAATTTCTCACCCAAGCTAATATAAATAGAACTAAAAATTTTATGTTCAAATATCCAATCATTTTAATCCCAGTTGCTTATATAGACCCATAAGTTATTGCTATGTTAAATTACTAATTTGTTACATAATTCAATAGCACACATCTTTTATTACAGCCTTCTCTTCTGTACTCATCACATACAAACTCATTTTTTTTAACAGATTACTATGCCATTTCCTTAATTTTATACATCATCTCTCTGTGCTATCAGCTGAGTCTCCTCATGAAGCTCGGTCACAGAAATAACCAAACAGAGGGACAGAGAGAGGCATTAGTGGGTAAAGACACTTTCAACTGTTGGGGGAATGTTTCTGTGTATTCTCATGTGTATTCTCATGTGCCTGGTGATCTGGGTAGAGTGTAGACTTGGTATTATCATTATTATGAAGTGTTTACTGACTCAGGCTTTTGTAAAACATTGTCTTCCATCATCTTCTGATTGGTCAATAAAGAGCTGATCAGCCTATAGCTCGGCAGGAGAGAGGAAGGCAGGACTTCCAGGCTGGAGAGTGAGAAGGGATCTCACAGAGATGAAGGAGAGTATGGAGTCATCTTGAGGAAGAAAATGAAGGAGGTCAGCGTGAGACCAAGGTAGCGGGTAATGGGACGCATGGTTGGCATGCAGGCCAGGCCACCATAGTCAGGTTAGAATAGATCAATATCTGCCCAGCTTAGTGCCCAAAGCCTTTAATAAATATATCAGGTCTCCTGTGTCATTATTTCAGAGATAGAGCATAGAATAGTCTCATATTTTTACAGGCTACCAAGCTTATTGGCATTGAGTTTCTCCATGCCAGGAGAATACCAACTCCAGCAACATGAGAAACTAGAAGGAGGTACTGAGGATAAGGAAACTAGGCATGCCTATAAAGATCAGGGTAAAGAGGCACATCATTTGTTTTAGGAACTAAAGTCAGTCTGCAATTGTTTTCTCCCCCTAAAAAGTCCCCTTTCCTCTTAATTCATTTTTTTCCTGACTGTATTTTATATCAAGACATAATAAGAGTGTAGAATATGATAGGAATGGGAGTTGGAGGAGGTATGAATTCTCGGCAATTATACACAGGGTACTAGGCAGAAAAAAAAACCACTCATGATTTAGGAAAGTGACTTGATACAAGCTGTAAATGACAATGGACTGTTTTAACATTTCTCGATTCTATCTTTAGAGTTTGCCCAGATTGCTTAGTTAGGTTCGGGCACTGAAGTTCAAGGAGAGTGCAGGGAACCATGGAGTTAGCTTGGCTTCAGTGCTTCGACAGGCATGCATCATAGCTTTGTCCGGTTACAGTCCATGGCTCCAGGGGTACAATGTGCCCCCGAGTGTCCCTGGGAGACCAATGTTACTCCCTCGGGCAGTGAAGCATTCTGGCCGTTTTGTGTTTCTCTGTATGTCCCCTTAGTAGTCAAGAAAGCATGAAAGATTGACAGTACAATTGGCCTTAGACATTAATTTTGTGTACCCTGTATAACTTGCAAATATCATTGTATCCTGGCAACTATGATTGTACTGATCCTGGCAATTGCTGTTTTATTGTTTCTGATCAAAAGTATTAAAAAGTCTGATTGCTCTAAATAAAACCGTTCAGCCCTGGTTGTGTTGTGGCCCCTCAATTCGGTCTGACTTAATTCCTTTTGACCATATCAGGTGACCTTGGCCTGATGAGGCCAAGATGTGAGAACAGATGCTTACGGACAGACCAGTAACATTATCTTCTTTAGTTTAAATGCAAGGTTATTTAAAAAAAAAAAAATCAGATGGCACCAATGCTTTGCTCTTGTGCACTTTATCACACTTCCTTTTGATTTGTCTTATGAGGTTCAGTGGAACCAAACCTTCCAATGTCTTCCTGGAACGCACACACATTCACCCAAGTTTTCAGTGAGTGTTGATGGTCCGTAACTCAGGGAATGTTTCTAAAGTACCCGGTCACATTGATACAACTCTTCCTATCATCTTCCACTGTTACAAGACTTCTCATTGGTTCAGGATGTATTTTTGCAACACCTTAGGTAACATTGGAAGCAGCATCCTGTGTTGGAAGTGCTTAAATAAAGGAAACTTCACTTTAGAGCATGGTGGCTGACTTGCCAGGGCTTTGGTGCTGTTAGTCTAACTCCTCTCAGAGATGCCTAGGGTTTTACCTACCAAGATAATGCCAAATTCTCATGTAATGAAAATGGGGGGTAGATGTCTCCAGACAAATACATGCTTTCAAATAGTAAGTCAAGTAAATTACAGTTCTCTGAGTGAATCATAACTCCACCTCTGGGCTTAACGGGTTATTTTGTACTAGGTGCATCATTGTGTTATTGGATTCACAAAAAAATTCTGTTTCTCATTTTGAGAATGAACAAAAACATTTCTCCCTTTTCTTATGAGTTTAGTCTCCTTTGTTTGGGTTTGCTACTAAGGGTTGAGCTCCATCCTGGCTCCTTTAAGCCTCTCTCATTTTTGTGAGGAAGCTCCCACTTGGTGGCCTACCCTGTCCTGGAATTTGCTCTGTAGATTAGGCTGAGTTTACATTTGCAAGCTTCTGACCTCAGGTGTCTTAGTATAGGCCTGCAGCATCAGACCTAGTTTTCAGTTTATTTCTTTAATTCCATGTTTATGTCACAACAGTAATGCATGTCAATTATACTATGTTAACTTAAAAAAATCTGCAGGAGCTTTCTGTTCTCATAAGAGACTTGACTAGACAGCAGCAGGGCAATCAGGCCTCGGGTTTTCTAGGCTGGATTCAGAGGCTGCTTACAAAACACAAAGCCTGCAGCAGATAGAAACCAGCACCCTTACCTTATCTCCCTAAAACGAATAGATCCGGAAGTTAGTTCAGTTCCTTTGTCAGACTCCTTTTCTCCTTTTACTAAATTTTGGATTTTGTCATGTGTGTGTGTGTGTGTGTGTGTGTGTGTGTGTATTTATAACATAGTTCACAAGCTAAACACATTTAACATTGTGGGATTCTGTTAAGTATTTAGGCTTAGTATGCTTTGTTTTCAGTATTTAAACTATTCTATTCAATTATTCTATTCATTGTTTCTCCTGAAGTGTCTTGCCTCCTTGTGTTTGGTGCATGCACGCACTTGTGTGCACCATGCTTCCTCTTTTCTGCTTTCCCAACAGGCCGTGACTACTACAGCAGAAACTACTGTGTACTTTCACATACTTACCTAGTATGAGGGGAAATTGATTGCATCATATTTTCTCAGCTTCTTTTTGCTCCAAGTTCTCATGATTTGTTCCTGGGGACATGAAGGGTGATATCACCTCTCCTCATTGGAATACACTTTTGGAAAAGAGTACTCTCTCTTATATTCTCTACAGTTTACATCAGTGTTTTTACATTTCTTTGCTTTTTTGTTTGAAGACAGATTCTCATTATGTAGTCCAAACTGACTTAACTCGGAATTCCAGTCACCTGCATTAGACTCATCTGGATAGTGTGGAAAAGTATATTCACGGGCCCTACACCAGGCCTATAGTCAGAGGCTCTGAGGTAGAACCTAGGGATCTGTAGTTTATAAATAAACTGTATGGATGTTTATTTTCTACAACAATGTTTGAGACTCATAGGGCCAGGAAATGGTCTTAGTATGGCTTCAGTATGGTTTGCGTGTTATTACAAAAGACATGTGTACTGGAAGACTGTCCCCCAGTTTGTGTTGGGGTGACAGAATGTTCGGAGGTGGTGTAATGGAGGGCGTTTAGATGATAAAGGTATTGTCTGGAGAGGGATTAATGATGGCTTTAGGGAGAACAGCCCATCCTCTCAAGAGCAGGCTAGACCACTCCAAACATTTGTTGGGCCCCATCATAGTTTGCTTGGCTCAGGGAGAGACACTATTAGAGAGTGTGGCCTTGTTGGAGTAGGTGTGTCACTGTGGACATGGGCTTTGAGACCCTCATCCTAGCTGCCTGGAAATCAGTAGTCTGTTAGCAGCCTTCAGATGAAGATGTAGAACTCTCAGCTCCTCTTAAGAGGCCAAATCTTTTAAGGTCAGACTCCATTTTAGAGAACCTGACCTAAGTTTAAACTCAGGTAAACTAACAGGCTGTTACCTAGCATTAGTTTCCAAGTCTCCCCCGCCCCCAACAAAACTGGAGCCTAGCTCCAGTCTCAAGGTTACACCCTCGACAAGACCAGTGTCTCCAGGTTATTCCCAGTCAATGCACCAAAATGTAGCACCAGGGACATGTTAGTGCCCACCCTCAAAACAGACAGGAGCCAATCTGATGCAACTCACAACAGGGTCTTTATTCTATTTAAGCTAGCTCGGCTCACCAACCACCAAACCGGTAAAGCCCCTGCTGTGAATTGCATCAGATTGGCTCCTGTTGTTTGGGGACCACTAACATTTCCCTGGCACTACACTCCTGTACTATGGCCTGGATGCTGCCATGTGTCTGCCTTGATAATAATGGACTGAACCTCTGAACCTGTAAGCTAGCCCTAATTAAACGTTCTTATAAAAATTGCCTTGGTTATGGTGTCTGTTCACAGCAGTAAATCCCTGAGATAGTTAGTACCAGGGACTGGGGTATTGCTGAGATAGGCCTGACCCTGGTTTTTTTTTTTGGGGGGGGGGAGGATGTGAATTTTGGGACTTTGGATTTAGAAAGTGGTGAAATGCTTTAAATGGGACTCAATGGGACATCCTAGTAGGAATATGGAAGATGAACTGTGTAGACCTGGCCCAAGAGGTTTTAGTGGAGAATTTCAGTATGTGGCTTAGAGACTGTTTTTGTGGTATTTTCATGAAGAACATGGCTACTTTTTGCTCTTGTCTGAAGAGTCTGAAGCTAAGGTGAAGAGATTCAGATTAATTGCATTGACAAAAGAAGTCTCAGAAACGCTCATCACAGACTTTGTTCACTGGTTAAGTTTCATGAAGAGCATTTTAAACAAATACAGAAGACTGAGAAAGGGAAAGTATAAAACATATAGCTTGAGTATTAAAGGGGCACCAGGAAGTAAAATGGAGCTAAATCCTGGGTTCAAAGATATTAAATTGAATTAAGGGAGTAGTAACCTTGGGGCAAGATCCCACCCAGCTAAATTTAGGTCTTGGCAGTATAAACTTTTAATCCCAGGAGATAAAGCCAAGCAGACCTCTGAGTTCAAGGCCAGCCTGGAGCCGAACAAGTTCTAGGTGAAGAAAATCTTAAATCCAGGCATAGTGGTACACACCTTTGTTACCCAGAGACAGTCATGCAGATCTCTTAGTTCAAGGTCAATCTACAGAGCAAGATCCAGGACAGCCAAACTCAGGTAGTGAAGGAGGTACAAAACAGAAAGCTAGTAATAGAATAAGGGGGTTCATGTTCCAGCCCCAGCAAGCAGCAGAACATGGCAGCTTCAGCCATGTGTCTCTGGCTTTAGAGTCCAGAATAAAAGGGACTACTGGGACAATTGGTGCTGATTAGCTGGAGCTAAGAAAATATCAGAGATTAACAAACGACTAGAATTACTAAGATGAAATCTTCTGGGACGTGTTTTCTGAGAGCACAAAGAAGCTGTGTTCCAGAGATATCCAAGGTTGTACCTTGTGCTGCAGCTGTACTTGGTTATGTGTAGGAGTCACCCAGGTGGTACTGGTTTTGAAGGCTTGAAGGCATCATGAAGAACAGGTGAGGCTTGACACTGTGAGAGGCCATGGAAGGCCATTGGTGAAGGTGCAGCCCTAGCTGCAGTTGACAGCCCAGGACATCCAAAGGCATTGAGGCTTGGCACCATGAAGAGAGCCTGTGAAAGGCTATTGGTGGAACCTATTTGCAGTGGAAGACCCCAGCGTGGTGGAGATGCCATGGGATGATCACCAAGAACAGCAGCAGCAGCAGCAGCAATGGAGTGGATTTCCAACAGGAAATTCTGAGCTTAAAGTGCTACAGAAGGCAGAGCTAGAGAAGTGATGCCAGCCCTTTGGAGGAGCCCAGAAGATCACGTGTGGATCCCAGATATTGAAACAAGAAACTTTAACATTGAAGTTGCGTTGATGACCCTAAGATGCTCGAGATGCCAAAGCCATGGGCTATCTGCTGAGGAAAGCTGTTAACAAGGAGTAGAACCAGCCCTGGAGAAAGAAGTTTGTTGCAGTCAACAAAGATGAAAAAGGAGTTGGAGATCTGAAGACTGCTTTGACATCAAACATGAAGATAAGGAGTTTGGAGTGCACCCAGCTAGTTTCCTGTCTTCCTTTGGGGATTGGACAAATCTCAAAAGAAACTTTGAACTTTGGACTTTTAATATTGTTGAGACTGCTATAGACTATGGGGATTTATGAATTTGGACTGAAAGTATTTTTGCTTTATGCTATGTTTAGGTATGGCCCCCAAAGACTCATGTTTGAACAAGCCAATGGGGGGCCAGGAAGTGGAATGTGATGGTTTGTATATGCTCAGCCCAGGGTGCACAATTAGAAGGTGTGGCCCTGATGGACTAGGTGTGTCACTGTGGGTGTGGGTTTTAATACCCTCCCTCATCCTAGCTGCCTGGAAACCAGTATTCTGCTAACAGCCTTCAGATCAAGGCATAGAACTCCCAGCTCCTCCTTCACCATGCCTTCCTGGATGCTGCCATGTTCCTGCCTTGATGATAATGGACTGAATCTCTGAACTTATAAGCCAGACCTAATTAAATGTTCTTACAACAGTTGCCTTGGCCCTGGTGTCTGTTCACAGCAATAAAACCCTAACCAAGGCAGCCCCTTTGTATCACACTATTTCCTTCTGGGCTTTTGGCCAAATTGAGACAGTGCCAATTTGACCTTCACTGGAGGTGCAGCAGATAGGGCTACCCAATCTTGGAATTTTAACTCCTCAAACTATGAGTAAACCTCTTTGATTAATATTTGATATTGGATATTTTATTAGAATAATACAAAGTGCAATTCATCAAGCAATAGGTCCTTAAGAACTACTTAGGATTGATATATCATCCTTTTACTAATTTCCAAAAAAAGTTTCTCTTATGTGTTGATCTTTCTTTTGTAACTTAGACTGCATTTTCAGTCATTTCCTGGTTATGCCTACTTGAATGTTTTCTTACCCTACACTCGACACACACAAAGTTAAATTATCCATTGTGTGTCTCTAACTCTGACATCATAATATTGTGATCCAGGAGTTATCTTTGGAGTCATTCCCTATACTTTGCGCTCCATTATTTTTACTATGTATATTGGCTACTAAACCAAGCCCTGAAAAAGACACACTTGGGTCTGTGTGCTGATTCTGTTGTGATCCTGGTTAAGGAAGATGAGCCCCACGGAGAACCTTCTGAGAAAGACAGGCCTTTTCTGATGAGTCTACATTGGAAGCCCTCTTCCAAGCTTGGGGAAAAAGTTCCAACAGGAAATTCTTCCCCAGTTCCCCACAATAAGTTGAGAGACTAATAGTGGAGACCTGTATCCCGGTTCTGTCTCTCGTGAGAGATGTGGTTTCAGTATTGCTTGAGTGAATGGCCAGCCTAGTGTGTGAATGATTCAGTACATGAGGGGAAGTTTGGCTCAGGAAGTTATCTTTTTTGATTTTGTCGTTGGTGTTATGTCTCATCTCCCTGAAGTCTCATCTCCCTGAAGTGGGGTGGGGCTGTATTCACTCTGCTTAACTTGATGGATTAAAAATTCTGCCAGTTTCACAGGACTCTGCCAGTAGGTGACTCCCTCGTATGTTGTCAGTGTTTCTTTGTCTGCCAAAAATTGTCTCCTTTCTTCTGTAGGGTGGCAAATTTTCAGTTATACTAATCCACTCGTGAGGCTGGAAATGGAGAATTCCCAGATTGGGTTTGCTTCACATGCTAGGGTCCCTGAGATCCTAGCCAGGGTCTAAGCCCGAAGGTGGCAGCCCTTCTAGGCACCCTAGGGCAGGCAGTGGCTGGTCTGTTTCACCAGTGATTTCACTGACTCTGTTTTCTTTTTTTTTCTTTTTTTCTTTTGCAGAAGGCACTAGGTCTTCCTGGGCAGGAGGTACAACTTAGAGAACTCCAAATCTTTGTGACTGGAAGACCTAGGCCCACATCTTTCTGATCAGCTCCAAGCCCTAACTGCACTCTTAGAATCTGTCCTTTCCACCTGGATGATGGTCAGCCACTTCTTGCGACTCTTTTTTACTTTGGATGAAAGGGGAGAACTTATTAGAACTGAGGCAGGGAAGGCCCTTTTGGCCTTGGTTTTAAGGCAGCTTTTCCATCCAAGCATCCTGATTAAGACCCCCAATGTGTACACAGGTTTGCAGGCCTTGATCGCTTTTCATCTGTATCTCTTGACTGGTACTTGGGTGCAGATCACCACCTACTGATTTGACTAATTTGTCTTAAGACTGCTGAGGTTCTTCAGGGCCCAAACAGTATCTTGGGTTATTTTTCTGAATGATTACTGCCTCCCCTCTCGCAAAGCTTCAGACCGTACAGCCACTTTTGATCCACTTGCTCCAGAAAATGTTAGGGCATTAAATTTGGCGGTTGTCACTCAATCAGCCTTGGACATTCACAAGAATACTTCAAAGGCTAGAGGGTATCGAGGTATCCATAAAGACATGCCAACCGAGACACTGAACGGCAGAGGTGAGATGCCTTGGCGGCTGACTGCGCCACAGGCAAGCCGGCAAAGGTTGTGCTGGCTGCTTTCCAGTCAGCTCAGCTCTCTGTTGCTTATACTTCTCGTGGCCAATAAGAGAGATCCTCAAAAATGAAGACTGGGGCTGGTTAATAAAAAGATGGCAGTAAAGGAGCCACTGGCATAAATCAGGACTATCACCTCACACCTAAATAACCAACCAAGCAAAGGCTTTGGGCCAGAAATGGGTGATTCACTCCTTCCTGGTGGTCTCTGGTTGCCCTCTTCCTTTCTGTGTAGAAATCTTTGAAAAGTAGGCACCATCATCACCTTTCTCCTCAAGAAACTTAAATTTCCTATATATCTCCCTACCAATTTAGCTTAACTGCCCCCTTTGTCTAAAGAATATCTTTTAGCTCTTCCAGACTCCACAATACAAACAAATCCAGACACAGGGCCCCTGCTCCCAGGACTTGCAACACTGTTTCCTAAGATAGAAACTGAGACAAATCCTCCTGCCTTGACAGCTCACCACCCACCAACCAATTGAGAGTAAGACTCTTGGCTACAGCCACACGGAGAAGGGTCTCACTATATCCCATGACCCAAAATAACTAGAGTGGAAATTGCTCCTCATATCAAGAGGCTATTAGAAGTTAATTATCGCCAGGCGGTGGTGGCGCACACGCCTTTAATCCCAGCACTGGGGAGGCAGAGGCAGGTGGATTTCTGAGTTCAAGGCCAGATTGGTCTACAGAGTGAGTTCCAGGACAGCCAGGGCTACACAGAGAAACCCTGTCTGGAAAAAAACAAAACCAAAACAACAACAAAACAAATCATCCTCAACCTATGCCAGTTGTCTTAGATGTGCCTTTCCTACCTGTCAATGAACCAGGGACCTCAGATTATCAGCCAGTCCAAGATCTCTAGGATGTAAATAAATGGATTGAAATCACCCATCCTACTGTTCCAAATCTGTATACTTTGCTCAGCCTCCTCCCACCAGATACCCAGCTCTATATATCCTGGACCTTAAGCAAGTTTTCTTCTCTATTTCCCTGGTACCAGTTAGTCAGCCCATCTGCATTTGCCTTTGAATAGACAAATCCAATGTCCAATGAGAGGAGTCAGCTGACATGAACTTAACTGCTCCAAGAGCTCAAAAATAAACTAAATGATAATTGATGTTATATCTAAAATAATTACTATGCTCTGCCAGAAATAAATGTTTCAAAGTTACTTGACTCTCCTCTAACTTTGATGTAAATTATGGTCTTTGTGGGTTTTGATTTAAAAACTCTGTACCCCTCAACTATAGCACCAAGAGACTTTTCAAAGATATGAGACCACTCTCCATCTAGCCATCAATAAAAAGGACTTAAAACTTTTAATATGCTTAATTGGTGTGGTTATCAGTAACTATCTTGCCTGGATTATTTCACGAGAACAGATTTTCTAACAACTGTTCCAAATTTACAGCGATTTAATTCCCAACACTTGGGAATGTGTATAATAATCCAGTTTTATGTATATACTCCAAGTGTATACTTATCCAGGACCATAAGGTGCCCATCTCTTATTCCCCCTTGGGTTGCCGCTCTCTGTGGTCCAGTGACAGAAGGAATAAGGACGGTAGCCCTAAGTACTGTATCCCTAATCAGAGGATAAAGGAGCCTACAACAGATACATCATCAGACACAGACATCAGATACGTTGAATTCTATCTGCTTCATATCCAGACAGAGGTTCTGACAAAAGTTGTCCTAAACCGGCCAGGTTTAGACTTAGTTTTCATTTCCCAGGGGAACTTTGTATGAAACTAGGCGAGTATTGCTGCTTCAATGCCAACAAAGACGGAGTTATCAATGAGATTTTACAAAAGGTTGGAGATAATTTAGATAAGTGGCAACAGGGACAAGAAGCAAATAATTTCTGGTATTATAACATGTTTGATTGAAACCTAAGGTTTGTAGCCCTTTTCACTGCCCTGGCCCCTTACTCCTCCTAACAGGACTTCAAAATCTAAACAGAAAAAAAAATCTAAACGAAAACAAATTTTATTTCTGCCACACAATCGGGAAAAAGCGCGAAGCCGCAGGAGACTAGACAAGTGAGCTTAGTATTTTCCATGTAATAATCCATAGCCGCATGCGCGCTCGCTCACACGCATGCGCAACACCACTGCTCCATACCGCTGCAGTTTTAGCTGGGCAATCCGCCAGAGTCCACCCGGGGCACGCTTAAGCAGTTGCTTTTCGAGCGTTCCCGGACCTCTAGGCCAGATTCCCCGTCCTTTCCCCTTCCACCCTTTGGCTCCATGAAAACGGCCATCTCTCTACTACATCAGGAAGGAAATCAGCTTTCCACTCGGAGAACTACACGCTCGGCCTCTCCGTACAGCCCGGCGCCGGCGTCTGCGCGCGCAGCTGCTCCGCTGCCCCGCCCCTTCCGCCGCTCGTGCGCAAGCACGACCGCCTCGGCGCGCCCGGGTTGGCTGCCCCGGCGGCCTCCTCGGCAGTCATGGCTCCTCGGATGTGATAGTTTCCCCCGCCCCCTCGCGTAGGACGCGGCGGCGGGGCGGCGGTGGGAAGCCTAACTTTATTGTTCCCCCGGCCCGTCTCCCGGCGCGTCCTCAGGATGCTCGGGAGCTGAGCGCCGGGGGTGGCGGAGGGTCGCGGTCCGTCCGGGCCCTCGCCTCGGAGCGCAGGGCCAAGGGAGGGAGTCACGATGTCTGGTAGCCGCCAGGCCGGCTCGGGTTCCGCTGGAACGAGCCCCGGCTCCTCGGCCGCCTCCTCGGTGACTTCCGCCTCCTCGTCCTTATCCTCGTCTCCGTCGCCGCCGTCCGTGGCGGCCTCGGCGGCGACGCTGGTGTCCGGCGGCGTGGCTCCGGCCGCGGGCTCCGGCGGCCTCGGCGGCCCGGGGCGGCCTGTGCTGGTGGCGGCCGCGGTGTCTGGCAGCGCGAGCGCCGGCGGGGCGGTGTCCGCAGGCCAGTCCCGGCTCAGCTGTGCGGCCAGGCCCAGCGCCGGCGTTGGAGGGAGCAGCTCCAGCCTCGGCAGTAGCAGTAGGAAGCGACCTCTGCTCGTCCCGCTTTGCAACGGGCTCCTCAACTCCTACGAGGACAAAAGCAACGACTTCGTCTGGTGGGTTTGCATAGCAGCCCCTGCGTGCATGACCACGAGTTTCTGCTGCTGAGCCTGGCGGGGTCCCGTGGAGGGAGGCCTGTTGGAGGTGCTGGGATTCGAACCTAGAGAGTTGAGTGTTTGCAGAGTTAAGGTTCCTGGTTGGGAGGTGGAGCTGGACTGGGATCCTTAGGCAATGTGGTGAAATGGGGTTGCACAGAAGTGGGTGCTGGTGTCCAGGAACTGAAGGCATTTAAGGGAATGCTTAAGGATAGAGATGGAGGTCCAGTAAGTGGTTATTAGAAAGGAAGTATTCGGGGTAGGAGGTTAAATCCCTTCTGTTTTTGTTTTTGTTTTTGTTTTGTTTTTTGGCCATCTAGTGGACGAAGTATCAGTCAGGAGTAGTTCATGATTTTCGGAGGTAGAAGACTAGTTAGTGCCTGGTGATTCTGAGGTGTGGGATTGCTGGTCAACACTATATTGTAAAAAAAGTAGATGGTACTCGAAGCCTGGTTGGTGATGCTTTAGGAAGTTATCTTTGCCCATCCTGCGTTGGAATATGTAAAAGTCTCCCTTTTGAATAGATAGGACACTTGTAATACTGTTCATAATTTTGTAGTCAAAGTTTGTTCACACCCAATTCCAGGTTTCAACTGTTGGAAAAAGGGAAACACATTTTTAGTGTTTCTGTGTTGTATGGAACGATCGCAGCGCTGTGTATACACTGGAATCTCTGACTTGAGAAACGCTTTTATAGTCATTGCATCACAGCTGGCATCTTGAGCGACACAGTCGAATTCAGTCTTAGATAAGAGGGACTTTAAGCAAAAGATGAATTTGATTGTCTTGAAGAATGTTTTGAATTTTAATTGGGTTTTGATATTACTGGTAGGATTACGAGAGCTTAATGAAGATCTCCTGCTCACAATCTGGTAGAATTCTGGGCCTTTCCTGAGAAGGAACTTGTTGATTGACCTAATGTTAATGATGTAGGAAGTTGGTTTGAACAGTCATTCTTGGGGAAGTTGGTTCAGATCACAGTAGAAGATGGTCTTAAATGGTATTATTAAAGATGATAAGCTTAGAGATTGTAACCATTGAGAAAGGTATTAGCTACACTTTCTTGTTCACTAATATAATTCATAGTTTTGCTTTTGTTTAGATTCAGAAGTTGTGTGTGTGTGTTGAAATAGAATTATAACAAACAAACAAAAAAAAGCCGGGCGTAGTGGCTCACGCCTTTAATCCCAGCACTCGGGAGGCAGAGGCAGGCGGATTTCTGAGTTCGAGGTCAGCCTGGTCTACAAAGTGAGTGCCAGGACAGCCAGGGCTACACAGAGAAACCCTGTCTCGAAAAACCAAAAAAAAAAAAAAAAAAAAAAAAAAAAAGAATTATAGCTTGTGGCTATTTGTAATTTAAGAAGTTTATGATTGGGTGTAAGAGGTGTTTGTATTCCTTTTTTGTTTGGCTTTATTTATTTATTTATTTATTTATTTTGAGACAGGGTTTCTCTGTGTAGCCCTGGCTATCCTAGAACTAGCTCTGTAGAACAGGCTGGCCCTGAACTCAGAGATCCTCCTGCCTCTTCCTTCCTGTGCTAGGATTAAAGGTGTGTGTCACCACTGCCTGGGTGAGGTGTTTGTATTCTTGTCCAATCAATAGTGTCACATGATAAGGTAGAAACTAGTAAAACAGTTTGCTTTTTTCTTTTTGGCCATTATTTGTAGTTCAAACCAAGATGCCAGCATCCTTAGGTCGTTTAAATAGTGTAAAAAGTGTGAGAAATCAGTATTATTCAATTATTAAACAGATAACTTAGGCACTGACGGTTGAACTGTCTGAGTACCACAGTCTGTGGTGTAGCCTGTATTCCTGGAGGTGAATGAGGTACAGCTGGCATTTGGTTTTATTAGGTGTGTCCTATTTTCATTTCTGTTTCTGTGACCAATACCTTGACTATAATAAGCCACTTAGTGAAGAGAAAGGTTTAGTTGGCTGGAAGTTTCAGTTACACTTCGTTATTGTGGAGAGAGCAATGCAGGAGCTTAAAAGTCCTAGCCACAGTTAAGCAGAGGGAGGAGTGTCCATGCTGCCTGCCTGCTTGTTGGCCTGTGACGCAGCTGGCTTTCTCCACTCCTGTACAGTCAGGCCTCTATAGCCTGGTGCTGCTGCTGCTCATAATGGGCTGGGTCTTCTTACGTCAGTTAGCAATCAAGGCAATCCCCTACAGATATGCCAATAGGCCCACCTGATCTAGACAGCTCCTTGGTTGAAACTCTTTCCACGTGGCTCTAGATTGTGGTTAAGTTGACAGGTTTTAACTGTTTCTATAACTAGCTCAGGGGTAAGACTAAATTATTAGTTCATCACCTTGTTGTTTAAAATAAATCAATCGAGCCTAGTGGCTGTGAGAAGACGTCAGTAGAGGGGAGCACTTGTTGTTCTTGCAAAAGATGGGTTTGATTCCCGGCACCCACATAACAATTGTCTGTGACTCCGTTTCCAAGGGATTGAATCCCTCTTCCACAAGTGGTATACAGACATACTTGTAGGCAAAGCACTAATTTTTTTTTTTTTTTTTTTTTGTTTTTTTTTGTTTTTTTTTGTTTTTCGAGACAAGGTTTCTCTGTGTAGCCCTGGCTGTCCTGGAACTCACTTTGTAGAACAGGCTGGCCTTGAACTCAGAAATCCGCCTGCCTCTGCCTCCCGAGTGCTGGGATTAAAGGTGTGTGTCACCACGCCTGACTCAAAGCACTCATATACATAAAATAAAATTAAGTAATTATTCTCTTGCATTGTATAGGCCTTTTATATTCTATTATGAAAACATCCAGTGAGTATTTGTAGCTAAAATTCTGAATCTTTTACTGTGTAAGAATCTCAGTCCATCATTTCTCTTTCTGGTGAAGTTGTATATTCAGAAAAAGTAACCAGTGAGTGCATTTTTCCTTAAACTAGGTTTAATTTTGATCA
Source organism: Mus caroli (assembly GCF_978045245.1). NCBI lineage: Eukaryota > Metazoa > Chordata > Mammalia > Rodentia > Muridae > Mus > Mus caroli. Next base: position 156,833,951 of record NW_028227256.1, read on the forward strand.
AACTCTTGGAGTAGGATATACGTTAGGCAATGTCTTAATAATCCTTTTTATTCCTAATTGGCCTCTGGGTGCTTTTGTCTTTTCTGTACTTCAGTGTCAGATTGTGAGCAATTCAACTTACTGTAATCTTTTATATCTAAATGAGGTTTATGTTTAAATAATGTTAATTCTTTTGGTTTTTTTTCGAGACAGGGTTTCTCTGTAGCCCTGGTTGTCCTAGAACTCACTCGGTAGACAAGGCTGGCCTCGAACTCAGAAGTCCGCCTGCCTCTGCCTCCCGAGTTCTGGGATTAAAGGCTACCCCTCCCAGCAATGATGTTAATTCTTTACTAATTGGTAATACCTTAAAAAATGTGTTTATCTTTCACATTGAGGAGTTGTAAGGGGTGGCGTTATTTACTATAGCACCAGTGTAATGATTTTCACTATTTCAGGCAGGAGAAGATAGCTAAGGGATAAAATGAGAAATCAGGTTTTGGGTCTCAGTTTAGCATGTTCCTTTATGTGGTCAGAAAGCTGAACTCTGAGTTCCAGCATATTACACAGTGGTTCTTAAATGGGCTTGATTGGGGGTAAGCAGCTGTTGACTCATGTTTCTCCTTAGCCACTTGTTCCTTGCTGTCTTAATCTGAGACAAATTGTAATGGGAGGCTGGAGTGACAGGTAGTAGATAAGGACATGCCTTTTCTCCAACTCCTTGAGAACAGTTAAATAAAGCCCATACCTAATTTCAGGAACACTCTTAGCTTTATCATATTTAAAAATAGGCTTAAGTTTAATTGTAGGGTTGATTGACATTTTAGATATTTATGCTTGTAGTCTTATATTTCTTACAAATCACAGTATTAAGTTGGGGGTAATTTTCACAGGATAGAAAGTCAGGGAAAGTTAAGGTGATGAAATCTGAGTGATGATTTCGTAAATCAAAAGAGAATAGGAAAAATGTAAACTAGTTCATGATTTTTTTCTTAATTTTAAGTCTTACCTAACCTTTAAAATTTAAAAGTTATATCCTTTGAAGTATGTTAAGAATGTAACTTAGAAAGCCACGGGGTCTTTATACATACACACACACACACACACATAGAGAGAGAGACAGGCAGACAAACACACTCTCTCTCTGGAGATGCCCGCATCATGTTGTGTGATTGTATATTGTCCTTTTCCTGTATTTATGGCTATCTAACCAATTATTTAGTAAACTCACTACCTTTGCTTATCTCTGGCTCATCTTGAAATGTCTTTGGAGTATTTTCTGTAACTGCATAGCCTAGGACCAGCCTTTATCTGAATGGAATGCAAGCTTCTAAAGCTTCTAGTGGCCATCATGTGCTATGGTAATTTGTTGCTGGCAATTTTATCAATACTTGATAAGACATTCCTTTGTAATCAACCTATCTTCTTTATTGACTGTTTCCTCTTGTTCATAGGTTATATTTTCATTTGGGTGCCTAACATGAGTGAGGCCCTAGGTTCAATCTATAGTATGCATGCATATATATATATATATATATATATATATATGTGTGTGTGTGTGTGTGTGTGTGTGTGTGTGTATGTATGTATGTGTGTTAGACATTGTTAACTTAAGATTTGTTTGCGCTATCTGATTCTTTTTTTTTTAAATAGATTTATTTATTTTATGTATGTGAGTATGCTGTCCCTGTCTTCAGACACACCAGGAGAGGATATTGAATACCATTTCAGATGGTTATTAGCCATTATGTGGTTGCTGGGGATTGAACTCAGGACCTCTGGAAGAGCAGTCAGTGCTCTTAACCACTGAGCCATCTCTCCAGCCCTTCTGATTCTTTTCTAGTTTTAATTAAAATTAAGTAGTACATTGAAGGCAAGGTTTGGTTTTAAGAACTAATTCTTTACAAGAGCCATATAGGCTCTCCTTCTATGAACCCTTTAAGCATCTCTGTTGGATGCCTTGGGTTTGAACAATAGCTCCTTCACCATTTATCTCTGAACTTGTGGGGTTAGATGGGTGTCTTAGTTAGGGTTTTACTGCTGTGAACAGACACCATGACCAAGGTAAGTCTTATAAAAAACATTTAATTGGGGCTGGCTTACAGGTTCAAAGGTTTAGTCCATTATCATCAAGGTGGGAGCATGGCAGTACCCAGGCAGGCATGGCTCAGGAGGAGCTGAGAGTTCTATGTCTTCATCCAAAGGCTGCTAGTGGAAGACTGGCTTCCAGGCAACTAGGATGAGAATCTTATACACACACCCACAGTGACACACCCATTCCAACCAGGTCACACCTATTCCAACAAGGCCACACTTTCAGATGGTGCCACTCCCCGGCCCAAGGATATGCAAACCATCACAATGGGGTACAGTCACAATTAGTACCAAAGGAGGGAAACTGATGTGGCTGTTCTAGAGTCAGTACTCCTTGTTGTCTTCCTTAAACAGTCTATCTCCCTTTTGTGCTTCCTCAACTGCTCAGTTAGTTTTTGTGCTCTTCTTGTGCTGTGATTGCCTACAAAATGCTTTCAGATGGAAGAGTGAGTCCACAATAAACTTGGTCCAATAAAAATGAGAATATGTTCATTTGTTTTCTTTCCTTTAAGGATGTTAGTGTTCAAAAAGGTGTTTTCCCCCAGTGTTTCTGAGTAATATGGTCGAAGGAAAGTTCTCCCCAGTTAGATGTTGACCTCAAATGCAAATGAGCTATATTTCATTATATCTCTCTGAATATAAATTTAACTTGCTTTACCCTTTAACATGTTAAAGCATTGATTTACACGTTTTAGTTATTGGTACCATAACAGTACTATTCGTGGTTGGATATAGCTATCATTTCATGCAAGTTTGTATACATAAAAGATACTTGCCTCCAGGCATGAATAATAGGTTTTGGTAGAATGAAAGAAAATCTCTCTGAGATAATTTTGAAATACTTGTTTCATATATGAGCTAGTTGTTGGAATAATGGACAGATGATCTGAGATGTTGAAAAATTAGACATGTCCAGTAAGATTCTCACAGTTAAGACAGTTATAGGATGCATAGCTAAATTTAAAGCTGGTGTAAGATCTTAGTGACAGTTTGGCTTCTATTATGGATTCTTTGTAATAAATTTGCCATCACTAAAGTACTGGATATTATTGTGTGAAAAAAAACGTAGCGAACAATGACAAAGTTTACTTCAGGAGCCTGTGAAATGAATGGCACAGTAGATAAAAACAGTTGCTGCCCAAGCCTGATAATCTGATCTCTGTTCTGGAACCTCAGCAGCAGGAGAGAGCCAGTCTCGGAAGTCCTCCAGCCTCCACATGTGTGGCACAGCAACCATACTTAGATAGATAAAATGAATTTTAGCTGGGTGTATATCTTTTAATCCCAGCACTAGGAAGATAGGGGCAGACATTTCTGAAGGTTCCATATTGAGTCCCAGGCCAGCGTGAGCTACATAAAGACCCTGTCATTTCCCCTCTCCTGCCTCCCCCTCAAAAAAAGAACGAAAAGTTCATTCAGAGTAGGGAATAGTTCAGTGGATAAAGTGCTTGCTGCATAAGCATAAGGACCTGAGACTGAGTCTCACTATGAAGCCTTGGTTGGTGTAGAACTGTGTAGAAGACCAGGATGGCCTCAAACTCACAGAGATCCACTGGCATCTGCTTTCCAAGTGCTGGGATTAAAGTATGCATCACCATACCCAGCCTCCAAAATTTTTTTAATTCTGAGCTTCTTAAACTTTGTACATTTCCTTAGTATCTTGAGTCTTATGGCTTCCTTTCCCCTGGACCCCAGGCAGAATACGTTTCAATTTGGAGAAAAGAACAGTACAACTGCTACCTCTCTTACTGTGTTGTAGAAAGGATTGAACAACTTACTATATAACATAGTTTAATAAATACTGTTTGGTCTATTTTATATATTAGCTTTTACTGACATCATTTAGAAGCATCATTGAAACTACATTTCTAAATTTATCACTCGAAGATTTAGTTTTCTTTGGGATAGGACAAAAAGAGGGCTGTTACCTCCCTCCCTCTTCCCCTCCTCAGGCTGGGGATGGAGTCCAGGGCTGTTCAATAATCAGCAGTTGTCTTACTGTGTGTCAAGAAAAGAACACTTAGGGTAGCCAGGCTAGTGTTTCTGAGCATAGGAACATTGGGTAGAACTTTCTTGAGCCCTCTAATAATAAGGTTCCACCATAAATTCTATGGGACGGATAAAATATTTGAATGATAAGTGTACTCATTGCACATATTTCAACATTCCTTGCTCCTTGGATCAGCTTGAGCATGATACTTTTATAAACAGTCCTGTAATACTGTTAACCTTCTGTTAAGAAGGGTAGAATTCTTAATTCTTAGCTATATATTAAATTTGGTTTGATTGATTTTGTTACGAGCCCTTTCCAATGTGTAACATTCTGCCTTAACAAACATTATATCAGTGACTTCTCTCTTTTTCTTTTGTAGTCCCATCTGCTTTGATATGATCGAGGAGGCATACATGACAAAATGTGGCCACAGCTTTTGGTAAGACCATCTTCATTCAGTATAACTGCAACCAACCAGAAAGTTACGCTCTATAAACTAATTTTATATTGTTTCTTCGACTGATAAGTCTTTATAGTTCATGATACAAAATGTTTTTGGCACATAACTTCTGTGAAATACTCTAGTGTACCATAGGCTGTTAAGATACATTTTAAAATCTTGTGTTTATTGTTAGCAGAAACTTTGGTGTTTTAGAAAATCAAGGTGGGTAATCAGTCTGTCACTAAGCATGAGATACCAGTTGGGAATAAGGTGGGAGGACCCAGAAAACAGGGAAAGAATGAAAAAGGCCTGCACTGTCTTTGTTAGCACTTCACTGAGAAGCATTGGATTATATTTGTTATATTGATGTACTTAAAAATTCAAATTATAAATTAATATAGAATTCACAGTCTTACCATCTTGATGTATGTAGTTACGTTGTGCTATGTTTATGTGTTGGACAGTGTCCAGGACTTGTTCTTTTGGCAAAACTGAAACTATACCTGTAAAAACAATGCTTTGCTTTCCATTTCTGCAGTCCCTGAAAGCCCCTAGTCTCCTTTCTATTTGTATGGATTTGTCAGTTCTAGATAACCTCATATCTATGTACTTAGAGCATATGTGTCTTCCTGTGAGGGACTTATTTCACATAATGCCCTTTGCATTCTTGTGTGTTCTTTTATGACACAATTATCTTTTTAAGTCTGATTAGTATTCTGCTATAATCACAGGTGATATTTTGTTTATCCTTTCAGCCATTTATGAAGGTTAGGTTGATTCAGTCTCCTGGCTCCAAAGAATAATGCAGCCATGAATGTGTGTATTAATTACTTTCCTGTTGGCTGTGATAAAACACCATGACCAGAAACAGTTTTAGAAAGAAAAGCCTTGAGTTTCCCAGTCCAGAGATATGGAAGTACATTGTGGCGGTGAGGCATGGCAGCAAGCAGCAGGTATGGTGGGAAGACCAGAAACCTGGGAGCATACGTCTTCAAATGCAGATTCAAAGCAGAGAGAGCAAACAGCAAGTGGACAAAGACTGTAAACACACACACAAAAAACCGCTCCTTGATTAATAAAACTCTTCTGTCAAGGATGGACCTCTCAAAAGTTTCACAGCCTCCCCAAATAGTGCCAGAAATATGAGCCTGTGTGGTGAGTTCTCATTCACACCACAGCATTCATATAGAAGTACTTCTGTGGAACTCTGCTTTCAGTTCTTCTTGGTATTTATCTTTCTTTTGTTGTCATTTTACATTTGCTGATTTACTTCAAAGGATACCTTAAAGGCCAGAAGTAAAGAACCAGGTGTAGATGTACAACAGGATAAGATACATAGGAAGGACGTGAGCTGCCGACTTCTCCAGGCAAGCATGCCACTCTTCTAGTACCTCCACAGGTTCAGCAACATGCACATCTCTGCTCCAGACATCACTCTGGGTTCTAATAGGGGCTTCATTAAGTTGGAGGGACTGATTAAATCAGTGGCATTGGCCATTAACTCACCCTTCAGTTCTTCTCATCTCCCCTTGATGAAGGTGGATTGGCAGTTACCTGAGTAGGTAGTGTCCTGAGCAACTTAGGAGCTCAGGCTCAGACACCTCATTTTCCTTGCCTATCACGGGAAGGGCAGTCTACTTGGAACTAGTCATCATCATGAATTATCTATCTAGTTTAGTGGCATATCAGATTAGTCTTAGTATTTCTTTAGTCCATATTGGAAGTTGTGCCTGTCGTTTTATGTTTAAAATGGTAGCCATGACATTTGATAGGCGAATATTCTTCAGTTACCAGTAGGTGCAGCACATGATCTGGAATATGATTCGGGGTTAGTTAGGTTTGGACTAAACCAACACACTTAATTTGTATTATATATGTTCTCCACTAAAATAAAGTTATGGCATTTTGTATTCTTGGCTTAAAAAAGCAACTTGTATTGTGTAGAGCCATGTGCTGTGTAATGTCAGGGTCTCAGTCATTTTTTTTCTCTGTTGTTAGATATTTTCACTGTTGGGATAATTACAACTTTTCAGAATTCTTTTACCATTTTTTTCCCTTTGAAATCTTATTTATCCTTACACAATTCATGCATCTCTAATATCCTTTAGTCATAATACCCTCCCCATTGTCCACTCTTAACTCCTTTGCTTCCACCATATCTCTTCTACCAAAAAGTCTCCCTCCTACTCTCATGATTTGTTTTCCTCTTTTTGTTATTTTGGTTATTTGGAAATTTCATACTTGTATATATTATGATTACACTCCCGTTTTATCTCCCTTCTGTCCCTACCAGCCCTCTGCATTTCTTCTAGTCTTCTCCCCAGGCTCATGTCTTTGTCTGGTTTTGTTAGTTTGTTTTGTGGCCCCACTGCATATAATAAGGGATGACTCCATGAACACAGGCAGGTAGTTATTTACTTGAATAAGGGCTGCTTACCAGAGGCTGCAACACAGGAATATGATCTGTGCCTTCCACCCTGGCAACCAGTAATTGCCTACAGAACCTGGAAAAAAGTTAAGAACTTCCCCCATTTGTGATGGTTTATTAATGGGCTTATTAATGGTTTATTAATTTTGAAGGTTTGTGTAGGTAGCCACTCCTGCTGTACAAAAGTTAGGTTATCTCTTAAAACAGCATTTCACAGTACTCTTTCCCATTGCTGTTCTCTCTTCTTCCTTGTTCCCTAAGTTTGGGAGGAAGGTATTAAAGATGTTCTTTTGTGACTGACTGTTCAAAAATTTACTTTTTTTTTTTAGTGCTTCAACCAGTTAAAAACTTTTTGTTAACATCTAAAATATTCTCCTTTTATCTGTCAACCCCTCTACATCTTTGTATCCACCTGGGTTCCTCCTCCTTAACTGGTTTTAGTTGATGTTTTGGTAACTGCCAAACTCTTGTCATGTTTATTTCCTGATAATAATCATTCATCTCCTTTTTCTCCTAAGACTTTTTCACATTGAATTCTTCATCTATTGTATTTGTATATCTCATCATGGGCCTCTAGTAAAAATGAAAATGAAAATGCTTAATATTATTTTTTATATTGGTATTTCCGAAATGTAGGAAGTGTTTAGTCAGATTTGGAGCATATCTTGTGGTAATATGGTAGTCAGAGTCTTGCTGTTGCAGGAGTGATGACAGTCTTTCTGCAGCATGGTTCACAGCATTGTTTAGTAGCTACTAGAGTCTGGGATTCAGTATGGACAGACAGTTACTCCAACTTTAGGCCCCTGTGCTTTGCTTGTCTTGAAAGCAGCAGGTGTGAGGGGAGGGGAGGAGAGAAGTAGAGCAGTGACGCCTGATGGAGGGCAGGGAGCTAAGAACCTGCACCAGTTTATAAAGGTGACGTAACGCATGATGATCTGGAAGGAGGAAGGATAGATATGGGTTGTTTTAAATGCTTTCTATAAGCACCTTTCTAATTCCTTAGAAATTACTTTTTATCTGATTGTCAGAGTAATATATATACTTATCACAGAAACAAGTTAAAAAATCTACAAAGAAATGTCTCATTTATAGACAGAAATAATGTTAACACTATAAATGTGTTTTTAGCTTATTTAAATATACATATATATTAAGACAATGATTTTTTTCTCATGCCAATTTGATATTTGTCTGATAAAGTTGAAAACAATAGTTAAGAGAGTGTGTGTGTGTGTGTGTGTATTATTTAGTCAAGGTAACATACAGTTATAAAAGGTCTATTGAAAAGAAGCTGGCTTTATAAATCTGTCATACTGAGTTTTGATCTCTAGAAGGCATGTAAAGGTAGAAGGAAAGAACCCACTTCACAAAGCCGTCCTTTGACCCGTGGCATATGCCTACTGCTATCACACACATATAGTCCTGTTGAAGGAAGCAATTGTGAAAACGCAGTACACCACAGAAATATAAGAACAACATTCCCTGAAATGTATATGAAATATTATATATGTAAACAATATATTCATAATAATTTCCACAGATATAATATATGACATATACACAAGTAAAATTTTATTGCTAGTATACCATTGCATTGAAATGATAATTGCAGATTTGGTCAATTTGTATGTGTAATTTAGATTGCTTCTCTTATAGATTGCTACTATATGATGGTTAGCTAACTCTGCATTGGATAGCATGTGTAATTCCCAATGATATATCTTTATAAGTAAAAGTTGCTATGTTAAAGGGAATATAAGAACTTAAGGTTTTTCCTGAATTTACCTTTTATAAAAGTTGTATTGGTTGCATTTCTTTCAGCTATGTAAGATTATGTCTTTTGGAATTTTAACACTATTTTGTTTTTCTATTCTTAGTAAACATTAGCACATAATGTTGAATCACTTTTTTGTTACTGCTGAAGATGGTCTTCTCATGCTTGACTAGATGTTTGTCTTTGCTTGTGTATCTAAATAGAATAGTGTCTTTTAGCTTGTTGGAACACTATGTGATCTAAGGATATCAGTACTCTAAGAATATGAGACGTTTGCTTAACTAGACCATAGGCATTTGCTTTCCTTGTGTATAATATAAATTACATAACCTAAAACTTAGTCATTCACATTTCACATTTCATATTACATGTACAACTTTATAAATGGTTCAGTCAAGAAATGCTTTATGTATTTTGTTTTACAAAGATAAAAGTGGAAATGAATGTTATATCAGTTGTGTTGAAAGTGAGAGCACAATAGACAGTATTTTGTGACAGGTATGTTAATTTGTCATTTTAATTAAGTTTTTGTTTTCTTCCCCCCATGTTAATAGCTACAAGTGTATTCATCAGAGTTTGGAGGACAATAATAGATGTCCCAAGTGTAATTATGTTGTGGACAATATTGACCATCTCTATCCTAATTTCTTGGGTGAGTTTTTGAAATTATTTTTACTATATTCTTTCCACAAAAAAAATATCCAAACAATAGCTTATTCAGAAATCCCAACTCAGAAATAAGCAAGTTTTTCTGTTACTCACCAGGGTGCTTTCATCTTCTTGGGCTATGTATGGCATAGACTCTGTACATGGTTAGTACCATTTCTTGTTATATTTCAGTTCCATAAAAGAAAATCCAACATGCCCTTAGAATTTTGGACATAAAATTTGTTTGGACAGAATGTAGGTTTCAAGGAGTTGTCAGAGGTTTAGGACAAGTTTATGTCTCCACATGTAGTATTGCGTGTTTCTCTGCTTCTACTGCCAATGTAACAGTGAGAAGTAACAAAGGGAATGTTTGATGGGGAGGGAGAACATGTTCTTGGTCAGTATTTTCTGATAGAAGGGGAAGATCAAGTATAGAGATCCCTGGATGAGGCGGATATAGAGTGTATGAGCTGGAAAGGCTCCCGACAGGAAGAGGAGGATATGAACACAGATTTTGATATGGACATGTGAGTATAGCTTTAAGTATAAATGGTAGAAACTTGGAACTAATGTAGTCATGTGCTAGTTGTAGTTTTAACAATTGATGTTTTAACTTGGATGTGGTGGCATGTGCTCATAACCAGCACTGGGAGGCTAATGCAAAAGATGCAGTGCATGGCCCAGGCAGACCCTGTCTCAAAATAAGTTAGTAGTTCTATATACTGAATGTCTTATCATAAAATTACAGACCCAACTTGAGTACAGATTAAGGAGTAATGAGTCTGAAAGCACAGCAGAAATACTAAGACTAATCTGATATGCCACTAAACTAGATAGATAATTCATGATGATGACTAGTTCCAAGTAGACTGCCCTTCCCGTGATAGGCAAGGAAAATGAGGTGTCTGAGCCTGAGCTCCTAAGTTGCTCAGGACACTACCTACTCAGGTAACTGCCAATCCACCTTCATCAAGGGGAGATGAGAAGAACTGAAGGGTGAGTTAATGGCCAATGCCACTGATTTAATCAGTCCCTCCAACTTAATGAAGCCCCTATTAGAACCCAGAGTGATGTCTGGAGCAGAGATGTGCATGTTGCTGAACCTGTGGAGGTACTAGAAGAGTGGCATGCTTGCCTGGAGAAGTCGGCAGCTCACGTCCTTCCTATGTATCTTATCCTGTTGTACATCTACACCTGGTTCTTTACTTCTGGCCTTTAAGGTATCCTTTGAAGTAAATCAGCAAATGTAAAACGACAACAAAAGAATATGAAAAAGGGAACTCAAAATACACAGATTATATACTCATTAAAGTGGCTGCTAGAGAGGATTGTAAAGATGTATGTATAGTGTTTGTAGTAGAAAACAGTATGGTGTCTTCTGAAAAAAAAAAAATAAGAGTTTTCGTGGTCTAGTAATTTCATGGAAGTAGACAGACACCAAGAAGAATTCTGCGGAAGTTTTTGTGTATGCACGTTCATAGTATCATTCACAGGAGGCAGGAGGTCAGCTGTGGAAGGCTAAGTGGATAGAATACAATGTAGAAAATTATTCAGACTTGAAAAGGGAGGAAATTCTGACAAAACCTAAACTCCCTCAGTATACTCAGAGTTCCTTTTCTCTCTCCCTGGTCTTCTAAGACTACCCCATTTTCAGGACCTAGTCTTTAGATTTTCCCCACTTTCCACTTGTATGTGTTTCTGTGTCTGCAAAATATGTACTTCAAGTTTTCTTACGTTTATTGTGAATCAGCCTCTTATTTGCAAATTTTAGTATCTGTATTTAGATCTGGCATGGTGGTGAACACCTGTAATCGGCCAGCACTTCAGATGATGATATAGGGGGGTTTAAATTCAGTTTAAGCCTGGGCTGCACAGGGAGGCTCTACAATGTTTTCCTCTCCCTTCCTCTGTCTTTCCACTCTTTGACACTCTCTGCCATCCCTCCCTTCCTTCCTCCCTGCCTCATTCTCTCATTCTCTCTCCTTACCCCTCACCTCTCTTCCCATTTGTCTGTCTCTTTCTGTCCCACAAACATATTTAGCCAGTCAGACCTCCTGTTAGGCACTGTTATATGCTTGTTTTGTTTTGTTTTTCGAGACAGGGTTTCTCTGTGTAGCCCTGGCTGTCCTGGAACTCACTTTATAGAACAGCCTGGCCTCGACTCAGAAATCTGCCTGCCTCTGCCTCCCCAGTGCTGGGATTAAAGGCATGCGCCACCACACCCAGCTGTTATATGCTTTATGGACATACATTTATTTAATGGTAGTCTTATACTAGTATTATTATGCTTATTCTTCAGATGGCAACACTGAACCACAAACAGGTTGTGTAAAGGGTAAATAAAGGTTTTACCTTCTTTTTAAAACCTTACTTTACCTTTTTTTTCCAGTATTTTTCTGAGAATTTATTGCTTACCCAGATTAGACATATGAAAATCTGAATATGATAGTCTTAAAAGTCTCATGCTAAGTGGTTAATATATGTAGCTTGTTATTAGTAGAAACTTCTGCTTTATTCTCATTTTAAAGTGTAAAATCAAGTCTTTGAACTTGTAATCCTACCATGCCAGCTTTTCAAATGTTGGCCTGTAAACCTGTATGTACCACTATACCTGGCTTTTTTCCCCCTTTGGAGTATAATCTTTCTATCATTGTAGGCTATAGTACTTCATTAACTTTTTTTCATTTTAACCTTCATTTTCTATTACTATTTTACAATTTGCAACATTTAAAATTTTATGTAATAGTGTTGGAAAGAATCAGTCAAATACAATGGCCTGTGAGACTTCAAATATGCAATATTGTAACTATTTAAGTCACAGTTCTTATTCACTTGTTAATAACTTAATGTAACAGAAACATTAAACTCTGTCTTACTCTTTTAAAAAGATTGGTTTGGGCTGGGGAGATGGCTCAGTGGGTAAGAGCTCTGACTGCTCCTCCAAAGGTCCTGAGTTCAATTCCCAGCAACCACATGGTGGCTCACAACCACCCATAATGAGATCTGACGCCCTCTTCTGGTGCGTCTGAAGACAGCTACAGTGTACTTATGTATAATAATAAATAAATCTTTTAAAAAAAATAAAAAGATTGGTTTATTTTTATTATATGTTTTATGTATTTATGTGTACTAACTGTGTGCCTGGTGCCAAGAAGGCTAGGTGTGAGTGCTAGGTGGGTGCTGGGGACTGAAGCTGGTCTTCTGTCAGTGAAACAAGTCTGCTAACCTCTTAGCTGCCCTGGTACCCCCACTGTGGTTTATTTTTACTTGTTCATTCTTGATGTATTATTTCAAATTCTCTGTCTTGTAGATTGTATTGATTTTGTTAAATGTTTTCTACTTTTTAGAATCAGACTGATGTGTTAATATTTCTACTCGTAACATTTAACCCTGTTAACCTTTACAAAACTCTCCTCTTATTTTGTGAGTTGGTTACTCACACGCACAATATACACTTTATCTGTATTCCTTTTCATTCATTCTGTTATTTAATAAAGAGAGTATAGCAAATTTCTATTCCACTCTTACTTGGCCTTCATATGGCTTGTGTATTTGTAAGTTTGTATCAGTGATAGTATTGGTTACTCCATTATATTACAGCTACTACATCATATATATTTCTCACGCTAATTTGAATTATTTGTGGTGTGGATCATTTCATTAATATTTGAAGCATCAAACCTAAGGTTTCTTTGGTATTGATCTTGATTTATTTTTAAAGTGGATGATAATTGGCATTTCATCTTGCATACCATCTCTGTCTTGTTCCATTTGTCACCCAAGGGAGTTCTGTATCCTAATAGAGATTTCTAGCACATTATATTAGCGTTTTGGTATTAGTTGACTGTAAGACAAACAACAATGCAAAACATCCCCAAATACAAGTAAAGTGTCTTAAGCATTATTTAAATTGTATTCATTTCAGGAGAATTTCTAGAGCTATTGATAATGTAAAATTCTTTCTCTTATGAGCATACACCTTCGTCGTTTGCATAGCTGCCCTAGAACTTCAAAATGGCTTTAAGAAAGTTCAGAAATCATCTTATTCTGGAGACAGGGAGATAATTTTTTACCTACATCTGAAAGACAACAGCACATCTCTTGTTGGCTAAGACTGTTTCAGGGCTGTACATGGCAGTTCTATAATCTGGAGAGGCAGGAGCATCAGGAGTCCAAGTCAGACTTGATACATGGTAAGACCTTGTTGTAAACGGAAACAGACCTCATAAATTACTGGCAGAGAACAGATTGGCTAGTTTGGCTTAGATTACTCACATCATGGTTGAGAAGAGATTTGGCATCTCTAAAAGTTATATGATGTCTGAGATTTGGAAAAATAATCATATTACTAAGAAGGATGAGATGGAGTTGTGTAATTATCAGCATCCTTCAAGGTATTTATAGAAAAGCTACAACAAAGCAAAAGTCTTCAAATCTTGTGTTTCAGAAGGCACTTAAATGCTTTCACATGGTGAAAAGTTATCTTTATTGAGTAACATATAAAAGATGGGTGTATATTATAAAGAATCTCCTGTAGTAATAGAAGTTGTAGTAGTAATGAGTATAAAAACTGATTCCTAATTCAAAATAGAACAGAAAGCTACTACTTTACATTTCTTTAAATTTGGGACTCTGTAAAGTTAAGATAAAAATTTACCTGAGCAGAACAATTAGAAGGTAAATAAATTTAACAAAAATACAAATTTTGTGTGCTTTATTTTCAGTGAATGAACTCATTCTCAAACAGAAGCAAAGATTTGAGGAAAAGAGGTTCAAGTTGGACCACTCAGTGAGTAGCACCGTACGTCTCAGCTCCTGTTACTGTTTCTGTTCTTGTTGGTTTTACAGTGCTGGAGAGGGAATCAAGGGCTTCATATAGAGTAGAGACGTACTCTATGAAATAAGCAATATTTTTTAGTCCTTTTAATTCCTATTTCTACTGAATTAATTTTAATGTTTTTATTTCAATAATAGATATTAATACTTAGTAAAGAATGGACTTTTGTAAAGGGAGCTTATTTAAGAGTATTTTACTCAGATAAATAAATAATAACTTTCTTAAGTGCATTGTCTGTAACAGTTTATCAGCCTAACCATCATTTACAGGGTCTGGTGGTGTCACAATAGATAGTTTACTTATATCTAACATTTGAAGGGTCATATGTAAAGGTATTGTGAATATACTACTCAAAGTTTCTTAATTAAAAGGATTAGCTCCAAACTATGGAGACAAGTGAGCTTAAATTAACATTTCACCAACTGCAAGACAGAAAATATTGGTGTTTTCATTTATAATACTTAGAAATGTCAACTTAATATTTGTCTTCTGTGTACCTTTTATACTTGTTAGCTAAATTTATTCAAAGTAGCAACAGTATTTAAATTGTACCTCCAGTAATTGTGGAGAAGCAAGTTAGAATATGAATGTTAATTTTACTTTTGGTGTATTAGAAAATATTTCTTAAAATTTTGTTTTAGAATCTAATGCTGTCTTGTTAAGTTACCATGTTTTTTGTTTTTGTTTGTTTTTTAATTTTAGAATGGGCATAGGTGGCAAATATTTCAAGATCTACTAGGAACTGATCAAGATAACCTTGATTTGGCCAATGTCAACCTCATGTTGGAATTATTAGTGCAGAAGAAGAAACAACTGGAAGCAGTAAGTAGTGCCAAAACGTAAAAGATACTTTGTTTTAAATGATGATCTAGTTATTATATAATGAAAAATACCTAGAAAGGTTTGGAAATAATAGGCCATTGTCAATAACTGATTATTAGATCAAGCACATATGAAAAGGTATTTCTCCAGCCCCTGTTTTGTAGGCCCTAAGGCAAATGAATACAGGATAATAGATTTTCAAATTTGACAAAACTGTGCACTGGGCTAACAGTGATATAACAAACTGTGAACTTTAAGTTATATATTGTAGAGCAGAGGCTCTGGGATTGGGAGTACCAGGTGTCAAGTTTAGTACAGGGCTTGGGAGAGGATTGATAGATGTTTACTAAGTAGGTGGAGGATTGGCAAGAGGGTAAAAGTCCATGCCATGCAAATCCTCTGTCCCTGGATCTCAGTAGAAGGAGACAACTGACACTAAAAACTTGTTCTCTGACCTCCACACTCTCATACACACTCACACACACTCACACACACTCTCTCTCTCACACATACACACACATACACAGAGAGAGAGAGAGATTTTAAGATAAAGAAGCAAGTAGAACCAATGTTACCTTCCTACTTAGCTGAAACTTCCTTCTCTGCCTCAGGAGAAAATTCAATTTCATTCCTCCCTCCTGTAGCACGAACTCATTTTTATTATTTAGGTTTTTGTCAAATATAATATAGTACCTTTTTTGTTTTGTTTTGATCTTTTTAAAAATTATACGATTTTCTACATATATACATATGTGTATAATATATTTTAATCATTTTTTACCCCAATATCCTCTTTACCTCTTTCCCCTCCCACCAAACCCCACCTTCCTAATAAATCCCCTCTTGCTTTAATGTGTGTGTGTGTGTGAGTGTATGTGTGTGTGTGTGAGTGTATGTGTGTGTGTATATATGTGTGTGTGAGTGTATGTGTGTGTATGTATGTGTGTGTGAGTGTATGTGTGTGTGTGTGTATGTGTGTGTGTGAGTGTATGTGTGTATGTATGTGTGTGAGTGTATGTGTGTGTATGTGTGTGTGTGTGTGTGAGTGTATGTGTGTGTGTGAGTGTATGTGTGTATGTATGTGTGTGAGTGTGTGTGTGTGTATGTGTGTGTGTGAGTGTATGTGTGTGTGAGTGTATGTGTGTATGTATGTGTGTGAGTGTATGTGTGTGTGTATGTGTGTGTGTGAGTGTATGTGTGTGTGTGTGAGTGTATGTGTGTGTGTGAGTGTATGTGTGTGTGTATGTGTGTGTGAGTGTATGTGTGTGTGTATGTGTGTGTGAGTGTGTGTGTGTGTATGTGTGTGTGAGTGTATGTGTGTGTGTATGTGTGTGTGTGTGTGTATGTGTGTGTGTGAGTGTATGTATGTGTGTGTGTGTGTGTGTGTATGTGTGTGTGTGTGTGTGTGTGTGTGTGTGTGTGTGTGTGTTGGGAGGGATCAACAGCATTTAACTAGGTGCACAGAGCTGAGGGACTATTTCCTTGAGCAAGAAAATTTTCTGTGCCAACAGTCTCCCATTAACAACCTCGATCTCAGCCGGGCGGAGGTGGCGCACGCCTTTAATCCCAGCACTTGGGAGGCAGAGGCAGGCGGATTTCTGAGTTCGAGGCCAGCCTGGTCTACAAAGTGAGTTCCAGGACAGCCAGGGCTATACAGAGAAACCCTGTCTCGAAAAACCAAAAAAAAAAAAAAAAAAAAAAACAACCTCGATCTCCCTAAAGGAGTGGTGGGTGCTGATTGGCTCAGTCTTTTGGGAGGTCTTATACAAGTAACTACTGCTGTTGTGAGTTTGTGGTGCAGCAGCTATGTCTTGTCCAGAAGGCATTGTTTCACAGCAAGCTGCCTTTTCTGGGAACTTTTGTAAAATAGTAATATAAGAAATTTTAGATCTGACCAAATGTCTGTTTTAATAGTGCTTCAGATAATTCTGTTGCATAATAAGATAAAGGTTTTGTTAATCTTTATTTTTTTCTCCCTTTCAAACCTATAAGATGTTAGAATTGTATTTGGTTATTAACTGTCTCTCATTCTGCTTTTAAGTCTTGACATATTTATCCTATTCATCTTCAATTCCTTAGTTCATTATATGGATTTTAGGATATTCACCAAATGTCATGGATCATTTATCAATACAATCTTCATTTCCTTTGCCAATTTGGGGTACTTATTTTCCCTTAATGTTTGTTTATTTGTTTGTTTATTTTTGTGTGTGCATGTTTTCTTTTTCTTGTTGTTTTTTTTTTCTTTTTCTTTTTTTTTTTTTTTGACATGGTTTCTCTGTCTAGCCCTGGCTGTCCTGGACTCACTTTGTGGACCAGGTTGGCCTCAAACTCAGAAATCCTCCTGCCTCTGCCTCCCCAGTGCTGGGATTAAAGGCGTGTGCTACCACCGCCTGGCTGTGTGCATGTTTTCAAAGGTTTGCTTTTCATCAAACTTTACAAAAATAAATGTATTAAATTTTATATCTGTGTGTAGATGGTGCATGACTTTTTCTGGGCAGTGTATTTCTTTTTTTTTTTTTTTTTTTTTTTAGAATTAATTTTTTTTATTAGGTATTTTCCTCATTTACATTTCCAATGCTATCCAAAAAGTCCCAAATACACTCCCCCCCTCCCACTTTTTGGCCCTGGCGTTCCCCTGTACTGGGGCATATAAAGTTTGCGTGTCCAATGGGCCTCTCTTTCCAGTGATGGCCAACTAGGCCATCTTTTGATACATATGCAGCTAGAGTCAAGAGCTCTGGGGTACTGGTTAGTTCATAATGTTCCACCTATAGGGTTGCAGATCCCTTTAGCTCCTTGGGTACTTTCTCTAGCTCCTCCATTGGGGGCCCTGTGATCCATCCAATAGCTGACTGTGAGTATCCACTTCTGTGTTTGCTAGGCCCCAGCCTTGTCTCACAAGAGACAGGTATGTCTGGGTCCTTTCAGCAAAATCTTGCTAGTGTATGCAATGGTGTCAGCGTTTGGAAGCTGATTATGGGATGGATCCCTGGATATGGCAGTCTCTAGATGGTCCATCCTTTAATCACAGCTCCAAACTTTGTCTCTGTAACTCCTTCCATGGGTGTTTTGTTCCCAATTCTTAGAAGGGGCACAGTGTCCACACTTTGGTCTTCGTTCTTCTTGAGTTTCATGCATTTAACAAATTGTATCTTATATCTTGGGTATCCTAAGGTTTTGGGCTAATATCCACTTATCAGTGAGTACATATTGTGTGAGTTCCTTTGTGATTGGGTTACCTCACTCAGGATGATGCTGGGCAGTGTATTTCTGTTTACCCCAAATAGAGGATAGCTTCATATCAAAGGAACTATTTCACCCAACTCCAAATCAGGATTGCTTAAGAGGATTCTCAAGGGGAGCTGCTCTACTCCCAAAGAGCCTCTTTCTGACAGGGAGAGTTTCCAGTCTTCTCTCCATCCGCTTGTCAGTGTTAATAGGACCAATCTTGTAAGAAAGGCATACATTTCTTTCCATTTATTAACACTTATCTTAGCAAATACAATTTTCCAGGAAAATTATTTTCATGTTTAGAAACTACTTTACATTGTGATTTTTTTTGTCTTGATTTTATTGAGTTTGTTTGGTGAAAAGAAGCCATTACCTTTAAATAAATGGGTTTTTACAAAAACACGCAGAGCACTAACTTCTTCTGATATTCTTTATGGAAAGTAAGTTGATTTTTTTTTTTTTTTTTTGGAATTGCAACTAGCAGATGGGAAAACGCATAGAAGTAGTACAATAACATAAGTGTATTTACCTCTAGTACTGGTTATACAGTTGTTAATGAAAAGTTTGAACTTGTATTTGTTAAAGAAAATTAAAATTTTTATTGTAGGAGTCACATGCAGCTCAGCTACAGATCCTTATGGAGTTCCTCAAGGTTGCCAGGAGAAATAAGAGAGAGGTACGTCAGTTCACGCTTACGTTTACTCTTCGATATTTGTCGTATCTATTGTATGTAAGCATTTCAGGCTAAAAATGTTGAAGTATTTTCATTTAAAAGCATTTAGTTTGGTGTTCTTTTTCTTTCTTTTTCTTTTTCTTTTTCTGTTCTGTTCTGTTCTGTTCTCTTTTCAGTTTTTCGAGACAGGGTTTCTCTGTATAGTCCTGGCTGTCCTGGAACTCACTTTGTAGACCAGGCTGGCCTGAACTCAGAAATCCGCCTGCCTCCCAAGTGCTGGAATTAAAGGCGTGCGCCACCACTGCCCGGCTTTGGTGTTCTTTTCTTAAGCTTTGTTATTTTAAAAACCCTTGTCTCTTTTGTTCTTTTGTTGTACTATATATTATTTTGGGGGGGGGGGGGGTTAGGCTAAGTCTCACTGTGAAGCCTGCAGCTATGCCTTGATTCCATAGGGATCTCCTTGACTTAGTGTCCTGAGTGCTGGAATTAAAGGTGTGTACATATACCACCATGCCCATCTCAGTTTAATACTACACAGTTTTCAGTGGGTCTTACTTTAATGGTTAGTGGTAGAGTGCTTGCCTACCATATAAGGAAGGCCCCATGAATCCCAGCCTCAAGGACTACCAGCGTACCATAATGATTCATCTCAAAGCAATTCAAGTAGAAAATAGAACCATCATGCATTTTTCTCAAAACCAGGAAATTTAAATGAAACTTAAGAAGTTGCAGCTTTTCCTATGGTGGGGTGGGGTGGTGAATGATATGAAAAGAATAGTTAAAACCTACTTGCAATGTCTTAAGTCCTGCAGGATACCTCAAAGACAATTTTGTCCTCACTAATCTATAACCAGAATGTTCTAATCTGATACACACATGTCTTCAACTCTTTCACATGCATAGATAATACTTGAAGATAATTCTGTGCTCTTGGCAACATATAGAAAGTAACACTAAAATCTTGAGTTTTTCAAATCCATTTTAGGAGCTGCCTAAAAGGTGCTTTTAATTATTCAAATTTTATTTGTTTATTTAATTAGATTATTAAATATTAAAATACGTAATCTACTGTATGCTATATTCTAGACTGTTAACTTAAAAATAAAAATGAGTAATGTTTTTATTGTGATAAAACTACATATTTCCAGATTCTCTTCTTTTTACTTATCTTTTTAACCTCTTTCTTAAGATTTGGAATATGCTGGTATGAATGGTTAAATACTCTGCATGGTTTGTGACTTTACTTCACTAACTTTTGTGGAATTTTATTTTGTATGCTTATTGACAGAAACACCTTTATGACATATTTAGATTTACTTGTCTCTTGGTGGTTTTTGTGGGACAGCAGGTAATGGTCATTTATTTAGTTGCTTAAATTATTCTATAGAGTAGTGCTTTTTTAAAGTTAAAACAATTTTTTGTTTGTTTGTTTGTTTGTTTGTTTGTTTTTTCGAGACAGGGTTTCTCTGTGTAGCCCTGGCTGTCCTGGAACTCACTTTGTAGGCCAGGCTGACCTTGAACTCAGAAATCTGCCTGCCTCTGCCTCCTGAGTGCTGGAATCAAAGGCGTGTGCCACCACGCCCGGCTTAAAACAAATTTTTATTTTATGTGTATGAGTGCCTGCATAATGTAGGACAAATGCATCCGGTGCCAGAGGAGGTCAGAAGAGGGCAATGAGTCTCACTGGAACTGAGTTTACAGGTGGTTGTGAGCCACCATGTGGGTGCTGGAAACTAAATCCTGGTCCCCTGCTAGAGGGGCAAGAGTTCTTCCTGCCATCTCTCTAGCCCACATAGTACTTAAGCTATTGATTGAGCTCATGGAGTCACCTTAGGCTCTAGTTAAAATGCAGTTGCCTTTTTTTTTGTTTGTTTTTGTTTTGTTTGTTTTCATTAAAGGGAGTCCTCGATCCAAACTATATGCATTTTTAGCAAGTCCCTTGGTCCTTGGATCATATAAAGTAACAAGACTGAAAATATATCCTGTGTGGACCTTTTTATATGCAGTGTGTACACTTTGAGCCTTCTGCCTCCTGTTGGAAATTCTTTATAAAGTAAATAAAATTTCATATTTCTTATTCATTAAACAGAATGCATGAAGTTATGTTGCAGTCATTTTACATGTTTCTTTTTGACTTCGACTTAATTATAGCTTATTGTAAATGTTATTTGGTTCACTGTAAAGTCCTTGAAAATAAATGAATAAATGCACCAATAAAATGAATAACCCAGCCATATTAGGATAATGGGAGTTAAGTGAAATATCTGGTAATTTTCTGTATATGGAAATATGTGGTTTTCATTAGTTACTGAATTTTTTATTTTCCAGTGTCCTTTTAAGTATTAACAATTAACAGTTTTTATAGTGATTAAAAATAGAAAGGGTTGATAATTTTACCTCACTTTTATTCCCACCTCATTTTATTGATGCTGACCAAAGTCCTGAGTCCAGTGGGTTGGGACTAAGGATGGCCTTACCCATGAAATGTCTGCTGCAGCAGCTTAGTCACTGCCAGGCTGCCCTGACTCTCCAGCCCCTCACAGGGCAGAGTGGAGATGGGGCTGCTTAGTTTGGAAAACCCAGCGGATTTGTGTTACATTAAGGGATCTGAAGCTCAGGATATCTAAACTAGCTTTTTTCTGTAAAGAGACACTGTTTTTATTATATTAGTCAGAAAATGAGTCTGTCCTCTTCCTTGGAGCAGTTCTATTTAGTTTATGAATATTTGTGTTCAAATAATTTTGAACAAAAACTGTCTTGAAGTATAAAACTTGGAGTGATGAGTTGAAAGGAGAGTTGTCTCCCTCCAGTAACTCTTCCTTGTGGTTTCGACAGGTCTTTTCTCTGGTAGCCCATAGTTTGTGATAGCCTTCCTGTGGTGCTTCATCGAGTCATACAGCATTGTGTATTGCTTTTCTGGTTTTGTCATTAAGCTTCTTGGGGCTCTTTAGTACTGGGGCTCTTTTAGCTTGACTTCAATCAAGTCTTAATAGCCTTCTGCTTGATTTCCTCTTGTGCTATAAATTTGCATAGATCGTTTAATTTTAAAAACTATATTAATTTAAAGTATTTCTGGATATTGTAGCCTATAGTGAGTGGTTCATAAATATTTGTTAGTACTTTTTTTTAGTGTGTCCATGAATGATTGAGTTTGGTTATTTTAGTTTTAATTATTACAAGTAACCAAGGAGCTAATTTAAGCCTAAAAAACTAATTTGTTTTATTTACTTTGTAGGGTTGGGTTAGGAAGGGGTGGCATACACAGGTCAGAGGGCACCTTGAGAAGTTATGTTCTGTGTTACCACATGTGTCCCAAAGGTAAACTCAAATCATTAGATTTGATGTCTGTACCTTTACCTCACAGGTCTGACACCTCATTTTTATATTTAACACTTTAGCCATTACTGCTTTGTTTTAAAAAAAAATGTAGCCCCATTCTTAACTTTATAGGTAATTCACGTGACTATTGAGAGGATAGGCGCTTTAGTGTCTAAATTAGGGTCTACCTATCAATAGCATTTAGTAACTGTATTTAGATGAATGTTTCAATTTTCCTTCAGAGTTTAAATGGTAGAAATTTTAGTTCCAGGTAAAAGCACTTGTATCCATTCAACTCTGTACCAGTATTTGAATTATTGTTTAGAATTTTACTTGATTTATTTTTGAAATAGGCTTTCTGGCAAATTTCAGAATGTCTTTATTAGTTTATTTCAGTTGGAATTTGAATGAGTTGAATTTTAGCAATTTTATGTGAAATGAAACATGGAAGATTGTATCTTAAGGTTATGCTATAGATTAGAATAGCATGTACATAACTTTCTTGATTACACAGCCAAGCGCTACTGGGATTCCGCTACCTGCCTATACTCGTTCACATTTCTTTCGTACTCGCCTGCTTGCTGGCGTTCTGATAGTTACAGTTGTTTGCCTTTCTTTCTTTCTTTCTTTTTTTTTTTTAAGATTTATTTATTTATTTATTTATTATATGTAAGTACACCGTAGCTGTCTTCAGACACCCCAGAAGAGATTGAGTTATCATTACAGATGGTTGTGAGCCACCATGTGGTTGATGGGATTTGAACTCAGGGCCTTCGGAAGAGCAGTCGGTGCTCTTAACCACTGAGCCATCTCTCCAGCCCTTGTTTGCCTTTCTTGAATGTGTTGCAGCTAAAGTACTTGTAGATCTCCAGTTTTAAGCCTTATGTAAATGTGCTTGTACAGTATGAAGTCAGCTCCTACTTTCTGGGGCTCAGTGCTAAGTCTCTATGGATATACATGACTAGTTTCTACTACTGTGATAAAAATCACAATGACTAAAAGCAACTGGGGCAGGGCGGGAGGGTTTATTTCAGCTAGCAAGTGTCAAGTTGCCTTCCAGCACAGAGAGAAGTCATGGCGGAAGTGAAGCAGAGGCTGTGGAGGATTCACTTAGTGGCTTGCTTCTCATGATTTTCTCAGCCTGGTTTTTTGTTTTCTTTTTTTTTGTTTGATTTTTTTGTTTTTGTTTGTTTGTTTTTTGTTTTTGTTAATACAACTCAGGACCACGTGCACAGGGGTAGCACCACTTGCTGTGTGCTGGACCCACTTAAATCAATCATTAATTTAAAAAAAAATGCCCCCACAGGCCAATCTTGTGGAGAAGTTTTCTCAGTTGAGAATCCCTCTCTCCCAATGATTCTAGCTTGTGTCAGGTTGACAAAAAATGAAGTAGGACATTAACTGATTCTATTTCAATGGTCATTGAATTAAGTAAATACTATTTGCATAAACATAATTGTTGTTGGACGTTCGAGTGGTTTTTAGTTGGGGGTTGTACATAAACAATGTCGATATTGTCCATATGTGTATATTAGGATACTTACTTTTGTGATTACATATGTGTGAATGGAGTCAGCAAGTCATAGGGTATGTGTATCTTTACATTACCAACAGAATACTGTAATGCTTTACTGAGCAGTACTCCCTGGATTGCATAGTACTTCTGCAGACCTATATGGGTGCTTATATTACATTTTATTCTTGCCAGAAATTGTCAGTGACATTGCCTAGTTGAGAAACTAGGAACATTTCTTTCAATTATGCATTGCAATCTCTTTGGAGTTTGAATTTGGCATTTCCTTGATGGCTAACAGATTGAGCACTTTGGTATTATATTCACTGGTTCTGTAGATTACCTTGTATGTGTGTCTGAAGTACTGATTACATAATAAGACTTTGTAGCTTTTCTATTTTTTGTGGCTTAAGTTGATTTGCTATAAATTCTTTGTCATATTAATCTATCTTACACAAAGATCATTTGGAATACTAGTGTCTGTTGTCTTACTTGTGCCCTTTGATAGACGGGTTTCTAATAAGTATTCAAATCATTTTTCTTAGAGTGTCTTTTGTGCCAGGTGTAAAGAATCTTTACCTGTGGCCATGGAGACTTTCCTGTACTGTTTCTCATTGTCTTAGTTATCTTTCAGATTGGGCTTCTGCTTTCCTTGGGGATTTTCATACATGATGTGACATTTAGAGATCTTTTTATGTGGATCCCCAGCCACCCGAACATTCTTTATTAAAGCCCACTCTTTCCCCATTACTCTGGAGTTTTTCACGCATATCGTCCATTACGCATCCATGTATATACATGCTCATGCCCCTGGACTCTCTCTTCCACTTCTGTGCTCTATTTGTCTATCCTCTGGGAAGTACCATATTATACACTAGAACCGAGAGTGACTGCTTTTCTTCCAGAAACTCTTGGCTATTAATGGCTCTTGGCATTTTCTTACACATGTTTGAATCAGCTAATATATTTCCATGTTAAGCCTGCTGAGATTATTATTGGGAGTACATTGACTTCAATAGAAAATTGGGAATGTATCTTTATAGCCTTGTGCCTTTGAACCCATGATATCTCTGCATACTTTTATATCTTACAAACTATTTTAACATTTTTGATACTTTCAAAAGCAATCAGTCTTTCACATCCTGTTTAGATTTTATGATTTCAATGCTAATGTAGATGATATTGGTGCTTTTAATTTTATTTTATTATTGCTGATACATAAAAATTCATCTGACTTACATATTTTTTAATCACCAGCAACCTTGTTAGACTTTCATTAATTCTAATTTGTAGATTCTTTTGTTTTCTATGTGCACATCATAAACTGCAATAACAATTCAATGTCTTTCTCTATGATCCTTATATCTTTTATTTATTTTTCTTGTCTTACTCTGCTGGCTAGGACATCCGGTACAGTGATGAATAGAAGTGGTGATAGCTGGGCATCCTAGTCTTGATGCTGATCTCAAAGTGAAATCATTCGACGTGTCACCATTAGGTATGGAGTTTTCTGTAGGGTTTTGTTGTTGTTGTTGTTTTGTTTTTTAGGGTTTTTGTTTTGTTTTTAATCATTCAAGGAAATACATTTCTATTCCCCTTGAGTAAGTGGATTTTCTTTTCTTCAGTTAGGAGTGGGATTGAGTAATTGAGTATACTCTAGGAGTTTTGTTTATCTGAGGTAGTATAGAATTTATCCTTTTCATTCTGTTAATATGGATAATTAACTTAGATTTGACATCAGAAAGTCAGGAGTGGTAGTGACCAGCCATCAAGATTGTCCCAGGGTTGTCTTTTCTAGAATGTTTCTTATTCTAGGAGATTCCACCAGGGTAGTTTATCTCTTTACTTGAAATCAGCCCTTCCTGTAAAGCACTTCAAGTCATTGTGTGCACTCTCATGTGTGGTTCTGATTGTTAGTGCTTTATTTAAAGTTGTTTCTTTTTCTTTTTCTTTTTCTTTTTCTTTTTCTTTTTCTTTTTCTTCTCTTCCCCCCCGCCCCCCCTTCCTTTCTTTTTCCTATTTGAGACAGAGTTTCCCTGTGTAGCCCTGGCTGTCCTGGAACTTGCTGGCCTCAAACTCACAGAGGTCTGCTTGGTTTTGCCTTCTAAGTGTTTGGAATAAAGGTGTGGGCAGCCTCACTTGTTAAAATATTTTTTATGTCATTGTTTGTGAGTGAGTTGTGTTTTTCTTACACAGATCTTGTGCAGTGCTGTGAAGATTGTTAACTTTGACAAATGACTTGGAAATGTACACTCTTCTGGTTTTCTTTTGTTTGTGGGTCAGAATTCTTGCATCTCTGTTGCATGCCTTTTTTGAATATTTAGAAATCTAGCTAGAGAAACCATATACTGTGATTTGTTTTCAGAAGATTTTAGATTATTGATCCAGTTAAATATTTAACACACTGGTTCAGACTTTTGTTGGATGCTTATGTGAAATTTTCTATAAGAGCTTTTGATGGAAGTTTGTTTTAATTTTTTTATTGTCAAAACTTGGTGACCTCTTTTTCTGATACTACCTACAATGTTTGTTTTTTACTTTTTATTCTTGACTAGTTCTTTAAAGGGATATATCAGTTTAGAAATGTTATCCCAAGGATTAACTTTTGACTTCTCCCTGTGGTAATCTTCTGTCCTTTACTACCACTCCCTGGCTGCTTGGCTTTTTGTTTCTCGTGTTCTGCTCTGGGTGTGCTTTCTATGTAGACTATCAAGCAGCGGGTTATGGTTTTACTTTCTTCTTTTTGTTTTAGCTACATCAAATGGTTTTGAATTGTACTTTATATGGAACTATTTTAAACAGTGGATTAGTTAGATAAAAACATTATTTGAATATGAAGATTTTCATTTTTTTTCCTATAGTCTTTTGCTAGTTTGATGTACCGCAATGAAACACTGTGACTTTTATTTTTAATGTTTTAATTATTTTTTGAGAGAGCCTTGCTATGTAGCCTTTGGCTAGCCTCAAGCTAACTACATAGCTCAGGCTGGTCTTGAATTCTCAATCTTTCTGCCCCAGTCTTTACATTACTGGGATCTCAGGTTTGTACTCTATACTATAAATGTATATATTATTTGCACTAAATGATAGATTTTATTGTGACATCTTCAACGTATAGGTAATGTGCTGTGATTGTTTCTGCTTGGGATAACTCCTTTACTAGTTTCCCTTTTACTTCTGCTCAGAGATTCCTTTTGGTCCTGAAGATTAAACTGGGCTTTATGCATGCTAAGCAGGCGCTCTGCCCCGAGTTCTCCAGGCTTCTTCTTATCACTCTGGACCCTCAGGCACACCTTTAATATGTGCAGAATGTTTGTAATTTGATCAATTCCATTTGTTGATTCTTACTATTGGAGTATCATTCAGACAGTTCTTGTTGGTGCTGTTTCTTTGTTTTTCTTATATTTTCTCTTTACAGTTAGGTATTTGGTCCGCTTTAAATTGATTTTGTTTTTCCTTTTTTTAAATCCTGGGTAAATGGTGGGGATCTATTTAGTTCTTTTATATGCAGATATCCAGTTTCCATAGCATCATTTGCTAGCCAGTCTGTTTTTCCCAAGATGTGTTTTGGTACCATTGTTGAATTCTGTGGATATAGTTACACGAATCATTTTTGGGTCTTCTATTCTAGTCCTGCCTAGTTTTGTGTGATAAACATTTTGTTTTCTTCATTGTAGCACTTTTGTATAATTTGAAATTATGTATTATGATATTTCTAGCTTGTTCTTTTAGGTCAGGATTGCATTAGCTATTTGGAATTTTAGGGATTTTGTTCTCTATTTCTGTGGAAGTATCATTAGAATTTTGTTAGAGATTACATTGAATCTGTGAACTTTGTTTAGTGACACTACCATGTTTACAATACTAATACTAACTCTCTCTTGAACGGGAGAGATGTTTATACCTTCTGGTGTCTCATTCAATTTTCTTCTTCAATGTTTCATAGCTTTTCATTATAGATTTTTTTTTGCCTTTTTTGCTAGGTATATTCCTTGAAAATAATTTAATTTCTTTACATAAATATTTGCCATCTGGTAGACAGTAAGTTCTGAAATAGCAAGTATAGCAGTGTAAACTTGGAAACGTGTGTTTTTTACTTCTTTGAGTCTTTGTGGTTCTGTTATATTGATTCTGAAGCATTGTGTTTGAGGTGATTTTATCACTGCCTCTGTGTATGTGTGTGTGTGTGCGTGTGTGTGCGTGCGTGTATGTATGTGTGTGCAGGTGCACATTTGTGCCTCTGTCTAGAAGTCAGATGACAACTGCTTGTATCACTGACCTAGAACTTGTCAAGTAGGCTAAGCAGGTTAGCTAGGCTGTCTCAGCTTCCGCAGTGCTGGGATTATAATCATGGGCCACCACACCTAGCATGTGGTTTTAAAAATATACTTTGTCTCTCGTGTGTTTAGACCTAAGGTAGATCTACTAAAAACAGTACCAGATATGTAGCTGTTACTTGTTGTTTTTTGTTAATCCTTTTTTGATTTTTTTTTGTTTATTATTGTATTAAAAAAATATTCCTTCCTATTAAAGTTGCCTATTGGAGGATCACATGAGTGCTTTCATGGGTGTGAAGTTCAGAGGACAACTTCCAGAAGTGTTTCTCTCCTTCCACTGTGGGTCCAGAGATAGAGCTTAGCTCTTCTGTTAAGTGCTTTTTCCCCAACTGAAACATCTCATCGTCCTTAGTATGTTTTCTCCATTATTTCTTGACCAGGCTTTCAAAATTCCTCTTGTGATTTATCTGTACTGTTTTCTTTGCAGGGAGATTTCTCGTAGTTCAGGCCAAGGATGACCTTAACCTCCTGCTTGTTTAGCTTCTGTCTCCCAAGCATTGGGATTGTTGGCCTGTACTTGGCTATATGAATTTGTTTCTCTCTCTCCCCAACCCACCCCCAGTGATTGCACTAAATTTATAGGAATCTTTTTGAATATGCCTGTACACACTAGTATGTGAGTGTGTGTGTGTGTGTATGTGTGTTTGTTTGTATACATTAGAAGTCAGATGATAGTGTCTTCCTCAGTTGCTCTCTATGTCATATATTTGGGTAGGGTCTCTGATAGGAAACTGAGGTCACAAAGTCAGTCTCCTTAGCCAGCTTACACAAGGGATCGTCCTGGATCTACCTCTTACATGCTGGGATTGTAGGGAACCTGCCGTGCCTGCCTTTCATTTAAGTGGCTGAACACATGGCAGTCAATCACTGAGCTTCCTTTCTGGCCCCTAACAGTTTGTATCTTTTTGTAGTGTGTTATTGGTATTGCCATTCATTTATATTTGCTTTTAAATAAGCTGTCTTGTTTTCCCTATTTGTTCATTTACTTCTTTACTTACTCTTTCGCTTGTTTGTTTGTTTAAACAACTCCTCTGGGAATGCTGAATGATGTCTTAGTATCAAGCCTGTCATTAGATACTAAGTATGTATCTTAGTATTTTATGGAACAGTAAGGGTTTCCTTGTGCTTTGGTTAAATGGTTTGCTCTTGGTAGTTTCTCCTTTAGATTTAGTATACCTTGAGCTATGCTACTTTCTTTTGATTACCAGCTTATTCTGAAGTGATATTCCTGTAAAGTTGAGTTTACATAATGAGCTTAATATTCACATATATTCACATTATCAAGCAGTAGTAAAAGTTGAAGGAAGTGAACACAAAAGATTCTTACCTGTTATAAATAAACTGTCAGTAGTGGAGAAGTCTTCAATTTCAAACTCTTTGTTTTTATAATTGAGACTTAAAAAAATGTTTAAATATATTTTCTTTGATTTTTTTTTAACACTGTTCATAGAGTGTCTTAGGAATGTGTTCTGAAGTATCATTGTCATTTAATCATTCAATCAATTTTAGTAGCTTCAAATTACACAATTTTATTCAGTCAAATTTGAGTGAATTTTATCACTCAAGTTTGCCTTGCTTTATTTACATGATAGCAGTTCACCTTCAAGGACTTACTTATTTCTCAAATAGTTTTGGACTTCTGTTTTACTTTATGGTTCTTCTTTGGGGGTTATAATGCCTATAGGCTTAAGTTTAGCACAGTTCTTTCAAATATTTGTTTGTTGTCTTCTGTGTACAAGTACTAAAATATCTTGTATTAATATCTTGAAATAGAAATGTTTGACTCTAATATGCAATTTCTAAGCTTCTTTTCTTCACATTTCCTTTTATCTTAATTTCATGGCTGGCAGCCAAGATAACTTAACATCTTTTTTATATTCAACAGGATAGCACTTGTACCTTGGTTACTTGTTTAATTTAAAATAGATTCATATGAAATTCTTGATTTTGTTTTCTTTTTAAAATTCATTTTAATTGATTTTATGTTCATGCATGTTTTGACTGCATGAATGTCTTTGTATCGCATATGTGACTGGTACTTACAGAGGCTAGAAAGGGCATCAGATCCCCTCAAAGGGGAGTTAAATGGTTGTGAGCTGCTAGAAATCAAACCCATGTTCTAAAGAACAGCCGAGCAATCATTCTATAGCCCTAAAATCTTGGTTTTTAAAGTATAAATTATTTGATATTAGCCATTTTTTTTGTAATTCATCTTCAATATATATAGCAGCCTCAGGCTAGTGAGATGACTCAGCAATTAAGAGTAATTAATATTTTATAACTTGGTTATATTATTGACCAAATATGATGTGGGTTATCTATGTTGATACAGGTTTCTATGTTGTTTTAGGTTTTATTTTAACTGTTTTTAGCATTCATATTAAAGAATCCTTAGAATAAAACAATTTTTAAATAAAGATATTTAGCAGTGATGCATTTAAAAATATTTAAGAGGTGGCCATGAGAGCACTTTGTTCATTTAAAGTCTAAACCACTGGGATTTTAAATGTCTGTGAAACAAGATTTTGTTAAGGATGAGGAATAATGGGATGTTGTAGCTGGCTACATAGGCTGAGAATCATTAACTGCATAATCTTATCTGTACTTTGTATGTCAGAGTGGAGGACAAATTGTTGGAAATAACATTGGGAAGATTGGAGAGAAAGTTGTGGGTTTGTGTGTACTCTGAGTCTGGGGCATTAAAAAATTGGTGAGTGGAACAGCCTTTATTTGAAAGACTACCAAGCTGTCAGTGTCTTCAAGTAAGACACTAACAAGTGTTTTAGTTAAGATAGAAATGCTGTGTTAAATTTTTTAACATTGAACAAAGTTATCTTAAAGTAGATACAATGTTAAGTTGAAAACATGTTGGTAATACTAATCACTTTTTTGTAACCATTGATTTTGCTGATAAATGTAGCTTCTTCCTTGATTTCATGGCTAAATTTGGCTTTTTTTCCTCCTTCCAGTTAACAAGTATCTTACTTTGCCTGCCTCTATAATGTTAGCTTCTATAATGTCCACTTTTTGCTTCATTGTTCCTGATTAAATTGATGTTGGGTGTTATATTCATTACCATGGATCCCTCTTATTATTTCCTTTTCTCACACCCTTAGCATTTGTCTTTATTTTACCTGTTGTAAAATTGTGTCCTTTAAGACTCCATCTTTGACTTGAGATCTGATTTCACTTAGATCCTGTGTTTGAGCAAACATTACCTCGGTTGTACTGTTCACCATACTTAGCAAAGTGCTAAGGTGATAAATATTTGGATTAATAAGTTCATCAGTTAGATAGCCTTCACTGTGCTTATTTTGCTATAGTAGACAATACCAATGCTAACAAACCTTTAAATGCTCTCCTGTACCTGGCATGAGAGGATTAACTCACAAGGTCCTATTTCTTGAGATAGTGTTGCAGTGGTTGATAGATCTTGTTTTTTAGAGCAAGAAGGGCTGCTTTGGCTCTCGTTCCAGTTTTTCTGTAGACCACTTGAAAGGTCTTGAACAAAATACCTATCCTTTCTGTACTTTATTTTCTTAATAGTCACAGACTTTGCTTCAAATCTGGCAATCAGTATTACACAATTATGTATTACTGTTTTATATTTGAAAATTGTTCAGTATATATGGATTAAAATAAAACAGCCAGTTATGGTTGCTCAGGGTAGTACAGAGTTTTGGAAAGCAGCTTAGTGTATAATAAAAATTTTATAGCTATTTGTATTGAACAATTTCTATTTTAATCTATAAATGGTATTTTCAAATGTTATTTAATAACTATTAGTTGGTATTATAATCTATCTAGTTCCCCAATAATCGAAGCAAAATCCTATGGATTTTTAAATCGGCTTTAGCACAATTACTGGATGAATTACTCCTAATCTAGTTTTCTGTATGCTAGACTGGTTAATTCCCAGCTGAGCTCCCTGAATACTTGCTGTTTGTGTCTTGCCCGGGTTGTTTCTGCTCTGTCAGTCTGTCCTGGAGGGTGGGGAGGCATTTCTCTCAGCCAAGTGTTCCTGGTCCATTATGTTTAATGGAGATCTCCTGTTCTGTCTTCTCTTTCCTTCTCTCTCTTTCTTCCTCTTTCTCACCTCGTGGTCCCTACTGGGACTCTCAGGCTGGTAGCTGAAAACCTGCCTACTTGTATTCACCCCAGTAATTGGCTTTAGCTACTTTTATTTAACCAATAGCTTTAAATTGGGGAGCAAGATTTATACAACACAGACTGGCTTACATGAGAGTCTGCATCCAGATCTTGGCATTCAGAATTTAGCATTTCTATACACAGCAGCAGACTAATCCCCAGCATTACTCAGCTCTTAATGAAAAAAGCAAATAACCTTATATTACAAGGAAAATGACAATATTTGAGACACTTGTATGTATGTCCTAGGCTTATGATAGTTGTTAACATCTTAGATCTCCAGTAAGAAAGAAATGTTTCAATATTTGTCCTATTACTGAAATGCTTACATTTTATTGACATGAAAATGGCTGTGATGCAGTGGGAACATTGTGAAAAGCAAGATATTTAAATGCCTTTAAAAATCATGATATGTAACTATTACGTGTGTAATTCATAGTTGCTTTGGAGTTGATTTTTAACCACTGTCTGACTAATGAAATAAGTTAGAATGTTTGCCTCTTTTTAAATTCAATGAGATGTGAAAGCTTTTTGGATATCTTATATTTTTAAGTCAGTTTATTGGCATTCTTCATTATTTATTTATATTTTATTGTAAAGTCAGTCTGTTGTAATACACATAACATTATGTTCCCATAAAAAGTATGATCTGTATTTGAATGTCAGCGTTTTGCTTCTTTGATTTTCTTCTCTTTTAGTCCCCTTCCTTTGCACTTAGTGGTCAGTTTAGTAGGCCTTTCTTGTTTTTCTTTTTTTTCTTTAAACCAAATGTAAGGTTAATTTTTTTTTCATGCTGTTGATAATGTGATTTAGATTAGAATTTTTTCTTTTCTCTCTCCCTTTCTTTAATCTACAGCAATTGGAGCAGATCCAGAAGGAACTAAGTGTTTTGGAAGAGGATATTAAAAGAGTGGAAGTAAGAAATCAAGAAATCCTCACATTTCTCATAGTTTTACTTTATTTCTAATTAACAGTTCAGCTGTGCAAGGAGACAAAGTCTGAATACTTTCTTCAAGATAAATTGTAATCTAAATTTATATTGACATTTATTATAGTAATTTTTGATTAAATGGAACAAAATTTGACCTAATTTTCTATTTGTAGTTCAATTAATTTAAATAATTTACTGCTAATCCTTCATTATTTCCTTAAAATGATTGATCATTTCATCTTTTATTAAATTTATTTTTACAATCTACTGTATGTATTAACATATACTAATGTTAATTAAAAATGATATAAAGACATGACACTATTGTTGAAATTCATAATAAAGTTCAGATTACTTACAGAAATTCATTGGGAGATTCAGAGGCTATTGTGGGTTGAGGTCACTACATCTGGCTAAATTTAAATTTAGTGTTCTTAGTATTTACACATGTGATTTTCTTTTGCTGACATTAAGAAACAAAGGATAATGAATGATGTAGTATTTAATCAGAATTCAGTATCTCTTATAATATTACTAATTTATTATATTTACATTACCTGTTAAGCCATTTTGAGCTAAGGCAGAAGTAACTTTACCTGATTATGTTATGTATATCTATGGTTTCATTTTCAGATTTGCTATTTTTCTAATGATGAGAACATTCCACATAAAAAGGCCAGTCATGAGATTCAGAGACATAATTTATATGATTATCTTTGATTAGCCCCTTTAGGTTAATGAGCGAAAATTAGAATTTATGTCATTGTTGGACAAATTCAGTATTTTATTCAAGAATGCTACTCTTTTTTTTTTTTTTAATTACTCGTAGATTACTCCTAGAGAGTGACAGACATATTCTCAGTTTTTGTCAATTAATCTGGACATTTGACTGTTGGAATCCAGTCACCATCTCATCTTATCCTAGTGTCCACTAATCGATCATCACTTGTATGAATAGTTCAAACTGTGTAAAAAATACACTGTGTCCTCTTTGATATACTTCCCTTTGGCTTTTTCTTCATTGGATGCTTTCTTTTGTTAGAACAGGATTTATTAGGAATTATATTTTTTTAACACTAGGCAAGACTTCCTTCTAAATTTCAGATTAACTTTATTTTTGTATTCTATGGAAAGGAATCCTTGAGAAGTTTGATAAAAAGCTGGGGCTAGAACAGAATGTAATGCCACATGCCTGTTTGAGTTATACATCTGTTGTTTGGAGTATGTACAATAACTCTTATAATTTCAGGAAATGAGTGGCCTGTACTCTCCTGTCAGTGAAGATAGCACAGTGCCTCAATTTGAAGCTCCTTCTCCATCACACAGGTACAAAGCTTTATATCAGTAATTGTTTGGAATTTTGTATTCAGTGTTCATGGTACTGTAGTTCTCAGGAGCCTTGTTAATGAAGACTGTGACATGACATCACTGAGAAAAAGGATGCAGAGAGCCATTTTTGTTTGTTTGTTTGTTTTGTTTTGTTTTCCGAGACAGGGTTTCTCTGTATAGCCCTGGCTGTCCTGGAACTCATTTTGTAGACCAGGCTGGCCTCGAACTCAGAACTCTGCCTGCCTCTGCCTCCTGAGTGCTGGGATTAAAGATTTGTGCCACCACGCCCGGCTTTTTTTTTTTTTTTTTTTTTTTGGCTTAAGTTAGTAGGTAGATGTTGCAGTGTTTTAAATTTATACGTGGATTAAAAGTTTGAGTTTTTGATGTCTTTTAAATTAATGTCAGACTTTAAATCAAAATATGGAAACGTAATATGGTAATAGTAAGAAAAGTAAGATAAAAAACCTTGACCCTGGCACATGTCTGTAAAAATCTCAACACTCAGGATGCAAATGTAGGAAGATCTCTGAGTTCCAGGATAGACAGGGACACAAAGACCCTGTGTTGAAATGATGATGAAATAAAAACTTATTCCAACTCACTGTAATTTTGGTGGTTGGTTATTTTTCCCAGCTTTAAAAATGAAAGCATTAGAAAAACTTGTTTGTTCAAGTCTTCCTACTTTGTTTTTTTCAATTTGTCTCTCTGTCTGTCTGTCTGGTTCTCATTATCTGTCCTGGGCTGGCCTTTCTGCTACAGCTCAACTTGCTTCCCAAGTGCTAGAGTACTAGTTTTACAAGGTGTGTATCTCTATAGCTGGTATAGCCGTTTTCTTGATGGTGTGGGTGAGTGTGCTGGTTTGTAGAGGAGGCTAAGGAATTCTTAAGTTGCCCAGACTAGTTTCAGACTCCCAGTCCTTTCATCTCAGCATTCAAAGTAGGTGGGATTTTGTACACACACTACCGTGCCTATCCTTGTGTTCTTCCTAGCTTGGGAGACGCAAGCTTGAGCATTAGGAGTTCAGAATCGCCCTTGGTTACACAACCAGTTCAAGGCCAACCTAAGTTACATAAGACCTTACTTCCAAAAATCAAAAATAATTAAACTTCATCCCATAAATTATTATATCCTGCCATCATTACAGCAAGGATTATGTTATGTGTAAAATAGTTATATATCTTTTACCCCCAACTATATCCTTAGATTTTAGAAATAGCTTCATTTGACTATTTATAGAATACAAGAAATAAATGTGATACCTTTAGCTGTCAAATTTATTTCATTAAATAAGTGATGTTTAAATTTTGGACATTGACATTTTATGCTTAAAATATTCAATATGAGCAATAGCCAAATAAGCTAGTAATTCACCTGTTTCATAATTGTTTTAATAAACAATCCTAAAGACCAGATCTGTTATCTTTAAGCCTGTCATTCACTTTCTGATGTTTGGTGCCCTTGGCAACAGGGCTGGGGTTTTTTTGTTCTTTTGGTTTTGTTTTGCTTTGTTTTATTTTTTTGTTTTGTTTGTTTGTTTGTGACTGAATACAGGGAAATTGTTCAGTATCACAAACATTTCAATAGTAAACTGGTAATCCATTCCCAATTTCATGTCACTCACTTTAACAGAAAGTATTGTTTAACTATTATAATATTAGTATATTAGATTTTATGAATCTTGAAGATTATATTTATTGAATGCCTCTAATTAGAGATCAGGAAGTTTTTTGTGAGTGCTGAATCTTGATGACAAAGTTTGTGCCTTTATGGAGAGATCCTAGTTGTCTAACAGTTACAGAAGTACATAACCCAAATCTGGAGCCTTCAGGAGAACAGATTAGCAGGCCAGATGTTTACAGGATTATTCTGTTTTAGGTAGTTGAGCTTTTCCAAAGAGGTAACAACTGTTGGAGTGAAGCTGAAATGTGCTGGAAAAACCATTGGGTCTGATTTGGATTTTAAAATGTTTTCAATTTCCATGTGGAAGAGAGAGAAGACATGTTATGTTATTCTTGACTTCATACCTTTGGAAACAGGGAGAAAAGTTAGAAAACTTATGAAGGAAGAGCTTGGGTTATGATTTTGTTGGTAACAGTGGGGAAGGTAGTTATTAGCATAAACTAGGCATGCTGAAGAGGCAGAGGCAGATGGATCTCTGTGCTCAAGGTCAGCCATGGAGGTCTGCATGGTGAGACCCTGTGTCTCACCAAACAAAACAAAATGTCCAAAACAAAGCAACAAGGGAACAGAATGAAGAGGCAAACCATGAACAAGAATCTCAGATAGAGTGGGCTTGGGAATCTTACACATTCACTTGCTGTATTTTAATGTTGTCTACTGATTCCGTGGAGTCGAGATTAAAGACTAACCAGGTGCTTTTTATAGCGAGCACTAGAGATGAATTACTTTACCTTATGCCTTGTTCTTAAAACTTTAATTTTCTTCCTTTAGAATACTTGAAGACTTTAAGTCATTTATCCCAAATTTGGATTGTGCCAGCTAGGCATAAAACACAGTGAGACACTGTGATATAGTTGTGAATATGGCAAACCCCCAGACCCTATTTCCATGATTATGCTGTCTAGGGATGGGAAATAATTTCTCAGTAAAAAGTACAGAATGTGTAGAATTTTTGACTCCAAGAATTTTATCAAAACTCATTTTCCTATGAAATGATAATGATTATATTTTATACTTATTTTAGAATTTTTATAAAATGTGTATGTGTGTGTGTCTGTGTGTCTATGTCTGTGTGATGTAGATATATGTGCACAGATGAGAGTGCCGTGCATACAGGTAAGAGCAGGCTACCAGGTGCTGTCTTAGTTAGGATTTTACTTCTGTGAACAGACACTATGACCAGGGTAACTTTTAACTGGGGCTGGTTTTTAAGTTCATAGGTTCAGTCCATTATCATCAAGGTGGGAACATGGCAGTGTCCAGGCAGGCATGGTGCCGGAGTTGCTGAGAGTTCTACATTTTTTTATCTGAAGGCTGCTATGAAAAGACTGACTTGTAGGTAGCTAGGATTGAGGGTATTAAAGCCCACTCCCACAGTGACACAACTTCTCCAACAAGGCCACACCTCTTAAATGTGCCACACTCCCTGGGCCAAACATATATAAAGCATCACAGGTGTCATGCTCAAATCATTTTGAACCTAATTCTCTTGAGTCACAATCTTTCACTGAATCTGGAGTGTGCCATCATTTGGCTGGAGAGATGGCTCAGTGGTTAAGAGCACTAACTGCTCTTCCAGAGTTCCTGAGTTCAACTCCCAGCAACCATCTGTTGGTTCACAACCATCTGTAACCGATGCTCTCTTCTGGTGTGCCTGAAGATAGCAACAGCGTACTCATATACATAAAATAGAACATTTTCAGGTTATAGAAAGCTAACTTCATTGGTAAGTTCCACATGTTTGAAGAATAGAAAGAACGGATCAGTCTTAGTCGTAGTCGGTGATCTATTGCTGTGAGGAAACACTGACCATGGCAACTCTTAGAAAGGAAAGCATTTAATTGAAGGCTTGCTTACAGATTCAGAGACTCAGTCTTCTGTTGTCATCATGGCAGGTAGCATGACAGCAGGCACATCCTGGCAAACATGGTGCTTGAGAAGTAACTGAGAGCTACATTTAAAAACAAAACAAAAAACCTTTTCTTGATTCTTTGTGAATTTTACATCATACACTAGAATCCCACTCATCTCACCCTTGCAACTCCTCCCCCAAAAGAAAGAAAAATTTCGTTGTGGAGGCTGTAGTATGTCCCACAATATACCGCTTTGTCCACACATCTTTACTTGCAAATGTTCGTTGCAAGGAGTCATTGATTTGGTGGTCCGTAGCCCCAGGCTTCTGCCACACTTTTAATACTGGATCATTACTAGCACTCTTCTCAGATATCCTATTGTCCTGTATCATGGAGACTGCAGCTTTAGTTTTGCAGTATTGGCCCCGTCATGCAATAGTAGTTCGTAGATGGGTAGATGATGGGGTGGGCCAACTCAAAGTTCTAGATCTGGTCTAGGTAATAGATGAGTTGGTCAGCCTGCCAGCTTCCTGCACAAGCACCCACACCACCAGTACAAGCTTTCCAGCACTGCCCTAGCTCACTCAGTGCTGCTGCTGGCAAGGGATAGGGCCAGCTCTCCTGCTCTCATGCCCTCGCCTCGGTCCAGCTCACCAGCACTTTGCCACTGTAGTTTGCTCTACTGTGCTGCCTTAGTCCTGGAGGTACAGTGCCCATACTCCCAAGTGCTGTAGCCTGCAAAGGGCAAGGACAGCTTTCTTGCTCTTGTGATGGAGGTAGAAGGATAAGGACAGGCAGAGGGTTGAGCAACATCTCTTTTGCACCCTTGTAAGAGCTATAGTCTTACCCTGTTAGAGAAGAGACAGACTGAGCCTGGTTTGTGCTTTTTCCCACTCTCAGTGACATACATTCTTCAATAAGGCCATGCCTCCTAATAATATGTATTATTGTATTCAACTATATGACCCTATATGGACCATTTTTATTCAAATCAGCACAGGGTCAAAGATGTCCTGTTTTGAAGAAACTCTGTCTCTACTCAGCCTTGGAAATGAGAGTGATGCCAGGAAACTATGGAGCAATTAAGAGAAGACCCCCAAAGTTTAAAATATCCAGGATATGCTGTTACCCCCTATTAATGAAGCAGAACAGATATTGTTGCATTCCCAAAAATTTCTACAGAGGAAACTCAGCATCTGCCTATGCTTTTTCCCCCTAACATAAACAGATGCTGAAGTTGCCTGTACTATGTGTGATTGCTGCAGTCATAGTGAAAACTATAAAGTGTCTATAAGAGAGGAACAACACCATCCCTCTTTTAGGTATATTAATGCTACACTCTCATACAAAGGGAAAGAGCATAGCAGGGGCAGCTTGTCTTTTCTCAAGTTTCCTGTGCTTGACCTGTGAATTCCTGTGACTGTCTACTAGGCACTTAAAGGCCTGAAAGTAAACTCTTCCTTCTATTTTATGCCAGGCATTATTAAAAGTAGGTTTACTACCTGTACAAAAATGGCAGTCAGCAGTGCTAACGCACTGTTTTATTCTAAAGGTAAAATGTCATAGGAGATGAATGCCCATTTCCCACTGCCACCAGCCCACTTGATTGTGTTTCTTGTCATTGGAGGTGGCCAAAGTGTGCTAGGAGTAAAGGAAACTGGATTTTTAACCCCAGTATAATAGGAAAGATGTATTTTATAAATATTAGTATGACAAAATCAAATATATTCAAGTGATTTAGCTTATAGGTACTTTTACCAAGATTTCAAAAAAAGTTATATGACTTTCAAAATTAGTATAACAGGATACTATCCACATGTACAAATACAAATGTATAAATTTTTTTTTTTTTTTAAAGCATAGTGGGCCTAAATGAGATACAAAAAGTCTGAAAGCATTGCCCTTTCTGAGTTCTAGCTAATGCCATGTAAATTGTTAGCATGACACCAGGAGGTATGCTATCCTATTTGGAATTAATACCATTTAAAAACTTGATATTTTAAATTTTGGTATTTTAATATATTAAATCTTTTGTTGCTCAGCCATAATTTTCTTTTGATATATAAGTATAATATTTTTTGATGCTTAGCCTAAAGGGATTAAAAAAAACCCTATTTTGTAAATGTGGTAAGATTTTGAGGGTTTTAATGATAATAATGTACATTAAGATAATCTTAATATCTCGAAAAACCAAAAAAAAAAAAAAAAGATAATCCTAACAGTGTAGTACATTCCTTAAACATCTAATTAAGAATACATTTATTTTAGTCAATACCTTGACAATACCAGAATGTACTGGTATGTCTTGAACTGTTGGAATTTGAAATTATTTTATAGTTTATTACGTCTTTTAAGTCTTTCAAATCTCGGTTCTAGTCTCTAGAGAGCTACAAAAGTCTCTTCAGAAGAAACAAACTGGTGGCTGTGAACTGAAAATGGAATGCTGTAGTGTCTAGACTATGACCAGAGTAGATCATGGTAGCTTCTTGCCTTTTCAGATTAGAGAGAGTCATACAAGGCACCTCTCCTCTTTGATTAGTGAAGATTTTGATCCTGGTAAATTAGGAATGGAAGTGTCTAGGAAAACAAAACCATACACAGTAAAACTGGTTCATGAAAGAAAATTTCTTTTGCTGTTTCCATCTCCGCTTCTACAATTTTGTCTCTTATTTAAGCACCATCATTTTCTTTATTCTCAGAATCACCCTAGTTTTGAGTCTTTCCTTGTTTGGGAATGCTTTTTCTATTGATTTATAATTGATTTTTATAACCTTAAATGTTTATGGTAAGTATATCATCTAACAAGATTGTCTTCTATGAATTAAAAATAGTGATCTCCACTCTTTGGAAGGGGGCTGTAGGTATCATGTAACTAAATACAGCACCATTTGTGAGGAAGTGAAACACTGACTAGTTCTCTTGACTAGTTGTATTGGAGGCTAGTTCTCTTGACTAGTTGTTGTATTGGAGGCTGATCCTCAGCTCAGTGCCTGTGAGTGTAACCTTTCTGTCCCTGTTTCTTTCCATGCATCTTCTGTTTGTTTCTTTGAATGGAATTCTACCAAGCAAAATGGTTTACTTTAAAAGGAAGTGGTACACTGAGACTTAGTCAGTCTGTCAGAAAAATTTCAGCTGGTGGATTTTTACATCTACTAGCCCCGACTTTCTGCTAAAGGAAACTATTCTAAAAACGTTTCTTTTTCAGCTTCAGGATTATTGTAGAATAATGGATCATTTACAAGAGAGTGTAAATACTAGGTTCCCTGCTCAGCATATGTAGTATAGAACTAAACTCTTCCTCAGCTTGTGCATGTTAGATCAGGAAGGTGCTAGAGAATTTTTGATGATATTTTAAATATAATTTGTGTTAAAATGAGATCTGTCCTGTCATAGAGGAGGACTATATATCCTCAGAAGTTGGAACTATCAATGTTAGAGCCATGTATTGGGCAGTGTTTTATAATTTACCTGGATTATTTTATTTAATCTACTTTATAGATTAAAAATATAGTCAACAAGATAAAATTTCCGAGTGTCACAGTTAGTGTGCAACTGATATCCTAATCCAGGTATTCTTACTTTGAAGATGGTAAAAAGGGTTGTACAAGTCATCCCTTTAGAAGTAGAAACTTTGTATTCGAAATGACCAAGCAGTGATTCTTCCAGAGACGCATCATTTTGCTAGGTTTTTTTGGTTTGTTTGTTTGTTTGTTTGTTTTTTGTAGAGATTTTAGAATTGTGGTTGAGATTTCATATTTCATCTCTGTGCAAGGTTAGTGTGTATCCTTAGTTTCTCATTTTACATATAGCGTAATAATTCTAAGCTGACTGCTGAGGTGATAGCACACTTGAAGTCAGGAGAGTGATGTGTGACACAATAGGAGTCAGTAGATGTTAGTTGCTGCTGCAGTTGACAGTAAAGTCACATTATTTTGGGTACTTTGTTTGCTACTTGTATTAAATTTTAATGTCCAAAAGAAAATAAATGAACGAGAAAATAGTTGTATCTTTGGAGGTATCTGCAAATTATAGTCCTGAGAATTTTGCTGTTAATGAAACTTCCTGTTTGAAATTTTAGCTACTTATTATTGTGAAATTTTATATGGGAAATGGTCTTGTCTATGCCTCTTCAAACAGGTTATTGTATAACTGAATTTTATTTGTTTTTGATGCATGGGATTTAAGCCATTTTTCTCACATGTTCTGCATTGCTTTTATTTATAGTTTTATCTAATTTTCTCATTCTTAACAGCAGAAACATTAGGAATAACCATCTTACTTTCCTCAATTAAATTTTGCATAAATTTCGTTAACACTCTGAAAATTTCTTTCTCCTGTGCCATTTTGATATCCTTACTAATTTTTTAACTCTTATAAGTATTGGTACCTATGTAAAATACTTAATAATTCTGTATCATTTTAGGTGACTGTTTTTTTTTTTTCATTTTTGTCCCTAAAATTTATCTATGAAATGGACAGGCTAATAAATGATTTCTCTCATACTTCATTTATAAAATACAAAGTACTTAGGAATATGGCACATTGTCCAAACTTTTCTTATAAGTGGTAATGTCAAATTGTTGGTACAGTATCTCCTGCTTGTGCAGGGATGTGGGGTTGTGGTTATGTGCGGTGTATGTGTACAACAGCGGATACTTTGCACACTGACTCCTCAACCCCACACCTATGTAATTTTACTAATACTGTACAAATGATAGCAATAGTTTCATTAGTAAAGGAAATATTTTAATGCAGACTTCACTTGTTTCTTAGCTGTTAGTACTATATGAAGAACCTGAAAAATATCATGTGACTCCCAATATGTACCCTTCCTCCAGCCTCTCCCACAGGCTCCCTCCCTCTCAAAATCATGGCCTTTTTCATTATTATTATTGTTATTTTATACTCCAGATTTTATTCCTCTCCCAGTCCATCCTTCAACTGTTCAACATCCCATACCTCCTCCCCAACCCATTTCCACAAGAATGTCCCCACCCCCCAAATTCATGGCCTTTTAAAAGAAA
Organism: Mus caroli; assembly: GCF_978045245.1. NCBI lineage: Eukaryota > Metazoa > Chordata > Mammalia > Rodentia > Muridae > Mus > Mus caroli. Next base: position 156,877,006 of record NW_028227256.1, read on the forward strand.
TTATTGTAGTTATACATGTGTATCTATAACTACAGTCTGTTGAGTTTGTTTAGTGTTGATTGAATGACGTAATTGCTTATTTACTACCAAGAGTCCCAAAGAGTTCTTTATAATGTCAGGAAAGGTTTTTGGCTATGAGATTGAACACATAGAACCTGATACTTGTTTGAGGAGTTGGGAGGAGTAAATGTTTATGGTCTTTTGATGTCTGATTAAGTGATTGGCATTAGGTGCTTACGGTATTTTAGCATTGCATATAATATTACATTTCAACTTGACATCTCTGTACCATGTCATCTTTCCATAAAGAAACTGCTGCTCAGATAAGAATCACCTGCTCAGAGTCAATTTATTTGCTGGTTAATTAAAAATTCATACTCTAAAAATACTTCTTATAGCCTTTAGGATATTTCAGTGCTAGAGTAATTTATAGCTTTTATGTAGTGAACCATTTAATTAATAACATCAATGGCTTGATTTTATTAGGGCAGAAAATAATGTAAACCTGCTTATTGTGGTAATGGAAGCAGACTGTGAATAACTATTATGCTGCATTATATTTTACAGATTTTAATAGTTGTATTTCTTTTTATGGATTTTTACCTTTTAATTATTTTATTGTTGCTATTGTTTAAAGAAATGCCTTTTAGGCCACCCTGGTCTATACACATAGTGAATCTGCTTCAGCTTTGACTATGCTGGGGACTAAAGGCATTTATAAGCTGTATCAGTTGCCCTACTTCCAATTGTTGGTAGTTTCTTAAAGTAAATTTTGTTTTAAGATGGTAAAGAGACACTAGTGATGAAATAAAGAAAATAAGAAGCTAGGGTTTCTAAAGGTTGTCTTGGAGTTAAGTAGAAGTTGTAACCAAATGAAAAAACAGTGCAGGAAGTAAGCTAGGTTTACATAGTGCAGGAAGTAGACTAGGCTTACTAGGACAGAGGAGACCACTGTCAAGGGTATGGAGTTTAGGAGAATTTTACATTCATTCTATTCCTTGATAGTTTCTTTTACCAGGCTTTGTTATGCCATTTGGGGGCTGGAAACTGATCTAGAGATAGATAGTCCTCATTCACCTCTTTGGTAAAGGGGAAATTGAGTGATTGTAAGGTAATTGTCCAAGAGCACATGGCTACTGGGTGCTGTTAACTGTAGTCATCCAGTACGTGCTGCTTTCCCCAGTATTGAAAATCTTTTCCTTAAAGTCTGAAACCTTACTAACCTATTTGGAAATGGAAATAAATCGATGTGCTAACTGACCTTATGATTATTCATTTGATAACCTTTTTTGATGTGTATGCTTGAGGAGCTGCGAGGAATAAAGGCTTATGGTCCTTCCATGTCTGATTAAATGATTGGAATTAGAGGTTTACTTACAATTATAAATGATACATTTTAGATCAACTCTGTTACTAAAATAGTCTAAGTACTGAAATTGTATTCTTCATTTTGCAGTAGCATTATTGATTCTACAGAATACAGCCAACCTCCAGGTTTCAGTGGGACCTCTCAGGTAAGGGATATATTTAACAGTATGTATTAGTGGATGCTATGATTGTAATCATCTGCGTTGTAAAATAATAGGTTAGTTTACTAAAATATTCTTTGATAATGGCATAACCCTTTTTAGTAGATCTTGTTTCTTGTACATAACAGAATTACTTCTTTATTTGCTTTTCAATGGTAGTAATTTTAAAAAGTGTTTGTACTCTTGGTAATTAATATCAGACCTTAAGAGGGAGAAAATATTGTCAGGAATTCTCATCTCGAGAGATATGAAAGGTATAATTATTGATAATTACACATTATATTAAAACATTACTCTTTTCTTATAGTTTCATGGACTAGAGACTCCTCCAGAAACCCCCTATCCTACCCTCCCTCCCCCTGCCTCTATGAAGATGCTCACTCATCTGTCCACCCACTCCACCTCCCCACCCTGACATTCCCCTACACTGGATCATTGAGCCTTCCCTGTACCATGGGCCTCTCCTCCCATTTATGTCTGACAAATCCCTCTGCTACATATGCAGCTGAAGCCATGGGTTGCTCCATGTGTACTCTTTGACTGGTAGTTTAGTCCCTGGGTGCTCTGGAGGGGGTGTGTCTGGTTGGTTGATATGATTGTTCTTCCTATGGGTTGCAAACCCCTTCAGCTCCTTCAGTCCTTTCTCTAACTCCTCCATTGGTGACCTCATGCTTAGTCCAATGGTTGGCTGCAAGCATCCCTCTCTGTATTTGCTAGGCTCTAAAAGAGCCTCTCAGGAGACAGCTATATCAGGCCCCTGTCAGCAAGCACTTCTTGGCATCCGCAATAGTGCCTGGGTTTGGTGTCTGTATGTGGGATGGGTTCTCAGGTAGGGCAGTCTCTGGATGGCCATTCCTTCAGCTTTACACTTTGTCTTCGTATTTCCTTCTGTGAGTATTTTGTTTTCCCTTCTAAGAAGTACTGAAACATCCACACTTTGATTTTCCTTCTTCTTGAGCTTCACGTGGTCTGTGAATTCTGTGCTAAGTATGAATGACCAGGCCTCTGGATGAAGATGTTCTTCTGAGGAAGCAGTTTCATAAACTTTTTATGTCACAAAACAAAAGAATGCCAGGAATTAATGCATGTACTAAATAACATAAATAGGACATCAGATCAGTTATAGCAAATCTAGAAAACGCCTGCAAATAGGTTTCACATTGCTATATTGTAAGTTTCTTAGCTTTGAGTTTGGGGTATGCACGACAGTGTATACATGACAGTGGAACATGTTCTAAGCAAGATACTGTAGGTGAGAGAACTAAATGTCTATTAAAGTGATTAAATAAAAATAGCTCAAGATAATTTTTACTTTAAATTTACCAAATTTCAACTTTCTGTAGTCCTAGAATTGTAAGCAATAAGTCTTCAAAATTAAATGTGCACTCCCCTCACCCAAGAATTCTATTTTATATTCCTATTATTTAATATTACTGACTGCACACAATTATCCATGGTATACATTTACACAATTGTAGCACAAGAGGTTTGTTAGTAACCATCCATCGTTGGTCAAGCATGGAGTTGTGTGATAGAGTAGTACCACAGTAGGAGCTCTTCTGCTGTTAGCTTTATGCAACCAGTCCTTTATGGATCACTCATTCTCAGTTATCTCATGGCTGTTCTTATTTTGCATGGCAGGATTTGTGCTCCTGTTCATGCCTGTGTGTGTGTGTCTATCTGTCTGCCCGTCTGTAGGTTCAAGGGTAGTCAGAGAAGAAAATAGACAAATTGAGTTGTAGTGCTACATATATATATGTAGTAACTCCTACGAGACTTTGATTTGAAAATCACACACATAAGAATTCTTTCTAAGAAATCATTTGAAATACTACATAAAGACAAAATACTAGGACCATAGAGAAGGCTCAGCAGTTAGGAACATTTGGTGCTCTTGCCTCTTGAAATCAGAGGCCCTGATTTCAGTTCCCAGCACTGGTGACTCACAGCTGCTTGTCCCTCCAGTTGTAGAGGTTCTAGTGCCCTTTATAGATAGTGGTATATACTCTTGCAGACACATACATACACCATAAGAAAAATAAATCTTTTTAAAAAGGGGTTGTATTCTAGTAAATTCTGGAACATAAACATGCCCAGCCATAGTAAAATAATTAAGAATGTTATCCTACAGTTAGAGTGAATATGCTGTTCAAAAAATAATCTAATAGGTGAATTAAAAATTTAAAATGCTTGCATGTATAACTTTTATATAGTATAGGTATATTATACTTCTAAATTTTTATAATTATCAGTTGGTTTTGCTTTATAAATTTTGATAGTTTCTGTATAATGAGCAAAATTAAGAAATTACCATTAAAAGCCAGAGGAACTTATATTAACTTATACTTAGATTTCAGTAGTCATTTTCTTAATGTGTGCGCATGTGCCTGCCTATCTATCTCTGTCTCTCTCTGTGTGTATATGTGTGTGTGAGTGTCTGTGTCTGTGTGTGTCTGAGAACTGTTATTCAGGCTGTCGTGAAATTCACTGTTACTGCTCAGTCTGGTGCCAGATTCAGAGCAGTTCTAACTTCAGCTTCCTAACTGCTAGGATTGCAAGCATGAGCCACCGTTTCTGATAATAATGACCTTTATAGGACAAGAAAACAAAACTAAAAAAAAAAAAAAAATAATAATCCAAACAAACAAACAAAAAACTAACTAATGGTCCAGGACCAGCTCAGGATCACTGTTAAGTCTATTGTTGTATATCTTTCCCTTTTCTTGTCAACTAGCAGTTAGGTATCTTTATAAGGTACATCTTAATTCTCACAGGACTCCATCTCTAGCTCCCTTGTGGTTCTTCATTGTTGTACTCCTTGTCCTTCAGTGTTTGGTAAAGTTTTCCAATTTGTTTTATCCTTTGAGCTTTAGTATTATCCTACTTAGATTCATAAAGTCCAGGGAGGTGGGAGAGTCAGGCATATTGTTTAGTGTTAACTCCTATGCTTGAGGCCCTGGATTTGCTCCTTGACTGCAACCCACCCCCACTCCACCCCCAGGTCCCCCACTTCTAAAACTGCAGCAGTCTCATGCCTCTTATTTTAGCACCTTGGAAGCTAAAGCTGAGAACTGTGTATGAAGCCAGCCATGTTCACTTATTAAGAAGACCCTATCTGCTGCCCACCCACTGTCCCCCAAAATTGAAGAATCTTCCTCCTGGTATTTTTATTGGAACTGCCTTTAGTTTAGAAACTATTCTAGGGAGAGCTCATATCTTTATGATATGGAGTTAAGATGCTCATGTTTTTGCATATTTATTGCTAATATTGTTTAAATATTGAATTTTTCCTTTTAAAAATTGATTTAAAAATTACACTTAATTTGAGCTTACCATGGACTAAGATATAGTTATAAAAAAGCCCAATATATAGTGTCTCTAATAGAGAGGTTTTACATAACTTTTGCTAAATTATCTTTTCTATCTTGTCATCTTTATAGGTTTTCCTACTCAAATAGTTGCACATGTGTCCTAGGGATAAAGACATGTTCTGATTGGTTTTGCTAACAAAGATGAGTTATACTTTGGAAAAGAGCATTACATACCATAGTAAATTATGGACAAAGAAGGGAAGATAGGAATTTTTAGAGGTAAAACAAGATGGGTTACCTAATATGTTTTGAAATTATTGTCATTGACTCAAGGCCAAATAACAAGAATGGCATTAACCCAAGGCCGGGCAGGCAGCTGCTAGGGCAGTATCCTCCTCCTCTCCCATAAATAATAGTCATTGTGCAATTTGGTGGGCTTTGCTCAAGTTGTGATTCTGGTAGTCTTGTGATAGTTTGATGTCAGACAGCTATGAAGGGAAACCTGAAAGATCTCCCTGGCTCTCTTTCTTGGGTTTGATAAAGTGGTGACTTTTATTCTGACAGTTTTCATAGCTTTTAATGTCTATGCTCTCCCTGGATTTATTCCCTCCTATCTCCTTTTTCTTTTTATCCTGAGCTCTTTTCTTTGCTCTTTCCCTTTCCCTCCTAAACTTTCCCTGTACAATGTAAGACTTTATTTCTACAGATGCCCTTAATCATGTTGAAGATGTTTTCTTCTATTTTAATAGAATTTTAAATTAAAATACAATTCCATAATTTTCTTTTTCCTCCCTCTAACTCCTGTGAACCTTCTTTGCTCCTCAAATTCATGGCCTCTTTTTCTATATTCATGCCTAAATGTATAAATGTAGCTTTTTCAGTGTACATAGTGTTACTTGTATGCCCAGGATCACAGGGCTGAGCACTTGCTGCTAGGTAACCAGTTTGGAGGCTCTTTCCGTGTCTGATGAGAGAGAAGGTTGGCAAATGTGTGTGACACTGTGTTTTGTTTGTTCTGTCCCAGTAGCTAATGGGAGCAACCGAGGGGAAGAAAGAGTTGCTTTCCTCCCCGTACATTTGGAATTTATAGTTTATCTTGGCATGGAAGGCATAGTGCAAAAGCCTGAAGTCTGACCCTATAACCTTTTTGCTTGTTTTCTGTTTAGAGGCAAGCTCTCTCACTGGCCTGGAGCTTAATGACTAGGTTAGTCTGGATGGCCAGTGTAGTAGTCAGGGTTCTCCAGAGTCACAGGACTTATGGGTAGTCTCTATATAGTGAAGGAATTTATTGATGATTTACAGTCTTCAGTCCAACTGCCAACAATGGTCAGTAGCAGCTGTGAATGGAAGTCCAAGGATCTAGCAGTTGCTCAGTCTCACACAGCAAGCAGGCAAAGGGGGGAGAGGGAGAGAGGGAGAGAGCGCCTTCCTTCTTCCAATGTCCTTATATAGTCTCCAGCAGAAGGTGTAGCCCAGATTAAAGGTGTAGTTTAAAGGTGTGTGCCACCTTTGATTCCAGATGACCTTGAACTCAGAGATCTCCTTGTCTTAATCTTCTGGAATCCATAGCCACTAGGCTCAATTCAAGATCTTCGTACCAACATCCAGGTCGGAAACTTCTATCTCCCAGCATCCAGATTAGGGTCACTGGTGAGCCTTCCAATTCAGATTGTAGTTCATTCCAGATATAGTCAAGTTGACAACCATAAATAGCTACTACAGTCTGAAGCCCAATCCACCTCTTTCTCCCTGGTCATCTGGGTAACAAGTGTGTTCCACTATGCTCAGCTTTTTAAAGTAAAATTTGGATTCAAACATAAATCATCACATTTGCATGGCATGAACTTATCAACTCAGGTGAAGCTTATATTTACCACTTTTCTTCTTCTCCATTGCATGTACTTGTAAAGTGCTTCCTGTATACTTCTTATCACAGAATAGTAAAACAGTATGTGTGCCAGGGTCCACACTCAATAATAAATATTACTTTTTATGATATTATTGAGGGCTAGAGAGATGACTCCAGAACACGTTGCTGTAGAGGAGTAGTTCATAAAGAGGTAATTATTTCTTGAGGTGGCTGTTGTGGTGCTTACAAAATCACTGTAAGGATTTGAATTGAATATTTTTAAAGGACATTGAGGGCTAGAAAATTACATTCATATACTTAATATATTTGTAGCTTGTTTAGGTGATGGATTTCTCCCATTTCTTCCTTCCATCTTCTAGCCCACATAATTAAAATTAAGGTACTTCAAGGGTTTTTGTTTTGTTTTGTTTTATTTATTTTTCTCTTATCAGTAATGTTCATTATTTTTGTCTTTCATCTTATAACTTTTTTTTTAACTTGTTATATTTTTACTTTTCTCTCTTTTTTTTTTTTTTTTAACCTTTTGGAGACAAGGTTTCCTTTAGCCCAGAATGGCCCCTAAACTTGTTGTATAGCCAAGGTTGACTTGGAACAGCTGATGTCCTGCCTCCACCTTCTCTGAGTCCTGAGTTTACAGGTCTCTGCCGGCACTGCCAGTTTTATGTGGTGCTGAGGATGGAAGACAGGGCTTTGAGCATGCTAGACAAGCAAGCGCTTCAGAAAGCCCGAATGGCCTTTACATAACTTTCAGAAGATTTTTTCCCCATTTTTACTTGAAAAGAAAAATTGGAAAGCATTATCTGAGAATTGTAGTTTTTCACCATTTGTAGTTATTTTAATATATTATTCATTTTAAAATACACAAGTAAGCATTTGGCTATTCTGTATGAGTGTGAATTGTGCTGAGTTACAAGTGTCTTTTCTTATCATCTTAGACAAAGAAACAGCCTTGGTATAACAGCACATTAGCATCAAGACGAAAGCGACTCACTGCTCATTTTGAAGACTTAGAGCAGTGTTATTTTTCTACAAGGATGTCTCGTATCTCAGGTACATGTTCAGGATTCCTCTTAATGTCTGAAAATCATCCTTCAGCTGTATTTCCAGGTTCATATGCTAATTTATGGAACATTGCAATTGCAAAGTATATTTTTTGGAAGTCTTATCAGTAGTGTATAGACTTCTCGATATCTTAAAGAATGCTGTTTCCTACTGGTATCTCTATTTCTCATTCCAGAATGTTTTATCGTTCCAGAGCAAGCTATATAAAGTTTCAAAAATAACCATGAGTATATAAGCTCCATTCAGTTAGCGCCTATTCAGCATTAATAAGTTTTAAGAACTGTTCTTTATGCTGAAGACAAAAGGATGGAAGAACTAATTCTTAATTATCATAAAGGGGATGTTATAAATCTTTAGGCAAAAGCAACAGGTAGCTAATAATTCCGTGTGCTTTATATATGTGCAATATCCACTGATGTAACTGAGTGTGAAAAATCTAAGCCAAAGTGAAAATGAAAAGACATAAGAGAATGTTCTGTGTGGGTACTTAAAGATATTGTATTTAAGCCAGCCTAGTATAAATTAACTTTAAAAAATAATTAGAAACATTCAAAATAGAACTAATACCATGCGATCTCATGGGTATGATAGGACAAGATATTTTATATTTTAGAGAAGCGATAAGACTGTTGGTCAGCCCTTCTCAACATCTTTGCTCATCTTTGAAGGTTGGATACTAGTAGCAAACCTACACGTGTTCAAAGAATTATAGGTGAGGGCTATAGAAATGACTTAGAGTACTTGTTATTCTTCCTGAGGACCCAAGTTCAGTTTCCAACACTCACATCAGTAGACTGTGTATAACCAGCACCACAGGGTGTGACTCCTCCTTCTGACCTCTGTTGGGCACCTACACATGCATGGTATACACATACACACACACACACACACACACGCACGCACGCACATACACAGAGTCAAACAAATATATAATAGTTATAGGCAAGGTGTATAGAATACAGTACCGATTTCATTAGTAGTATATATGTTGTAAATGAAAATCATTAAGGGGAAATTTGGCAGTATATTGATTATTAAAAACTGAATCCTGAATTTCTCCCAAAGTGAATGAACATGTTTATATTATATTGTATAAACAGTGTGTGTATGTGTGTGTGTATTCATTTTTTTTTTTACATTTTTTTGATAAATTTGCCTCATAATTGGTAATGGAAAAAAATCCTAATTTATGTAGGCTGAGTATGTGTCTCAGTTGATAGTGTGCTTGCCTATGGGTAAATTTGACCCCCATAGTATATTAAAAAGGAAAAACAAGCATGGTGTGATTGCCTGAGATGATGCAGCAGGATTAGAAGTTCAAGGTTTTCCTTTACTACATTGTAAGTTGGTGGCCAGCCTAGACACACACATTTAGGAAAATGCTAAAATTTGTCTTAAGCATATTTGATTTGAGGTTAAGATGTGTTTTTTTATGGATGAAAATGTTGCATTCACTGCCAAGGGTTTAAATCCTTTATCAAATGTCCATAATAGTTTATGAATATAGACTACAATAAGGAGTGGTTAAATAAATAGTAGTTTGATTTCTTATTTTAATGGGTAGGGAATTCCTGTTGATTCCTTTACATATTACTTGCTATTTTGATGCTGAGCACACTATAGGGTAGATACTGAGTAATTTCTTTAAAGTAGAGATGACAAACGGTTTGACTTAGAACCATCTTTATGTCACTGGCAACAAAGATATGCCTGATGTGAGTAGTAAGAAGGAATACTGAATAATTTGCTCTGGAAGATGCAGATTACAGGAGAGGAGACTAGTAAGCTCACACAAGAAGCAAATTAGATAGATTTTTTTTTTATTAATGTCTATATCGTGCTTAAAGCATATTGTCTCTGGTTTTTAGAAATCTTAAGTTGCTGGACTTGCACATTGGCTTCCGATAACTGTGCTACTCAATATGAGGTTCTTCTGACAAGAGGAAACCTACCCTTATTAGTGAAGTATTGATGGCACCTTATCATTTTACACCTTTGCCTGGTCTTGCAGTTTTAAAAATGACTGATGATTATTAGAAATTAATGTCTTGACTTCTTAATTATAATTTTAAAAGGATGTAATGAAAAGTCATTAAGAAAAAGAGAAGGTATTAAACACTTGTCTAAACTAATCTGTAATTAAGATGGGGAGGTGGCATGCCACAGATGTATATAGATGTTGATCATAACACAGCTGAACCAACAAGATCCAAGCCTTCGTTATAATCAGATAGGAGTGACAATTGGTATACATTTAGATGCTACCTTTTTTGTAGGTTTGTTTTGTTTTACATGTATGAATGTTTAAGTACATTCATCTCTGTACCACATGTGTGTGCCTGGTGTCTATGGAGGTCAGAAGAGGGTGCCAGATTCTATGTAACTGTAATTATAGCTGGTTGTAAACAGAACCAGAGCAGAACCCAAGTCATTTGTAGCCAGTGCTTTTAATATCTGAACAATCTCCAGCTAGGAGTGCATTTACAAGTGAAGATAGACAGTTTCAGTTATCAAATCCACAACACTGCAGTAGTTAGTTTTGGTGGCTGACTGCCCTTGTAACTCAGTTTTATTTATATTCTATTGAGCTTTCTCAGTGTAATTTTTGTGGAATAGAATCTTATCTCCTTTGTGATAGTGCGTGCTGGTTAGGCCTTTTTAGGATAAAAACACTACTAATTTGGGCCCCTTTAATCCAGGTTGCTAGATGAACTTTGACTGCCTAAATCTGAGCATTTTTGAAATATCTGTCAGAATTTCTTTTCTTTTTTTTTAATAGTTTTTTTATTAGATATTTTCTTCATTTACATTTCAAATGCTATCCCAAAAGTCCACTAACCCCGACCCCCGCCCTGCTCTCCAACCCACCCACTCCCACTTCCTGGCCTTGGCATTCCCCTGAACGGGGGCATATGATCTTGGCAAGACCAAGGGCCTCTCCTCCTAATGATGGCCGACTAGGCCATCCTCTGCTACAAAAGCTTCTAGAGACACAGCTCTGGGGTACTGGTTAGTTCATAGTGTTGTTCCTCCTATAGGGTTGCAGACCCCTTCAGCTCCTTGGGTACTTTCTCTAGCCAGAATTTATTTTCTTCAAAAAACTTTTTATTATAATTAGTAGATAAATTTTATCATACCAAGTAAGTTTTCATATATTTAAAAAATGGTTTGTGTCATCTAGTACTTTTTGCATTTTAATTTTATTATGTCTATCGTTTCTTCAGAGAATAGGTTTAAGTAGAATCATGAAAAGTTTATGATGAAAATGCTGTGTGCACATGGATGAGAAAAAATAGTTATAGAAAATACATTAAAATAAATAATTTAAAAATTTAATCTCTTAGGGTACTAATGTAAATAATTGTATGTTGTAGTTTTTGTTTGTTTTGTGTTTTTAGTTCTTTGAGAAAAGTTTAAAATGCAGATTTCCAACTGCCTTGAAAAGCTGAGTATTGTAATTGTGCTTTACTTCAAGCATGCCTCTGTATTAAAGAATAGATAAGTTGACAGCTACTTGGTACATTAATGTTACGATTTAAATCTCAGATGGCTTAACTTTAAATAGTTAACTCACAGGAACCTTGTGTGTTGTCTTTGAGAATCACCAGTTTATACATTACAGTTTTGTACCTATGACTGAGAATAGGAATTAAAATAACTCAATTTTTTACCTAATATGTACTATATAATTTTGCTTTGATCATAAATGTGGAATAAGTATATATCCCTCTAAACGAATTTTGTTAAACTGACGAATTCCTAACCACACGTAGATCTTCCTCCAGCAGTTACTATCAGTACTGATGGCTGGGATCTGATTTTAATGAACGATTTATGCTATTAGAAGATTTCTCATTGTTTTATTTTCCCTTGAAATCAGTGCTAAAACTAGAGGAGATTGCCTTTATACTTTATTGGAATAGAAAGATGTTTCAGTGCATTCCTATACCATTTTTATTAAAGCTAAAAGATCACCTAATTAATTTGAGCATACTGCTTTTTAGAAAAAATCTTCAAAAATACTTTTTATTTAAAAATAATTTTTTAATATGAGGATATTGTTCTTTGCTTCCTTTATAGTGTCATTCATTTAATTTGCTTTTTTCTCTGATACAGATGACAGTAGAACTGCAAGCCAGTTAGATGAATTTCAAGAATGCTTGTCCAAGTTTACTCGATACAACTCAGTAAGACCGTTGGCCACATTGTCTTATGCTAGTGATCTCTATAATGGTTCCAGCATAGTTTCTAGGTAAGTGTTTGCCACTGTTGTTACTGTGTTCTTTTATTAAAGTATAAGAAAACTTACTAAATTTGAGAAGCAGCTATAACATGCCTTTGAGTCTTGGGATTTGCAAGCTACATTGCCTTCCAGTTACTCTGGGCTAGCGAATTAGAATGTGCAGTAGTATCCATCTGACAGGAGGTGGCAGTTTCTCTTTATATGGTATATCTGACGTCTGGGTGTAATGATGGAAGGTGCTCTTTACGTCCTTCAATTTTGCTAGTCTGTATAGAACTGGTATATTTCTTTCTGAATATTAATATTTGATTCTCCAGTAAAGCTTTCCATGGAATATAAGAATGTGATCGAAGTTCACTCTATAGCTTTTACAACTAGTATGCAGTAATAAAAACTATTAATTTGAGAGATAGCTCTAGGTAGTCTAAATAAAAATATAGAAAGCAGAGACTGACAGTGTATTTTTGAAACATATTCTGGGGCTGGTGGTATAAATCAGCAAATGATTGCTTGCCTTAAAAGCAGAGATGAGCCTGAGTCTGATACCCAGAACCCATGTGAGATAAAGGCCAGGCATAGTAGTGCTTGCTTGTTATGCTCATGCTGTTGAGGGAGATCTTCGAGCTACTGCCTTGTTGGTAAGTTGTAGGCCTCAAAAGAAAGGTAGACAGTACTTGAAGAATGGCATTCAAAGTTGTCCTCTGACTTTTGCATTCGGATATGCTCATGTGCACACCTGTGCCTGTGCTTAAAAACAGCCAGGGCCACAGAGAAACCCTGTCTGGGGGGAGAAAAACAAAAAAACTTCTCACTATATACAATTTTCCATTTCTTAAAATAATGAACATTGTAAAACCACCAGGCTGTATTACATTTAGCCTATTTTCAGTAGACATTCAAAGAGAGATGAGTTACATTTAAATATTTTAAATTGCAATTTTACAAATTAAGTAGATGTACTTAATTGGTACGGTTAGTTAGCCTTTTTTATTTTCTCCCAGTTATATCAAATTAACATTTCTTAATGAAATATTTCCAAATTTTTAAGTTTATTATGCCCGCAGAAGAAATGAAGACTAATAGGTAGCAAGAAAGAAAGAAGGAGCTTTGAAACTTTCATAATTTTAGTGACTCCTTTTTGTACTTTGAAGGATATTGGTAATTCATTCTAAGCTTTGATTTCTTCTAATAAAATAGGGGTAAAAAACACTAAAACAATGTTGGCCAGAACAAATTATTATTATTATTATTATTATTATTACAGTAAAATTGCATAATATCTGTGCCAGTTACGTTATTGCACTGAAACTAGATTTTCTAAAAGAAAAATACTAAACCGAATAAATCTCCTGGGTTTTTTTGCTTATGTGGATATAATATCAGATCCATTAGTCCACAAGGTGGCAGCATTTATTTGTGCTATCTCTCATGTTTTATGAAATCTCTACTGTTAGATAGTTGACAAGCTTGGAATTGGGTGGCTGGTCCAGATTTATTCTCCTGATTATTATATGGTCTTAATAACAACAACTTATGGACAAACACTTCCTACTTTTTCCTTAAATATGGTAGTTACACCACATTTTTTAAAAAGATTTATTGATTTTTTTATATGTAAGTACACTGCTGCTGTCTTCAGACACTCTAGAAGAGGGAGTCAGATCTCATTATGGATGGTTGTGAGCCACCATGTAGTTTCTGGGATTTGAACTCAGGACTTTTGGAAGTGCTCTTAACCACTGAGCCATCTCTCCAGCCCAGTTACACCACGTTTTACATGTTGTTTTCTGTGCCATCAGAGAGGATTGGTTTGGAATTGCATATTTTAAACTATCTCAGTGTATAGTAGTGCTACTTGCTTATGAATTTCTGATTTGAATTTTACATCCCTGTACATAGTATAGTGGTTGTTAACCTTAATATCATGACCCTTTGATACAGCTCCTCATGTTATGGTGACCTCGACCATAAATTTATTATTATGATTTTTGCTACTTCATATTTAGGTTTAAGATACTGTTTAAGATATTTAAGATACTGTGGTCAATCCTATTTTATAGGAGAGGAAGTTGAAGTAAGGGGAAGTATGACTCGGTTAGGATCAACACACTGTGCTGTGGAAGGAACTTAGATTTGAACATCCTTGCTCACATCAGGGCCCAGGGACTAAAGTTTCAAGTGAGATACTGGCAAAAATACAAAGTAGTGCATTCTTTAGGTCCATTATGCTCCTGTTTCTCTTTTCTAACTGGCACTTCATAGTGAATGTTTTAGAGTTTCAATTTAATATTTATACTGTGTGGTGTTCAACTAGTTGCTAAAACTATTGGAATTGAACTTTGTTTTATAGTAGATGTTTACAAATATTGGTTTTGATAACCTTCAATGTTCACCCAGAGTAAAATTCTAATGTGTTGTTTATTGAAGAATGCTTATGAGTTTTAAAATTTCATAATTTTATGTTGTGATTAGGATTTTATTGCTATGAAGAGACACCATGAGCAAGGTAGCTCTTATAAAGGCAAATATTTCATTGACACTGGCTTATAGTTTCAGAGGTACAGTTTAATAGGGACTGGGGTAATTGCTGTCGTAGGCCTGACCATGTTTTTGTTCAGAGTGTGGATTTTGGGACTTTGCAAAGCAGAGGAATACTTTAAGGTGAGTTATTGGGCCCTACTAGTAGAAGCATGGAAGACACTGGTGCTGGGGTGATTAGATCTTGGTAGGCATGGCTCAAGAAATTTCAGAGGAGAAGAATTTTAGTATGTGACCTAGAGATTTTTGTGGTATTTTGGTGAAGAATACAGCTGATTTTTGCTCTCATCTGAAGAGGTAAAGAGATTTGGATTAATTTCATTGACAAAGGAAGTCTCAAATAAAGTCCAGCATAGACTTTGTCCTCTGCTTTACTTTCATGAAGAACATTTTGATCAAGCATAGTAAGCTTAGAAAGGAAAAATACAAAATATATGGTTGAAAGATTAAAGCCACACCAGAAAGTAAACTGGAGCTAAATCCTGTGTTCAAGGATATTAAATGCCATTAAGGGTTTGGTGACTAAAGGGCAAGGTCCCTCGCAGGTAAGCTTATTGTTTGTGTGTTTGCATTGAATAAGGGATAGATATATCATGTTAGGCTTTATTTTGACCTGGTTATTGTTTTCGTTTGAACTTTTAATCTGGAAGGAACTACAACCTAAAAATGGAGGAGACATCTGTGCTAGGCTCTTGAGGCTTAGTCACCATGAACATCTTAGGTCCAGGAACGGTGGTACATGCCTTTAATTCCAAGGTCAGAGTCAAGCAGATTCCTTGAGTCCAAGGTCAGCCTGGAAGTGAGCAAGGTCCAGGTTAGAAAAGCTTACTTAGTGCACACCTTTGATCCCATCACTCAGGAGACAGAGGCATTTAGATCTCTTGAGTTTAAGGTCAGCCTACAGAGCAAGTTCTAGGACAGCCAAACTTAGGCAGGAAAAGAGTTGAAAAACAGAAAGCTGGTGATAAGACAAGATGGTGGTGGAGTGAGGACATGTTCCAATTCCACGAAGCAGCAGAACTCAGCAGCTTCAGCCTGTGGCTCTGGTTTCAGTCAAGAGTAGAAGGGAGGTACTGGGATAATAGATGCTGATTAGCTCAAGATAAGAAATTAGTAGAGACCAGCATCACTGAGGTGGAGTCTTCTGAGAAGTGTTTTCTGAGAGCTCAAAGAAGCTGTGTTCCTGAGATAAGCCAAGATATCTGCTACTGCTGGACTTGGTGATATACAAGAATCATCCAGGTGGTACTGGTTTTGACGCCATAAAGGGGTCATGGAGAGTACCTGAGTCTTGGCACTGTGAGAGGCCAGGAAAGGCCATTGGTGAAGGTGCAGCCTCAGTTGCAGTTGACAGCCCAGGAAGGGGTCATGCAAAGGAGTTGAGGTTTGGCACCATGAAGGGAGCCTATGAGAGGCTATTGGTGAAGCCTGGTTGCAGTGGAAGATTACAGAAAATTGGAGATGGCAGTACCATGTGATGATCACCAGGAATACTAGCATCAGTGGAGTGGAGTCAACCAGTGCCTAGAGTGCTCAGAGCTAGAGAAGTGACCCAAGCCCTTTGGAGAAGCCCAGAAGATCATGTGTGGATCACAGATACTGGAACAAGAAGCTGTAAAGTTGAAGTTGCCTTAGATACCTCATTTTAGAGATGCCAGTGCCATGGCATACCTGCCATGGAAAGCTGCTGATGGAGTGGAAATAGCCCAAGAGAAAGATTTGTGTTGCAGTCAACAAGGCTGAAAGGAGTGGGACATAAGACATGGAGATGCAGAGTTTGGAATTTGCCCAGGTCATTTTTTGGTCTTGTTTTTGGTCCAGTATTTCCTCACTATGGCATTTTGGAAAGGTAGTGTATATCCTGTGATGTTTGAAGTATGGTATCTGTTATTGATTTTGCTTTTATACAAAATTACTCTTAAGTGATTGGATGACTCTCAGAAGAGACTTTGAACTTTTAACATTGTTGAGACTGCTATAGGCTATGGGGACTTTAAAATTGGATGAAATGTAATTTGCGTTATGCTGTGGCTAGGTATGGCCCTATAACTTCCATGTTTGAACAAACCTATGGGGGCCAGGGAGTAGAATGTGATGTGATGGTTTGAATATGCTTGGCCCCATGGGAAGTAGCACTATTAGGAGGTGTGGCTTTGTTTTGAAGTAGGTGTGGCCTTGTAAGATAAAGGTCATCACTGTGCAGGTGGGCTTGGAGGCCCTATGCTCAAATTTCACCCAGTGTAGAAGAGAGCACCTCCTGGTTGCCTGTAGAAGAGAGTCTACTCCTGGCTGCCTTTGGATCCAGATGTCAAACTCTCAACTCCTCCTCTAGCCCTGTGTCTGCCTGCATGCTGTCATGCTTCCCGCCCTGATGTTAATGCACTGAATATTATAAGAGTTGTCTTGGTCGTGGTGTCTCTTTATAGTAATAAAACCCTAACTAAGACAATAAATAGATCTTCAGAAAATCTTTAACCTGATTTCTGAAGAAATGAGAAATGAGATGAATGGTAATCCAAAGGACAAGATCTCCCTCAAGAATCTTTCTAAGGGCCAATGATCCAAAGTAGTATATTAAAACTATTTTAGGCTGAAAATCAGGAAGTGTTCTCATCTGTCTGACTTCCTGCTATATTTCCAGGTCTGGCACATAGCAAATATTGGCCACTGAATACCTACTAAGTGAATGCATGATGCAGAAAAGCACTGTTTTTTTTTTTTTCTTAAAGACTTTCTTTCTTTCTTTCTTTCTTTCTTTCTTTCTTTCTTTCTTTCTTTCTTTCTTTCTTTCTTTCTTTCTTTCATGTATATGAGTACACTGTTGTTGTCTTCAGACACACCAGAAGAGTGTGTCAGATCACATTGCAGATGGTTATTAGCCACCATGTAGTTGCGGGGAATTGAACTCAGGACCTTTGGAAGAGTAGTCAGTGCTCTTAACGACTGAGCCATCTCTCCAGCTAGAAAAGCACTGTTTAAAGGAGAGCTCTTCTGGTTGTTGTTAATTTGCTGCTTCCTCCTGTGCCTTTTAAGTTTTCATCTGAAGGAAGGGTCTCCTTGTCTACTGTGAGTTCAACTCAGCCTGGATCTAGAATTAGATGGTTAAAACTAGAAAAAAATAAATAAACAAAATAATCAAAAAGTTCCCACTAAGTCAGAAAGTAATTTCTTAGGAAAGTTTGCAGTGTTGTAAAAATTGTTGTTGAATACTGGCATATTTGTGCATAATAGGTTTAAAGGGAAGACAAATTTTAATTTTGCCTTCTCTGGATAAAAACATAGAGAAATAAAATATTTATTTAAACGTATTCCATTGTTAACCTGAAATGGGCATGAGGAAAACCACTTTGAATGAGAACCTTTGATGTCATTGATTTTTTTTTTAAGGTAATTTTGTTTGTCTAGCCTAACTAGAAATAAATTCACTTAATCTTACTTGAGGTAAAATGAGATATTGAAGTTATTGTATAGCATTTTTGTCTCATAAACACTGTTGCTAAGTAACTGTTAATAGTATTCTATCTTTTCAGAATAAATACAGCCTTTATAACAGTGATTGCTGATCTACCAGGCTTATAAAAACCCTTTGCTAGGTCCATTTTCAGAGTAGTTACTTAGGGGATCATGAGCCACTTACTACATTCCATAGTATAATTCCTTAAGAGGAAACTTTATTCTGCTATAAGACACATTGTGGGGTGAGGCCTTGAGTTGTTATCTTTAGCACCACCAAAATAAAATAGAATAAAATAAAATAAAAATTTTAAATGAAATTAACTCACAATTTTGAGCATTTGTTGTTTCTTAGACATCTTAACTCTTCTGTTACATAAGCTTGTCATACTATCCGTAACAATCTGTTCTGAGAAAGATGTTCTATCCTCGGATACATGACAGAGTGTACTTACGAAAGCTACGAAGACTATGATGTCAGTAGTGTATGTAATCAAAGGGTACCACAGTCTACTATTGACCCAGAGATTTTATGGGGTCCATAACTCTCCTCATAGGCCAGGATGCTCTGTCTTCATTGATTTAGATAGTGAAATATGAAATCAGATAATAGAAGTCTTATACGTTCCCATCACTTTTTTATGGTGCTATGGATAGAATCTAAAACATAGCATCTGGCAGTTAGTTACTCTGCCACTTAGCTTCAATCCCACCCTCTGTTTTATGTTTCAAAGTTATATTGGATTTTTCATTTAAAACTTTCTTTGCTTTGTTATGTAAGTTTTAGAGTAAGAGCTATTTTCATTTAAATTCCTTCCCATTGGTTTTGTAATGGGATGTAGCTGACAAGTTTACTTTTCTGGTTTTTTTGTTTGTTTGTTTTTAACTGCTTTGCTTCTTTTTTTTTTTTTTTTTTTTTTTTTTTTTGGTTTTTTTCGAGACAGGGTTTCTCTGTGTAGCCCTGGCTGTCCTCACTTTGTAGACCAGGCTGGCCTCGAAGTCAGAAATCCGCCTGCCTCTGCCTCCCGAGTGCTGGGATTAAAGGCGTGCGCCACCACTGCCCAGCTGCTTTGCTTCTTCTAATGGGAAATTTGAGATATGAGATGGGTTTATTGTTTTTCTTTGGTGCATATCTGGGTGTATGTGTGTGCGCGAGTGCATGTATGTTTGGGCTTTATGCATGCACATAAGCACTTCATAGCTATCTCATTTGAACTATGTATAGAAGAGATGAGTTTTTCACAGAATTGATTTAACCAGTGTTTCTCAACCTTCCTAAAATGCTGCAGTCCTTTACTATACAGTTCCTCATGTAATGGTGCCTCCCAACCAAAAATTATTTTCATTGCTACTTCATAACTTTAATTTTGCTACTTTACGAATCATAACATAAATATCTGTGGTGTTTGGGGGTCTTCGACAACCCCTGTGAAACAATTGTAACAGGTTGAGAACCAATGATTTAAAATAAGTATAGTTTATGATTTAAGTTTTGCATCAGTCTTTTGAGGGTTTGAGTATGCAGCCTGAGTTTTAATTGCTCTAAGAAAAAAGACATTTTACCACATTAAGCACTTGACATTCATAGTGGTGTTGCATTATAGTCTGTCAGGATATGGTTTTGGTCCAGCTTTTATTAATAGCCAGAAGCAATGGCAGAGTAAATGTTATAGAAGGTAAATTTTGAATGCAAGATTTTTGTGGATTTATGGAATTAAAGTAAACGATAAAATAATCAGTTAAAAATATATGAAGAATTTTAAATTTGGAGCTGTGACGAAAGGATGGACCATCTAGTGATTGCCATATGCAGGGATCCATCCCATAATCAGCTTCCAGCTGACACCATTGCATACACTAGCAAGATTTTGCTGAAAGGACCCAGATATACCTGTCTCTTGTGAGACAAGGCCGGGGCCTAGCAAACACAGAAGTGGATGCTCACAGTCAGCTATTGGATGGATCACAGGGCCCCCCAATGGAGGAGCTAGAGAAAGTACCCAAGGAGCTAAAGGGACCTGCAACTCTATAGGTGGAACAACAATATGAACTAACCAGTACCCCGGAGCTCTTGTCTCTAGCTGCATATGTATCAAAAGATGGCCTAGTTGGCCATCACTGCAAAGAGAGGCCCATTGGACTTGCAAACTTTATATGCCCCAGTACAGGGGAACCCCAGGGCCAAAAAGGGGGAGTGGGGGGTGGGTATGGGGGACTTTTGGGATAGCATTGAAAATGTAAACGAGGAAAATACCTAATAAAAAAATAAATTAAAAAAAAAAAAAGAAAATCCAAAGAGACAATATTTCTAAACGGTTCATAACATTTGAGCCCAAATTATTAAAGTCATGAGTTTGTAAATTGTAAAATATATATATATATATATATATATATATATGAAGAATTTTAAGATGTAAACTGAATTTAGTGCCCCTCCCATGTTCGTTATGTCAGAGTAATGATTAGCAAACACCTGCTAGACAATTCCAACCTTTGCCTGATTTTAGGTAGCCTAAAATCAAGAAGAGTTTCTACATTTAAGAATGTTAAAAACAAGATGTGTACTATTTTGTGGTGTGAGATTTATATGAAATTCCAATTTTTGTTTCATAAATAAGTTCATAGAGATTTTTATTGTTCTGAAATGAGTTATAACTAGGCTGCCCTTGAACTTGCCGAGTGGCCAAGGATGACCTTTTGACTCCTAACCCTTATGCCTCTTTTGAGTCTTATGATTGCAGCAATGCACCCCCCATTATTGTACACTGCTTGATGGAACCCAGGGAATCTTGCGTGGTAGGAAAGCATTGTGCTAACTGAGTTACATATCATAAATACAATTTAATCTGAACATAACACTCCTGAAATAAATGAATACATACCACTTCCCCTACTCCAGCATCCTTAATAGCAATTTAGTGACTTAATTTGGATAAATATGATCACATGGCTTATTGCTACACAAAAGAAAAAAAATATTTTCCTCATGTTTATAATTCTTAAGAAAGGTAGACTCTGAATGAATGTTGTGGGAATGTACTTTAAAGAGGTGAAACACATGACCATACAAGTGAATGTTTTTCAAAATTGTAAAAATCTAGTTCCTCCATAAAAGTGGAAGGAGGTCTCTGTGAAAAGTAAAGTTTGCTTCAAGAATAAAGCAAAATGAGTTGTTTCTTAAAACTGGCTTCGTCAAAACAGCCTAGACTCAAGACTACATGGAAAGCTCCTTTAAGCTCAAGGGCAGTATCTTTGGTAAATTAGGCTTCAAAGCTCCAAAGCCTTTGGTAGCCTAAGCTGTCATTCTTTATAGAACTGGTGGGCAAAATGAATCCTGCCATAGCTTATACTCTTGCTGTCTGTATCTGTCATATTAGATTTACATGCATTTGAATTCCCCCTAACTGCGGTCAGTGCAAGTCATATCTGGGGTCTGATACGGAAGAAGTAGTGTCAAGGTCCTAAGAGCTCTACGATCTAACATGTAAGGACTGTAATCTGTCACATTTTAAAATGAAATAAAATAAACCCGGATTTCTTAAATATTAAAAACAATAGGTCAATTACTCAGCAAATATGTGTTTGGAATAATTTCTTAGTTTTATAACAGGTACATGTATATGAGATAAAATAATAGAGTAATTAGATCTTCACACCTATTTATAATGAGTAGATTCAAAATGCTCTGTATTAGAAATGCTGAGTAGTTTGTCTTTAAGTGTCAAGTTTGTTCTGTGTGCAAATCATTGTTATAGCTTTTCACTGGCTCAAGGTTGAAATAACTACAAATGTGTATAAAGTACAGTAGTTTGATCAGTAGATGCCAAAGAGGAAAGTTTAGAGATAAAACTAACTGTTCCATGCTCAGAATGAAGACTTGATATATTAAGTCATAAAGAATTTTTTGGTTACTAGAAAGAAGTGTTGTAATGCTCACTTAAGAGAATAATGAATGAGGTACTCAAAAATTTTATTTCTTAAAACATAAAACATGTAGTTGAAACAGTTTGTATCACAAAATGACAGCTATAAAAGAAAGCAAGTGTGGTTGATAATTATAAATAGACGAAACCTTTCAAAAGTAAAATATTTTCATAGTATATCAAAACATAAATCTATTTAGGTGGACTTTTAAAGCTTAGATATTGAAAGCTGAAAATAAAATCTTATTTCAACATAGAGAACATGAGATTTCAATTCCCCATGTTGCCTACACACACATCCATGGTAAGTGTGGTGGTTTGAATGTGGTGTCCCCCATAGTCTTGGGCAGTTGAATGCTTGGTCCCAGTTGGTGGCACTCTGTGAAGAGACTGAGGAAGGATAGCCTTGCTGGAGGAAAGATGCCACTGCAGGCAGGCTTTGAGGTTTCAAAACTTTGTGCCATTCGCAGTTCATTCTCTTCTGCTTCCCAAACGAAACTCAGAGTAAATGAGCATCTACTTCTGCCTGCAGCACCATGCTTGTTTGCTGCTGTGCTTTCCCACCATGTCCAGACTCTCGTTCTTCTGCTACTGTGTGGTGAATACACCCTTCCTTCTCTAAGGTGCCTTGAGCATGGTTTTGTTTTTTTGTGTTTTTGTTTTTTGTTTTTAATCATAGCAATAGGAAAGTAACTAATAGAATTGAGTTTTAGTTATAAGTATTTTTATTCATGAAAACTATAAAGAGAAAACAAATATTTAACTGTTTGAGACACTGAATCAGATCAGTTACTATTCTGTGCCAATGTTTAACAAAATTTAAACTGCATAAGACCTAAATAGCATAATTGGTAAACTAGAACACATACATAAATATTGACAAAGAATACACGTTCTTTTTTTTACCGAAGTAAAATAGAAAATGTTTAGAATCTAGATAAACGTTATAATTACAGAAAATAAAGAACCAGAGACAGTATTCTCAGATCATAGTAGAATAATAAGATTACATATTTATAACAACCTTAGAAAACCTATCACCAGGATTGTAAAACTTTTGGTAGTTCATGGTCAAATGGAAGTCAATATGATGAAAGATCTGTATATCATATATGGCTGAAAGGGCCAAGAATCCATTTCTTCCTGTAAATTCTTAGTAATCAAAGAAAGATAAAAAGAAATACTCAACTGAAAAGGCACAACAGCACCTTCAGTAAATTAAAGAGCAAGAAATTCTGCTAGGAGTGATTGTGAAGGACAAGAAAGAACAATTAATTTATGGGACTCTGTCAGTCAGGGAATAAGTAGGTGAGGGGAATGTCTTATGAAGATGGGTAATAATGGTGCCTAATTTCAGGATAGTAGATAGTAGTTATGGTTAGTTGTTTAGTTGTTGCTGTTTTGCTTCTCCTCTGTAACATGTGGTGCACGTTTTCTCTCAGTCAAATCACATGTGGAGTGAAAAATCAGAAATCAAATACAGTTGAATATGAGGGAGGTAAATTGTTGTCAATGTAATTGTGGTAGGTAATGAAGAAAGTGCATTCATAAACTAACAGCAAATGAAACCCTGAAGGGTTATTGGAAACCTGCAGTCACCTTTATCAAAAGGAGATTGTTGTCTAGAAGTACTTGGACAAAGTTAGAGATCTATGTGACAGGGGCAAGAGTGACATTGTTAGAGCTGAAAGTGCCAATGGTCTTATAGGATGGGACTTGGGAGAATGAGAGATCTTTGGCTAGATTATATTATTAGAATAATCATCTTTACAGTTTTAATAGTCAAGAATTTTGACAGAAATAGATTGCAGAAAACTGAAAAAAAATTCTAAGAATGTATGTCTTGGTAAAAAAAGAGTGGTAACTAAGTGTTACAGGTGATACTGAAATGGGAAATTTCAGAGAAAATTCACTAGAAGACATCATTTATAGCACAAAAGACGCTGAATCCATCTATTCTACTGGAATAATTGATCAAACAAATAAGGAAGAGAAAGTGGTTATAATGTAAGTGGAGAGTGGTTTGATTTTTACTTAATTGTGCAAAATTTCTGATCTAGAACTTAATATTTGATGATAGTCTCAAATACATGAGGAATAACAAATATAAAAGAGTATTATATGGTTGAGGCATTGTTTAACAATAAGAATCAGCTGGGTATTTTGGTGCACACCTTTAATCTCAGCACTCAGGAAGCAGAAACATGAGGATCTATCTCTGTGTGTGTGAGTCCAGTCTAGTTAGAGCCTATCTCACAAACACACAGGAAACAAAAAGGAATCAATATTAGGGCCACATGTGATGGTACATGCTTGTTATCTTAGCACTGAGAAGACTAAGAGTTCTGGGTCACCCTCACTTAGGCTAGATTGCTACATGAAACCCTATCTCAAACCATGACAAAGGAATAACAGTAACAAAAAATCAAAACCAAGTGGTTTTTAGTGATACAATGTTTGTTAAATTAAAATACATTCCTACAGTTGAATTTTTTTATAACCACTGCAAAGCAGATGAGGTGGCTCTAGTACATACACCAGAGTGATTGCCAAGGACTATTACTAGATGAGAAGACACCAGGGTATAGATTGCCATGATCACATTCCATCTACTTAATTTTAAAGAACGTACACCTTCTTAAATGTTATGTTTAGGAAATCTCTATAGGATGCACAAGTTGAACCTACCCATTGCTTCTAGGTAGGGCACTTAAGATTAAAATGGAAGCTTGATTTTTTTTCTTCTTTTGTATATATTTGAGTAGAATATCTTTTTTTTTTAATTAAATTTTAAAAGCATATTCAATCTACATTGTAGTGGGGCCTCCTAGTATTAAAATTGGGGCTTTATTCAGTAGTAAATTATTATGTCATCATGTCTTAAGTTTATCCTCCTCCCTTCTCTTTAAGAAATTTATTCTAATTCCTTCTTTAAAATGGATTATAGTGAACAAAGACACTGTTCAGCTGTTAAGAGAACTTGCTAATATTGCAGAGATGGTGGGTTCAGTTTCCATCACCTATATCTGGTGGCTCATAGCCCTCTGACTCATTCCAGAAACCCAGTGTTTCTTTGGATAACATTGTGTGCATGAATACACCTGCACACACTACATAAATAAAAGATCAGAAATAATACAATGGAGTAGAAAAGAAGATAGGATTTGATTTGGTAAGGGGCTCCTATACCCTGTAGTGTATAGGAACATTTCTGTAGAGTTCTGAAACGTGTCTATCAGCTAGGTTTTTCTATCAGCTAGGTTTTCTATCAGCTAGGTTTTCTATCAGCTAGCAGCAAACAGTCCATTTAGATGTTTGATAGCTGAATAATTATGCTTCATTCTGTTTCTTTGTCAAACCTGGGTTACCATTGGCTTCTAATTGCTGTGTCTATTTGTGTTTTATTTGTCATTAACGTATACTCTCTGATCTTTCATATTGAAAACCCTGTAAGGCTATCTCATTCCTTTTTCCTCCTTTAATTTGTTTTCCAGGTTTAATTTTTTCTTACATGTATAACAGTAAATTTTTTTTGTTCTGTGTATTTTCTTGCCTGTGGATATGGTTTTGAAAAACAGCCCATTTATTCTCATTAAAATAGTAGTTTTAAGAAAATGACTGGGAGTGGAGACTGAAATTGGACCCCTTGAATTTTTAATCCTTGGCATAACCTACACTAAATGACTTAACATCTAGATGGTAGAGATTTGGAGTATAACTTATGGATAGTGTTTAAAATAATGCTTAACACTCAATGTAATATGTACTACAGGAGCTTTACTTATTAAATTAGCACTTACTGCTTTAGGAGAAAGGCCCTGAATGGCACCACCTTTAACTGACTTTGCCTGTGTTTGCGCTCTCTAAACATTGAGCAATATCTTTTTCATTATAATAATCACTTTCTATGTCTGTGATCTGTTTCTTTGAAATTATAGCTCCCTGTGACTCTTGAGGCACATATTCTGGTAAATGAGATTTTAACAACTGTTCTTACTAAGTTTTCTCTTGATAAATTCAGTTCTAGTGCTAGGGGATATTAATTTACCTTGTTTGTTATTACTTATAACTGCATAAACATATAACAGACTGTGAGACTAGTGACAGAATTAAGTGCTTGGGTACATAAAACTTTGTACTGCTCGTGCCACATTTTACTGGAAAGATGTGTTAATCAGCTGTACTGTATGGTCTGTTGCCTTGATGCTTAATCACTTGACTTACAGCCCCTTTGACAAAGAGTGTGTCAGTTTCTAATACTGTAATTATGTTTTTCAACTGCTGAAATGGATCATGGTCTTAAACAATTGAAAACTGCAAAATGTGAAAGAAAAATGCAATTTCCATGTTGTAAGAATGTCTCCAATAATACTGTTTTTCAAAGTTAAAAAGTATGCTTTGAAATAAACAATAAATCCTATGATACAGTTTCACAAATGCATATAGTTTGTCATATCTACCTTTCATCTTTTCCACCTGTAATTCGTCCTCCACCACTTTCCCCTTCCAACTTCATGAGTTTTTATTTTACTTTGAAAAACAAACCCACCGAGTCCACTCAGTGGCACCTCTATGTACATGGTTGTAGAGCTAACCAGTGATGCATAGGTAGCTTCTGAGAGGTTATAAGCCTGAAGAAAATCAATTTTCCCTCCCCAGGACCTGGCTTGATCTTGGCAGATCTCATACATTCAATCATCACAGCTGTATGCGTGTTCATTGCACCGCTCTGTCTGACAGATACTGTACTGTTATAGATATCCCCTGGCTCTTACAAGTGTTTCTGTGCCCTCTGTCGTGGTGATTTCTGAGCCCTGCTGAGGAGGAAGTCTGATATGGGTAGTACATTTAGAGTTAAAACACTCCACAGTCTCTTAGATTCTACAGGTTGATCAGTTGTGAGTCTCTGTACTTACTGCCATCTACTGAAGGGCAGGGGCACACAACAAACAAACTTTGATGATGGTTGACAGACTAATCTAGTTGCACCTTTTAGGACTGTAAAACTGCTGAGAGTGTCATTGGCTGCTCCTAATATTCATAGCACAATTGTACCAGTGTGGCTATTTCTGCTCATGCCTGTCATCATTGAAGCTGGTAAAGTTCACAGCGGGGGTGGGGTGGGATAAGATTGTTGACTCCGCCCCCCCATAATAGCATGCATAAAATTTTCTGCTACTATTGTCTTAGGGGTTTATTGCTGTGAAGTCACCATGATCATGGCAACTCTTACAAAGGAAAACATTGAATTGGGCTGGCTTATACTTTTAGAGGTTTAGTGGATTATTGTCATGACAGGAAACATGGTGGCATGCAGGCAGGCATGGTGGTATTGGAGAAGGACCCAAGAGTTCTACATCTTGATCAAAGGCAGCAGAAGGAGACACTAGGACTAGCTTGAACATATGAGACCTCAAAGGACACACCTCTTAGTAATGCCAAGCATTTTAACACATAAGTCTTCTGAGACCCATTCCTGTTCAAACCACCACAACTCTGAAAGCTAGCCAGTAGGGGTGAAGCTTCCATGTCAGTACTGGCTTGTTTTCTCCATGTCCATTAACTCCAGTCTGTGGTATCCTCAGTATTTAACAATGGAGTTGTCTTTTCTTTTCTTTTCTTTTCTTTTCTTTTCTTTTCTTTTCTTTTCTTTTCTTTTCTTTTCTTTCTTTATTTCTTTTTTTCTTGCCTATATTTTTTATTAGATATTTTCTTCATTTACATTTCAAATGCTATTCCAAAAGTGCTCTATGCCCTCCCCCCGCCCTGCTCCCCTATCCACCATTCCCACTTCTTGGCCCTAGCATTCCCCTGTACTGGGGCATATAAAGTTTGCAAGACCAAGGGGCCTCTCTTCCCAATGATGGCCAACTAGGCCATCTTCTGCTACAGATTCAGCTAGAGACACGAGCTCTGGAGGGTACTGGTTAGTTCGTATTGTTGTTCCACCTATAGGGTTGCAGACCCCTTCAGCTCCTTGGGTACTTTCTCTAGCTCCTCCATTGGGGGCCCTGTGTTCCATCCAATAGATGACGAGCATCCACTACTGTATTTGCCAGGCACTGGCATAGCCTCACAGGGTCCTTCCAGCAAAATCACGCTAGCATAGGCCATAGTGTCTGCGTTTGCTGGATGATTATGGGATGGATCCCCGGATGGGGCAGTCTTTGGATGGTTCATCCTTTTGTCTCAGCTCCATACTTTGTCTCTGTAACTCCTTCCATGGGTATTTTGTTCCCGATTCTAAGGAGGAATGAAGTATCCACGCGTTGGTCTTCCTTCTTCTTGATTTTCTTGTGTTTTTCCAATTTTATCTTGGGTATTCTAAGTTTCTAGGCTAATATCCACTTATCAGTGAATGCATATCAAGTGAGTTCTTTTGTGATTGGGTTACCTCACTCAGGATGATATCCTCCAGATCCGTCCATTTGCCTAAGAATTTCATAAATTCATTCTTTTTAATAGCTGAGTAGTACTCCATTGTGTAAATGTACCACATTTTCTGTATCCATTCCTCTGTTTAGGGACATCTCAGTTCTTTCCAGCTTCTGGCTATTATAAATAAGACTGCTATGAACATAGTGGAGCATGTGTCCTTATTACAGGTTGGAACATCTTCTGGATATATGCCCAGGAGAGGTATTTGTGGATCCTCCGGTAGTGCTATGTCCAATTTTCTGAGGAACCACCAGACTGATTTCCAGAGTGGTTGTACAAGCTTGCAATCCCACCAGAAGTGGAGGAGTGTTCCTCTTTCTCCACATCCTCGCCGGCATCTGCTGTCACCTGAATTTTTGATCTTAGACATTCTGACTGGTGTGAGGTGGAATCTCAGGGTTGTTTAGATTTGCACCAATGGAGTTTTCAAGTTCTGGAACCAAGAGCAGTTGAAATATCTTGCAGTGTTTCAGGGTCACGGTGGGAGTTCTGTAGGACCTCAGTGAGCAAAAACTTTAAAAGAGGGATTCCATATTTACACTGGGCTTTTTATTTGAGTCTATGGCATCTAGGAATAGCATTTTTCTGACCTCCTCTTTTAAGGTAATTTCAATTAAAAATGTTTTTAATTTTTTTATTAGATATTTTCTTCATTTACATTTCAAATGCTATCCCAAAAGTCCCCTATACCCCACCCTGTTCCCCTACCCACTCACTCCCATTTCTTGGCCCTGGCGTTCCCCTGTACTGGGGCATATAAAGTTTGCTAGACCAAGGGGCCTCTCTTCCCAATGATGGCCGACTAGGCCATCTTCTGATACATATGCAGCTAGAGACACAAGCTCTGGAGGTACTGATTAGTTCATATTGTTGTTCCACCTATAGGCTTGCAGACCCCCTTCAGCTCTTGGGTACTTTCTCTAGCTCCTACATTGGGGGCCCTGTGTTCCATTCAATAGATGACTGTGAGCATCCACTTCTGTATTTGCCAGGCACTGGCAAAGTCTCACAGGAGACAGCTATATCAGGGTCCTTTCAGCAAAATCTTATTGGCGTATGCAATAGTGTCTGCTTTTGGTGGATGATTATGGGATGGATCCCCAGGTGGGGCAGTCTCTGGATGGTCCATCCTTTCGTCTTAGCTCCAAACTTTGTCTCTGTAACTCCTTCCATGGATATTTTATTCCCTATTCTAGGGAGGAATGAAGTACCCACACGTTGATCTTCCTTCTTGATTTTCTTGTGTTTTAGAAGTTGTATCTTGGGTATTCTAGGTTTCTGGGCTAATATCCACCTATTAGTGAGTGCATATCAAGTGACTTCTTTTGTGATTGGGTTACCTCACTCAGGATGATATCCTCCAGATACATCCATTTGCCCAAGAATTTCATAAATTCATTGTTTTTAATAACTGAGCAGTACTCCATTGTGTAAATGTATAAAGCCAGTTGTTAATGAAGACTACACAGGTCATTGTTTATGACTCTCAGTTTTCCCTCAAGTATTTTTAAGTTAACAGGTTAGTGCTTAAACATTTTTATATTAAAAACTAGTCATTTGCCTATTAATTCTGTACTTTCACTCATACGTTAGAGTTATTTTGATCTCTTAGTAGTACCTGTTTATAAATAGAGGGAATGTATTGAAGGATTATATAACTGATTCTTATTTGAGTTACTAGGCGTTACTAAGTTAACCTGAGTTAAAGATCAGATTTCAGTTCCAGTAGATGCCATTTACCAGTACTGTCTTTGTCTTCTTTCCCTTCAGTGATAAATAACCATGGCCAAGCGCATCTTGAGGAGGAAAGGATTTTTTTCCATTTATGGTTCCACAGCATAGTCTATTATTAAGGGGAAGTTAAGTCAGGAACTCAAATATTGCAGGAACCCGGAGGCCAGAACTGATGCAGAGGCCTTGGAGAAGTGGTGTTATACAGTCTTGCTCTCTATAGCTTGCTCAGCCTGCTTCCTTAGTGCACCGAGAACCACAATGGGTTGAGCCCTCTCACATCAATCAGTAATTAAGAAAATACATTTCAGGCTTGCCTACAGGCCAATCTTGTGAGGCCATCTTGTCAGTTGAGATTCTCCATGTCAAAGTAATTGCTTGGGTTAAGTTGTTATAAAACTAACCAGCACAAGTACCATTTACTTGTCAGTGGTGTGTGTGTGTGTGTGTATGAGGGAGGGGGAGAGAGAGAGATGAAAATATTAATTACTGGCATCATCTCTGAAGCCCGACTACCTGATAATTAAAATATCATTTCAAATCACTTAAAAGTCAGCTACCTTTGAACAGGTCACTTCACTGTAATCCTCATTGTTCTAAAAGTGTTGATAATAGCAATAACTTTCTCGTAGGGTAGTTAGGAGAAATAGCGATTATTTCAGTGAGAATTCCTCTAGGAAAAACACTTAACTTATATGGAGAAGTATTGAATATGGAGGTTCAGTTCAACTTTCACCTGCATTAGGCAATTTAGATTTCTGGCCTGTATGATAAGTATGGAGGCTGTAGTTACATTCTACAAAAGTGAATAGGATCTTGTGTTTTGCACTGAAGTAGCTTATTTTGAAATTTGTATTTCAAAGAAGCTACAAGAACATAGTGGATTCCCTAAGTCCTGTAAAAGGTGCAGAGGGTTTTTTTATATTCTCTGTATAACACGGGTTATGCCTTGACATTTTGTAATTCAGAGAGATAGTATCTGGGGAATAAGGAATAGACTCGAGGTAAAGTAATGATAACTTAGTTCCTCTTTTTTGAGAATAGTCTGTCCCTTTGTCACCACAAATTGATTCCGTCATTTTCCTTGTACACTGATTTATTTATTAAAGTAACATAAAGTGCCTTGAAAGAGTAATGACAAGAAATTATGAAAAAAAATTATTGGTAATTTTCTTTCAACACTCATAATATTTCAAACTATTAAAGGTTTCCATACTAGGATATAATATGGTTATTAAAGCTAAACAGAAAAACAGGCTGGGTGTCTTGTAACAAAAGTTCATGTTGACAGTTCCAGATCTATACAGTTCCCTGACTGTATAATTCAGTGTCTTGATGACAGTTCTGATCATGTCGCCTAGGAGACTTAAAGATAGTGAAGAAGCTGTATCCTTTGGAGAAATAGAAGCTCTTTCAAAAGGGAAAGTGTCAGCTGGAGACACAGCTCAGGGCTATCACACTTGTCTAGTGTACATATGTGCCCTAAGTTTAAGCCTCAGCACCGGGGAAATAGGAAAAAAAAAGGAAAATCCTGAAAATTTGCTGTAGATACTATCACAGGGTTGGACACATAGCCTCATAGATGACGTGTGTGCTCTCCTTCCCCTCTAGTATTGAGTTTGACCGAGATTGTGACTATTTTGCAATTGCTGGAGTTACAAAGAAGATTAAAGTCTATGAATATGGCACAGTCATCCAGGATGCAGTGGATATTCATTACCCTGAGAATGAAATGACCTGCAATTCCAAAATCAGGTATTTCTCTTTTTTCTTGGCATAAAGTCATACATATATAGCTGTTCATATTAGTGCTAAGTATGACATTATTGTATATTTTTCCATGAGACTCTTTCTCATTCAGAGAGCATGCTTTGGTTGTATAGAGGATACTTTGTATGAAACAGTTTGTGTACATTTAGCCAGCAGACTCGGTGCTCTAACTCTTTTGAATTCTGAGTATTCATTGTATTAAGAAGTTGAGTCCAAGGTATATGTGTTTACATGTATGTTCTAATATGAGTGATAAACTAGTATCAGGTTCTTTTTTATTTACTAATTCATACACAGCAATTTGAGAGCCCGCCCATTTATAGTGGCTTCCTACTTGAGAATTTTTTTATATTCCTAAGTAGAGACTATATTGCAAAAATGAATTTCTTAAATGCTTATGTGTTAGGCATTGTCTTAAGTGCTCTTAGCAGTTATCTGACATGGTTACCATTATTACCCACACTTACAGTTGAATTGCACTAAACCCAAAAATAAATGGCTTGCCTGGGATAATCTAGCTAATATGTGGAGCAGTGCAGAGTGAGGGAGTTTAATTCTAGGGTCTGTGCTCTTTAAATGCCTTTGTACATATTTATTGCATATAGCCATTGCAGTAAGATTAGTTGTATAACATTGTACTTTAAAATGTTACAGTAATAAACTAAGCAGAATACTTGGTTCATTTTAGTATTCATAGTCATAGTCACCATAAAGGAAAATGTAATAAGTTTTAAGTGTTGCTACTGCCTGTTTTATCATGGGCACATGTGCCAATGAATAGTGCTTTATGGCACATTCCAGTGAATGCCTGAAATTGCTCAAGGCCAAAACCTACAGGGCTGAAAAGACCAATATCTAAGCACAACTAACAGAGCTGTCCAGTTTGATTTCACCGGTTATGAAATACACTAAGTTAACCAGAGCTGCAGCTAGTAAATACCAGATCTGAAATTAGAGTGCAGGTTTGTCTGAATCCATAGTGGAAAACTGAGTTTACTTTAAAATGCAGATCATCCCCTTCTAATCCCTAAAATTTGCCATAAATACAATGGAGTGCAAAATACATTCTTGGATGTTAACTGCTTTTCTTAGTGCTTTATTTGGTAATCCACACATTTTACTGTGCATGATTTAACTCTATATGTCGCAACAATAGCTTATTGCTTTAGATGCAGACTTTTAGAGAATAGCTAAAATCATAAATGTTAAAGCTTTAAATCTGTGGCATGATTTTAATTGGAATTGCAATCATACATTGCATTGGTCAAGACCCTTTGAATGTAAAAACTGAAATCCAACTCAGACTCATTAGTTTAGCTTCATGATTTGGTACAGCTGAATATTGGGGCTCAACAGTCTTTAATATCTGTCATTCTGTCGTACCATTCTCTGAGCCATCATTGTCGTTAACAGTTTCCCTTTCACATGTCACAGAACTCTCAGCTCTGTCTGTCCTACTCTGTGTTCTTAGTAAAAAATGGTAAACTTCAGCATTTGATTGTTTACTATCAATCAGAAAATCTAGATATTCCTACTATCTCTTTCTGAATTATTGTGAAGTGATAGAAACCACTTGAGAATGTTTGTCTTCCTGAGCACACTGAAAGTCATTTTGCCCCGGTGTTTCCTATTTACATCTTAAAGGTTTAGTTTTTTTCTTTTGTTCAGCTGTATCAGTTGGAGTAGTTACCATAAGAACCTGCTAGCCAGCAGTGATTATGAAGGCACTGTTATACTATGGGATGGATTCACAGGACAGAGGTCAAAGGTCTATCAGGTAAATATGGATACTAACTATATATTTTAAAATTATATTTTTGTTTTCTTAAGGTATT
Organism: Mus caroli; assembly: GCF_978045245.1. Classification (NCBI taxonomy): domain Eukaryota; kingdom Metazoa; phylum Chordata; class Mammalia; order Rodentia; family Muridae; genus Mus; species Mus caroli. Next base: position 156,910,709 of record NW_028227256.1, read on the forward strand.
TATATGCTTTATAATTAAAGTTTTTCAACCACTAGTTAGTATTTTTATACTTAAGATAATTGTGTTTGTACTAAATGCTTTTCTAAAGAATTTCTCATATGTTATTTTTAGAATGTATCAAATACATTTACAGAAGCATTAATGTCAGTAAATATGAGGCTTTCCTCCAGTGTCTTTGCTTTTTATTTGATTGTAGTTTGTTTCACCACCCCATGTCAATAAATTGTTTCTCCTCTCTCCCTCCCCTGCCTCCACCACTCCTCCACCCCACTCCCATCCCTGGTCTCTCTTTCACATCAAGGAACATGAAAAAAGGTGTTGGAGTGTTGACTTTAATCTGATGGATCCTAAACTTCTGGCTTCAGGTTCTGATGATGCAAAAGGTACTACTCATTGCTGTTTTCCCTTAGAAGATCTCACTCCTTTAAACTATTTAGTGCAGCTGTGCAAGTTGTTTATTGAAACTCATGCAAGTCTTTGTGAATAAAAAAATAATTTGAAAAAAAAATCTGTTTTTCCATTTGAGTGAAGGAAAAATGAATGTACAGCCTTTTCACAGTAATGCTTTTTTGTATTTGTGCCATATACTGCAAACTGAATTGCTGGCAACTTCCTAAAAATACTTAGTTTCTTTATGTGTGTTTGTATGAGTACGTATGTGTCTGTGTGCTTATATGCCTCTTGTGAAGTGAATATGCATGTGTATATACAGAAGCCGAAAGAGGGTGTCAGATCCCTCAGTTGGAGTTACAGGTACACTAGCATAGTACTGAGGTCAGAACTCTACTCCTGATAATTATATATGGTATAGAGTTAACTTCAGTTAATACTATTAACTACTGAGTCATGTGTCCAACCCCTGCTGTCCTCTTTTAACCAAAGGTTTTTTTTTTTTTTGGTTTTTGGTTTTTCGAGACAGGGTTTCTCTGTATAGCCCTGGCTGTCCTGGAACTCACTTTGTAGACCAGGCTGGCCTCGAACTCAGAAATCCGCCTGCCTCTGCCTCCCAAGTGCTGGGATCAAAGGCGTGCGCCACCACGCCCGGCTCAAAGTTTTTAGATATATCATCTAGTCAACTTTATTCCCTCAAGCATCTAGAAGTTTCTATACCTGAAATTATATTGAATATTTAATATATTCTAAAGCCTTAACCATGTTATACTATCTCCAAGGAAAGCTTATATGTACCTGTTTTGGCAGCATAATTGACCTTTTCTACTTTTCTCTTTGCCCATCTTTACTATTTGTTATTTTCTGCTATGCTTCCTATCCTGTTATAGCAGAGTTATGAACAGATCACCTGACTTTAAAAATCAAGTATGCTAATCTTTTTTACATGTGTGTGTGTTTGTGACCTGTAATGATAAATACTAATAAACCAGCTTTATAAACAGATTCGAATGGGCTAACTCTCAATAAAAAGTATGTACTTTAGAAATTGTTAACTGATTCAACAGTAGTCATATTCAAATATATTTGGTGAATATTTTGTGTTTTAACAAACATATAAAACATCATGGTAGAAAATACTGTATTCTAGTTTTTGAATTGTGCTATTTTAATGTACTATAACTAAATAAACAAAAGATTATGTTTACATTGACTCACATCCTGAGTAGTTTTTATGCTATAATGAACAAAACTGTATGTCTATGATACTTCTCAGTAGGAAGATTGGAGTCCTTGTGTGGAGTACTCTCCTATTGGGTTTGTGAGGTAGCCAAGCAAGTCTCTCTCCACTTGAAATTCCAACTCCAAAAGATCTGTTTCTTCTTCAAGCCTCCATATGCATCATGTATACAGATATATACACAAACTGATATAATCATATAAATGAAAATAATATAAATCTTTATAAATTATTTTTAAATGGACTAACCTTAATTCCCTCCCCCCTTTTTCATTATTTTGTTTGTGCAACTTTATATTCATTTAGTTTCTTTTAGTTATTCTCAGAAGTGAAATTATTCTATCATAGGGTAATTTGTAGTTTCTTTTTCTTGGAACTATCTCCATATTTTTTCATGAAACTTATAGTATTAAGATTTAATGTATAATGGTAATAGTGCCTAGCTCTTCTGCCTTCTCTATGTCCTTGTTACACTTTCTAGTTCTTTAGTCTTTTAGACTTGATGTGTCTGCCCACCTGCCCAGCTGTCTGCATTTCCTCTCCCCTTCCTTTGTTCCCACCATACCCTTTTCTTCCCTTCCCTTCTCAGTCAGTCACTTCTTTGCCTACCTGTCTGCCTTCATGCCGTCTGCTTTTTAAATATGCAAATAATAAAAGAGGATACAAAGGGATAATTCACTATAGCTTTTCTTTGAGTTTCTTTATTTATTGTTCAGTGACACCAAACACCTTTTTAAAAATATATATGTGTGTTTTAGCTATACATGTGTCTTTGTAGAAGTATTATGTCCAATACCCCTCCCCCTATTTAAAACCTTTTTTTTTCCTGTGTTTTTGCTTGAAATGGGGATTATGTTTATATTCTCAGTGTTAACCCAGGTTTAGTTCTCTTCTATGGGTTGCCTTTTTACACTGTTGATAGAATTTGGTACATTGTTGTTGTTACTAGTACAAAGTACAGGTTTTTTAATTTTTTTCATTTTGTTGTATATTCCTTTAGCATATTTGAAAAACAAAACATTGCCAATTTCAATTTCATTTTTATGAGACTTTACCCCCTTTTTTTTCTTTTATAAGTCTTAACATTTATGTCTTTGATCCATTTTAATTTGTATGTGGTCTAAGGGTACAACTTTGTTTTGACACATGAATGTCCTGAATTTCTAATCTCTTTAACTAAAAAAGATTGTTTTTCCGCCTTGTATAATCTTGGAGCACTTAGTAAAAATAACTTCACTGTAAATTCATGGGCATTGATAAGGAAGCTATTTAGACTTCATTGAGTTTTGTTCATTAATATTTCTTTTTTTAAACATTTATTTATTTTATGTACACACTGTAGCTGTACAGAATAAGTTGTGAGCCTTCATCTGGCTACTGGAATTTGAATTTAGGGCCTCTGTTTGCTCCGGTCAACCCCATTCCCTCCAGTCAGCCCCACTCACTCAGTCCCTGCTTCTTCCGGCCCAAAGATTTATTTATTTTAATTATACATAAGTACACTGTTGCTGTCTTCAGACACACTAGAAGAAAGCTTTAGATCTTATTACGGGTGGTTGTGAGCCACCATGTGGCTGCTGGGATTTGAACTCAGGACCTTAGGAAGGGCAGTCAGTTTGTGCTCTTACCCGCTGAGCCATCTCACCAGCCCTCATTAATTAATATGTGTATATTGTAATTATTTGTAGATATTTTTATCCCTTTTAAGTTGATGTCTCTGACTTGAGACCTTCTCTAATCTTTGCTTGCTTCATTCACTTTCTTCTAAGCACTGTTGTAGTTAATCCTAAAATTTCAAGTATTAAAATTTTTTTTGTTTCAACTTACATATTTATAGGTTTTTTGCTATGGACTGTTTTAAAATTTCCACACTTAGCTGGGCGTAGTGGCACACGCCTTTAATCCCAGCATTTGGGAGGCAGAGGTAGGCGGATTTCTGAGTTCGAGGCCAGCCTGGTCTACAGAGTGAGTTCCAGGACAGCCAGGGCTACACAGAGAAACCCTGTCTCAAATAACAAAAAAAAAAAAAAAAAATCCACACTTAAAATTTTCATAAATTTGACTTACAACAATATAGGTACAAAACATTTATGTAATTTTAATTTCTTTAAATTTTTTTGACTCACTTTGTGGTTCAGTTCATGTACTATCTTGATAGATATCTCGAAGGCATTGAGAAGAATTCCTTTTTGGGCTCCTTTAGAGAGCTCAGTGAGTGTCATTTAGGGGGCACACTTGGTAGTGTTGTTCTGGTTTTCTATAGACTGATGATCTTTTTCTTCTTGGTCTCCTCGGGTTATGGGTTATGAGGTAGAAACATGGAAGTCTAATTTATATATATGTTCTATGTAATATGTTTCTGTTCATATTTTTTTCTGAAAACTATGACTTTTACTTATATAAGGGTAGATATAAAAATAAGTCTTTGAATGACACAGACACATGGTCTAGCTTAGCGGTTAAGAGCACATTTTAGTTTCCAGTTCCAGGGACTCTAATGATTGGCTTACCAGTTTACCTGTACTCACATCACACATGTAAGTGTCCTCCCTCCCTCCCTCCCTCCCTCCCTCCCTCCCTCCCTCCCTCCCTCCCTCCCTCCCTCTCACACACCACTCACATTTTAAAAATAAATGTGAACAAGAAGTAAATAGGTGAAAAATGTATGTCCCTTTAATTACTGAGAGAAATAACTACAATTGCTAAAAGGACTCTTGTCTTTCTACTTCTTAGTAATAATTCAGTGAATTGCCTTCAGTGCTGACTTCAATTTTCATTGTGTCAAAGAGTCTCATACCACATATGCCAAGACAACTAGAGTAATTGACCAGGAGGGTAGCTTGTCAGTGGCTCTTCCTGTAAGAACCTGTAAAGCAGTCTTGAGGTACATGCTTGTTGGTAATTCCTGTGCATGTTAGGGCAGACGCTGGGAATTCAAGAGTTCCATGACGTTGAATGGTTACGCTTGGTTATTTAAAAGCAAAAACTCACACAACTTATATTCAGAGACATCATTGAAATGTAACTGAGGGTAGAAAGATGACTCAAGAGTTAAGAGGACTTGCTTCTCTTGCAGAGGGCTGTTTGTGTCTCAGCATCTTCATGACAATTCAGAACCATCTGTTCTGTTTCAGATATGACACCCCCTTCTGGTCTCCACAGGCCCCTGTATACATTTGGGGTATACACACACAAATAATAAAATAAACATCAAAAATTTAATTGAGTCCTTCTACATACAGTAAAGGTGAATGCCCTCAGTTATTTTGAAACTATCATCATAAGGGCATGAACCAATTGAAGGTTGGTACATGTAGGTGAATTGTCCCCTTTCCACTCCCCCTCACCCCATCTCCTGCTCCCTTTACAGAGTTTCTATATGTATCCCTGGTGGCCCTGGAACTTACCCTGTACTGGACCAGATGGGTTTCAAACTCAGATCCACCCACTTTGAGTAATGGGATTAAAGGCATGCACCACCATAGCCCATCCTATAGTATTGTTCTTTATTCCTATTAGTAGTATTCTGAGAACTACTCCATTGAGTACTCATAAATCAGAAATTATTTTTCTATTTCTACTAATATTCTACCTTCTATTTTCTTTTATAATCCATATAGACTATTTTCTTGTCATTTTTATTCAGATTGAGTACTTTATCTTCTAGATTCTTCTTGTTCTTCAAAGGATGTGTGTTATATATAATTTTTCTTAAATTTTGCTCTATAAAAAGATACTACTTGGGGAAACAAAACATGTCTGTAAATTACACGGAATCCTTTTGACCCTCATCTGTGATCCCCTTAGATACTTTGTCATTGATTTTCAGCTTTTCTGTGAAGGTCCAGATAGATAGTGAATATTGTAAGCTAGGACAATGAAACGTCTGCTATAAACACTGCCCTCTACTGCTGCAGAGCAGAACCAGCTGTGGAAAATACAATTCGGAGTGTGAACTTGTTCTAGTGATTACAGCATCCTGGGTTATTTTTCAAAGGAATTCCTGTATCTCTTGAGATATTAGGTTTTGTGATAGTTTTGGTAAATAGCATTGTCAATTTTATTCATGAGTATTTTTCTGTTTTATAAACACAAAGTGTATTCTGAGTTCTTTATTGAAAAACTACCATTTGAAAAACAAATTTAGGGAATGATAAGTGAAAATATTATAGATTACTAGATAATAACCTTCATTCTATAGGGTAATTACATTTTTAAAAATGTATTATTTTTGCTAAAGAAAACTATTCCTTTACCTAGAAACATTAATGAAATAAAACTTGTATAGAACACTTAATGTTACTTAACAGATTTGTTTTTGTTCTCTTTTGTTGTTTTATGGTTTTCCCGGCAGTCATTTTTATATTCTTTATTAGGGCCAAAGTAGAACATATGTAAATAAATTCAGTGGGTTTTGTTTGACTTAATTGCTTTGGATCTTCACCTTGAGGAAGATGCTATCGTTTTAAAATTAATTTTATTAGTTCTTTTGAGAATTTCATGGTTTTTAGCTATATTCACCCCCTGTTCTTCTTCCAGATATGCCACTTCAGTCAGATATGCCTCCAATTCCTTACCCACCCAACTATCTCTTTTTCCACATTAAGTCCCAACGTGTGCTGCCAGTATTTCATGTACATATGACCTACCGCTGAAGCTCAGTCCACTCCCAGTGGCAGCAGCAGCACTCCTCTTAAAGAAACCTACTCTCACTTTCTTAGCAGCTATAAGTTGCCAGTGGCTCTTACTCTAGGGGTGAGACATTCTGGCCTCCTCGTGTGTCCATGCTGGTGTTTGTATAGGGCTTACATATACGCTCATAACTGCTGACTTCATTCGTGCAGTTTTCCAGTTATGTATGAAGGACCACATCTGGCTCAGTCTTTCTGCCCCCTCTGCTCTATTAGGGCTGAGTATTCTGATGACTCCTCTCCTCTGCACCTTGGCTCGTTGTGGGTCTCTGTGCTTCTCTGATGAGGGTTAAAAGATGCATCTCTGCCAAGTGGACAGGCTAGAGGGTATGCTGCTGTCTTTTATTATCAGCTTGCCTTTCAAAGGGGAATTTTCATCAGTTATTGCTGAAGAAGGAATTTTTTTAATTAAGTGAAATCCTTATACACTTTTACAAAGGTATCCTTATGTACTATCTGTGTATCTTGAGAACCATTTGATTGAATTCACTCACTTTCTTCTATACTTGTTAGTTTCTTCTTTATTTTCTCTAGAAGATTATATTGGGTTTGTTTGTTTGTCTGGCTTTTTTTTCTTTCTTTCTTTTAATATTTTATTTTATTTTAATTAGGTATTTTCTTCATTTACATTTCCGTGCTATCCCAAAAGTCCCCCATACCCCCACTCCCCTACCCACCCACTCCCACTTCTTGGCCCTGGCGTTCCCCTGTACTGAGGCATATAAAATTTGCATGTCCAATGGGCCTCTGTTTTCACTGATGGCCGACTAGGCCATCTTCTGATACATATGCAGCTAGAGACACGAGCTCCAGGGGGTACTGGTTAGTTCATATTGTTGTTCCACCTATAGGGTTGCAGACCCCTTTAGCTCTTTGGGTACTTTCTCTAGCTCCAATAGCTGACTGTGAGCATCCACTTCTGTGTTTGCTAGGCCCCAGCATAGCCTCTCTGGAGTGATGGCTTATTGGTTTATGATTGCCTCTTAGAATATTGAGTTGATTTTTCATTTTATCTATTGTTTTAGTTTTCAAAGACTGCCATAAGAAAGTACAGCACAAACTGACTTGCTTAAAACAACAGAATTTTTTTCTCATTAGACTGGAGACCACCAATCTAAAGTAAAGATATTAGATGGGCCATATTCCTTCTGAAGGCTCTGGGAAGAACGATTTATTGCTGGCTTTGTAGCCTGATAATTGTTTGCTTTGGGGTTCTTTTTTTTTTCTTTCTATTTTTATGATTTTGGAGCTTTACTATAGAAAGGCAGGGAGAAGGAGAGAAGGTAGAAAGAGAGAGGCCAGCCATGGCCACGTGGAGAGAGGGGGGAAAGGAGAGAGAGAAGGAGGGCTAGAGAGTAAGAAAGGTGAGGGCTTAAAGAGTGTGTTGGATTTCTTAAAGCTGTATTGCTTCATTCTTGCTTTCTACATGTAGCCTTCCTCTCTGTCTGCCAGTCTATCTGTGTATACGAGGACATCCTAAGTCAGTGTGGCTTCATCTTGACTACAGTACTAGTTGGTATATTTCTAAAGACAGCAAGCAACACTCACAAGTGTATTAGGAGCTTATATATCTTCTAGAGAAGCACTGTTGACACACCTGTTCACTTTATAGTCACCAGGAAAATATAGTGTATTTCTGTTGCTGTCTTCGAACACACCAGAAGAGGGCATGGGATCCCATTACAGATGGTTGTGAGCCACCATGTGGTTGTTGGGAATTGAACTCGGGACCACTGGAAGTGCAGTCCGTGCTCTTAACCACTCAGCCATCTCTCCAGTTTCCTAGATATTCTTTTTTTTTTTTTTTTAAGTGTATATTTTCATTATTTACATTTCAAATGTTATCCCCTTTCCAGGTCTCCCCTTCGGAAACCCCCTATCCCATCCTCCCTCTCCCTGCCTCTATGAGGGTGCTCCCCCACCCACCCACTCCCTTCTTCCCACCCTTCCTTCCCATTCTTATACCCTGGGATATCAAACATCCTCAGGCCCAAGGGCTTCTCCTCCCACTGATGTTCAACTTATAGTCAAGTTGATGCTTGAGATTATTTTTTCAAATTCTTTTATTTTCTTTTATGTCTGTTGGTGTTTTGCCTGCAGGAAAGTGCACCTCATGCATATAGTACCCTCACAGGTCCAAAGCCAGTGTAAGATTCTCTGTAACCTGAGGTCCAGGCTCTTGTGAGCTACTGCAGAGTGGGTGCTGGGGATTGAACCTGGGTCCTATGGAAGAGTGCCCAGGTACTCTGATCCTCTGAGCCATTTCATCAGCCCTAAGTGATCTTTACAATATTTTTAACTTTAGTTATCTTTATGGTTTTGATAGCTACCTTTTTTTTTTAATAATCTCACATAATAAAAATTATACTCATGGTGATTATAACTGTGACTTGCCTGAGTAATGTTACTAATTATATATATAATTATATGTTATAGTAATGTTAATTATGATTGCATTTTAAAACCAGATGTACTTTTAATTTGACTATCATTCTGTTAGGTCTATGCTTATTTTTATTTGTTACTAGCTCTGATATATAACAGTTGTTTGTGTAACACTTGTTTATAAAATTGTTCTGTATGTTTATTGACTTGCTAGAGTGTAACTCCACCCAAGTCCACTTTTAGTGTAATCTGCAAGTGTGGTGGTACTTTAAGTGATTTATAAAGGCATACAAATTGCACGCGCACACACACACACACATACACATACATATCCACATACACACACAAGCACACACATACACACACATGGTACCATGTAGTATTTTAAAATGTGTGTATTGTGTAATACTTAATTGAGGATGCCCTATCATATCTCTTCATACATTTACATTTATGATTTCATTATGATGAAAATATTCAGAATCCCTTCTTGTCTTTGTTGCAATACAAAGTTGTTAGTTCTTTCTCACTATAACTTAATACCCACTAATAAATCCTTTCCACTTTCTTATCCTACCTGCCCAAGGCTAACTTATCATTTTACTCCCAGCTTCCATGAGGGTAACTTTTTAATTTTAATACACAGTACTTGTCTTCTTATGCCTAGCTTTTTTCATTTAAGAACGTCTTAAAATTCTATCCATTCCTCAGTTGACAGGCACATAGTTTATTTCTATATTTTGGCCATCATAAATAGTGTTGTTATAAATACACAAGTGCAGGCATCTCAGGAAACACATTTTACCTTTTTTTGGATATATACCTGGGGAAGGGATTATTGGATTGTGGTAGCCCCTTTCTCCACAGCCCAGCCAACATTAATCATTATTATTGGAGTAAGATGATTACAAATTATTGTCTCCACTTGCATTTCTCTGATCAGCAGTGTTGAACCTTTTTCCATGTATCCCGTTCCCATTTCTGTTTGTTCTCTTGAGAAATGTCTTTACATTAATTGCCTATTTCAAAGATCAATATTTTTTTTTCCTCTCTTGAATCAAACCCAGTTCCTCTACAAGAACAGCAGGTGCTGAGCACGTTCTCTGCCCTGTAATAAAGGAATTTTTTAAGTTGCAGGTTACGGAATGAGTATACAGACATCAGTATCATGTATATGACAGCTAGTTGTCTGAAGTAGGAAACAAGGAACTAATGACATAACTACTGTAAAAGTTCACATGTGTTAACTGTGTGAATATTTGTCTTATTAGAAAAGACATAAACCAAACCAAATTGTTCTGTTTAAAATTGTTACTCTGATGAGTGGCTCTCACTTACTTATTTTGGTAACAAATAATTTTTACTGAGAGATTTTAGGTATAAAATAGGAAATCCATTTCTGTGGAAGTCTTTGTTGAGACCCTTTGTAGTTACTCCTAACTTTGTCAGTAATCCTTAAGTGTCCTAAAGCTTTCTATGGTTTCAACCCCAAATACATGTTTGAGCCACTTAGGAAGTTAAGTAAAAGTATCAGTATGTGCACATGATCTGAGACTTGTTACTGAATTAAACATTGAAACAGATTTTAAAAATCTATAAAAATGGAGAGTAAACCCCACATACTTTATCACTTAAAGTTATTTATTATATTTGTCTTATCTGTGCCAGCATTTTGGCAAGTTTAATCTGATGCAGGTTTTGTGCAGGTAACCACATGATTGTGATCCCATGCCATGTCCAGACTCAGCACTTCACGGCACTTCTTTCCATCTTTTGGCCCTTACATTTTTCACACTTCTCATGTGATCCCTAAGGTGTTCCTTACTTGTGGTGTGGATATCGGGGGATTAATATACACGTTCCAGTTGGTGTTGAGCAATTATTCTCAGGGTTTGACCGGTCCTGTGTCTCTCCATTGACTCCTTTCCAATGTAAAGAAGTTGTTTCATTGACAAAGTTGGGGAGCAGCCCAGATCTATCCAGATTAAGTGTTTTAAGAGATGTATTTTATCTTAACATATCTCATACATGTGAAATGTATGTGTGCTGTTAACCTCCACTATAGAATATTGAGAATAATAGTATAAAGGGCCCACCGTCTAGCTCCAGAATGTATGTGTATGTGTATGTATGTGTGCTGTTAACCTCCACTATAGAATACTGAGATCAATAGTATAAAGGGCCCACCGTCTAGCTCCAGAATGTATGTGTATGTGTATGTATGTGTGCTGTTAACCTCCACTATAGAATACTGAGATCAATAGTATAATGGGCCCACCGTCTAGCTCCAGAATGTATGTGTATGTGTATGTATGTGTGCTGTTAACCTCCACTATAGAATACTGAGATCAATAGTATAAAGGGCCCACCGTCTAGCTCCAGAATGTATGTGTATGTGTGCTGTTAACCTCCACTATAGAATACTGAGATCAATAGTATAAAGGGCCCACCGTCTAGCTCCAGAATGTATGTGTATGTGTGCTGTTAACCTCCACTATAGAATACTGAGATCAATAGTATAAAGGGCCCACCGTCTAGCTCCAGAATGGTGTTTTTGCCTTGGCCTTTTGAGTCCTTGCTATCTATCTTTGTGGAATCACTATTTATATCTGTGGATTTTTGAACGTTGAAAGTAAGCTTTAAGATTCAAGAACTGTTCTGTCACATTATTATTCAGCTCAATTTTTATTTTGTCCCAATAAAATGCTTCATATTGACACACAAGATATTTGAGTAACACTTGTTACTTACAGAAACATTTGCTTAGTGATTTTTTGGTTTTTTTTGTTTTTAAATCACCATTTCCTTAGTGAAGCTGTGGTCTACCAATTTAGACAATTCTGTGGCGAGCATTGAGGCAAAGGCTAACGTGTGCTGTGTGAAGTTCAGCCCCTCCTCCAGGTACCATCTGGCTTTCGGCTGTGCAGGTAAGAAATAAAAGTAAACTTATCTCCTTTTGGTTTTTGTTTTAACATACCTACCTAAAAGTGCATTTGAAAACGAATTGGCTACTTTTATAATCGTAGGTTTTCTTTTCATCGTGAAGTTATGATAAACTGAGAATTGCATCTTTCTCATCTACGGCTATTGCTAATTGTGACATCCTGTCACCTGTCTTTAACACAGAGAGACAGGCTTGTGGAGTTTTGTTGGCTGCCTGCTAAATGTTGATGTGCATTTTTCTTAGTAGCAGAATTAGTGTGTATTAAACAGCTGTACTGAGAGGATCAGTAATTTTTTAAGAAGCCTGTTCATTTCTTTGACTATTCATTTCCTGTTATGCATAAAATGCCGAAGGGGAATAAACATGCCAATCATTTATTTCACAGTACATGCTAATGTAGTATTTTTTTTAAATATAAGTGTTCTAGTCATAGTAATAAGTTATTTGAAGTATTTTTGCAATTCTGTTTTACACTTATCATGTAGCGTAGTGGTTTTCATTGTGCGAGAGCCATGAGTTTCAAAGCAAGTCACATTCTTGCTCTACTCTTAATTTTTTTGTGTTTTTATTTTTTATCACTTTTAATACTTTAGTAGAGAAAATACCTATCATTTAATATGTGAAAGTTCCTTGATATTTTTTCATAATAATGTTTTTTTTTGTAAAGCTGACACTTGTACAGAGCACATTAATAACATTTGAAAAGGACACTGTGTTCAAGCTTTGTCTTCATCAGTGCTCCTGTTTTCATACGCCTCTCATGCCCTGCTGATTTACTCTCTTCACATTAACCAGAGTGTAATCTTGAACAAGGTGGCTCTTATCTGTCAATGCTCATGTTGATGCGCATTGTGTACATGCTAGATGTACACATCTTGAAATATTTTTCCCTGGTATAAATTCTGATTGTTTTTTTAACCTTATCTTCTTTACTTTTCCATTTAAGCCTTAATGTTCATATTTTCCCAATCAGCAAAATTATTGTATTATAAAATAATTAACAGTAATTAGTTAGAATTACAAATATTTAATAGTTCCGGGAGCATTATTATTGATGTTGTATGTTTCCCATATAATTTCATGCAATTAAAAGAAATCTTTTAATTTGGTTTGTTTTCATAAGTGAAATTTTATAGTTTGTTTCCTGTAGGGCCTGGAATTTCTCTGGTCAGCTTTCTTTTTTATACGATTCTGTTATGATTTTAAGGAAAATAATAGTTTCGTTCTATATTGTGCTACTTTTTTTCCCTGATTGATGCTGCCTTTATTTTATTGCCAACCACCATGCCACATCCAGGCACCAGCGCACAAATTGGCAACCGGCGCAGCCCAGTTGTGCTGAGGTTCACGGTAGTGTGTTTCAGGCTTTTACATTTGCAGAAGAAGGAAAAACAAGAAGAAGAAGAACTAAAGTAAGACCAAACAGCCGCAAACCCAACCTGCAAGCAGTAGAAGTGGTGTAGTGATCTTCTCCTGATATTGTACCAGTTTTTACAACATGGGCAGAAACCGTTGCAATTTGCCTTTCCAAAGACATATTTATTTTTCATACTAAATATAGTAGCTTTTTATAGCTTTTGAGCTTACATCAGGCAAAAAATGTTAGTTGTGCTTCTTTTGCAGTGGTCCATTGCAGTTCTACCTCAGTACAAAACCGGAAGCAGAGTTGTCTGTTCTAGTGTTTATGCTCCATTTAGTTGAGTTGGCTTTTCTTGTTCTGTTACCAGAACATCTATTTTCATAAACTAGCCTATTAAAATCAAATAACTTAAGTTATTGCTTTTTGCTTCAATACACATTTTATCTGGTACCGTTCAGGATCAGTTCAGTAGGTCTAGGTTTATTCTGCTGATATCTTGATGCTTATTCATTTTGTCAGTCACATTGTGTTTGTCTTTCTTGAGTAACCATGGCTTGAACAGTAGGTAGACAACTCTACCAACTGTGAATGCCACTAGGCTCCTATTCCTGGTAAACTTCCTGTATTATGTATAGGCAGTCACCTGGGAGCTGAGCCTCTGGGCATGCCTGTGTAAGATTATCTCAGTTACATGAGTTGATTTGAGGAGACCCATCTTTGCTATGAGAAAGACTATCCCCTAGACAGGATCTTGGGTTATCTACCTGGAGAAAGCACCCACTAGCATAAATATCTTTGTTGCTCTTTGCTTCACTGGATGTGTATGCAATGTGAGCAGCCTGCTACTGTGACTTCTGCACCATCTTGGTAGAATGGGACTTCACTAGGACTAAAGATTCCCTGATCATTCTACTTTCTGCTCTTTGGACATGTAGTCTCTTGTACTGATCCTGGTAGTGCCTGTTGTTGGTTTGCTACATATGGCATTTATTATGTTGAAATATGTTTCTTTCCTGCCGCCTTCAGTTTTTTTCATAAAGACTTGATGAATTTTATCAAATATTTTATCTGGATTTATTGAAATAATCAAAGTTTTAGTCCTTCATTTCTTTGATAGAGTATCAATGTCATTGATCTGTATATGTTGAGTCATCCTTCCATCTCTGGAAGTAATAGGTGGTTTTCTGAGACCTTTCTGCCCCCCTTTTTATGTTTACTTACTTAATTTGTGTATACAAGTGTATGTGTGCACACGTATGTGAGTGTGTGTATGTATGTATGTGCACGCATGAACACAATGTGAGATACACAAGTGGAAGTCAAAGGACTACTTGCCCTAATCAATTCTCTTCACCTCTTAATTTCAGGGATCAAAGTGAGGTGGTCAGAGATAGTGCCAAGTGCCTTAACTCCATCTAAGCCACCTTGCCAGTTCCATAGTCTAGTTTTGTGGGTTTTGTTTTGTTTAGTTTTTTTTTAAGATTTTATTTTTATTCATGTTTATATGAATAAACATGTGTATGTGAGCCCATGGAGACCAGAAGAGGGCAGCAGATATCCTGGAGCTAGAGTTACAGGTGGTCATGAGGCATGTGTTGCTGAGAAACAATCTTGGATCCTCTGGAAGAGCAGCACTCACTCGCACTGCTTTTTTGGTTTGCTCATTTGTTGCTATATGCTTCCTCTTTCTACTGCTTCTGCTGCATTCTGTCAGTGTAGGCATTTTGTGGGTTTCTTTGTATTTGTTTTGAGAAATTTAATATTTCTTTGAATATTCCATTGATTGTTCTTAAGTTGTTAACTTACATGTAATTATATATAATGTCCACAGTTTTGTTACTGATTTCCAGGTTAATTCAACTTATAGTTTGAAATAATACTGGACAATTCAGTATCTTAAAATGTACTGAGACTTTTTTCATGGCCTACCTGGATTGGAGAATTCTCCATGCATTATTGAAAAGAACTCATATTTTCTAGTGTTGGAGGGAACATGCTATAAATGAATCTTTATACACTCTGGACCAAGAGTCCAGAGTGTAGTTTAATTCTGTTGTTTATAGATTTTCTGTCCAGATGATCTGTCTATTAGTGAAAGAGGCTTTTAAACTCCTCTATTACTCTACTGAAATCTTTCCTTAGGCCTATTAATATTTTTCATATTTATTTGTATGCTCAAATATTAGGTGCATTCATGCTAAGAGTTATTCCTCTTCCTCTGTTGTGGCCCTTTTATATTGTGACCCGCCTTGCCCTTTTTGCTGATATGATTTAAAGTCTCTTAATGTCAGTGTGGTTACTACTACTTAGTTTCTTTTTGAAAATTTCATTTGCATGGAATGTATTTTTCTCCAGTTTTAAGCTATGCTTGCCTTTAAAGTTGTAAAAAGTCTCATGCCAATAGACTTAATGTATTTATGTCTTTATTATTATTTTGGTTGTTTTGTCCTTTAATTGCCTGTACACAGCTATTTAAGACCCTCTGTCTGAATATTCATATCTATCAACCCTTTGTCAAACTCTCTTTGACAGCTTATTTATATTCATTTTGCTTAGATGATAACTCCATGAGTGTTGTTGGTGTATATTCATACCCAATAATGTCTTTATATGAAAGGACTAAGGATTTATTACCTGGTATTGTGCTTATCCTTCCAGATATTTTAAATAAGTTATTGTTTTTTCCTAAGTGTACAGCCAGTGCTGCTATTTCAGTACTATAGAGAGTCCCCAAAAGCAGAGATTCCCATCCCCAACCTTTATGTGTGCTATTCAAGAGAACAGTAGGAGTACTTAGAAAGTATGGTTCATCATATAAGCCTCTACCTGCGGCTAAGTACGGTGGACCCAGCTGCCTTTTCCTCAGCCAACAGCCCCCTGTAAGACACTGATTTCTTATAAGAAATCATGTTCTGCTAGGTATTGGGTTCAGAATGACAGACATCTCAGTGTGAGTCATTGTTAGAGCCCATGATCTGTTAAGACCACCCCAACACAGAGACTGGACATAGGACAGTGGTGTTGTGGCCTGTCTGCTGCTCTGGTATTGGTATACTTGGAGCCTTAGACAGCTAAGCCAGCCAGAATACAAATTCTTTTACTCTGGTCACAGACCCCCGCCCCCATCCCTCAGCACCAGGGTGAGTTCAGAATGTAGTTTTCTCAATGATTAAAAAAAGCTCTTAAGATCTACCATATACTGGGTTTCAGTAGCCTGATAATGTGTTTAGCCTCAGGGGATTGGAGTCTCGCTTAGCAGTGTGCTAGCCACGTTCAAGGAAGAGGTGGTAGAGGCAGCTCATTGATACCAGACGAGCTTCACCCATAGTTTTATTGCATAAGCACTGGCTTGGGAATTGACCTTCGGGCTGTGTCAGATGGTGTATTGCATCTTCATGTTCTGGTACTAGCTGCTAAGTTTTAGGCCTGGGGCTAGTTTCTTCTCTTTATCCTTAGCTAGCAGTTTTTCCTACTGTTTTCTTCCTGTTGTCTTTTGTATTTTATAGTCTACTTGCTTTTGTTGGGCTAAAACAAGATAATGGATCTCTCTCCTAGATTCCTTACCTCATCTGAGGGGTAGTTTTCATAAACAATGCTTCAAAAATAATGTTTCAATGTGAAGATTGAGCTCCCTCATTCAGACATCCCCTTGCTCTGATGAGAACAATCAATCCAGTTAAATTGTTTTGCCTCTCTTTTCTTCATTTGCTACATTTATCTCTTAATTTTATTTTAGATCACTGTGTCCACTACTACGACCTTCGTAACACTAAACAGCCAATAATGGTATTCAAGGGACACCGAAAAGCAGTGTCTTATGCCAAGTTTGTGAGTGGTGAAGAAATTGTCTCTGCGTGAGTATTCTCCTTGGAGGGTGAGCTTGATACAGAGGTCTTATCATTGATGATGTAGTTTATACAAAAAAAAAAAAAAAAGACCTTGGATTACTTTCTCAAATAGCAACAGATTTGCATGTCTTCCATTGAAATACATGTATCTTACCTGCTTGGTTCATTTTTATATTACTTATAAATATTACTTTTTGTTAGGCCCTCTTAAGTTATGTTTGTAATTTAATAACATTTGAACTTCAAATTTGGTTTCTGTCACTACTTCTCCTGAAGAAGTAATATTTGGTGCAATAGAGAGAAAAAATAACTTATTTGAGTAAAGTAACCCAGTGTTTTACGATATAAGTCTACCTTCAGTGTAGTAGTAAAATGATTATTGGTTTTAAATGACTTTTTGAGTTTTATAATAACCTAAACCAGTTTCTCAGTAAAATCTATTTTAAAGAGAACTTTTTGTGTCTGCTTCTTCTCAGCACATGCCCCTTGTAAAACTTTTTTTAAAGTAGTAAAATGTCAGTGATGTGAACAACTTGTTGTCAAACTATACAACCTTTCTAACAATAGGGGTAGTTCCATATTTTGTTTATTCCTCTCATAATCTAGTAAATCCATATGTAATTTCTCTCTACAGGCTTTCTTATTTTTTTTAACTTGGTTCCTTATCTCCCTTAGAGAATTATTTATACCAGTGCCTTGAATTTTGCTTTGTACCTTCACCTTCACACCAGTTGGTCTAAATAAGAATTGGGTGATTTGGCAAGACAAAAAAGGACAAAAATATTCTTAACTGAGCTTTCCATGGGAGTTATGTGGGTAATTAATTAATGAGCTTAAATTAGGTAGTAGCTAAAGTGAAATCCTTCTTTAGAATAAATATAATAGGCAGTAAATAACCTAAAAATGTGGTACATTGTAAGAGGAAACATAGAGAACATCCATTGCAACCCTGGAATGAAACAGATTAAAGCACCTTTCTTAAAGATTTAGTTAGTTTATGTATATGAGTATCCTGCCTACATGCATGCCAGAAGAGGGCATCAGATCCCATTAGAGATGGTTGTGAGCCACTATGTGGTTGCTGGGAACCTCTGGAAGAGCAGCCATTGCACTTCACCTCTGATGTCCAACCCCTAAAGCACATTTCTAAAAGACCTCAAATGCTCAAATCAAACCGTTTAGATCTTGGAATTATTCACTTGCAGCCTTCTGAACCTCAGTTTTCTCATCTCCAAAATGGGGCTAATAATAGCACTAAGTTTTTTAATTTTTAATAAAGTAGATAAAACCTGTATCAAAGTGTCCTATTCAGTGATGATAGATGTAATTAAAAAGATGTAATTATGTAGTCCTTAATATATTGACATATTCCCTTAACGAAAGTATAAGAAAGCAAATCAGTATAGGAAAGCAGTTTGCAAAATGTTATCAGTTTTAAAATTGCCTTTGTCTATTACCAGTGATTTTTATGCAAAATAGCGGTTGTTTTGGGTAAGCAACTAGATTTATATATTCCTTCAGCACAATAGACTGCATCATATAGTTTCCAACAATACCTCTTACCTGTAGGGGATAGCATGAAAATAATTTATGTCTACTGTACCAGTAACTCACGATTGAAAGATAAATCACAATGAGAAGAATGAGGGTCTCCCTGAAATGAAACACATCTCTCAGGGCAAAGTCTAATTATTTATTAATGGTGGGATGGTGGTATTGGAGCCATTAATGCTTGCTTTCTGAATACCCAAGCATTACTGAAAGCATGTTAAACGAGTTCGGTTTTTACTGTGTTGGGTTCATTTGATTCTATAAAATAGACTGGAGCCAATGAGGACAAGATTCAGATATGCAGGCACCACAATCTGCCTTTTTAACCACAAATCTAGATTTTTTTTTTTTTTTTAAATTCCTAGTGGTGATAGTTTCATACCATGAAATCTAAAATTTACTCCTCTTTGTGTTTTTCTCAGCTCAACAGACAGCCAACTAAAGCTGTGGAATGTGGGAAAACCATACTGTCTACGTTCCTTCAAGGGTCATATTAATGAAAAAAACTTTGTAGGCCTTGCTTCCAATGGAGATTATATAGCTTGTGGTAAGTGCACTTGTAGTTTTAAACAAACTTTGCAAAGACATGTCCTAGCAGTGTTCACTGCAGTCTGTGCACTGGGAAGGCAGCATCACAGCCTTGATGCCGAGGATGGCGTTCTTTTCTTTTCCAGACATGCTGGGGAGAATTAGTTTTCACTTCTGCAGATGAGCCCTGTATTCATAGAATTGCCAAAGATTTTCACTGCTCTCTTGTCATTTTAGATATGCCACAGTCTCTGTAGACTATTAGTATCTGCTAGTAGTATTTCAAGAAGACATCTTGTCAGGAGCTTGATATCCATTTTACCCTCTCTAGTATCCTTTTGATTTAGCGGTCGTTTGGCTTGCATGAATCTAATTCATTAGTTTTTATTATATGGAATTTTGCAAATTTAAATGAGGAGTGGAAAAATTCAATTTGCTATTGTTCAAATGTTCTGATAGAGTAAATGAACTTTTGTCAACACTTTTAAATGATAGTGCCCTTATTCTATAAATTGTATTTTCTCCAAATATATGATCTTAAATACCACCAAAGTAAATATGCAGTACAATTATCCTCAGAGGCTCCTGAAGTGTGTCAGTTTGACTTCTCATCTGATAGGGTAATGCTATGTGGGGAATGGAGAATCAGTTTGGGCTATTAAAATTGGCCTTTTGTTTTTGTTTTTTGTTTTTTGAGACAGGGTTTCTCTTTGTAGCCCTGACTGTCCTGGAACTCACTCTGTAGACCAGGCTCCGCCTGCCTCTGCCTCCCAAGTGCTAGGATTAAAGGCGTGTGCCACCACAGCCTGGCTCAAATTGGCCTTTTAAGAACTACAACCTTAATTTCCCTCTCTTCATGGTAATATTTACAAATGCAGTTTAGGATTCTTGTTTCAGTAAGAAATTTCTAATGCACAGAGCTCTGCTATAAGTGATTTTTTAAAAAATGTAAATTCTTTTCAGTTTTAGAATTAACAACACTGTAAACCATTTAACAATGCTTATTTCTTTAAATTAGTAAATAATAGTTGTACCCTTTCTCCTGTAGTTCGCAATTAATTGGTCTTATAATCTTGTCTTTCAAATTTGAATATAAAAGATAATTGGTGTTTTTAGTAAAATTTAGATTAATAATCACTGTCTAAATGTCGTGTTTGGGAACTGGGACTAGAAATGAAGTTCACTGTAGCTAAAAGTCTTAGATTCATCTTCCAGCACAGAGTGGGGAGCTGATAGAAAGAGTGTAATTCTAGTTGGCCGTGATGGCCATACACCTATGATCCCAGCATCTGAAAGGCAGAAAGAAACAATTGTGAGTTTAAGAACAATCTGTGCTACATAGAAAGACTCTCAAATACATATTTATGCAATCTAAGTTTTCCCATTCTAAAACAATTACGTTTTCTTTTTAGGAAGTGAGAACAACTCCCTCTACCTGTATTATAAAGGACTTTCTAAAACTTTGCTAACTTTTAAGTTTGATACAGTTAAGAGTGTATTAGACAAAGATCGGAAAGAAGATGACACGAATGAATTTGTCAGTGCTGTGTGTTGGCGGGCACTATCAGACGGGGTAAGTTTTCATATATGTATTTTAATCATGGCATTTTATATAATGTTTATGAGTGCACGTGATAGGTTATTTATTGTTTTTGTTGTAGATTTTAAGGTATAGCTGGGTACGTGGTTTGTCTTTTCTCTTTTTTTCAGGCATCACAATGCCGGGGCGGGGGCAGTGTTTTAGAGTTAGTATATCATTACTGTACAGTGTCTATTCGATGGCACTGATGTAGCCCTTAACAGTCACTGCTGCACACTGACTCACGCTGAGCAGCTTTCAGTCTGGAAGGTTCTCTCAGTGTCATTGCCAGGTATAAATATAAATAAATGTAAATATACCATGCCATGCATCTTCTGTACCATATTTTAGTATAGCATTTATCTATTTGTATAAACAAACACTAAATTCTAGATATTCTCACCAGTCTCCTTACTACTTAGTATTAATATAGTAACATATAATATAGATTGTAGCTTAGGTGGAACAGATTTTATATATATCCGGTACAGAGTTGGGCTGGACAATGGACCTTTGCATAAGTACATGATGTGATGTTTCCACAACTACAAAATTAATGAATACGTCATTTCTTAGCATATCCTCACTTGCCTTAAGACATGACAGAAGAATTTCCAGTCTAGGAATGAGCTACACTCAGAGAAGCTTCTTCCGGACAGAGAAGTTGGAGTCAGTGTTCCTAAGCTACACTGTATGTGTGACTCTAAGTGAAGAAGTGTGGTCTAGGGTAAAACAGTGAAAGATAAACTGTCACATTGAAAATCAACTTCAGATCCTGTGAATCCCTGAAATTGACTGAGGGGTCCTGGACTGCTGGGGCCCAGAACACAGACTTAAATTATCTATAAAAGAAAATTAACATACTTATTTTTCTCATTTATTTTTTTGCTTTTTAAAATACAGTAAGCAGGGCACAGTAGCAACTAAAAAGGCAGGAAAATATAAGACAAAATAACTAGAAATTCAGCATAGCAACACACAACAGAAACAGAATGATAGCAGCTCTGGATTATATTAACTCACCTGTCTTACAGTAACCATGCTTATCAAATGAAATACATGACAAAAATTTCATCTGGGAATTGGAAACAAGTTTTAAAATGAAAACACACAATGAATTCTGTGGATGAGTTAAAGGAAGCTGAGGAGGAAGAGCCGCCACCAGTGGAGAAGAGAAGAGGGAGCGTGTGGAGGGAAGGGGGAGCCTGTGGAGGGAAGCACCGAGGGGCAGGGCTGTGTTTCAGTTGGGTTAAGCACGAGGACCTGAGTTAGATCCCTAGCACCTACAGGAGAAAGGCAAAGCACACTGGCCCATGCTTACAATGCTATGGAGGCAGAAATAGATCCCTGGGGTATTCTAGCCAATGAGACTCAGAAGATTCAGGTGGAAGGGGACTGAGGAAGACATTGATGTCAGCCTTTGCCCTCTTTACACTCCCCAAAACGACAGTGCTGCAAATATGATGGGCAAATGAAGAAATTAAGTAAGGGATCTGGAATATCATTTACTATATTCAAGAAGAGACTTTAAAATGTGAGAAAACGAATAATTTTTTATGAACAAAAGTTACAAGGGACTATTTTTCAGAGCTGTATAAAGTTGATAAAAGACATCAATTAGTTGAGCCTTGAAACTTCAGGGAATGGAGATTTGAAGTCCATAGTACCCGTGGATGTAGATACAGTAGGACCTGCCGTGGATTGTCTTCTCACAGCACTGTTTCATTGAAATTCATTAAGACAGATATAAAACTCTGTATCCGAGTTTCAGATTGATCCCTTAATTTATTTTGAGACACTTTAGTGGACTAGGAGAACCACAATTTGACATACCTTGCTTCTATGTATACTCAATAGTATAAGAGTGATTGAAAACCAAAACATGCCACTGTGTTGAGGTAAACCCACTGTCTCTGATTGATAATACATACACTTAGCTTAAGTCAGGAAGAAGTCTAAAACCCTGCCTGTGAGGGGTTGAATGCTTGGTCTACTGAATTTAAAGGTTTGTGGTTTCCTATGTTATTTTCTTCTGTATGTTTTAATAATTTTTTGCTAGATAAAAACCAGTTGTCTTTATCTTCTGGCTCTTGTTAATGATGACTTTACTATTTAACAGGATGGGATGAATGAATGAATGAGTGGATCAATGAAATGTAAAGGATTCCTCTCATTTACACTATGCATCTTCCTTTAAATATGTTTAATTCATTGAGAAGTTCACACAGCCTTGTGTTAATGAAGTATTAATTATATTTATGAGAATGTGATGTTTTGAGATAGATATACTGACTGTGTCTATATATCAAAATGATTAGGTTTAAGCCAGTTAACAAGCCCATCATCAAAGGTTTGAGTTTGGAGATGAATGGGGACACTCAGACGTCTGGGTAGCAGATTTATTACAAGAGTTATTAATGCCAAAACAGACAGATGGTATAGCAGGGCTCTGAGAAGAGTTCAGACCACATGACCAAGTAGTGATTCCCTTATAGGTTTCAGAGAACAGGCAGGGCTCTGTGTCCCATAGTTAATAGCCCACACACTCTTGGATTCCTGGATGGCAGGAGAATGTGTGATTTGAGAATAGGGAAAAGGCGAACTCCATTTTATCAATGTGTATGTCGTAAGGGATATACAACGGTAGTCTCTGATAGCTTGGTGTCTGTTGGTCCCAAACATTGTTTTTGTTTGGAGGTGGTTTGGGGGTTCTTTGTTTTGTTTTATTCACTTTATATTCCACTATCAGCCCCCCTCTATTCTCAGACCCATCCTTGAAACTCCTCCTCCCTTCTCTGAGAAGAAGGAGCCTCCATAATCATTCCCTACCCACCCTCCCTTCCCGGCCCCCTGTACATCAGTCACTGCAGAGCTAGGTGCCTCCTCTTTCACCAAGGCCAGACAAGGAGGCCCAGTTAGGGGAGTGTGATCTACAAGCAGGAAATGATGAATTCAGGAACAGTTGTTAGGGGACCCACATGAAGACCAAGCTGCGTGTGTGTGTGTGTATTATATATATATACCCCATTCTTTGGTTAGTGGTCCAATCTCTCAGAGACCCCAAGGGTCCAGCTTAGTTGACTCTGTTAGTCTTCTGGTAGAGTCCCCATCCTCTTTGTGTCTGTCACTCTTTCCCCTAACTCTTCCACAAGACTCCTGAATTCCATCTAATGTTTAGCTGTGGGTCTCTACATCTGTTTCAGTCAACTGTTGAGTGGAGTCTCTCAGATGACAGTTAGGTTAGGATCCTGTTTACAAACATCACAGAGTATCATTAATAGTGACAGGGATTGGTACTTGCCCATTGGATAGGTCTCAATTTGGGCCAGTCATTGGTGGGCATCTCTAGTACATGCCAGAGACCTGGGAGGGGGACACCTCCCAGGATGTCTATGGAGTTGACTCTAGCTGAAACTCTTAGCAGGTGAAGCATATGGATTCTGAAGTGACTACTTCCTGTAGCCAGACAGGACTCCCAGTGGAAGAATAAAGGTTAGCAATGCACTCACAAAACTTTAACCAAAAATGTGTCCTACCTACAAAATGTACAGGGACAAAGAGCAGAGATGTTTGGTTTTGGTTTTGGTTTATCAAAAATTGTTTAATTTTATTATAATAGGCTATATGATGCCACTTTTGTATAAGTATAAAACTGCTTTTAGTATCTCCCCCCACCACCCCCATATACCGCTGCCTTTTCTGTTTTTGTTGTCTCCCTGCCCCTGATTAGTTCCCTTTGTTTCTTACAACAGTTTCATGTCTACTTTCATGTTATCTGTGCATATGATTTTCTATATATATATATAAAGTCTAGGACCCACCATTGCGACAGAAGGTGTAATATTTGTCTTTCAGAGGCTAGCTTAATTAACTCACTGATACTCTTCAGTTACATTCATTTTCCTGTAAATGATCTTTATAGTGAAAATATCCATTATGAATTTAAAAACAGATTTCTCTGTTGATGGATTTATTGTTTGCTTTTATAATAAAGTATTTATTATACTTAATAAATATACTGAGGTATCTGTGAGTTAATTAATTTGGAGTCCTTGGGCATATACCCAGAAGTAAGAAAGCTGAGTTCTATGTTAGTTGTGTTTGTAGTATTTTAAGGAACTCCATAGTGAATTACTTATCTTCCCACCAGCAGCATTTAGGGCTTTCCTTGTATTCATGTCTTTATCAGTATCTATCTGTTGTTTATTTTCTTGATGATAGCTGTTCTGATTAGATTGATACACCTAAGATCATTGAAGTTTCAACTATTTTGAATTATGTATTATATTAGTAAATGTCAACATGATATGCAAATTGTACTGTCTCTCCAACATTTCTCCTTTGCTTTTTTATTCCTAGCCTCTGGTAACCATTATTTTACCTTCTACTTCTATGCATTTGACCTTTTTATATAATATACACAAAAACATGTCATGGTTATTCTTCTGTGTATGACTTATTTTACTTACCCCAGTGCACTCCAGGTTCATTGTAAATAAACAGCCTCGAGTCATTTTTGTACCAGGTAGATGTGTGTGTGTGTGTGTGTGTGTGTGTGTGTGTGTGTGTGTGTGTGCATGTGCGTGCACACAAACATATAATGTGCATGTATATGTCTGCCTGTCTGCTGTCTTCTTTATTCATTTGTTGGTGGTTATTCTGTACCTTGTTTCTTATAACGAACAATGCAGCTCACATGGAAGTACAATTGTCTTGGGGTGCTAATTTCCCGACTTATAAGTTCTGTAGTATTCCTTAGGATTCCTAAATCACATGGTTGTTATATATTTAGATTTTAAAGGAACATTTTCATACTGCTTTTCACAATAGCTATACAAATTACATTCCCACCAACATCATGACCAGGATTTCTTCCTGATGACATAAATTCTAACAGATAAGTGATAATATCTCATTGTGGTTTTGTGCCTCTATGATGATTTGTCATATTGAACATTCTTCATATTCATGTTGCTCACTTTCCTATTCTTATTAAGAAATGTTTGTTCTGTTCGCTTGCCCACTCCCAACCCCACACTATGTATTTACTGCTGAGTTGTTCTTAGGATCCCTTAACATGAACATTTTATCATGTGTTGGAGACATCTTCATAGAATTCATTGATCATCTCATAGTGCAGTTTTCTTTCTTGTTTTAGTTTTAAAATCTCATCTGTAGTCAATGCTTTTAAGATCATACCCAAAATAGATCATTGCCTGTTTCAATATACTGATACTTTCCCATTGTGAGTTTTATCTTTGTATTTTTATAGTTTCATGTCTAAAATACAGTCTTACAGAATTATCAAGTATCATTCTTCTGCATATGAATATCCTATTTTGCCAGCACTTCAATAAAATTTCAGTATAAAATACTTCAAAACAAGATACAGGCATACATCAAGGATCTCCCACCATGACTCAGTAGATTTATCTTGGAGACGTTCAGCACGTACAAGTCAGTAACATAATAAATCACGTACATGGTCTAACACACAGAGACATGTCAGTGGATATACAAGCTTAACACAAAATCAAAATGCCTTCCTGCTAAAGTCCTAGAGAGAGTAGGACTGGAAAGAGCAAAGAACAGCATAGTAAAAGTTATGAGAAACTCAGAACCAACATTACCTACTGTAAGTGGGGAAATCTCAAAGCAATCCCATTAGAATCAAGAAGAAGAGGGCTGTCCACTATTTCCCCTCCCTTTCAATACAGTGCTCAAATTAGTGAGTCAGGAGAAAAGGAAATTAAAAAATCTAAGTAGGGAAAGAAGTCAAATTATCCTTGTTTGCAGATGAGAGCATGTTATACATAAGAAACTCAAAAAATTCCAAAGAAAAACCTCTGGAGGCATTCAACATTTTTGGCAAAGTAACTGGATACAATAACCTTTTTGTTCACCACCAATAATCATGCTGAGTAAAACAAGTAGCCTTAAAGTAAATAAAATGTCTAGGGGTGAACTTAGCCAAGGATGTGATGGACTTATACAGTGAAAACTTGAAATACCCGAAGTGGGAAATTAAGGAAGACTCTAAAATATGGAACAACTTCAAGTGCTCAAGGATTGGCAAAATTAACTTGTCAAAATGATTATTCTAACAAAAGCATTTTACAGATTAAATGAAATCTTGAACAGAATCTCTCAGAATATTCATTACAGAAATAGAAAATAAAATTTTAAAATTAATATGGTAACACAAAAGACCCAGGCAGCAACAGCAATCTGAGCAATAAAGAACAGTGCTTGAAGGATCACCATTGCAGATTCCCAGAGCTAGGACTGAGCTGCAGTAATGCAAACAGTGTGGTTCTCACCCAGACAGATGTCCACGGAGCTAACATGAATATATATTACAGCAAAGAGGAAGGCAGCATCTTCAACAACTGCTGCTACCAAGGATGCATGTGTGTAGGATGAAATTAGACCCATCTCTATCACCGTGCAAAAAATTAACCCCAAATGGATCAGTGTGCTCAATGTGATACGTTGAAATTGCTTGAATAAAACATAGATAATATCCTATAAGAAATAGTTGTGGGAAAGGACTTTCTAAATAGGACTCTGTTATCCTATTTGTGTCATAAAACTAAAAATCTGCTGAACAGCTAAGGAAGAGTAAGCTCACCAAGTGAGAAAGTTATAACATTTGACAGAAGATTAACATCCAGAATATGTAAAACTCAAAAAGCCAAGTGACCCAATTCAAAGGTAGGCTATGGATTTAATGGAGTGTTTTTAACAGAAGAAATAAAAATGACTACATAAGGCAGCCCTGGGGTGGCTGGAAAGAGATACCCAAGCCTCTGCTCTGGCCCTGATGTGGGCACCTCTACAATAAAGGAATGGGAAATGGGAGATGGGAAAGAGGAAGTGAGTATTGGCAAGCTAGGAGGGAACACAAAACCTAGCAATTCAGGCACCGCGGAGAGAGGTAGAACGGAGACACAACGAATAATGAGCCACTGGGGATCGAGCTGATGTTGGTGCCCAGGCTGTTGCCAAGGACCATGTCTAGGTCCATGGCTCTGTCATGAGCCTGTGCTGGTGGCTGTGGCCTGTGTTGCTTCCTAAGTCTCAGGAATATTGTAAAAGAAGAGGTAGATTTAATGAGTGCTACTTACAGATACTGAAATGTACATAATGGAAAAATACATTTTCTAGCTGAATAAAAATGCACTTAGTAAATACTTAACATAGATCTGGCCAAGCTCCCCCACCTCCCCAAAATTGCTTACAATATGTGTAACAAGAAGAATTTCCTGCTCATTTAAACCTATACTCTATTTGGGGGAAATAATGGAATTTTCCTTTAACAGTCTCAAGGTAACCCCTGTACTCCTGCCACTGCTGCTATATTGATGTGATGTCAGCGTGAGAAGCTATGTGTAAATTTTTCCATCAGATTTAAATAACTCCTTAAGAAGCCATCTCCATCATCCTTTTAGTACTTTATTTTGTATTGATAAACAGCAGTTTTGAAAATAAACATGAGTTTGATTGGTTATAATAATATTTGCATTTCAATTATAGAGTTTCCTGTTTTTATGCCTGTCTAGTTATATATATGTTACATATTAGAAAAGTGAAAGAAAAAAATAGTAACAAGCTTTCTTCTCATCCTATTGCATTTTATAAAGCTATGCCTGGCCAAGAAAATATTTGGGCACTATAAATGCAGCCAACTTACTCAAGAGATTATCCCTTGTCCCTGCATCATTTGTGCTTTGGCATGTTCATTTTTCTTCTAGTAGTAGAGGACTTTCAGTAAATAAAGAATATAGAAAGTTAGGTGTAATTCTATCACTTGAACAGAACAGTTAAATTTTGGGGGTTTGTCCACATAGTGTTCATCCTCTATTAAGAAAACAGTATTGGGGCATTGTTGCGGTAAATCTCCTCCCAAATATGCCCCGCCAATGAAAACACAGCACAGTTATAATATGATTACATGCTGTGCGCCTAGACTGGTCAGATCTACTGCTACACTACCATCTTTCACAGCTTATGAGACCCTTCGAACTTGCGGTTTCTCCAGGCCCTGTGCTTCTGCTCTGCTTTTCTTCTTCCTCTTCCTCCTCTGAGTCCTCTCCCTCTTCCATTTTCTCCTTCTAGTCTCCCTCACCTTCTGCTCCACCTTCCCTTTTATCTGCCCAATCATCAGTTCTCCTTTATTTTACAAATTAAGGTGGGAAGCAGGTTTACAGGAAATCACCTGAATGCTGCTGACTCTTTCCTTGTTCAAAGCCACTCACAGGAGAATGGAATTAACATCAAATATAATTAGCCAGGGCTATCCACAACCGGGCATAGGTAGTTTCTACCTATCTTTAGTCATCTCACTGTGGAAACTTTTCACTCCATAGTATAAATACCAAGCATATAAATGTATGATGGCTTTACTGACAGTTCTCAAGCCGGAGTGCGATGCAAAAGCTATATTCGTAAACTGTTTGACTAGTGTCTATTAGGTTTTTCTCAGTGTATTAAAATGTTTGGCGGGTCTTAAATCTTTCCTTTGTTCTGCTTCCCCCAAAGACTTTGTCCTTTGAAGC
Organism: Mus caroli; assembly: GCF_978045245.1. NCBI lineage: Eukaryota > Metazoa > Chordata > Mammalia > Rodentia > Muridae > Mus > Mus caroli. Next base: position 156,939,783 of record NW_028227256.1, read on the forward strand.
AGTCCTTCCTTCCCTGTATCCTCTTTCTGTTTTATCATCTATGCTGCTTATGCCATCGAAGAAAGAAAGGAAAGAAGGGGGTAGGGAGGAAGGGACAAAGAGGGTATTTTTGTCTCTGGTATTCTGATGACTCCTGTTTAATCTAAGTCAAGTTCTATGAGCCCAGATATTGGGAATACTAATATTACAGAGACAGATTTTCTTGACACAGAGTATGTCAGTCAACTAAATGTTCTATTAAAAGTGTTTATTCAAGCAGCGACCAAGCATGAGGAGATGGGGATGGTTCTGTCTCAAATCTACTAAGGAAGGCATGGTTGAGGTATGAAGAAGCAGGTGATTTGAGGAAAAGGTTATTTGGAGGCTGCAGTTGGTTGGATATTTTAAGTGAAGTGATTGGTGATCTATACATAGTTAAATGGCCTGCCTTTCAAGAGGCACACATTCAGGAAATGATTTCATTAGCATGATCTGAGTTTTCAACCTTCTTGTGTCAAAATGTCTCCCATTAGACATTTGCCTAGACCCAAGTGAAGGGGGAATAGTTTTACTCCGTTTGTAAGAGACAAGTGGCCTCATGTTGAACAAACAGACAAACAAATAGGAAAGAAAGAAAAGAAAGTGAAACTTAGATGAGTATGAAGTGTGGGTCTCCCGGTTTCAACGGTGGTCCCTGTAGCAGAGCTACTGAGAATGTCTTAACAACATGAACTCAAATTGTGACAGAAGCACAACTAGGCAACTAAAGCTATTTGGCTGAAGCAAGCATGTTTGCATGCCATGAAGCCAAAGTAAGTTGCAGAACCTTTGCACCAGTGCCTTCAGATTGCCATTTCCCACTCTACCAAGTGTTGCTCTTCGGAGTCTTCTTTCTAGCCTAGGATAATGGAGGGGAAACTGCCTGATAGCATTTTAGCAGTGTTTGTCTTCCCCCAAAACAACAGCACATAAAAAGATTTTTTCATGCTTCTGTCCATTGTCCTCTTCATGTAGGCATTGTAGAAGAAAGCATACAAGAGAATGTAGCTCTCACTTTAATGCCTTTGTCTTCAGGTATTCATATTCAAATGCCCTTGTCTTCAGGTATTCATATTCAAGCTGCCCACATGCTACCATTAGTATGTCCTTAAACATACCAGACATATCCATGTCTTTCCATGCTGGAAAGCAAATGCTTGGGAGCTGTTTATCCTCACGCATGTGCAGCACTCCAGTTTTGCCTGTGAATTCTGTTCTCTAAAATGCTTTCAGAGTGTCACGGGTTTATCTGTAGCTTTTTGCGGGGAGGGTATAAATTAGGAGCATGGCCTTTAGCTCTCTTGAGCTCTTTGCACAGCCTTCTGTTTTTTAACATCATTTTCTACAGATGGACTATCAGAGTTTTAAATCAATTTTTATTCTGTTTGTGGTAAAATACATAGTAGGAAGCTAAAGGTGCTCCTTGTGTTTCTGCCTGTTTACATGCCTGATACCACTTCTCAAGGTCGCTATTTGTACTCTACCCCTACCCCCAGCTCATGTGTAACCATTTAATGAAGAGTATCATTCACGAAGGATAAGTTAGCTTTTTAATTCATACTGGTAATTAAATTCTCTATTTAGTTTCATATGAAATTGAGTTTCTAGGGAAAGTTTCAGCACAAGCTTAGCCAGAGGCAGGAATTTTAAAAAAGTATGGGGAGAATATTTAGGCAATCCAGAATTTGTGCCATGATATTTGTATGTGGTAAATAGTTCTCCAATAATTTCACTAACATATATGAAGAAACAAGCCAATATGACCTTCCACTTATGAAACAATGAAGTTGCTACAGACATTCAAACAGTATTATGTTGTTATAATAGTTTTCTACCACTTGAAAAAGCCTGGAATTTTAGTTTTGTTAGGCACAGTCTTATTTGATAGTTCAATTTAAAATCAATGTAGCTAAAGACTCAGTTAAAACTATTAGAGACTAGGGTCTTAGAAAGGTACACACGCGTGCACTAATTTGATCCTTTTAAGTACCTTAAATATGTACGCCTTCAGACCCTCCAACTCCCATTGGTTGAGGCTGTCATCATTCTCTTGACCTTATGCCCTTATTCATAGCAAATCTTATTTGAATTATCTTGCTTGTTTAAAGCCTACCAGTGATGCCTCCAGTGATTACACAATAAGATGTAAGTTTAATGTAATATCTGATAACTTTGAGAAACAGAAAATGCAAATTATTGTTCCAAGTTTAGTATCATAGAATTTTCAACATCATCACATGTATACATAGCATACAAAGCCTATGCTTTGCCTATGTCAGAATTCATAATTACCTGGAATGTGTATTTAAAATTGTAGTTTCTTAGCTTTATACTTATTACCTCAAAGTTTCTGAAGATGAGACCTCTGGTCCATCTCAGGGCAGGCTACTGCAATCTGACAGCCTTCTAGCGTTACTATTAAAACCTCACCATGCCCAGTAGAGCTACCTGAGGGACCAAACTTTGCACAGTGACCCTCCAAGGGGAATTTAGAGCAAACTGTGGAACCCTATATAGGATTGTACCCAGAAATGACAATGAGGGTAAAGTAAAGTAAAAATACTTTTATCCAGGTTCAGGATTTATTTAATATCGGGCACACTGGATCAACTAAACTAAACTGGTTTGACAGAAGACAGTCTTGTGCTTACAAGTTTATTGACTACACACTGACACAGATGAATATTTTTTTGTAAATTATGTGGTTTGTATTGTAGTGTCCAGGAAAAAGGAGAAAACTGGTCACTGCTGTCTTGTAAACCTGCAAGGTTTTGTTGCAGGTTAGATTCCAGGAAATTGTTTCATTTGGTCGTTCATATTCAGTTTCTGATATGCTCTTCATTTGATTGCTGTACATTGTCAATCAAAATTTTAAGACCTAGAAAAGAATTTTTGCTCTCTTTTTTAATAATCTACGGCCACTTTGAATTTTGTTATCAGAAATCATGTATTTAGTCAGTGCTCTGTCATTGTAGCCTAGTGTCTGAGATAATCAGCTTAACAGAGAAAAGATATATATTGGCTCACAGGCTTAGAGATTGCAGCCAAAGGTTGGTCTGATGGATTATCTTGTAACTTTTGTGGGCATGCCAGATGGCAGTGCTCTCTTAGTGGCTAGGAAGCAAAACAGGCAGAAGGGACCAGAGTCTACCAGAGTCTACTGTTCTGTCTGAGAAAATATCCCCAATGACCTAACAGTGCATCCCAATCCCCAAGATCTGCTTGCCAAATATTCTGCTTCACAGAAATGCCACCAATAGATGAAACCTCTTAACACATGGGCCACATTCCAAACTAGTTTCTTCACCTGTGCCTTTTAATTGATACTTATCTAAACAATTTAAAGTCTAGCTTATTAATTAAAATTTTAAATAACAAAAATAAGAACATGTTTAAGACAGTTGAGCAGTGAAGAATTTAAATCAGGGAAGGATGAACTCTAAGAGTATTTTCTGTAGGAGAGAAAGTGTATCACAGCATGTCAGTTGATTATTTTCTTTTCAGTTTTGATGTGTTAACATTCTTGTCTCCTTCTGGTTTATGTCATGTCATTTAAGGCAAATGCCATCGAATCAGCTTTGTTGTATATCTTTATCTTCCAATTACTTACCAAGTACAATAATTCTTTCTTTGGGTGTCTCATATATCCATCTTTTCAATTGTTCTGGTTTTGTCTGTAGTCTCCTGTTCTTTTTCCCTTGCCCACCTATATCACTTACATGAGTTTTCTGTCTCTCTTAGCCTGTCTACATACACTACTGCCAAACAACTCCCATTGTCATAGACATTACTATTACCTTTGGCTCCAGTTATTGAGACAAGTTTCTTGTTACTTAAAAGTAACTGTACCTTATATATTTTGACCACCAGTACTATTTCAAGAATATATCATAAACAAAATACCTATACTTTCAATTGCTTCATCTCACTACAAAAATATGATTATTGTATTATAATCCCATTGTTACATGTTTTTTGGGAAATCCAAGCACTAATTACAGAGGGAAAATACAACCAAATATATACTCTAGACTTCTTCTCTCTGACTAGAAATCCTTTGCCTTTCTTTCTTACATGTGCCTTTTTAGGGTTCTTTTTTATTATGAGAATTCTAAGCAGTTAGAAGTTGGAATAATATAAAAATACAGAAAGAAAATTGGAATATAAAAGACTATAACAAATGTTATATTAAGAATAAATCACACTAAAAATGGAAGCTGCGGAGTCAACCATGCAGACAAATGAGAAGCTATCTTTTGTCTGCAGAAGGCAGCAATCCTACATCAACATGGAGGTCTCTGTCTGACTTAGGATAGCTGGCTAAGTCCGATCGTTCCCCTCCATACAACCTTTTGAATTTCCACTCTAAATACTGTTTTCTTTATCATTTATGCAATATTTCTGCTGATTAAATTATACTAGATTATAGAATCAAACAACAAAAAAAAGTTTTCTTCAAGCATTTTGAAGTATTTTATGGATTTTGATTGTTTGTGGTTTGACCCTTTCTTAATGTTCTTTAAAATAAAGTCTCACATCATCTACATTCCTAGATTGGAATTCCTGCCTCTACTATTCAGATACAGGCTGGTTGGTAGTTTTTGAAAGTAGATATTACTATTGGCTTATTTATTTGAAAAAAAAAATCTGTAACTAGCATGTGTAGTGTATGTAGAATTGCTGGTTTTTAGGGGTTGAGTTAATTAATCTTGGGCTATCAAAATTTTGTATACAGAGGGACTATTGAAAGTATCTATGAAGTTCTTTGTGTTAAAATTTGATTTCTTGCTGCATACTATGACCCAGACCTTTGTAATCCCAGCATTTGAGAAGCTGAGGCAGGAGAATTGCCTTTAGTCCAAGGCCAGCCTAGGCTAAAATGAGTCCATTATGTTGAATAAAAAAGCAAAATACAGATGTGTGTTCTTTTAAGTCTATAGCCAAAGTTTGGAAATGACCATTTCCAAGGAAAGTTTTGCTTCTTAGTACAAAATGTGAAGTGTTTGAGTCTAAGTTTTGGTGGGAGGATAGGAGAAAAGGAGCCTTTATAGGAAATGAGTGGCACACAACACTGGGGTATACTGTGAGCAACCCCACCTAATTGTGAGGTGATTTTTGTTTGTGGTCCTGAACTCCCCATGTTTTTTTCTCTGTGCAAATTCTATATGGAACAGTTGTTGAAACAGTAATGAGAGTTGAGACACACTTGTACCTGATAAATTCTTTTCTAGGATCCCTTTTTCCTAGGCACATGGCAAGATTGCTAGTTTAATAAGATAGAAATCAATATTGATGTATTAGTCTTGATTAGTCATATAACAGAGACAACAGGATATTTATGTTCTTTCTTTCTGTCTGGCTTCTTCAGCCTGGTTTGTTGTTGAATTTGTTGACATTATTCCTTGTATTTATAGTTGTATGATAGTGTTGTTTTTCTAAGCAACATTTTTATTTATAATTGTAGCAAAAGTTTTGTGTTCACTCATTTTGGATGTAAAAACGATTCTAGGCTAGGTTTGAATAATAAGCAAATATTTATATGGCTTAGCAGTCTTTCTTTTACACATATATCTACAGGGTAGAATTACTGCATCATAAGAGAGGTATGTAGCTAACTTTGTATTACCTTTTCCCAAAAGTACTGGATTATTTTTCATTCTTCTCAGCAAACTATGATCACCTACTTGCCCATATCTGGCATTATTAGTTTATTTATTCTAATAACTAAGTTATATTTAATTTTGTTGAGATAAGTTTATCAGCATTTTTCACAGGATAGTCATAAGCTCCATGGTTTTATTTGTCCTCTTAAACTCAATGCATGCGGGTTTTTTTATTTTTCTATTAGTTGTTTGAGAATTTCATAAAATCTGTTTTGATAATACTCACCCCTTTTTCAACACCTCCCAGTTTCTCCTTTTCCCACCCCCAGCCCTTTTCTATTCCTCCACCCCCCTTCTCTCTCCATTCTCTACCAATCCAACTTTGGTGCCCTCCTTTTGGCTTGTTTAGCCCATCAAGTCCAGTTCATGCCTGGGCATGAAGTAGCGGATATGTGCACTTCCACTGGAGTGTAGTGCACTTACTGGGGACTACGGTCTTAAACTATTAGTATTTTTAAGGTAGATATTTTTGGCATTCTAAGAATATTTACTTTCCAACTCAGACATTGTATTCTGTGGGAGGGATTTTTTTTTGCCCCTCCCCACTGTGGGAGTTTTTTAATCCTAGAATTTTTGTGGTTTTTTTACTTTTATATGTTTGATCTATTTAGAATTCATTTTTAAGATGATGCAATATAAAGGTTGAGTTTTCTTTTCATATATATTTAAGCAGACGTACAATACTTTTCATAAATATGGTTTGTCAAAACACAGCCCAGGTGTATGTAGAGAGTTATGAATACTTATAAAAAATTCAAAGAAAACAAGACAAGAGTCTTATGGCCTGTGTGTTATTAAAAACAAGGAATGTGCTTGTGTTCTTGGAATGTGCTTTTGTGCCCCTCCCAAATTATGGAAATAGCTTACTTTAGATTATTCATTACAGCTGTCTATTGTTATTTGTTTTTATATATGCCAACCATGTTCAATTTTTCCATGTAATTGGGTACTTTATATGACTCTTTTTTTTCCTTTTTTCTTTCATTTTTTATTAGATATTTTCTTCATTTACATTTCAAATGCTATCCCAAAAGTCCCCTATCATCTCCCCCCCCCCCTCCTCAACCCACCCACTCCCACTTTTTTGCCCTGGCGTTCCCCTGTACTGGGGCATATGATCTTGACAAGACCAAGGACTTCTCCTCCCATTGATGGCTGACTAGGCCATCCACAGCTACATATGCAACTAGAGATGCAAGCTCTAGGGGTACTAGTTAGTTCATATTGTTGTTCCTCCTATAGGGTTGCAGACCCCTTCAGCTCCTTGGGTAATTTCTCTGACTCTCAGAGTATAAATTGTCTGGCATGCTGAATAAATTGACTATTGCATGAAACTTTAGTCTGTCTCATTTTTAGGCTTCCCTCTCCCACTTTACAGCTGCCAGCTAAATCAGTAAACAGTGGTTGTTTCAGTACTTTTTGTAATACTCATTATGTTTGCCCAGATCTTGAAAATTTACATGATCACCAATGATCTGCTTCTTAGCTTCCCGTGTTCTTATGCTAGAGTTCCTTTGCTTTTTGTTATTTGTTCCTTTGCTAGAATCAACTTTTAGTTTGTAGAATTTTAATTGTGGTTACAGAAATGATTAATACTTTAAATACTGTCTGACCAATGTACATAGATAGCTAGGTTTGTTTTAAAAAAAAAAAATCACAGAATTGTTTTATAATTTTTAATGTTAGGTGATTAGCTGTAAGTGGGTACTCATTAATTTCTACATAAATTTGTACGGTATGGGGATTTAATAATTTACTTTCACTTTTACATGTAGGTAACTTATCACCTTGAATATTTTTTTATTATAAATTAATAAATTGAAGTGAATTTTGTATTAAATGTGGTTTTTTTCTGAGTCTCAACATAATTTATATTCTTTGATATTTTTATTTTCATTCATTTATTTAATTATTATTTGATGCTAGGAATTGAGCCTAGGGCTTGGTATAAATGCTAAGCTTTCCTGTACCAGAGAGTCTGTCAATGATTTGTTAATGTTAGAAACCAAGTTAAAATCTGGGTAAATCCTACCTGTGTATAATGTACTGCTCTTTCCATTTAAATCTTTTTGTGTGGGGGTGTGTATGTACTGCATTTGCAAGTGGAAATCAGAGGACACATTCTGGGAGCTAGTTCTCAGTTTTCACCCTGTGGGCGGACCCAAGGATTAGCTTTCAGGTCCTAGGTGTGAAGCCAAGGACCATCAACTGCTGAGTCAGCACCAGCCCCCAATGTGCTCTGTAGTTGAGTCCTGGTTACTGGTGGTATTTTAAGATTTTTTTTTTTTTTGAAATGTATTTATAAAGACAGTTGGCTAATTTTATTTCACTTTAGATTCCCTTGGTGTCTTGGGGTGAAGTAAAGGAAGAAGGATGAAAAGAAACTATTCTCTTCAACTGCCCTCCAGGAAACCCTCCTCTGTTCTAAAGCTCTTGTTTCTTTCTAGGAGTCCAATGTGCTGATTGCTGCTAACAGCCAGGGTACAATTAAGGTAAGCCATTTCATACAGCTCCTATTAAACTCAGATTTTTTTTTTTTAACTATAACAGGCTCTTAGAAATACACAGTTGTACTGAGCCTTCACAATCATGGGTTTCTTCCCTCAAAAATGACTTAACTAAAGTTGAAAGAAATAGGTAGCTCACAGTTATGGAGACAGTCATGCTTATTGAGGTAAGCAGGATGGATTACTAGATGGTCAGATGGAAACAGAGGAAGGCTATTGAGCACCTGCATCACAGTACTTAGGGGCCAGTATAGTCACATCACAAGGGCCTTACTTAGTAGACAGTCTGGCATGGCATCATGCTCATGTATTTGTTACCTTCGTCTGTAGTTTTTGTTATTTCTTGTGTTTTTCTTTCTTCACGTATGTAGTAAGTAGGGTTTTGTTCCTCCTTGCTAAGGTGGGAGTCAGGATAGAGAGAAAAGTTTGGTGTCTGAAACTCTGACCCCTCGAGCATACCCAAGACTCACACTTTTCCACATGCTTTCTTCTTAGTTAATATTCCAAGAAAATACAGTTTTACTTGATTATAGCATTTAGTATTTGTCCCTTGGTCATAATGCATTATTTTTGTAAATAAATTGAGCTACACAGTGTAATTATTATAAATAAAACTTTGGATAGAGAGTTTTAAGTACATCAATTTGGTCAACACATATCCTGAGAGAATGTGAGCCTTCTCTGGATTCTTACAGAAAGTTCAGAAAGCATTTCTTTCTTGTGTCATGTGTCTGTCTTGCCTGCCAGTAGACATTTATTTTTGCCACAGCTTTCTTTAATTTGTAAGTGCCCAAACCACAAAGGGAGCAATGGAGACTAAGCACAAGCTATGGAGGCAAAGCATACAAACTCAAAGCAGAACTGCGTTGTTAGCTAGGCACACTAATTCATGTGATAGTTGCCTTTACCAGGCAGATGGTATGTTTGGTAATAATGCCAACTTATATGAAAACTAGGCCTTTGCGTGGATCGACATCACTTCTTTTCTGGAGGCTTCAAGTAAGGTTTTAGGTCTTGGAATTGAATGGAAGTAGCTAGGTTCTCTCAATTTTACATTCTCTTGGCAAGGCATAGATTGAAAATGGATACATAAATGAACAGCCTAGACTTGTGAAACAACTGGAATTATTGACACCCTATAGTAGCTCTAAGGCTATGGTGGAATCCCAGAGATTCTCAGAAGGAAACCTAAATTGTTGGGTTCTTTTTTTTTTTTTTCCCAATATTGACCTGACATATCAAGGGACCTTTATAATGTGTATACAAAAAGCATTGTCACACGCAAGCAAAGATGAATGGTTGACACCATTCAAATCTTTCTGACCTAAAATTACAGTGCTCATGAAACAATCCTTGACAGTCTCACAATCACCTTTGGTTCTCTGACCTTTATTAGTCATTTCCATCTTTGTTTTTCACTTTTAATTTTAACACCATCACAGTTTATTTTTATGGCATGATGATAACATCAAAATCTAACCAAGTATTCAGTGGTTAGCATTGAAGTTGAAACACAAGAAAAGGTAAAACTGATGACTTCTAGAACCTGGGTCACTAGGTCACTAGTGTTAGTGCTGTTGACATAGTACTCACTAAGGGAAGAAAGATACTAAAATCCTTAACGATTTTTCCTTAAGAATGAATTAAGGAACCAACTGATAGTCCAAAAATATTGTGAGTGTATTCACCTCAGCCGTTTGTCTCCATCAGTTTCATGTAGTTTACCTGAAAGGCTCTCTAATTGGTTTAATAACTAATTTTTCATACAGTGCTTTAATTGAAAGAAGGCATGAACATCTGGCTTCTTCCAGTTCTTTTGCACTATACCAGTTAGTAGGTATTTTTGTTTGGTTTTTCAGTAGTACATACAGTAAAGCACCATTAAATTCTTTGTTTTAAAGCAACTCTGTAAAAGTCTTCCTTTCGGTTTCCCCATTAGGTGCTAGAATTGGTATAAAGAGTTTCCTGAAGTCAAACTGTGTTTGATCCTCCCAAAAGCCATCTGCAGCTGATGATGAGAAGAAAAAGAAATGGCATGTAATGTCTCTCCCAACATCATTTGGATTTGTTTTAAGTACCTTTTCCCTCCTTTATGCCTTTGGGACATTGGGAATATCCAGAGAATTCGCCGCCATCAGTGTAACTATGAACTTTGCTGTTGGCAGTGTGGCTAATTTTTGTGATAGGGAAACAAATTCTTTTAAATAAAAATAAATAACAACAACAAAAAGTTTATTGAGCCACAGCTGAACTGGGAACACCTTTTTGTTAGATGGGGTGAGAGTCTTTTGAAGAAGTTGCACTTATGGGGGTTATACAGAATGTTCTGGCTGGAGCTGGAGAGAGGCTCAGAGAATAAGAGCACTGGCTGCTCCTACAGAGGATCTGGGTTCAGTCCCCAGCACCTACCTACGTAGCAGCCGCTTATGATTCCAGTAGGAGATCTGACGTCCTCTTCTGGCTCTTTAAGCACCAGGCATGCATGTGGTGCACATTCAAAGATCCAGATACAACGCTCACACATAAAAAATGAAAATAAATCTTATTTTAAAAGGAAGAAAAATGTACTGGTGAGTAATTTTATTGTTGTGTTTCTCAACCCATTTGGAATATCAACATAAACAAATGATAAAATGTGTCGATTCCTTCCAGGGAACTTAATGTTTACAATTTAAAAAATAAAATAAAGAATTCCTTTTTCTATCCCCTGATTAGATAGTCACCATCAGACCTTATCTGGTCAGAGATCTAAGAGTTTGACTTAATGAGATCAAGTCAACAGGGAAGGACTTTCCTTACAACTGCTGGTTCTCTTTTGCACCAATAATCCCTCAATTATACTGGCCAAGACTGATCTCTGACTTAGAACAAGGTCAACCAACCTTTTCATAAAAGAACATATAGGAAATACTTCAGGCGTCGCTGGCCAGGTGGTCTCTGTTATAACTGTTAGGGAACTAATGTTAGCTCTGCCAATGTATCAGGGAAGTAGCTACTATAGTTAGTGGACAAATGGGCATGGCTAGAAAATAGGTAGAATTTCAAACTATCTGCAGCTCGTTATCTGCAATGCCCTGATTTAAACTTGTATGCTCTGGTACCTATCCCAAGTTTCCAAACCATGTGACCTCTTAAATTGTCTAGTTAATATATAAATCATTTTTACATTGCAGGGCATTGGGTCACGCAAAAGTAATGTGGATAATACATTTCAGCAAATGGTTCAAGTGAAATTCTCCACACATTTCATAAAACATCTTCACAAAGGATTGTTGGATACAGATATCAGATATGCATGATCCACTATCCAGTGGATCCCTCAGCTAAATGTTACTGATACCTAAGTAAGCTCACATTTTTTTTGGACTTAAATTATTGAAGCCAATTGTCTTTTGAGGCTTTAAACTCTTTCGACTACCAGAAAGTCATATAACACATATAACTATATTAACAGAAATCCCAACAGAACTAAAGCAATAGTACATGCCCAACATAGACTTCTGCTGCAAAGCATGCATAGTTCGTGAGGCTGCTTAGAAAAGAGGAAACTTAGGACAGAGGAAAAGTAATTAGACAATAGTTTGTGTAAGGTTTTATCATCCAACTTGAGTGAAACTTATTAGTTTTCCTCAAACTTGAGTGAAATTTCGTAGTTTTCATAGCTTCAAAAGAATTTCATCTTTCATAACTTCTTACATTTAAAACTTGCTAAACTCAATGGCCTCAAGTCTGAGAGAAAAGGCTCGAGAAATGGCTCAGCAGTCAAGAGTCCTGCTGCTCTTGGAGAGAACCCAAGTTTGCTTCCTAGGACCCACAGATGACCTCACAACTACTTCAAACCCCAGTTCCAAAGAATCTGACACCCTTTTTTAACATCCAGGGGCCCAAGGCATGGATGTGGTACACAGACATATGTGCAGGAGAAACACCCATACATATAAACAAATCCTTAAAAAAATCAGAAGTTACCATCTGTCACCAGTGAATGTTAAAATTAGTAAATGTCCATTTGTGAAGATGTAGGAAGTATACTCTAACAGAGGTGCTGGTGCTAGGGATGAGTGCCCCAAACATCTTCAAAATAGGAAGCAGTTAGTGCCACCTTGAATGCCTTTAAATAGAAGTGATGTTTTTGCTCATTTATATTGTTTTTCCATGCCTACACTTTTAATCTCAAGCTCTCCATATTATATGAGTCGATCATGTTAGTTTCCATGTTTAGAAAATATAGAACTGTTTGGTTATCAAAGGGATATGACTTTTTAGAAATAAATTATTTTAAGATAGTACTTTTTTTTTTTTTTTTAAGAAAGTTTACCATGTAGCACAAACCAAACTCAGTTTTACTCTGTAGTCACAAGTAGCCCTGAGCTTCTGATCATCCTGTCTCCCCACCCCTGGGGCTGCTGGGATATAATCATGTGTCATCCCTCCCAGTTTTAAGTGGTGCTAAAGTGCTAGGGAATGAAACCTAGGGCTCTGTGCATGCTACATCTGTAACCCCTTAGTTAGATTTCTTTTTTCCTTTTTCTTGAAAATCATAACTTTCTAAAGTTGACTTAGTCTCTGCAGGACATTGAGATCAAATTAATAATGTTATTCCTTGTAAAAATATAATACTTAAATTAAGTTTTACCTTAATCTTCATTTCAGGGGTTTTGTAGGGTTTCTTACACAACTTGTCTTTATTCCCATTCGTCGACTAATGTGAATAAAAAATTAAAGTTTGCATTACTTTGTAGAATTATTGTAAATTGACCTGATATTAAAAACAAATTAAGAAACCAAAGCTAGATATGGTGGCATACTTCTGTCATCTTGGTGCTTGGGAGGTAAGAGGCAGGAAGGTCATGAATTCAGGATCATTCTCAACAGCAGAGTGCAGTCTAGGCCACCTGCACTACCTGAAATGAAATATGGAACCGAGCTACAACTTTTAGAAAGATTTCTCTTTCTGTACTGCAAAGAAGAAAGAACACAGGATGAGTTTGAACAGAGGAGCCCAATACAGTGGCACTTTTAGCACATGATTAAGAATTTGGATTTTTATAAAGCAGAATGGTGGGATCTGATCATGGGAAAATAGTTGGAAGTTAATAGGAGCTTGGGTCAAAGATAATGTTAGCCACCCCAAATCCTGCATCATCTATTGGCATTCACCACAGTCTTTACTAAGAGAACTTACCCTAGGGAGTTTATTTTTCAGCGATTGTATTATCCTCAGCAAGCTTAAGTTACTTGAAAACATCATGGCCACAGTGCTTATGAACGTGTAGCTAAGCAAATGTAGAAGACATCTAGCCCTAGTTCTAAACATGAGGATAATGGGTCATTGCCCTTAATGCAATTAAGCAAATACAGCTGGTGTTAGCTCCTTAGCTGAGCCCATTGTAATAGTGGTGCCATGGTCTTCCTCACAGAGCAGCCAGCTTGACATCTTATATGATGCAGCTTCTGTTTAATGGGTTAGAAAACTGTGGAGTCCTCAGTTCTGGAAATATTTGTTGAACAGCTGCTTTTCTTGAGAATTGTGTCCTACCTTGTAAGATAATTATAATTTTGTTAATGTAGCTTATTATCCACTAAGAGAGAGAGAGACAGGGACCCAGGCAAAAATTTGGAAGACATGAGTTTTGTGTGTTCACTGAGAACACATACAACCTTACATGATGGGAGATGAAGGGTTGGGGGTAGAGGTAGTTGTCAGGAAGTTTAATCTTACAGGAGATAAAAATCTCAGCTGAATCTTAAACTAGTTAAAAAGAAAAAGTCAAATGAATTTAAGGGCAACAGATTTTAAGAAAATGTGTGTTTCTCTTGACCAAAACTGAAATGTGTCAGCAACAGGATAAACATTGGAATGCAGTCAAAAGTATGGGACAAATCGTAAAGCCATACTACTGTAAGTAAATAAGATACAGAATTGCAGTTTGTGGCTATACCTCACCCTCAAATACCTTTTGGGGCATGCCTCCACTTTGAGTATGGTCTGTACATAGTGATTTTTTTTCCCCAAAGGTATATTTTGGTTAAGAAGATAAAAGTTACAACAATGGAGAATCTTACAGAACTACTTTAATTATCTAATCATGTCCAACCAAAGATGATGTCATACTGATAGTATATACTGTTGATAAGATATAAAAGAAATGGTGTTTTTACTCTGTAGTCATCATGTAAATGAGAAAGACATCCATCATATAAGCCCTCCTTGAGTTATAACCTACTAAATAAGTGACTACCCTTTCTAAACTGTCAGAACCATCAAAAACAAAGCCAGAGAAACTGTCACAGGCACAAGGAGAATAGAGACTGAGCAAATGGTCTGTACTGTCCAGGATGATATTCTGAAACTGAAAGGGACAGTGCATAAAATAGAGAAAAGTCAGGTATGGCTTTCTCTGATATCAATGGGTCTACACCAGTGTGCTAATTATTACAACTTGTCATCATAATATGAAGTGTAAACAGGCTACATTAGGAATGTACAAGGAATACAAGAGTTTTAATATTGTCTTATTAAACTTTTTTGGAAGTTTATTTTAGTCAAGTTTACAGTTTTAGATCAGGAAATTGGCTTATTAGATAAAACGGTTACCTTACAGGTATGAAGACCAAAGTTTCAATCTTCAGAGACTACCAATAGCTGAGTGGGTAAGGCATGTAGCTTGTGACTCAAAATTGATAGACAGACATGGGGATTCCCAGGGAAACCTGGCTAAATATTGGCACGCTCTGGGGTTGGCCAAGATCCTACTCCGTAGAAAAATGTGAAGAGCAGTCAAGGAAGGTGCACAGAACCTTCTGACTTACACAGACCCATACACACACCTGCATACCTGTACACGCATCCACAAGCATGTATACCTATACACATGCATACAAACTCATAACACCTCCAAAACAGAAAGGAATTTCAGTTTTTTTTTTTTATAAGTATGAAGATACAAAGCAGAATGCAACAGGACAATGGGAATTAAAGCTAACTACATAAATGACTTACACACGAAATCAGAGTAACTCTCCAGCCGAGGCTTAAACAGCACAAGTCATGGAGCTTAAAGAAACTAACATTGTAGTGTTTATCATTAATAAAGTGTATTTTTGCAAAAGGTGGAAAATATCTTTGTTTACCTGCAAATTCTACTTCCTGGGAGTGAAACTTGCAACAACAAAAAACAAAGCAACATCTTAGCAAGATTGCAATATATAGAGTTCATGGTCATCCTTGGAGTGTGAGCACTCATTTATATGTGAGTGAAAATATTCTACCTGCACTCATTACATCCTCAATAAGAGAACAAAGAGGTCCTTCCACTTGTGTGTCACTTCTTGAGTCATTTGTCCTTTGTCAGTTTTAAGAGCAAACTTCATATTGCCTCAGATCTGAAATCACTGGAGTTGGAGGAAGGAGGAAGGTCAAATGGAATCAAAGGTTGGGCTCCCAAATTTACCACGATACTCACAGGATTTCTCCCTGTGAGCAGACTGTTGCTCTAGCTGTCAGTGCCACTCTGTGACCACAGGTTTAGGAGGGTTGTTTGGACACAGGAAGCTTCAATATAGATTGTTATTAAAATTTACGTGTGTGGGTGGTTGCATGTATGTGCAGCACGTGTGCAGCACCCATGGAGGCCAAAAGAGGGTGACAGATCCTCAAACTGGAGTGATGAGTTTAGAGCCTCCATGAGGATGCTGGGAATTGAATCCAGGTCCTCTAGAAGAGCAACCAGTCCTCTCAACAGCTGAGCAATTGTTCCAGCCTTAAGATTTTTGAAAGAAGCCCAGAAAAAGCAATTTCATATATGTAAATATTAGCACTTGGTTTTATACAGCATAAAGAACATTTTATTCCAAAATCTTTATAATGAGGTAAGATTGAATTGAGTTTCTTATAGCATTCTGACCACTTCTACTCAAAGCCATTATGTCCCATCAGTCTAGATGGTTGATGTGTTCCCCAATTGTGTAACAATGGGCTGCCAAGCGATAGTGATCATATTTCTGTCTATTTCTAATTCTCCTTAGGGTGGCTCTCAGTTGGAAGTCTGTAATTGGCATGGCAGTTGCTTACAGAGGAAGATACACCCATTGCTGCTTGCTCTTGGTGGGTTCCTTCAACAAATTGTAGTGCCAACTATATGGTAGGCTGTCCTAGCCAGGAGTAAGCAAGCTGTTTCTGTAAAGGGCCAACTATTTTAGGCTTTGTGGGCTACAAATCCTCCATCAGAGCCACTCAGTGTTACCGTTGCAGCATGCAAAAATATCCCTGAACCAAATATAAGCAAACGGATGTGGTTGTGTTCCACTACAATCACATATTTGAGTTCATTTTACTGTAATGGTTCACAGATTTGTATTTTTGTATTTATTAGGCATTAAAATATAGAAAACCTATGACCCGTACAAAAAGCTACAAACTGGATTTGGTTTGCATGCTCTAGCTTGCTGACCTCTAGGTGCTGGCCACAAAGCAGTGTAGGAAAAAGTAGTCTTCATGGAACTTCTATTTATTTGTGGGGACAGAAATTCTTTCTGTAAAATAATACCTCTCCCCATAATGGAGCATCTCTAGCATAAGCGCCTGGAAGACCATCTTGGCTAACACCATCTAATTCAAAGCTACCTTGATGCTTAGTTTTCACAGAAGTGCACACATGCAGCGTTGCTATGCATTGGTTATATGTCTTCTAGAGACCCAGTGGACACTTCCTGCTGAAGCTTCGTAGGATGTAAGGTATTTTGTTAGGTGGGTATACTTGGAGGTCTGTGCTCACTAACAGACTTCAGAGTTTAAGAGCAGAGATGATACTAAAGAGATGATGACATATGTATGGATGTATGGAAGCAGGGTGTATTTTTCAAAGGTGAGTTCCTACCCCATCCCACTTTTGTTCTCTTTTACTTTATTATTGAAATTCTCTCTTTCTGAGTATAAAAATGTTTCTTGAGCTCTTAGCACTTAACAAAGCCTGGGAACCTAATATTTCCTTAATATGACTAAATCTTACAAAACATTTGTACATAGTTTTATGGCATTGTTTAATACTAATTTTACACAGTAAATTTTGAATCAAGACCTCTTACTTTCCCCTAAATTAATGGCCATCAGATTAGCCTGCTTTTCCAGATATTATTCATACGGAGAGTCCAGACTAGTAAATCTGTATCCTTTTTTTTTTTTTTTTTTTTTTCAGTCAACACTTGTGCTTCCCAATTCTGCATGGCCAATCCCAGGAGAGGCCTCCCGGCTCTGTGGCTCCCTGGAAAAAAAGGCAGCCTTCTATTCTTAGCACAGGCTTTGCCACTTCTATGCTGTGGAACTGTAGCACTTTTCTGTACATTCAGTGATTTTTGTTTTTTTGGTTTTTTTCTGGGAAGGCTGCTGGCAGTCTTGAAAATTAAAAACACTCCATGAACACTGGGCAGCATTAGAATTTGTGCATGAAAATTTCAATCACTTCAATTTGTTCCTGGGAGGATTAAAGTTTTTTTTTTAAAGTAGAGAGTTAAAAGTTAGAGCAGCTATTCCAGAAGTCTGCACCAGTCTATGAAATGACTTTATTCATTGTGTCTTAGTTAGACTTTCTATTGTTATATAAAACACTATGACAAAAAATCTTGGAGAACAAAGGATTTATTCCACCTTACAGCTGTGGTCCATCATATAGAAAAGTCAGAACACGAGCACAAGGCAGGAACCTGGAGTCAGGAGCTGATGCAGAGGCCACGGGGAAGTGCTACTTACTAGCTTTTTCCCCCGTGGCTTGCTCAGTTTGTTTATAGAACCCAGGGCCATCAGCCCAGGAGTAATACTACCTGTAATGAGCTGGGCCCTTCCACATCATCAACCCAGAAAACGTACCACAGGCCAATCTGGGGGGTTGGGGGGGAGGATTTTTATCAGTTGAGGTTCCCCTTATAAAATGATTCTGCCTTGCATCAAGTTGACATAAAACTAGGCAGCCTTGTGTTCTCAACATGATATGAGCCTATATCGGTATGAACTTACCTCCTAAAGAGTGTCTTCATAACTACAATGAAAAGCTACTTTAAGAAAATGCCATTTCTCACATACTTTCCTCGGTGACAGTGGGCTGAAAGCAGCAGTACCTCTATTGATTCCAGGTAGCAAGACAAGTGGAAAAGAAAGAAGAGTTCAGTTGTCAGGGAAACCCTTGAAGGCACAACTGGAAGCTAAAGCTTTGATCCTTAGGAAGTATTCTTACCTTTCTGTTCCTGTGCCCTTCTAGTGGTCTGAAATCATTGCAAGAGAAAAAGAGTGTGTCCTCTTCCCACCTCTTCTTGGTATGTTAGACAGTCTAGTGGCTTCAAGTGGCCATTTAACTATGCAGCAATGTATTCATTATCTGGGAATCTCAAGGGAACCTTGACGTCAGTTTTATGTCTCTCCATAGCTGATCAGTGGATCATTAACTTCATGTCTCTATAGTTGAAGGATGAGAAAACAGGGTCAGGATTTTGTGTAGAAACCCAACCCTTGTGACTTCTGTCTCATTGTATCTCAGTAGGTACAATGGTCAAACAACCAACCTCAAACTTTCTCCAAAGCCACTGGTGAATTGATGTAGAAATTTTCATGTGGTAAATAATGAGTCTCTAATAATGTGTGTTGAACGTTTTGTCCTCAGATGGTGGCACCATGTGGGGAAACTAGATATTTTGGAAAGTAGAGCCTAGCTGGAGAAAGTGGGTTACTTGGATTTGCCTTTGAAGGTTATGGCTAGTTTTCCCATTACTCAGTTTCCTGTCTGCTAAGAAGTGAACTGCTGCCTCCTCATACTCCTACTGCAGAGATAGTCTGCCTTATCAGAGGTCTGGAGCCAAGAGCTATCTACTGAAACTGAACCAAAACAAGTTTTTCTCCTTGTAGTTTTTCTTAAGCTTTTTATTACAGCAATGCAAAGATAACTAATACATTTGCCTTGGCTCCATCCTAGGCATTGGGATGGGAAATTGTAGATAAAAGCAAGTAAAGAAATCATGATCCCTTCATAAAGCTTTAGGCAGATAATTTGCATATAATAAAGTCCTATAAAGTGAAGCATTATGGTGTTTATAAATGAAAACTGCCAAAATAATGACACATAGTTAAAAGATTGTTTAAAAGGCATGTCTACTGAGTTATTAAGTGGGTTGTATAAAGAATTTGGGATTTCAGTTGATTAAAAAAAAGGGGGCGGGGAGCGGGCAGTGGTGGCGCACGCCTTTAGTCCCAGCACTTGGGAGACAGAGGCAGGTGAATTTCTGAGTTCAAGGCCAGCCTGGTCTACAGAGTGAGTTCCAGGACAACCAGGGCTATACAGAGAAACCCTGTCTCAAAAGAACAAAACAAAACATAAGAAGATGGGGGGAGGCGGGGGTCAACTGCTATTTTATACCCAGTAATCAAACAGATACCAAGAAGACAGTTACACATGCTGACCCTGCCAAAAGACTAGAAAATGTCTTATAACTGTTGACAAGTTACTTAACTGATGATAACTTTAGATGGGTAAAACAGCAAAAGAAAGTCTTCAGAACCTATCATGTTGTTACAACACTAAAAGGAACTCCAGTGGTTATGGACATCTCTATCCTTGGAGATTATCAGAGGTAACTGGTCAACCAAGTGTCCAAAATGATTCACAGTCAACTGTCTGTCTGAAGTCTGGACCTACATGGATCATCCCTCCAGATCCCTTTGAGAACTCAGACTCTCCTCCAGATTCATTCATTGGAAATCAGGAGGAATGGCTAGTGCCCTACTGTAATAGGTAATATAAAGAGTGGAGAGCCTACTTTCCCTTTCTGAAATTGAATTCTTCCTCCACTTCCACTTTACCCTTCTTCTGTTTTGTTTTGTTTTTCATCTTTTTAATAAATGTATTGAAAGTCTATAATAATAGCTATATAAGTACATCTGACTTGCAATTCATCCATGTTTTCTTAAGGAACAGGGTGCCTTCTTTCTGAAACAATCCTCAACATGACATCCCTGCCCCAGATTTTCTAGGAAGCTGAATTCCTACCTTTAGTTGGCATCCGACTCTGATTTTCAAAATGAATTCCATAAAGACATAGGAAGGTTATTTTGCTCTCCCCAGATACTAGAATCAAGATGGGACAATCTGACTAAAAGTGCTATCAGTCCTCTTTTTTGAGCATCAGTGCTAGAAACAGTTTGTTTCCAAGTTACAACCTACACACAAGGATTCGAGCTGGCCATTGAGAGAGTTCTACAGCCTGAAAATTTCACTTGCTTACTACCCGAGCTTGTTAGGAACCAGGACACCACAACACCACACTGTCTCCTTCAATACAGAACAACTGAGCACATCAGAGATCCATTTAGAGTAGGTACTAACAGCAGCCCTTGAGAACTTTCCACCAGCAGCTAGTTGAGCTTTCTCAGCATTAGCTGGCATGTGTCCAGAGATCATGCTGCAGACTTGTCAACCTTACCTGGTTTTCTTGCCAACTGTCCAAACCCAGTCTGAGGGAATGGTGATGTAAGACTGCAAGGACAGACTTGCAGTAGCTACTAAGTTTGGAAATAATCTAGAGAGCGACTAATCTGGAGAATGACTGGCAACACATTAAGATAGGCAGCTGTATTGGAGAGTCAAAGCTCTTTACTATATGAAGAAGCCTGACCCTGGCCAGACTGTGAAAACAGCAAGGAAGACAACTGTGAGTCATTGCAAATAGAACAATGGAGAGAAGTCTGTAGAAAGAGAATGGAGGATCCAATTTCAGAATCTAGTTGTCAGGAAAGCCCACCAAGAGGGGGCATTCATCTAGAGGACCCTAAGCAAGGGACTCAAAATTGACAGCTTGATTGAATCAGTTTGGGAAGTGGTAAAGTATCAATGACTTCTGCTCAGCCTTGCCTTACCTTTCCTGGTACACATTGGCATTGCTTATCCTGCAGTCCCTCAGGAAATGCCCCTTTCCATCTAGCCAACCATCAGTAGACGTGTTCCCAGTCAACTGTTTATGTGTTTCTTCTCCTCTGTGATCCCAGAGAGGTAAGTGCTATATGGAACTGAGGGATATGCACTCTGTTTCCCCTAACCCTCTTTTGGCTGTGCTGGGCAAGTTAAAGGCAAACATAGTCTGTTCTCCATAGGAACCGTATCTAGAGTTTCCCAAAAGAAGGCCCCTGAAGTAGTTACTGTGTACCTTTCAGAAAAACAGGGATATACTCAAGAGTGTCAATCAAACTGAGTTAGCAAAGCTTCCAAAAATAAAATTAGCTAATTAAAAAGTTTTTTAAATCACCATATTGTTCAGGACCCTACAAACCGATGACACTAGACAGAGTGAAGACATAGGACCAATAACCACTTCCAAGAAAGACAAGTCATAAGCTCTGTAAAACAATACCTTTTGTCAAAAGATCAATTACAAGGAATTGAAAGAAGAAAATTACTGACCACCAGAACTCTCACCCCAGAGTACATTCTGAACTCTCACACCAGAGTCAGACCCCCTCTCAAATGAAAACTGTTCCAGGGACATTTCTGAGATAAGGGTCTCCTGGAACGAACCCAGTCCAACCCCTCCCAACTGAGGACTGTGCCAGGGACATCTTTGAGATAAGGGTGTGAGTAAAAACCTCAGTTTCAATGAATCAAGTACATGGCCAAAGTGTGGGACGCGGTTGCAAAAGCACTTTGGAAAAACCCTTGGTTGAATCACTTAGTGACGTAAAAACTGTATTTTCCCTGCCCTGCTCCCCCCCTTGCCTCCTACCTATAAAAGCCTGTGAAAATTTGGGCTAGGGGCCGGATCTCCTCTGCACCTGCTGCATGAGGTCCGGCCCCAGATATCTGGTTTATGTGCTTTTTGTTTGTTTTGTCTGCTTTCTTGTTGTTGCTGAATTAAATCTTACTCTATACATCTTAAGTACCGGTCTCAGTGTCTTCTTGGGTGCGCGGCTGACCCGAGGCTTGAGTAAGTGCCTCCCTTTGGGAGTTTTGGAGTCTTTCATTTGGTGCATTGGCCGGGAATCAGCGCGTTTACCCAGAAGTCCTGGACCCACTCAGAAGTAAGATTTACTGTTCTGCTTTGGTCTGGTGTCTGTGTTCTGTTAGTTTCTGATCTGGTGCGATCGCTGTTTTGGTTTGGCAGACGCTCAGTGTGCAATGTGCACAGTGAGACCGCGCTCCGGGTAGGAGCGTAGGGTGTGGAAGACAGACGTGTCCAGATTTCCACCGTCTGTGCGCCCTGGGAGACGTCCCAGGAGGACAAGGGGAGGACTAAGGACGCTTAGTGGACCCCTCTGTGCGAGATCGTGGGTTCGAGTCCCACCTCGTGCTTCAGGGTGCGAGATCGTGGGTTCGAGTCCCACCTCGTGCTTCAGGGTGCGAGATCGTGGGTTCGAGTCCCACCTCGTGCTTCAGGTTTTTTCTTTTTGTCTCAGTCTCGTGTCTGCTTTTGTCATGTCCACTCTTGTTGTGTCTGCTATTAATCTAGAAATGGGACAATCTGCTGGGTGTGTAGGTGTGGAACTGCTGCATTTGTGTATTCTGAGATTGTGGGTTTATTCTGGCAGTGGCTGTGAGGGGACGACTGTCTATGGCCTCACGGTCTACACCCCAAAGAGATGTTCCAAGGGAGACCCTGGAAGGAGTGCCCAGGGTACAGAACAGTCAAAAAGACCTGGCTGTTGCCTGGCAGAGTGAAGGAGAGAGAGAGAGTCCTCTCTGCCAGAGCGGGAGTGAATGTGGAATCCCACCCCTATCAGGAAAAAGAGTCAATGTAAAATCCGACCCCGTCAGAAAAAAGTGTTTGGCTGGTTGTGTAAGTCCAAGCGTGGACGAGTGTGCTTGTTTGTGGCCACATGACAAGACTGTGTGTGTGTGTGTGTGTGTGTGTTAACCCTTTGTCGACTGTAGACTTGGACTGACGTCAGGACAGAATTTGTCAGAAATGGTTTTAAAAGGAAAAAAAAAACTCAGTGCTGGTGAGTCCCAGGCTGCTCAAAAGAGCTCTGAAATGCAGAGCTGGGCTAAAGATTTCCGGCTTTGGCAGCGCGGGTGGGGCTTTGATAGCAGCAGTGGCGCTGAGGTTCTGGCTTCTGCAGGCACGGCAGAAGCAGAGGCTGTCTGTGCCCCGAGTTGTGAAATGCTGATAGTGAGTGCGGCGGCCTGCCGGCCCCCGCCTGCCAGTCCCGGAGTGGCCGTGAAGCCTGCCACAGCTAGGGAGGGGCCGACTACAGCGTCCCTCTTTTGGGCCCCCCCCCCCCCCAGAGTCTACCCGCACTCCCTTGTGCCGGCCCGGCTGCGTGCTCCCTCCCCAAAGACAGTGCAGAGAACACCGGGAGTCTATCAGGTAGTTAAATAGTTAAATTGGTTCCTCTGCCTGCCAGCGTTTGTTTGCCACTCCCACATTTCCGCTGTGGCGCGCGGCGGAGACTCAGCCTTTGCCTGCCTCCTGGGTGGGAGAAAGGCTCATTCTCCTGTCCCCTGTATCCTGTCTCTTGCTAACTGTTAACAGAAAAAATTGTGTTCATTTTGAAATATCAGTGGTCTGATGTAAGAGCTACACTCCCTTCCCTGCCCCATGTGTTTTCTCTTCTCAGGCATCGCCCTGGGCTGCTAGCAGTGAATCTGTTTTAAGCTCCGGTGAGGGAGACCACTCACTTGGGGCTTCTTCTGTCCAAGGTAAGGAACACCTGCGGGTCTAACTGCCAGGCTCTGATGAAGGATAGAGGTCTGCAAAGAAGAGCTGAGAGCAAAGCTTCAGCAGACTCAGAAGAGATAGGTTAACAGTAAAAAGAGGTAAACTATGAAAAAAGTTAAGTGACAGAATATAGATGTAATAACTAGATAACATTCAAAGTAAGCAAAGACAAGAAAGAGATATATATATAGATAGAAAGAGAGACATTATATGAGATCTCCATTGCAGTTAAGAAATAAGAGCAAAGAGAGATAACTGACAAAGACTAGAACCTAGCAAAGTGACACTTGCTAATAATACTAGCACTTAGAGATGATCTGCAAGAAATAAGGAGCCAGAAAATTTTCTAAAAAAGATAAGAGAAATAAAATGCTGGTCACAAAAGTCAGGGAAGCTAGAAAACTTAGTACCCGGCAACAAAAGCAAGCTTTTGGCTGAAGATCAAAGTGTTTACTGTTATCTGTTAAAGAAAAAGAGCACCGGGTGAGAGACTGTCCTAACAAAAGAAGAGGAGCCCCCCCTCATGACCAAACCCTTCACCTGTTTGTGGCTGAAAGTAAAGAAAGCAGAAGGGGTGCTAACACAGAAGCTGAGTCCTTAAAAGAGACCGGTGGCCTACCTGTTAAAAGCAGCTAAAAAGAGACTGTGTTTCATATTCCTCCACTGACCAGTGCAAAGCAAGTTTAAAAGGTTCCTGGACACTGCAGGCCTTTGCAGACTGTGGATTCCAGGTTTTGCTGAATTAAAAAGATAAACAGCCCTTCGTATAAGAAATAAAGAACAACCTTGGATGGCCTTAGATGCTATCGAGACTGCCCTAATGTTGTCCCTAACTTTGGGACTCCTAGATGTGACTGAGAACAAAAGTATTGCCAAAGAGGTTCTTACTCAGAGATTGGGACCCTGAAAAAGACCGGTGGCATACTTGTGAAAATTAGACCTGGTGACTGTAAGATGACCTGCTTGTCTGCACATAAGTGGCTTCTGGTCAAGGACGCAGATAAACTGACTCTGAGACAAAACTTGGCACATGCCCTAAAAGTGTGGTTCAGCCCCCTGACCGATGGCTGACTAATGCTCTGGAAAACATGAACTCCTGGCACTAACCCAAGCCCTGCGGTTGGCTAAAGGCAGAGACCGAGGTGCCGAGACGACGAAAAGCGGTGGCTCACCGAGGCCAGAAAAAAGACTGTGATGCTGATCCCAACCCCCACCACCCCGCGCCAAGTACGTGAGTTTCTGGGGACGGCGGGCTTTTGCAGAAAGAAAAAGTCCCATTCACCTGGACTGAGGAACACCAAAAAGCCTTTGACAGCATAAAGGCAGCCCTGCTTGTTAAAGACGCTGACAAGCTTACTCTGGGTCAGCATGTGACTATACCCACTACCAGAGTTTACTGCTCCTTGGCGGATGACTCCACTCCTGTACATCAATGTGCTGATGTCCTGGCTGAGGAAACTGGAACAAGGAGAGATCTGACTGATCAGCCTTGGCCAGGTGTGCCTGCCTGGTACACAGATGGCAGCAGCTTTGTCACAGGAGCAGCAGTAGTTGATGAAAAGCAGCTCATATCCATGGGGCCATCTACCAACAGAGGGGGCTACTTACCTCGGCAAGTAAAGATCAGATCAGCCTTGGCCTGAGAGTTTGAGCTGGTACACGGACAGCAGTAGCCTCATGATTGAAGGTAAGAAAATTTTTCCAAGGTTCAGAGTGCCAAAAACAATAGTGTCAGATAATAGCCCTGCTTTGTTGCCCAGGTAAGTCAGAGTGTGGCCAAGTATTCAGAGGTCAAAAATTACATTGTGTGTATAGACCTCAGAGCTCAGGACAGATAAAATAAACTAGTTTAAAACTCTATGACAGACCTTGACAAAATTAATCGTGGAGACTGGCATGGACTTGGTGTTCCTTCCCTATGCCCTATTTCTTGATTCAGTTTTACTCTGTTTAAAATCCTTTATGAAACTCCTATGCCCATTATAGTCTTAAATGATGTGTTTAAACCTATGTTGTTAATAATGCTCTGTATGCTAAGTTAAAAGGCTTGCAGGTGGTCTGGTCACAACTGGGAAAAATTAGACTGAGTACGCGGACGACATTGCTCCAGGGATCCCAACAGCTGAGACAGTGAACAAGCTGGGTACCCCAAGGACATCTCACCAGTTCCAGCCAGAGATCTGATCTACGTGCACCTACATCATGCCCAGACCCTCAAGCCTCGCTAAAAGGGCCCCTGCCTAGTTCTGTTTACTAATGCTTCTTATTCTGTTTTTGTTCCCATGTTAAAATAGAGTCTTTCATTTGGTGCATTATGCAGTATCTGAAATTCTAAGATTAGAATTATTTACTAAAAGAAGGGGGGAATGAAAGAAGAAAATTACTGACCACCAGAACTCTCACCCCAGAGTACATTCTGAACTCTCACACCAGAGTCAGACCCCCTCTCAAATGAAAACTGTTCCAGGGACATTTCTGAGATAAGGGTCTCCTGGAACGAACCCAGTCCAACCCCTCCCAACTGAGGACTGTGCCAGGGACATCTTTGAGATAAGGGTGTGAGTAAAAACCTCAGTTTCAATGAATCAAGTACATGGCCAAAGTGTGGGACGCGGTTGCAAAAGCACTTTGGAAAAACCCTTGGTTGAATCACTTAGTGACGTAAAAACTGTATTTTCCCTGCCCTGCTCCCCCCCTTGCCTCCTACCTATAAAAGCCTGTGAAAATTTGGGCTAGGGGCCGGATCTCCTCTGCACCTGCTGCATGAGGTCCGGCCCCAGATATCTGGTTTATGTGCTTTTTGTTTGTTTTGTCTGCTTTCTTGTTGTTGCTGAATTAAATCTTACTCTATACATCTTAAGTACCGGTCTCAGTGTCTTCTTGGGTGCGCGGCTGACCCGAGGCTTGAGTAAGTGCCTCCCTTTGGGAGTTTTGGAGTCTTTCAGAATGAAGGTGGTTATGTAAGAATTAAGACAAGAGATAATGTAGAGAGGGAGATGTAATATTACTTTGCAATATTAAAGCACTTTTAGTAAAGAAGACATACATTTGTATGATATTGGAGAAACAGACATACTTATCCCATCAAGTACTGCAGTCACCAGCCCTTTGGTGGTCTAACCAAGGTTCCATCAGCTGAGATTTCTCTGCAGTCAATCTCCTCCATTTTTCTCCTGTCCTTCTAGCAGCTGAGTCTGAACTTTTGTTTGCTTTTACTTATGAAAGAGCTCAATATGTGTAGCAAAATACTTCAGAGGTTCCAGATGTGCCTACTATTTTTTCTAGTCATTTATAGGAAATTTGTTCTACCAGAGGAGTGTGAACAGTATGAACAACAATTTACTGGGAACCATAGACACAAAAAAAGCAAAGCAAAAATTGATGGTCTGGCCTTGTTGCAATTCCTTGTTTTGCCCAGTCGTAAAGCCTCATTAGACAAATTGCAGTATTGCCAAGCTGAGGTAAAATATTAGAGCATCTACTGTCATCTGAAGGCTGTAAAATGCTGCAATCTAGGAGTCAGCTGACTTTTCATATAAAATGGCCAACTGTGAAAACAAAATAAAAAAAGAAAGCTTCCAACTCAGGCAACTGGCTAGTTAGTATGGTATTAGACAGCAAATCTGAACCTCCCAGTGTGAACACTGGGCAGTGATCTCTGACACACAACTGTGACTGCAGACCTTCTGCTCTGGTCCTTAAGATCTGATGGAACAATTAAAGATTCAACTCGGGATTCTGAAAGCCTTCCCACTTCTTTTGTCATGTAAATAAAGGTACTGATATTGGCCTGTTGACTTGAAAGTTGACACTGGATTATAGACCAGTGCTGTGTGCTGGGAATGCCACCATCCATCCCTGTGGTTAAGAGATGGCGTGGCACTTGGCCTAGCTTTCTTATCACACACACCCTTACTCTGACGTTCAGTCACTTATTGACATGTTCCACATGCAGTACCAGCAGTGTGACAATTACATAATCCACCATTTCTCAGTGCAGGATTGAGCTAACTACCAACACGCATTGCTATCCAATATTAATATCATACTTAGAAGTACAAGCTCCCAGGCCTCATTCAACTGATGATCATGGTTGTATAATGATAATAGAAGATTCTGGGTTCTAACCTGACAGGTCTTGCACCCAAGACAAGAGTGGCCAACTTAAGACTTTCTCTGCTACAGTGATTTATGATACTGTATAGACTTATGCTTTGACTAGAATGGAATTGGACCAAGCAAATTGAATCACTGCTGGTTCCTATGGCTGTGGTTCTTCATTCTGGACATCCATTGATTGCAAACTCGTGTTTGGTGTTTGTCATACAACAGAGCAATTTTTTCTTTAATTTGAGAATTCTAAAACCTCTTATCAAACTGATAACTGCTTTGTTATAGTCCTTAAACTACCTGGCCACATACCAGTAGTCTATTTTGCTGACAGTACCGCAAAGCTGCCAGGAAAATGTAGCAATCTCCAAACTTGAAAGCTCTATTTTAAATATAACTGAAGCATTTGATCATTTGCAAAAACATGCCATGTACAAGCAATAGAGCAAAGCCAGGTGTAGTAGTGCATACCTGTGGACTCCAGCACAGTTGGGAGGCAGAGGGAGGGAAGGGGGAGAGAGGGAGAGAGAACAAGAAAGAAAAAGAGAAAGAGGAAGAGGAAGAGAAAGAGAAAGAGAAAGAGAAAGAGAAAGAGAAAGAGAAAGAAAGAGAAAGAGAAAGAGAAAGAGAAAGAGAAAGAGAAAGAGAAAGAGAAAGAGAAAGAGAAAGAGAAAGAGAAAGAGAAAGAGAGGAGGGAGGAGAGGGAGAAGGAGAACCACTATGCACTTTCTTGGTTAGTATTGTGTCACTGACATCTCCTAAATAAAAAAGGGACTTTTAAAGACATTAAACTCTTGTTACGGTTACCAAAAAGATAAAAATTATTCAACAAACAGCAAATGGATTCTATTTGCAGAGTTCACTGCAGGCCACTCCAAGGTCAAGCTGGGAAGCTTTCTCTCTAACCAACCTACCAGGAACCTGTGGCACTTGATTTCAAAGAAGGAATGGATGTAAATGGAGAACCATGCTATGACAGTGTGTGTGTCTCTGTGTGTGTGTGTGTGTGTGTGTGTGTGGAGAGAGAGAGAGAGAGAGAGAGAGAGAGAGAGATATCTGGGTAACCTGGAGGTTTTCCCTTGCAGGAGCTCAGCAATGGGGAGGATTCTCATCCTGTCCACTGTGCCCATCAGGCACACTGAATCAAAGGACATCGTTTTGTTTCTGCTACTGTCCAAATACTGAAAATATTTGCACACAAACCCAATCTTTTAGACAAGTAGAACAAATGAATCAAAATGCAGAAAGAGAATAATAGAAACAAAAACATAAATTGGCCAAGAGCTTAACCAGTATACTTATTAAAAACTAGAATGAGAGCCGGGCATGGTGGTGCACACCTTTGATCCCAGCACTCGGGAGGCAGAGGCAGGCAGATTTCTGAGTTTGAGGCCAGCCTGGTCTACAAAGTGAGTTCCAGGACAGTCAGGGCTACACAGAGAAACCCTGTCTCAAAAAACAAAAAAACCAAACAAACAAAAAAAAAAAAAAAAAAAAAAAACACTAGAATGAGGACTGAGGATGGATGAGGGCTTAAAGTGTTTGCTTGGATTCTGGGTTTGATCCTTGGCACTGAAATAAGTAGGTAGGTAGAGAGATAGGTAGATGATAGATAGATAGATAGATAGATAGATAGATAGATAGATAGATAGATAGATAGATAGACAGACAGACAGAATTAGAATGAACCCTGCAAGTGCCTGAGCTCTTTCCTTGAGAGCTTATATTTGGCAGGCCTATGAATTTGGATGTAACCATAGCTCGTGTCAGATGTAACTAAATGCTCTCATAATTTTGTTCAGTACTTAAAAGGCTCTTTTCAGATAGAAACTCTGAATCTCAAATCCATACTTTATATAGGAGTCTGAAAGAACAGCCAGAGGAAGGCAGCCATGCCTGGCCACGGGGAGACTTTGTCTACTTGAAAGTGTTCCTGAGAAAAGAGGGCCATCACCCTGCTGAGAGGGATCCTTTCAAGTCCTGCAGATAACCTGCATGACTATCAGAGACAAAGACAGGTGACTGGAGTCATGCTTCCCATGTGAGGCCAACACCACAGGAAGACTGGACTGTGGTTCTCACAAAGGGCCCAAACCTTTACATTTCCACAGTGACTAATAGGCATCAGGCTAAACTGGAAAGAGAGATTCTAGAACTGTGTTATTGTACTCGTGGCTGCCTAGCACAGCAGTACTTATTCCGATTACCTTAAGGATCATGTTGCAGAGGAAGCTGGTCTGGTCCACTTCTCTTTCTTTCTGTTGGGGTTGATGGGTAAGCTCTAAATGGCTCTGGCAGTAAGGCTTCTGTTTCGACCCACAAGGCAACAGTTGATTTCAAATGAGACCTTTTTCACTAATACCTTTAATAGCAACAAAGGAAATGTGTCAGGTATTTGAGCTATACATTTTTTAAAAATTAATTTTATATAAAATAGATTATTCTCTCATACAATACATCCTGACTACAGTTTCTCTTCTTCCCCACTCTTCTCAGCTCCCCACTCCCAGAGATTCACTCCCCTTCCATTTCCCTTCAGGTAGGAACAGGCCTCCATGAGACAACCAAACACAACAAAACAAGATACAAGACAAGGCAAATTCCTCCAATGGAGATTAGACAAGGCAACCCAATAGTGGGGGGAAAGCATCTTAAGAGCAATCGAAAGAGTCAGAGGCACACTCGCTCCCACTGTTATGAGTCCCACAAATAAAAAAAACTCCAAACTAACTGCATAACATATATGCAGAGGACATGTCTCAGACCTAGGTAGACCCCAAGCTTCTTGCTTCAGTCTCTGTGAGCCCATATGAGCCCTGCTTAGTTGATTCAGTGAGTTATGTTTTCCTGGTTTCCTCCATCCCTTCTGACTCCTACAATCTTTCCTCCTCCTCCTCTTCTCTGTGGCTTCCTAAGCTCTGAGGGGAGGGACTTGATGGAGACCAATTTATGCTCTTCCTACATAGTGTTTTGCTGTGGATCTCTGTGCTCTCAAACTATAAAATGGACACACAAAATACTAATTGAATAGAAAGATGATGTAGCAGAGAAAGACATTTGATTAATAGGCAAATAGAAGTTGCAGAAGACAGGTATATACCAGTAGGTTTGCAATGAGACAGGAGGTCTTTCTAGGTCTAGTATCAATGGATACACAAAAGCAAGTGTCTGTTATATTTAAATGTCAGTACCCCAAGAAGTATTATAGTGAAATTTTACATTTATAATATAGGGATCCTGATAATTACTTTGTATTTTTATTAGCCACGGTTATCTTGCTGTAAATAGATCCACTGACCAAGGCAACTCTTACAAAAGCAAGCATTCAATTGAAGCTTGCTTACAGTTTCAGAGACCTAGTCCATTATCCTTATGGTGGAGAGCATGGTGACACATAAGCATACATGGTGCAGAAGAAGTAGCTGAGAGCAAGCGACATCCTGATTCACAGGCAGTAGGGAGGGGAACTAAATCCAGCAGGGGCTTTTGAAACCTTAAAGCCCGCTCCCATGACACAACTTCCTCCAACAAGTCCACCCACCCTAATCCTTCTAATCCTTTCAAAGAGTTCTACTCCCTTGTGGCTAAGCATTCAAATATATAAGCCTATGGGAGCCATTCATATTCAACCCACCACAGCTTTTACTGTGGACTTGCTGGGTATTTAGGCAATTGCATTTTCTCGGAGAAAAGAAGACAGTGTAATAGAAATAATTATAAGGTTGTTATGATATTTAATAATGACACAGAGACTATGAGGGCAAATACAAATTTAAAATAAGAGGCTTAACTTCTCTGTGTTGGAAACAAAGGGAAAAAGTCTTCCTTTGTTTTTCTTTCATTATTTCTTGGTCTCTTCAAATATATACATATCCTCATAATTAGTGAAGTAATTCCCTGGCATATTTCCTTTAAAAATGATATCAGATTCAGTTGCTCTCTACCTTCTTTCTTTGAGATGACCAACCTCTCCAACTACACCCTCCTGTTGCCATGATATTCTGCTTTGCCTAGGGTGCAAAGCCAGAGATCCTGACACGTTGGATTAAAACCACTGAACCTAAGCCAAAATAAACCTTCAGTCCCATCCCCCATTCTAAAATATTTATCATAGGACAAAACAAAAACAAAACCTAGCTGACTTTCAGTGGTCACCCAGCTCCACTATGTAACACAACCCCTGCCATAAAGATTCTAAGACGCTTCCTCTTCCTCTAGATAAAGCCAACACACAAGGTCCCACACACACCAAAATCAAGTTAGGATAAGCTCTGTGCTGATCGGTGGTCAAGGGTTCAGCACTGAGGACTACTGCTAGCTTACTTGAGAGCCTTAATGCAGTTAGTTTCATTTGCTTTGCTACATGAAGAACTGGATTCTTCTCTGTCCTGGAAATCCCTGAGTAGGCTGCCTGATATGTGTAGCCCAGCTTGTTATTCAGCCATCAGACTTGTGCTTTCTTGAGCCTTGAACTCATTAGCACAGGAGTGAGGGAGTGGAGGTGGGTTGGGGGGGGGGATTCCTGAACAGAACTCCAATGGTTCAGGCTCTAAGATCAAGAATTGACAAATGGGACCTCATAAAACTGTAAAACTCCTGTAAGGCAAAGGACATAGTCAATAGCAACCTACAAAAAACCTTCACTAACTTACCATATCTGATAGAGGGCTAAGATTCAAAATATATGAAGAACTCAAGAAGGTAACCTCCGAAAAACTAAACCACCCAATCATAAAATGGAGTATAGAACGAAATAGAGAATTCACATCAAAGGAATCTTGAGTGGCTGATAAACACTTAAAATTTTTTTCAAAGTTCTTAGTCATCAAGGAAATGCAAATCAAAACAATCCTGAGAGTCTACCTTATACCAATCAGAGTGTCTAAGATCAAAAACATCACATGTTGCCAAAAGTGTGGAGAAAGAGGAACAATTCTCCATTGCTGGTGGGATTGGAAACTTGTATAACCACTCTGGAAATCAATCTGGAGGTTCCTCAGAAAATTGGAAATAGAGCTACCTGGATACCCAGCTATACCACTCTTGAGCATATACCCAGAAGATGTCCCACTATGCCACAGGGGCACATGTTCTACTATGTTCATAGCAGCCTTATTTGTGATAGCCAGAAGCTTGAAACAACCCACATGTCCCAGAACAGAAGATGGATACAGAAAATATGGTTCATGTACACAGTGGTATACTATTCACGTATTAAGAATGAGGACATCAGAAGCTGGGCATGGTGGTGCATGCCTTTAATCCCAGCATTCAGGAGGCAGAGGCGGCAGATTTGTGAGTTCAAGGCCAGTCTGGTCTACAAAGTGGGTTCCGGGACAGCCAGGTCTATACAGAGAAACCCTGACTTAAAAAAAAAAAAAAAGAGGACATCATGAATTTTGCAGGCAAAAATATCATCCTGAGTGAGGTAACTCAGACCCAAAAGAATATGCATGGTATGTACTCACTAAAAGTGGATAACAGCCCCCAAAAAAGTACAGAATACTGAGGATACAATCCACAGAACCCAAGAAGCTAAAGGGCCCAAATAAGGATGCCTCAATCCCACTTGGGAGGCAGAAGAACCAATCATGGGGGAAAGATGGAGGGAGGGACCTGAGTGGGAAAGGGGACAGGGAGGGGAAAAGGGGAACATGATCAGGTACTGGGGAGGTGAATCACGAGTGAAGCCCTGAGCGCCAGCAGAAAGAATGGAAACAGGCAACCTTGGGAGGTAGGAGGTGGGGGGACACTCTAGAATGTACCAGAGACCTGGGAGGTGAGAGACACTAAGGACTCAGAGGGAGAGACCTTAGATGAAATGCCCGACAGTGGGGAGAGGGAACTTGGAGAGTCCACCTCCAGTAGAAAGACAAGCCATCAAGTGGAGGGATAGGGTTACCATCCCACAGTCAAAAATTCTGAACCAGAATTGTCCCTGTCTACAGAACTGCAGGGACAAAAATGGAGAAAAGATTGAGGGAAAGGAGGTCCAGTGACTGGCCCAAATTGGGATATAGCTTGGGGGGTGGGGAGGCTCCAAGGCCTGACACTATTACTGATGCTATGGTATCCTTACAGACAGAAGCCTAGCATGGCTGCCCTCTGAGAGGCCCCACCAACACTTGACTGAGACAGATGCAGATACTTACACCCAACCAATGGGCTAAAGCTGGGGACTCCTATGGTTGAATTGGGAAAAGGCTGGAAGAAGCTGAAGAGGAGGGTGACCCCTCAGCAGTCTCAACTAACCTGGACCCCTAAGATCTCTCAGACACTGGGCCACCAACCAGGCAAGATACACTAGCTGATAAGATGCCCCCAACACATAAATAGCAGAGGACTGCAAGATCTGGCCTCAGTGAGAGAAAATGCACCTAACCTTCAAGAAACTTGAAGCCTCGGGGAGGGGGGAGGTCTGTTTGGGTGATGGGTGGGTTAAGGACATCTTCTTGGAGATGAGGGACTAGGAATGGGATAAGGACTGTCAGAGGGTGGGACAGGAGGGGGATAACAAAAGGACTATTAAAAAATAGATTTAATAATAATAACTTAAAACTACTACTAGAGAGTGAGTTCTAGGACAGCCAAGGCTACACAAAGAAACCCTGTCTTAAAACAAAACAAAACAAAACAAAACACCCAACAACAACAAAAAAAGCTCTGCACAGGTAAGAGTGTGGACTACAGAAACTAACAGCTTCTGGGACAGGCAGAAGCCACAGAGCTTCTGAGGCAGACTGCATTTCAGGCTCCAGACATCCAGGCACCTTCCCTGCCACAGGAGAGGTGTCCGACCCGCCTAGGAGAGCTTTGCCACAGCACCTGGGGGAGCCATCTTGGTTCCCGGATCCCACCAAGACTAGTCTGCGCAGGTGAGAGTGTGGACTACAGAAGCTACACAGATTCTGGGACAAGCCCTGTTTTGGGCCTTCATCTTCTGCCAGGAGGCAGGTCCTAATGCCAGATATCTGTCCACCTTCCCTGCAAGAAGAGAGCTTGCCTGCAGAGAGTGCTCTAACCACTGAAACTCAGGAGGGAGCTAGTCTCACAGGTCTGCTGATAGAGGCTAACAGAATCAGGAGAGGAACAAGCTCTAACTAGAGACAAGTATAACAACTAACTCCAGAGATTACCAAATGGTGAAAGGCAAATGTAAAAATCTTACTAACAGAAACCAAGACCACATACCATCATCAGAACCCAGCATTCCCACTTCAGCCAGTCCTGGGCACCCCAACACACCCAAAAACCTAGACCCGGATTTAAAAGCATATCTCATGATGATGGTAGAGGACATCAAGAAGGACTTTAAGAACTCACAAAAAGAAATGCAGAAGAACACTGCTAAAGAGTTATAAGTCCTTAAAGAAAAACAGGAAAACACAACCAAACAGGTAGAAGTCCTTAAAGAAAAACAGGAAAACACATCCAACAGGTGATGGAAATGAACAAAACCATACTAGACCTAAAAAGGGAAGTAGACACAATAAAGAAAACCCAAAGTGAGCCAATGTAAGAGATAGAAACCCTAGAAAAGAAACCTGGAAACATAGATGCATACATCAGCAACAGAATACAAGAGATGGAAGAGAGAATCTCAGGTGCAGAAGAATCCATAGAGAACATCGGCAAAACAATCAAAGAAAATGCAAAATGCAAAAAGATCCTAACTCAAAACATCCAGGAAATCCAGGACACAATGAGAAGATCAAAGCTACGGATAATAGGAGTAGATGAGAATGAAGATTTTCAACTTAAAGGGCCAGCAAATATCTTCAACAAAATTATAGAAGAAAACTTCCCAAACCTAAAGAAAGAGATGCCCATGAACATACAAGAAGCCTACAGAACTCCAAATAGACTGTACCAGAAAAGAAATTCCTCTCGACTCATAATAATCAGAACAACAAATACACTAAATAAAGATAGAATATTTAAAACAGTAAGGGGAAAAGGTCAAGTAACATATAAAGGCAGGCCTATCAGAATTATACCAGACTTTTCACCAGAGACTATGAAAGCCAGAAGATCCTGGACATATGTTATACAGACACTAAGAGAACACAAATGCCAGCCCAGGCTACTATATCCAGACAAACTTTCAATTACCATAGATGGAGAAACCAAGTATTCCACGACAAAACCAAATTCACACATTATCTTTCCATGAATACTGCCCTTTAAAGGATAATAACAGAAAAAAAACAATAGAAGGACAGAAACCATGTCCTAGCAAAAGCAAGAAAGTAATCCTTCAACAAACCTAAAAGAAGAGAGCCACAAGAACAGAATGCTAACTTTAACAACAAAAATAATAGGAAACAACAATTACTTTTCCTTAATATCTCTTAATATCAATGAACTCAATTCCCCAATAAAAAGACATAGACTAACAGACTGGCTATACAAACAGGACCCAACATTTTGCTGCTTACAGGAAACCCATCTCAGGGAAAAAGACAGACACTACCTCAGTATGAAAGACTGGAAAACAATTTCCCAAGCAAACAGTCTGAAGAAACAAGCTGGAGTAGCCATTCTAATATCAAATAAAATCGACTTACAACCCAAAGTTATCAAAAAAAAAAGACAAGGAGGGACAGACACTTCATCTCATCAAAGGAAAAAAATCTTCCAAGAGGATCTCTCAATTCTGAATATCTATGCTCCAAATGCAAGGGCAGCCACATTCATTAAAGAGACTTTAGTAAAGCTCAAAGCACACATTGCACCTCACACAATAATAGTGGGAGACCTCAACATACCACTCTCATCAATGGACAGATCATGAAAACAGAAACTAAACAGGGACACAGTGAAACTAACAGAAGTGATGAAACAAATGGATTTAACAGACATCTATAGACCATTTTATCCTAAAACAAAAGGATATGGCTTCTTCTCAGCACCTCATAGTATCTTCTCCAAAATTGACCATATAGTCACTAAACAGGCCTCAACAGATACAAAAAATATTGAAATTGTCCCATGCATCCTATCAGATCACCATGGACTAAGGATGATCTTCAATAACAACATAAATAATAGAAAGCCAACATTCATGTGGAAACTGAACAACACTCTTCTCAATGATACCTTGGTCAAGGAAGGAATAAAGAAAGAAATTAAAGACTAAATTTAGAGTTTAATGAAAATGAAGCCACAACATACCCAAACTTATGGGACACTAAAAGCATTTCTAAGAGGAAAATTCATAGCTCTGAGTGCCTCCAAAAAGAAACTAGAGAGAGCACACACTAGCAGCTTGATAACACACCTAAAAGCTCTAGAACAAAGGGAAGCAAATTCACCCAAGAATTTGCAGCAGGAAATAATCAAACTCAGTAATGAAATCAACCAAGTGGAAACAAGAAGAACTATTCAAAGAATCAACCAAATGAGGAGCTGGTTCTTTGAGAAAATCAACAAGATAGACAAACCCTTAGCTAGACTCACTAGAGGGCACAGGGACAGCATCCTAATTAACAAAATCAGAAATGAAAAGGGAGACATAACAACAGATCCTGAAGATATCCAAAACACCATCAGATGCTTCTACAAAAGGCTATACTCAACAAAACTGGAAAACCTGAGTGAAATGGATAAATTTCTAGGCAGATACCTGGTAACAAAGTTAAATTAGAATAAGGTTAATGATCTAAACATTCCTATATCCCCTAAAGAAATTAAAGCAGTCATTAATAGTCTCCCAAACAAAAAAAGCCCA
The DNA here is from genome assembly GCF_978045245.1 of Mus caroli. Lineage (NCBI taxonomy): Eukaryota > Metazoa > Chordata > Mammalia > Rodentia > Muridae > Mus > Mus caroli. Next base: position 156,977,501 of record NW_028227256.1, read on the forward strand.
GGACCAGATGGGTTTAGTGCAGAGTTCTATCAGACCTTCAAAGAAGATCTAATTCCAGTTCTTCACAAACTATTCCACAAAATAGAAGCAGAAGGTACTCTACCCAATTCATTCTATAAAGCCACAATTACTCTGATAGCTAAACCACAGAAAGACCCAACAAAGATAGAGAACTTCAAACCAATTTTCCTTATGAATATCGATGCAAAAGTCCTTAATAAAATTCTCGCTAACAGAATCCAAGAACACATCAAAACAATCATCCATCCTGACCAAGTAGGTTTCATCCCAGGGATGCAGTGATGGTTTAATATACTGAAATCCATCAATGTAATCCACTATATAAACAAACTCAAAGACAAAAACCACATGATAATCTCATTAGATGCGAAGAAACATTTGACAAAATCCAACAGCCATTCATGATAAAAGTCTTGGAAGATCAGAAATTCAAGGCCCATACCTAAACATGATAAAAGCAATCTACAGCAAACCAGTAGCCAACATCAAAGTAAATGGTGAGAAGCTGGAAGCAATCCCACTAAAATCAGGGACTAGACAAGGCTGTCCACTTTCTCCATATCTATTCAACATTGTACTTGAAGTCCTAGCCAGAGCAATTAGACAACAAAAGGAGATCAAGGGGATACAAATTGGAAAGGAAGAAGTCAAAATATCACTTTTTGCAGATGATATGATAACATATATAAATGACCCTAAAAATTCCACCAGAGAACTCCTAAACCTGAAAAACAGCTTCAGTGAAGTAGCTGGATATAAAATTATCTCAAACAAGTCAATGGCCTTTCTCTACACAAAGGATAAACAGGCTGAGAGAGAAATTAGGGAAACAACACCCTTCTCAATAGTCACAAATAATATAAAATACCATGGTATGTCTCTAACTAAGGAAGTAAAAGATCTATATGATAAGAACTTCAAGTCTCTGAAGAAAGAAATTAAAGAAGATCTCAGAAGAGGGAAAGATCTCCCATGCTCATGGATTGGCAGGATCAATATAGTAAAAATGGCTATCTTGCCAAAAGCAAACTACAGATGCAATGCAATCCCCATCAAAATTCTAACTCAGTTCTTCAACGAATTAGAAAGGGTAATGTGTAAATTCATCTGGAATAACAAAAAACCTAGGATAGCAAAAACTTTTCTCAAGGATAAAAGAACCTCTTGGAATCTCCATGCCCGGCCTTAAGCTTTACTACAGAGCAATTGTGATAAAAACTGCATGGTACTGGTATAGTGACAGACAAGTAGACCAATGGAATAGAATTGAAGACCCAGAAATGAACCCTCACACCTATGGTCATTTGATCTTTGACAAGGGAGCTAAAACCATCCAGGGGAAAAAAGACAGCATTATGAACAAATGGTGCTGGCACAACTGGTGGTTATCATGTAGAAGAATGGGATTGATCCATTCCTATCCCCTTGTACTAAGGTCAAATCTAAGTGTATCAAGGAACTCTACATAAAACCAGAGACAGTGAAAGTTATAGAGGAGAAAGTGGGAAAAAGCCTCGAAGATATGGGCACAGGGAAAAAATTCCTGAATAGAACAGCAATGGCTTGTGCTGTAAGATCGAGAATCGACAAATGGGACATCATAAAATTGCAAAGCTTCTGTAAGGCAAAAGACACCGTCAATAAGACAAAAAGGCCACCAACAGATTGGGAAAGGATCTTTACCTATCCTAAATCAGATAGGGGACCAATATCCAATATATATAAAGAACTCAAGAAGTTGGACTTCAGAAAATCAAATATCCCCATTAAAAAATGGCACTCAGAGGTAAACAAAGAATTCTCACCTGAGGAATACTGAATGTCTGAGAAGCACCTGAAAAAATCTTTAGCATCCTTAATCATCAGGGAAATGCAAATCAAAACAATCCTGAGATTCCACCTCACACCAGTCAGAATGGCTAAGATCAAAAATTCAGGTGACAGCAGATTCTGGCGAGGATGTGGAGAAAAGGGAACACTCCTCCATTGTTGGTGGGATTGCAAGCTTGTACAACCACTCTGGAAATCAGTCTGGTGGTTCCTCAGAAAATTGGACATAGTGTTACCGGAGGATCCCACAACACCTCTCCTGGGCATATATCCAGAAGATGTCCCAACCGGTAAGAAGGACACATGCTCCACTATGTTTATAGCAGCCTTATGTATAATAGTCAGAAGCTAGAAAGAGCCCAGATGTCCCTCAACAGAGGAATGGATACAGAAAATGTGGTACATTTATGCAATGGAGTACTACTCAGCTATTAAAAAGAATGAATTTATGAAATTCCTAGGCAAATGAATGGACCTGGAGGGCATCATCCTGAGTGAGGTAACCCAATCACAAAAGAACTCATATGATATGTACTCACTGATAAGTAGATATTAGCCCAGAAACTTAGAATACCCAAGATATAAGATACAATTTACAGAACACAAGAAACTCAAGAAAAATGAAGACCAGAGTGTAGACACTTTGCCCCTTCTTAGAATTGGGAACAAAACATCCATGGAAGGAGTTACAGAGACAAAGTTTGGACCATCTAGAGACTGCCATACCCGGGGATCCATCCCATAATCAACCTCCAAATGCTGACACCATTGCATACACTAGCAAGATTTTGTTGAAAGGACCCTGATATAGCTGTCTCTTGTGAGGTTATGCCAGGGCCTAGCAAACACAGAAGTGGATGCTCACAGTCAGCTAATGGATGGATCACAGGGCCTCCAATGGAGGAGCTAGAGAAAGCACCCAAGGAGCTAAAGGGGTCTGCAACCCTATAGGTGGAACAACAATATGAACTAACCAGTACCCCCTGGAACTCTTGTCTCTAGCTCCATATGTAGCAGAAGTTGGCCTAGTTGGCCATCAGTGGAAAGAGAGCCCCACTGGTCTTGCAAACTTTATATGCCTCAGTACAGGGGAATGCCAGGTCCAAGAATTGGGAGTGAGTGGGTAGGGGAGTGGGGGGGTATATGGGGGATTTTTGGGATAGCATTGGAAATGTAAATGAAGAAAATACCTCATTAAAATAAAATAAAAAATTTTTTAAAAACTACTACTAGCAATAATGAACTTGTGCTTTATTGTTACTTTTGTGAAGAGAATGTCTCTACTGGGGAAGGTGTTGTGTAATTAATTCCACATTATCAACCTTCTTCCAATGTATCAACAATTCTGCTCTAAAGTGTTACTGTAGCTTACGTTTTTCTAAGAAAGCAATGTGAATTCTCTAGACAGGTAATAAGGTGTGGTCAAAACCAAACAATCAAACCTCACTGTGCTTTAACATACTCCCTACCTCTTGCCCCTACTCTGCTCAATTATTGTTCCCCTGTTGCTGAGATATGATACCCCAACAAAAGCACCATACAGGAGAAAGGGATAAATTTACAGTCCATGATGGGAAAGGCACAGAGAGCATCAGGAGTTTGAGGCAGCTGGTCACACTGCATCCACAGTCGAGAAGCAGAGAGGGATTGGTCCTATGCTTAGATCATTTTCTCCATATATATCTGATACACACACACACACACACACACACACACATATATCAGAATCTCAGCCCAGAGAACAGTGATACCCAACATGGGTGGTGTTGCCATCTCAATTATCCTAATCAGGATATCCTCCTACAATCATGCCAAGAGCTCTGTCTCCCAGATAGTTCTACGTAGTATCTAGCTCACAGCTGGGATTAATTATCATAGCCATCCATACCATAGATAGCTCAGAAGCACTATACTAGCCTGAATTTGAGGAATGTGCTAGTTTATCCTCTGTTCTTTCCCCTGCTGTTCAAGTTATGCTAAGTTCCTAGAAGAGACTTAGGAATTTCCATGTGTTCTTCCTCCACATAAAGCACTTCATCTTTCTCGTGGAAGAACTAGGTCCCCCAAAGTTCTTGTAATGTGAAGGCTTGGCCTATAATATGCTCCATACCTCCTTTGGGAGCTGCTACAGACCCAGTATCACTTGCCTTTCCTCATTAGATTTCATGAAGTTGGGTCTGTGTGGAACTATAATAATTGTTTCAGTAATCAAAACCCATGTGTGGTGTCATCTCTCCTTATTTATCAGGCAAGGATCCTGTGGGAAAGGGGACATAAGCACATACTCACCTTCCCCTAGCACATTGTTACCTTATCTCTCCCAGTTGGTCAGACACTTATTTTGTATGGCTTGTCTTTCACAATCCTCATAAAATGTGTTCCTTCGCTCCCTGATTCCATTATTGCTACTCACCCCAACTTTTGAGCTTCTAGCACCCAGTGATGACATACCATGGAAACTCAGATATGTGTTGGGAAAACCCAAATTCCAGCCTAGCATGGTCTCCTACTGTTAAGTTTGGCCCCAAGTCCAGCACCTTCCCAGGAAGGTCTTTCATGATGGAAATCTTCCACTATTTACTCCATAACCCCCATTTCTCCTATACCACCATCACCGTAGACTTTGCCATATTGTTCTGGGTTCTGTCATTTGATTAAACAGATCCCATAGTCAGTGTGCATCTATCCCTGCACATGTCCCCACACAGGGAATCTCAGAGCTTCAGAAGATGTCTATATGCCTCTACTCAGCAAGCAGCATGCATGTGTTTGAATTCAAGTTCTGTTCCCTTCCCTTCAGGCAAGAGAACAGAACATATTTGCCTTCATCACCTCCCCTACCTCTTTCTCCTGACCATGCACAGCCTGTCCCTTTTAGAGGGGAAGTGAAAGATGATGGCTACAAAAAACTCAGGCCACATAAATATTTATAGGCTGGGTTATTTATAGACTGCAGGGGCTCAATGGCTCTGCTCTTGATACTTGGTGAGTTTCAGCCTTAATATTTTCAAGCTGCTGGAGTGCGGGGAAGTTCTGGGTGGTTCGTGAACTCTACAAACCATTCTGGCCCTGCACGCTTGTGTGGCAGCAGATTGCTGCCTCGCCTGAACACTTTTGATGAGGAGTCTGGATTCATGCTTGCCTCCTGAACTAATCATCAAGTGTTTGCCATGGCCACAATTTAATCCACTGCAGAGTAAGAGAGACCGGTGGGCTGGGTTTGCAAGCCAGTAGTGGCAGGCTTGAAGAACAGACAGCTACTTGCAGGGAACTTTAAGGAACATTTGCTGTGATTCAGGCAAGTAAACACTCCTGGCATTCTGAAACTCAGAGGGGTAGGTAGTTGGCCATGAGGTATGGACATCCCCAAGGAGACCTAGGGCCTATGCCCTAAACATCAGACAGAGGGCAAGGCGTTAAATTTACATAACCATTAATATCTATTGAGATTAGCAACATGCCTAGCATGTATTAAATATTTTTATGCATTATTTTTATTTAATTCCTCCCAAACAACAGCAACAAAAACTCACTGATGAATCGAAAGTGTTTAGTGTGTGAGGCCTAATTAAGTTGCACAATGTGTAGCTGGATCGTGTTCAGTTCTTTGTGAGCACGTTACCCTGTGATTCAAAAGGCCCTGTAAGGCATGTGCTCTTATCCCTTTAAAAAGAAACTATGTCAGTTTGATCCCTGAGTCCAAACTCATTACCAGCTTGTACTATGAAGTGTCTCTCAGTATATTCCCTTGACACAGCCTCCTAGAAGGACTGGTAGTACCACAAGTCACCCTTGCCACATAGCATGGGAAATGAGTCCACAACCAGGGTAGTCCAGCACATGCTGAAGTAGGTGACAAGTAACTTTTACCTCTTGAGAATTCCTTGTTACCTACTTCAGCATGTGCTAGGCTACCCTGTCTAGCTGCTGGAAGGATCTCCATTCTGTCACGTTTTTCCTTAGTTTAATAGGTCCCCAGACCTTAGGATGATTGATTCTATGATAGGTGTACCATTCAGGCCTTGGAACCCAGCATGACAGTAGGTAGCACCTGCCAAAACAAGAACAAAGATCTAACGCATAGTTCCGGGAAAGTCCCTAAATGTACTAACCTTGCTTTTTGACGTCTGCAGGTTCCACTTCTGGCTAACTGTTCTTGCTAACTGAGGTATGTCAACACAACATGTGTTTTTTTGTGCTTCAAAGATCACTCTGAGAAAGGCTTGAGACTACTCCTGGATCCCATACAACCAATGTAGTCACCAGTTGGCTTATAACAACTTTCTATTGGCTTAAACCCATGTCCAAATGATTTCCCTGGTGGATACTTAACAACATTAGGAGCTCAGAGTTTGGGGTTGAATAGGAATGGCCCCATGTGCTTGAATACTTGACCCATAAAGAATGACATGATTAGAAGGTGTGTTGAAGAAAGTGTGCCAGTGGAGGAAGGCTTTGAGGTCCCATACATTCAAGTCTGGCCAGTGTGACACAGCCTCCTTCTGCTGTCTGAGGATCATGACATAGAAGTCTCAGCTCCTTCTCCAGCACCATGTCTGCATGCATACAACCATGTCTCCTGCCATGACAATAACGGAGGATGAAATCTCTGAACTGTAAGGTAGCCTCAATTAAATGCTTTCTAAGAATTGCTGTGGGCATGGTGTCTCTTCACAGCCATAAACTCTAAGAGTTGAAGTCAGTTTCCACAAAACTAAGTGAAAAGCCTTGACTGAAGTGTAATGATGAGAACAGGTAGACATTGTCTAGGCAACTTAGGGTAAAAGACTTCAAAGAAAATAACCGGGTTTTGGTTTTTTGTTTGTTTGTTTTTACTGTCTAAAGGCAGAAAATCTATTTGGGCTTCTTGGCAGCCTCATTCTTGCCAGAGGCCAAAGACACTTGAAGTGTTTGGGAACTATGCTCCCTGATCTGACTCTTAAATGATTTTAGAGTTCTCTTCAGAAGATAGAATGCAAAGTTAGCAATAATGGTCCATAAAGAAAAAAATTATTCAAGAGAATAGACTCTCTGGCTGTGTGTGACTTAATATCCTTGTGATTATTAAATAAATCCTTTTGGAATATACAAATATGGCCTTAGTCTCACCAAACTAGTGGCTAAGAATGTCATCAAAGGGCATCTGAGGCCTATATATAGTAGAGCCTTCTCTACTTTGATGTACTCCACCTACCTGATTTCTAAAGTGCCTTGACTTATGATTTCCTTTGTTCTATTACCACAAAAACTTCATGAAACTGTTTCCACAATGGAACACGATGATGGGATACTAGGAGTCTGTGTCCCTGGGCCATGGTGCTAAGATGAGGCTGTGTTGTGCCCTAAGTTATTCCATATTATATGCAACAGTGGTTTCTCAGGCTGGGCATTACCCTGAGAGGCTCAATTTTACAAGCAGCTATTGACTCTATTTTATATACAAATGCAGAAGAATAGGATAACTCTGCACCTTGGTGGACATATACACAGTGTCATATGTCTAGTGCCACCCACAAGGTACAGGCTGATAAATGATGCATCCCTAAAAGTCTTTGAAAGGATACTACCCTATACATCTGTCAAAGGAAACTGGGTGTTAAGAAAGGGTATGGCTCCTTTATCCCAGCCTCATAAAAGAGAGTGAGTGTGTCCTGAGCATACTAGGTCAGAAACATAAAGGAATGTGAGGTTCATGACTTTGGTGGCTGTAGAAGGCAAGCAACTGGACACAGAAGAATGAATGGTGGCTAGAGAAGGGCCCATAAACAGAGGGGAGCAAGCTGAGCTGAAGCTCCTGAGAGAGTCATGAGTTCTCTCTGCCATTTCCTTGATGTTTGCATTGAATGATCACCTGACAATTCTGCAGGCTGGTAGTCTTCACAGTATTAGGCATCTCTCCTTTCTGTGAGGTTTGACCCTCTCTGCCACCTTGCAATGACTTTTTCCAGTCCCTGTAGGCAAAGCAGGGCTGTGGAGAGACTTCCCAGTACCTCCAAGGGCCTGTGTGTAGAGCTTTGGAATGCTGGAGGCATAAGCAATGAACAATTGTCTAGCATGTGCAAGGCCTTTAGTTTGGTTTGAAGAAAGCAAGCTGGATTACAATGATAGAAAACATGCTAGAGAGTCTGATTTAGTTAATGTTCTGTGACAAACCACCATGACCAAAGGCAACTTGTAGATGAAAGGAATTATTTGGCTTTCACATCCTGAACATAGTCCAGCATGGAAGGAAGTCAGTGTAGAAAAACCTGATAGCAGGAACTGAAGCAGAGACCATGAAGGAATGCTGCTTACTGGCTTGTTCCTCATGGTTTGCTCAGCCTGCTGCTTTATATACCCAGGGCCACTTGCCCGGGTGCCAGTACCATCTACAGAAGGCCCTACAGCAGTCTTTAATTAAAGAATGCCCCACAGGTTTGCCTATAGACCATGTTCTCAATTAAGGTTTCCTCTTCCCATGTGATCCTACCTTGTGTCAAGTTGACCAAAACCTAACCAGCCTAAAGGCACAAACAAACGAGGATTTATGTTTCTCACTTAAGATGTCTGGAGGTAGGTGACAGCTCCTGCTGCTGTCAGCACCCCAATACTCTTTCGATCATTTCCTCAGAATTTCAGAATGGCTGTGGTGGAAATCCAGACATAAAGTTATGGTTGACTGTTTAAAAAAATGAAAAGGACCAGGGTGCTGATTGTAAAACAAAATGAAAGTATCTACAAGGGGGCCTCACATCAAAGGTCCATTTGTGTCTTATTAGATAGAGGGCTGATCCATGGCCATCCTCAGGAAAACAACAACAACAACAAAACAACACGAGTTGGGAATGGGTCTGGATCAGCCAATCTACCTTGTTTGTTATATTGTCCTGTTTCCAATTTTTCTGGTAACCTAGCTGAAGGTACTGGGATCTGAAATGTCCATTGCTAAAGAGCTCTGGAGGCAGTTTAAGTGATCTGGGGAAGTTTAAAGGAAATTAGCATTCTATAGTCAATGCTTCTGCTACCAACTGCCATGGTTTTTCCACTCAGAGCAGTTTTGGGGTTCTCTGTAAGTACCAAATGGATGTTCTGCAGGTTAAGTGGGTTCTGACACTGATTCCCAGGAGTGAGAACACAGCCAGCAAATTAACTGCTCACTCCCACACCACAGGTCCCATTCATGATTCAATGACATCATAGGTCATGGATTTGCGGACATATCTTTTATTGCAGGATGCCCACAGCCTAGATTCTGAATGACTTGTTGGAGTATGGGGGACCCTAATCTCTATGGGACTATTATAAAGGTTGTGGGTGAACCCACTGGGTTTGGGCTTGAGTGCTAACCTTCCAGCATTCAAGTGTTCTACTTTCCTCTCCTAGGGGTTCTTCCAGAGGCTCCATCTCAAAGGCAGGATGGACCATCGTGTTCTGTCATCAGGGCTGAAATTTCCAACCCAATAATTGAATGACCATTTCCTCTGGCCACCAGATCACATCTCCACAAGTCATATCTACAGTATAAACTTAGGGGCTGTAGAAAGAGTCTTCAAATGCATAACAGACAACATGTCTCTTATTCCAATTTGAGAGATATGTGCCAGGAGCCAAGGATGAAGACCAAATGATTATATCACAGTGCAGAGCCTTTCAAAAATGCAGTTCTTTAAACCATGAAGAACTGAAGCTACAAGGAGCAAGAAAGCAGATGGATGAACAAGGAGGCTGGTCCAGTCACACCTCCAGATAGAGCGTCGAGTGGTGAGTGGTGAGTTAGGATTCTTCTTGCTACTAGGTGAGATGTCCAGCAAACCTGTCAACAAGCAGTGCAAGGAACAGCTCACTTCCCCAGGAGCCCCTCAGCACATCAGATATGAGAGCAGAATTGTCTTCATATGGAGAAGCTAGAGAAAGCACCCAAGGAGCTAAAGGGGTCTGCAACCCTGTAGGTGGAACAACAATATGAACTAACCAGTACCCTCCCACACCCTCCAGAGCTCATGTTTCTAGCTGCTTATGTATCAGAAGATGGCCTAGTCGGCCATCATTGGAAAGAGAGGCCCATCGGTCTTGCAAACTTTATATGCCTCAGTACAGGGGAATGCCAGGGCCAAAAAGTGGGAGTTGGTGGGTAGGATGTGTGTGTGGGGGAGGATATGGGGGGACTTTTGGGACAGCATTGGAAATGTAAATGAAGAAAATACCTAATTAAAGAAAAAAAGGACCAAAAAAAAAAAAAAAAACCCTCATTAAATAGTTTTGGCCTGAGATGATGACAAATTTTCCGAAATGGCTATATACATAGCTCTACCATTTTTGTGCTAATTATTTATACCAAGCATATTTTCTGCACCAAGGACTAATTCTTTATGTCAATATAATCAAACACATCCATCTCATCAGAAAAAAATTCTTTATCTTTAATAAGGACGAAAAGACATACATACCAATTTAGAATCTCTTTAGAGTCTCTTTAGAGTCTCTTTCTTGCTTATTAAGAATAAACATTTGGAGTCATCTGTGTCCCAAGACTGGCTGGGCATGGCAGTCCAGGCTCTGTGCCTACAGCTGCTCAGTGACCTGGAGGAACTGGAGGTGAAGAGGGCGGCACTGAATGCCTGTGTGGAGGAGGGTTGGCTCTCACTTGCCAAGGCTCGCTATGCCATGGGAGCCAAGTCAGTAGGGCCCCTTGCAGTATGCTTCGCCTATGGAGCCTCAGGTCTGCGTGTGCACCAGCGAGGCCCAGGATGGACCCCAGACATTCAGAGTGATCAAAGCTGACACCCAGGCTCGGGAGAAACTGGGGACCTAGCGAAGCATCTCTGCTCTGCGCAGGCACAAGGGCCCTACCAAGACCAGAGTCAGGATCCTCTATAGTTCATCAAGATCCCTTGAACTGGTTTGGAATCGTGGTTCCTCACAGTCTGCGGCAGGCCCAAGCCAGCTTCCGGGATGGCCTACAGCTGGCTGCAGAAATAACCAGCCTCAAGACTCACATCAAATGGGGTCGAAGTCAGCTCCGAGGCGTCCAGAAAAAAACTGAAGGAGTTGGACCCTGGGCCTTCCTGACCTGCATCCACTTTGTGAGGCACTGAGCATAGCCGTTGTGTGGATGCTACCACCTTACCTCAGGCCTTCTTCTTTTATAAACAGCCCCTGTCTCAGCTGATTCCCCTCCTTGAAATGTCCTTAGTCTGCACAGTTTCCAGCTTTTCAAGGCATGAAGTTGAGTTATGAAGTTTGATAAAGCAAGTTGAGCAGTGTTGAGAGCACCTTGTTCTAGGCCCATAGTCTCAGGGCCTTCCTCCCTGGGGCAAGACAGTGACCTAGAGAATAACATGACGTCAGCCAGTTGGGATAATGAAGCTCTTGCAGGAATGGTGACAGGGAAGAAAAGGACTCTGGAAACTTAAGGTAGATCAGGACAATTCCAGTCAATAAAAATACATTCAGGCTGGGCTTGGCAGTGCATGCCTGTAGCTCCAACAACTCTAGAGGCTGAGGCAGGAGGATCCCATAAGCCCTGGAATGACAGACTAGCCTGGGCAACAGACCTTTAAAGTTGATAGAAAAGACAGTGTATACACACACACACACACACACACACACACACCCCAGAATAGCTATCAGGAAGTAATCCTTCTGTTATAAAAGGTAAAAACACTGGCATTCTTTCGGGGGAATCAAGTAGATCTTCCCGACTGCATTTAGCTTACAGAAGTGAGACCCAGCCTCTTTGCTGAAGGTGTATTCTCTCATCTGGGATCTGTGTCTTGCTTCACTATTTTTGCCCCCTGAACTATCTTTCCAGTTGTGTTGGGAAGGGGAAAGTAATCATTTGTGGGGTATAAATATTTCTTCCTTATTTGTTAATTTTGCTTATATTTGTTTATCTACTTATGAATTATAAAAACATAAACTTGTATAGAAAAAATTGAAAAAAGTGAAAGCTGCAGTAGAGAAGAAGAAGAAGGAGGAGGAGGAGGAGGAGGAGGAGATAGGAGGAGGAGGAGGAGAAGAAGAAAAAAGAAGAAGAGTGAATATGAACATGAACATTTGGTCTGTATCTTCGTATACATCTGCAGACCCAAGATCACACAAGAATTTCTTGAGTGAAAAGAAGTTACAGGTAGAAAAAGGTTAAGTCCTTCATTAAAGCACCTTCCCAAAGATGAAGCCAGACTGCAGGAAAGTCTAGCAAAGCTTCACTCTACTGATGCAGACACATCTATAGAGGTAAAGCTCTCACAATGGAGAGAAGAAGTGGGTGGCCGTGTCTCTGTCCCTTAAGGCTACTGAAGTGTGTGTGAAAACTGTTCTTCCCAGTGTGACCTGAGCCTTCAGTGTGAAACTATCCTCTGTGCCCTCAGCTCAACCGGGGAGAAAACATAGACCAGGTTTATTCTGTTTGCTTGTTTACTTACACTTTTTCTCTTTCCAATTTTTATTTGCACTTATGACTTGAAAGGTGCAGGCGTGTATACCATGTATCTTGATCGTATCTGCCCCATGTTTCCTTCTCCAGCTCCTTCTAGGAGCATCCTCCATCAGTCTCTCTCTGAACTTCATGTCCTCCTTATTTGTTTTTTAAAATATTTCCTTCATTTTATGTGTATGAGTGATTGCACTCATGTTTATGCCCCACATGCATGCCTGGTGGCCATGAAAGTCAGAAGAGGACATCAGATCCCTTGGAACTAAAGCTGCCACGTGGGTGCTGAGAATTGAACCCTTAAGTCAAGAGCAGCCGGTGCTCTTAACCAGAGCTATCTCTCCCGTTCCTTATTTACTGTTTATATTCACTCCAATAGGATTAGTGGTTCCCATATAGAAATGGGTGTGGGGACATTTACTGAGGGGTGGGGAACTGTACACTCTTCTCTCCTAAAGAAAGGTGACAGCAGTCATCAGTTGACTCAACTAGGAGTGGACCCTCAGGATCGCCTCCCTAAGTACTATACTGCTTTCCTAATAGGTACAAAGCCCCAAGTTCATTCCTTAGGAGAGGTCTATTTCATTCTAGAGAGTGTAGGGCCACTGAAATGCTGAAATCTATCTGTTAAATGGTATACTTATTCAGAAATAAATTAGGTAGTGTGAGCAGCATATATTTTAAAGGGTAAGTTTTCTAAGATGAAAGTATTAATAGAAAAGCTAAGTAATAAGGAGGGCCCAAAGGAGGATGCTTGAATCTCACAGAGAAGGGGAAATAAAATAGACATGGGGTTGGATGGATGGATGGATGGATGGATGGATGGATGGAACTGGGTGGGAGATGGGGTGGGGAGGTGAACAGGAGGGATCAAGTATGGAGAAGGAGAGAGAACTGGAATTGGTAGTGGTGGGGGCTCATGTCTGGGGTAAGCTAGAAATTTAGGAAAATGGAAACTTCCAGAATTCTATAAGGGTGACCCTAACTAAGACTCCTACTAATGGGGAATATAAAGCCTGAATCAGCCATCTCCAGTAATCAGGCAAGACTTCCAATCAAGAGAGTGGTTGTTTACCCCATAATCATGTGTCACTTCTTGCCCAGCAGGTCAGCCTTGTAGCATGCAGGGTCCAGTGCTGGGTAAGACCATTGATTCCTTTTCTTCCCCAGCAGCCTGGACAGTGCCTTCTGGCATTGTGAAAGCTAACCACCAGGGACAATATTCTGTCCAATTCAAGACTGATTTCTCTGTATCCTGCAACCAGAGTATGATGTCTTCCATAGAAAGATCTTATCGTCTAGTTCTGGTGAGCAATAAAGACCAATGGCAATAGTCCATGTTGTTTCTTAGGTGCCTCTAGGTCCTGTCTGATTAATAATGCATAGGGAGATAACCTGTGCCTGGCACTGAGATTTCTATTTAATAACCTATGCCTTCTGGGAGCAGTGTTGCTCGCTAATGTGGAGTACTTCTCTTCAAACTCCCCACTGAAAATTATACTTTTAATTAGCTTAAAAACTAGTGGGATTTTGTAGTGTTTCTTTATATACTCTTAATTTTGTTTAATCCACTTTCCTCTCCTCTGCCTCTCCTAGCTGTGTCCAGTGCACATAACCCATTAGTTCCCACTGTTCTCCCGAATTCTTTCAAACCACTTCTATTCTCCTCTCCCCTTTTGTGTTGTGTATTTTGCTTGAATTCCAAGATCGTGAGTTTCCAAAGTAGGTTTTGCAGTGGCATTTTTCTAAACAAAACTTGTTCCATCGATTCTCTCTTCCCCTTCTGCCCTCCCCCACCATCTCCCTGTGTTCTCCCTTCAGGAGTTTCCCTCCACCTGCACAGCACACATGCACACATGGTCCCTCCACTTCTTCCACAAAGGGTGCATAACTATTTCCAGTGCCCTTGAGTTACCATTTAGCACTGCAGAGAGGTTAAAGATCCCAGCTGCTCTCAGGGTTCATTTTTTTAAACTAAGCAGTTTTAACCAGTTTGAGGGGTGCTTGCTGAGATGTTAATGTATGAGAGTTTAAGTTTCCTCTTTGAGATTGTTTTGCCTCTCCCAATTCCCTAATCCTGGCCAATCCCAACAAAATGACACCTCAAAGAAAGACAGACAGACTGTGGATTTGGTTTGCTGTTGGCTGCAGCCAGAGGGCACTTGAGGAATAACAGTGTTCGCAGAGGACAGGCTCCCTCTGCACTTCCAGATCAGCCCAAAGCCAGAGCCTCCTAGTGGAACTCAAGGACCAGCACCCCTCCTGGACTGCTCAGCCCACAGGAGAAAAATACACCCTAGGAGCAGAGATTGGAGGTAGAAGTGACCATAGGGATGTTGTCACTCTTCTGACACCCTGTTGATCCTGATCAGAAGTCACTTTCTGTTCTTTGCAGCTCTCATGCTCCTCTGCTCTCCTGAAGAGAAGGTACCTGAATCCCTAGGCCTCCCTGGATATATGAATATCTTCCTCCTCTTCCTCTTCCCCCTCTTCCTCCTCTTCCTCTTCCTCTTTCTTCTTTCTCTTCCTCCCCCTTCTCCTTTTCTTTTCTTTTCTTTTCTTTTCTTTTCTTTTCTTTTCTTTTCTTTTCTTTTTTTTTCTTCAGTTTTTTGAGATAGGGATTCTCTGTGTAGCCCTGGCTGTCCTGGAACTCACTCTGTAGACCAGGCTGGCCTCGAACTTAGAAATCTGCCTGCCTCTGCATACCAAGTGCTGGGATTAAAGGCATGTACCACCACTGCCTGGCTTCTTCCCCCTCTTCTCTTCCTCCTCCTCCTCCTCCTCCTCCTCCTCCTCCTCCTCCTCCTTCTCCTCCACCTCCTCCTTTTCCTCTGTGGGATGGCCCCATACACACAGGCTGGCATATCTTTTCTCCTATTAGTCTTCTTAATGGCTCAGTCATCAAATTGTAGCAGGCATAAGGAGTGTTCACTCCCCAATCCTGCCCGCAAGGAGCTCATACCTAGACCAACGCAGAATTGTGATCCAAGAATCCAAGAAGTAATTTAATTTTCAGCCTCCAAGAAGGTTTTTGTGACTTGTTATTCTACAGTTCTAGCAAAGTTTAGCTTCAGTTGTGCACCATGGGAAGATCGACATCCCTCTTGGAACCTTCACACCTTTACTGGAACATTCCCCAAGGCAGTACTATTTATTCTTTTTGTCACTAACACCCAGTGTTTAGATGTTTGTGCTAAAATATCTTAATGTAGCCCCACTGTATCCTGTCTGTCCCCAGAACACAAAAATTCTTTATAACTTTCTCAGCCAAGTTAGGTGATATTAAGTTTGTCAGCTATGTCACAAATGAACATCTACTAAAACCAGCTCAGGTACCCATGCTAGCAATACTTTAAAAAAACTAGAAAATATTTTAGACAAGCCAGTATTTGTTTTAGAGGAAGTGAGATCACTCAGACTAGCCTACATAACAGATAGCTCTTAGCACTGATGCTCTGCTCTGCTTCCTAATGTGCTGGACCGGTGGGAGGGGTAGAAGCCAGAGGGTCCTCTATGTGTGCTCTCCCAATGGGAACTTCCAGCCTCAGGCACAGGAAGTAGGCTGGAGACCCAAAAGGTGCTGCTTCGGCAATGCTAGGCTAACAAGTGGAGGGCAGGTCCCGGTGGTCCTCAGAGCTGATTAAGGGACTTTGATTGCAAGATTAGGAGTCAAGCAGCCAGAGCCTCCTCAGAAAAACTAGGAGAGTTGAATTTTCATCCATTTAGGCTGCAATGACAACCTACTGTAATATTTGTCTTTGAAATATTAAAATTAAAATATGATGACAAAACCATATCTCCTTCCTTTTCTTGCTTTCAGCATCTCCATGACCTCCCCTCCCTCAATTTGCTCCCTGGACCATTATGTTTTTATCTCAGTCCTGTAGGTTAGAAGGCTGGATCAGAGGACCATAATGGTGAAGATCCACCAAGGACTCTCTTCTGGGTTACAGTCAGCTTTTTATTGTGGCTTCAAGTGACAGAAAGGCAGCAAGCTAATTCACTGCTGCTGCTGCTGCTGCTGGTGATCATGGTGGTGGTGGGTATAGTTTTTAACTCATTTGCAAAGCCTCCATTCTCCCAAGCTATAAGCTCCCAAACACCCCATCCACAAGCCATCACATCAGATAAAGTTTGTAATATATGGATGAGGGTGCACCAGTCCATTGCAAGTGAGGCTCTACAGATTGCTTCTCTGCTATTCATCCACATCCCTGGAGGGCAGATTCCAGGCTCTGCCCTTCCAGAAACCATCTATATTTATGATTAAATGTCTACTGGCCATCTGTAAAATGGACGGGCTGATCTTCAAGATATTACTAGTTATTTCAGTGAATAGTCTTCTGAAACGTGTGTGTGTGTGTGTGTGTGTTTGGTGTGTTAGTGAGTGTGCACATTCCCACCTCTATATGTGCACCAATAGGGGAAAGCACCTGGTGGCTGTGTGATAAGAAGTTCCCCTCCTGGCCCCTGCCACATGGTGCTGCAGTCCGTAGCTGAGAGTGTGGGAGAATCCCAGGCTGCAGCCATCTGGCTCCTGCTTCTCCTCCTCTGATATGAAAGGAAAACACATGCTGTTATTCTACGAATATTCTTGACTATCTTCTGAGTGTCAGGTACAATAATGGGTGCTGGGGAAGAAAAGAAAATGAAACTATTAAGGGAACACAGGGTCTGCCCCTGGAACACTGCTCTGATGTGTGAACTCTGGTTAGGAATGAGGAGGGGTGCAGGAAATCTATTGGCTGTGATTTTCCCATACTGTGGTAAAATATAATACCTTAAACTGTAAAACAGACAAACAGTAATCCTTTTAGTCTTGGTTTGTTTTCCTGTTAGGTGTTTTTTTGTTGTTGTTGTTTGTTTTTTCCCGACAGGTTTCTTTGTGTAACTTTGGCTCCTGTTGTGCATTTTCAGACCATATAAGTGGCCAAAATTAATAATTCTTTTTTTATTGTCAAGGTCAGTAGAAGGTATGGTCCTCTGGCAGTGATTCTCAGCCTTCCTAATGTTGTGACCCTTATGAATTATAATGTAAATATCTGATATGCAGGATATCTGATATGCGACCCACAAACTAACGACCCACAGGTTGAAAACTTGCTGTCCTGGGGGCTCACTTGGTCTTGGGAAGTGCCTCTGGTTCCTTCTGTGTTACCAGTTTTTATGGCTGTGTGTGGATACATCAAGAGCTTCCTTTGGATGTACCTTCATTTGTAATTACACATTTTTTCTGTATGAATTTTTTCCTGTATGTTGAACCTATAAATATATTGAATCGACCTGATATAGTCTCTATGACTTCCCCAAAACTAGGTCAGTTGACTTGCCACAGGTGCAGGGCATTTTGATAGATGATCCATAATCACCTGGGATGTAGATGAGCTAGGAGGGCAAGGGACAAAATGCTGCCACTTTCATCCATTTGACCAAATGAGTATAGCCTACAGGGTGGGGTCCTAGAAGCTGACTGAGTGCTCAGAATAGAGTAGGGCTGGGAATCAAGTTTGCCATAGACCACTGGTGTTGAGAGCCTGTGGCTCCATCAGATCCTGCAGCTACCCAAGGCCTAACCTCCCAGGTCCAGATCCTCTCCAGCCGTCTTTTGGGCACATCCCCACTCCCTGGAATATGAGAAGAGAGTGAGAAAGGAACACCCCTCCAGTCAGTTTTTAAAAGCTGCCCACCGTACTTAGGGCAAGCTGGGAAAATGAGAGCTAACTATTAAGTTCAATATTTGACTACTTACTAAACCAAGCCTACTTCTCTATTTACTATGTGACTTAGGGCAGTTGAGTTAACTTTTATGTGCCTCAACCTTCATCTGTACAAAGAACATAGACCTGAAGTCTTGAACCTCTCTCTCTGTCTCTGTCTCTGTCTCTGTCTCTGTCTCTGTCTCTGTCTCTCTCTCTCTCTCTCTTTCTCTCTCTCTCTCTCATTTTGGGTTTTTGGGTTTTAATTTTCATTAGTGTGTATATTTGTACATGTGCCCAGATGTCAATTCTCATCTCCATCCTTTGAGACACATCTCACTGGCCTGGATCTCACTCACCAATTAGGCTAAACTGGATGGCTAGTGACTCTCAAGGATCCACCTTTTCCCACCTCCATAGTCCTGGGATTCATAACTCAGTACTATTATCTGGTTTGTTTCATGGATTTTGAGGATAAAACTCAGTTCCTCTTGTCTACAAGGCAAAAATAGCTGAGCTATCTTACCAAATCATCTGGTCAGTTTTATGAGACAGGGTCACACAGAGCTCAGACTGGCTTCAAACTCACCGCATAGCTGAGGACAAGCTTCTGTTCTGATCTTCCTGTCTTTACCTCCCTAGTGCTAGAATTATAGGCATGTGCCACTACATCTGGCTGTACCCATCTTTAGTTGTCTTTCAAACTTGCTGCCAGTTTTGTTGGGACAGGGGCATGTGTTGGAGGCTCAGCTTTGCTTCTTACTATGTGGCTAAATCCTGAAACAAAGGTTGTCTGTCGAATTATGAAAAGGGCACTTCTGCGTTGCGGATTTGCCTTTATCCAGAGAGACAAGCTGGGACAGCTGGCTGCAGAGGTGTGTGGAAGCGTAGAGAGGGTTCAAGTCTTGCAGAGGGCCAGGGGAGGGCAGGCTTTACAGAGTACAGCTTGGCTCAGTCCAGAACGCAAATCCTTTTCCACATAAATCTGCCTGACGATGGCTGCACACCAGCCGCTCCTGCGACAGACAGTGCTGGCAGCTGGCTAATGCGCGGCCAGTGCTTTGGATGGAAATGTATCTGTGTTTGTATGAATCAATGCACAATTCACACTTGTATATGACACTAGAGAGGGAAAACGGCCCGATGGCACAGCCCATCTGGCAGCCCTAACACCGACACGTGTGCACTGTGCCATCTTCTTCCAGAAGGGCCCCAGTCCGACTTATCAGCATTAGAGGTCAGGCTGTGGGCCAGGAATCTGCTCTCAGGTCCCAGAGCTGCCCGACTCTGCCTTTCTCAGACCTATGTCTCAGGTCCCTCGTGTGCAGAGGGGCATGTGGTAGCATTTACCTTATGTTTTATTAAATGCACTAATATGTAGAAACAGGTCAGTACCTAGGACAGTACCTAAACCATAGAAGAGCCTGGAAGGTACCAGGGAGCTAGCTGAGTTTGTAGTCCTATTATTGTTACGACCTGGAGTGTTTTCTATCTTCTGTCAACCATACACACCTCTGAGCATGTGCAAATACTCTACAAGACTGGAAAATGCAAGTGACAGAGGGTTTTTTTGGGGGGGGGGCTGGTGCATTGCATGAAATAGGAATGGGTGTACTTCGGGAGACAAAGCTTTTAGATATAGCAAAGAAAAATATTAGCTCACCCTATTAAACATCAAATTCTGATGAGTAATTTTTGAGCATATACAAGGTTGGTGGCATACCTAGATGTACAATAAAACAGTGGCTCTCAACCTTCCCTTTAGCCCTTCCTGTTGTGGTGACCCCCGACAACCATAAAGTTATTTCATTGCTAACTTATAACTGTAATTTTGCTAGTGTTATGAATCATAATGTCAAGATCTGATATGCAGGATATCTGATATACAAGCCCTGAGAACCACTGCAATAGAAGCTACTGAATTCTAATGCACCTGGCATCCTGTGTACCCTGATCCTTGCTCATTTCCTTGTGCAGGCTTTGTGAGGTCCCTCTCCAGCTCCAGCTCTTGATGCAGGTCATCTGGCCTCAGTATAGACAGAGCAGCAACAACACAGTTAATTGAGTGCCCTGGGCTTGACATTGTTCTACAAGCCTGGCATACGCTATTTCATTTGGTCCTCCCAATGGCTTTTGTTTTTCGACTAGAAAAGTGAAGATCTGCAGAAGGCCTCCTTTGAAGGCTCAGGGTAAGGATTCTGCTTGACCGACTTTTCTTCTCCACCCTGCCCTAGGGCACCTGGCTGAAGCCAAAAGCTCAAGCTTTGTGTTGCTTCTTTCACCTTCGCAGCCCGAGAGAGGCAGATTTGGAAGAAGGTAGCAAGACTTTATATACAATCCCAGCTCTCCAGGAGGCCTGGTGCTTGACTCTAGCAGCAGGAAGGCTTGGGCGGCCTTCACGCAGTTCCTCCAGTGGACACTAGGGGCGATGTCAGACTGCGGGTTTCCAAGGTCCTCCTAAGGAAATGAATAGAGCAGACGCAGCCACAGATGTGGGATGTTCAATTCAGTGTGTCTACCACAGTGGAGCGCCTCCAATATAACCCGATGGCCTGCAGAAGCACCCCCAGAACAAATGTAAGATGTCAAGCTGATCCAGGCCCGAATTCTTCCAGTTCAGTCTTCCTGATGTCTCTCACCAGCTCCAGCTAGAGCCCCAGCCCCAGCCCCAGCCCCAGCCCCAGCCCCAGCCCCAGCCCCAGCCCCAGCCCCAGCCCCAGCCCCAGCCCCAGCCCCAGCCCCAGCCCCAGCCCCAGCCCCAGCCCCAGCTATAGGCTATTTTCTTATATATGTGCTGTGGCTGTCCTCTCCAGATTCAAAGGCAGTTCGCCACTGCTATGCTCTGGACCACACAGTGCCCGCAGAAGAAGCAGTGCACCCACTTTCCCCAGCACCCTTCACCATGGGTCACCTCTTACATGCAGCCTAGCCCCCAACCTGGAGTAGTGACCCCCTGCCCCTAACTTATTTCTAGCCATAGTTGCTCATATCCACAGTCAAAGTTGAGTTTGCCCCTCCTAGAGGCTGAGGGTCTACTAGCCTCCCAAAGGCACTGCCTATTTAAGCACTACACATTTACATCTAAAACCTAATGATAACTCTAAGTTAGTTAAGTACCTAACAGACCTCTTATATCCTAACTCCGCAATTACTCTTGCATTAAAAAGTTACCTTCACATAGACATTCAGTTGCAACCACATTCCATTCTGCCTTTTTTGCTTTAACGAAACAGGCTTTTGCACATCTCTGCAGCCTTCTCGTCTGCCTTGAGATGGCTGCACTACAGCGCACCCTGTGGCCTGGGCTCAGTCACATCAGCAGCTGCACACAGAGCACACCTCTGCTCCTTTTCACCAGTAGTCTACTTTCCTGTTCACCTGGCCATATGTGCACTCTCTTGTAACTCCTATACCATAACAAGGCTGTGTCCCTACTTCAGATAGCATAGATAGGTCGTCACACCCTTTATAACAACATCCCAAAGGGATCTCAAAACATATCATTTATCTATCTATCTATCTATCTATCTATCTATCTATCTATCTATCTATCTATCTATCTATGTTTGTTTTTAACACTAAGTAGCTCTGGCTGGCCTGACACCATATAGGCTTGCCTTAATTTAACTTGTGGTACTCCCCCTGCCTCTGTCTCCAGTGTGTCATGTCTTGTCATAACCCACATGGCTTGGTCATAGAACCCTGACTAGGGTTGGTGAAGGAATAAAGATAGGACAGACAGACAGACAGACAGACAGACACATGTACAGAAAACTGAGATCAGGTGGGGTGTGTACCTTCTGATGGAAAGGCGCCTATCCCACTGTAACCCAGAACCTCGGTGTGTTTATCAGGTACAGCATGGGGGGAGGGGAGGACTAGCTAGACTTGCTAGGAGGTGTCTGAAGCGACAGTCTCAGGCTACAGCACCCAGGAGAAAGAAGCTGCAGTTGCTAGGTTGTGTTTTGTTTTGTTTTGTTGTTTTTTTTTGTTTTTTGTTGTTGTTGTTGTTTTGTGCATACTCGTCAATCATTTGAACTCAGACTCCCTTGGAGAGCTTGCCTCTGAGGCTCACCCAGGGAAGGCTTAGCCACTCCCATGCGGCTGAGGCATAGAATCTTTGACATGGCTATGCTCATAGCAACAGTACAAATCACCAAGACTTCTGTCACTCAGGGTTTCCTCTGCTCCCTACAATGCCTCCCTAAAACAGATGGTTTTATTGTTTGCTATTGGCCCATTCTTTGATAATAAACTCTCTCTCTCTCTCTCTCTCTCTCTCTCTCTCTCTCTCTCTCTCTCTCTCTCTCTCTCTCTCTCTGTCAGAGGTTAAGAGTAGGTGTCTTCCTCTATAGCTCCCCATCTTAGTTTTTTGAGATAGGGTCTCTCGCTGAACCTGGAATCCATCGCATCAGTTTGACTGACTGGCCAGCAAGCCCCAAGATCCTCCTACCGCTGCATCCCCAGAACTGGGATGACAGGTGTGTCCCTACTACATCAGGCTGGGATGACAGGTGTGTCCCTACTACATCAGACTGGGATGACAGGTGTGCCCCACCACATCACATTTTTATATGGGAGGTAGTGATTGAATCTCAGACTTGTATGGCAAGCACTTTCCTAACTGAACTATCTCCCCAGCCCAATAGCCTCCACCTTTATGGATCTGGGTTACCAGGAGCCTGCCCTAGGCAGGGGCTGTTCGTGTACAATTCCACATCACACATTCACACATAAAGAAACTAAGGCTCAGGAAGGTTAGGAAAATTATGGAAGACCATACAATTTCAACACCCAGTAAGGAGGAAGGCTGAGATTGCAGTGGTAGCCTCTGCTTATGACACTGTCCTACATTTCAGGCAACAGGACCTGGCTCAGGAGTGTTGGAGCTCTTGTGAAAATGAACCCCAACATAATAGAACACGCTGAATTTTCATTTCTTCTATTCCAGCTCAGCAGCATGCCCTTCCACTCGAAGGATAGATGAGAGATCTGCCTCTTACCTACTGTGTAGCCTGAGCAGCTGGTGCACAAAGGAGGCTAGTAGGTCAGAGGAGGCTGGAGGATGAGAGCCAGCATCCCACAGAGACAGAGAGCAGGTGGGAGGCCAGGTGCGATGGGTCATCATGGGGAGATCCCTGTGGCAGGCAGGTCTGCAGTCCTCGCTCCAAGGGGCTCTTGACACTACAGTGAAAGCTTGCCTCTATGCTGTGGTCTCATACAACCTTTTAGCAGTACCTCTCTGACCCCTGACCTTCAGCTGAACGACCCTCTCTGCCTGGCTGGGCCATTCAGCCTCCTCCTGGTCTCTCCTTACAATTCCGGCCTGCAGCAATCATGCATTCCACTGAAATTACAATTTCAATGATTCATTTGGCAATTAATCATCTCCTGCCTTGCGACATCCCTTCTATTCCATGTTGAGCTGTTATTTAGAAGTGCAATTGTTCAACTTTCCACAGCAGCATATGCTGCCTTGCTAAGCTAGCTGGGGAGTGGGGTTAGGGGGTTGTTGTCTCTCTGCTGCAGTCAATCAGGCTGGAGGAGCTGTGTGAGACTCACACTGGAGGGGCCAGGAAGTGGGCAGGGGCACTAACTCAGCAGGCAGGGAGAGCAGGATGCAGGAGCCTGCCACAGCTATTGAGGCAGCTAGGCAGCTCCTCCCACACATGCACACTGCCTTCTTCTTCTTCTTCCAGATTCCCTAGTTATAAAACATTTCTGGATAGAAACCGTCTTAGGAATTTTCCATGCAGCTGCACTGTCTCCTTGCCTAGATTTCATTTCCTGTGGGCATGGACCATTCATTTTACTTTCCCTAAGTTGCTTAATAGGATACAAGCATCTCTGAAGTTACACGGGCAGGCCTTGGCTCTGTACTTATGAACTGTAAACTTGGACAAATAATTTCACTGCTTTCAGTTTCATTTACATCTCTCTAACATGGGGAAGGGGTGTCTATCTTATGGTGTTAGAAGGGTCTTGAAGCCAGCATGTCAAATAGCTCTCAACTATTTGTACTTGCTCTCACAGAATTATTATTATTATTATTAATTATTTTCTATTTGTAGATGGGATTTAGGAGAGAGGAGCAGGGAGGATAGGAAGGAGATATTTTGCGGGACAAAGGGACAGCCAAGTAAGGGACTGAGTTTCATGCCTGTGGGCTGTCCAAGCATAGGTGAGGGGATGTCTAAAAGGAGGGTTAGGAAGAAGTCTGAGCAGGGAGTGGCACCTAATGGCTTGCAGAAGACTCCAGGCCTGAGATGTCCCTGGCTTCTCTGTGCTTAATATCAGAGTGTTTGCTTGAGATGAACTTGACCTTCAAGGTCAGGGATAGCCCCGAGGAAGGCCACACAAGTCAGCAGAAAGAAAACTGAAGGCAGAATGGCTAGGGAGTGCTTTCTCCAACTGCAATCTGTTCTGGATCCCAGACACCTCCTTAAAGCCAAGGACAAGAGGGGGCCAATTTCACAAGTCAAGCCCAGGAAGGATTTTCAGTGTTTTAATATAATAAAGGTGGGTATGTCCAAGCAAGAAGATGGTCTTTTCTGGCCTGGGACCTAGGCCAGGCTGAGACTCACTTTCCCACTCCTCCAGTGTCACTCTCAGGGGCTGCATATGTCTGTTCTAGTCTCCCTACATGCAGCAATCTGGTCACATAAGCACCCAGAGACTGATGTCACACATCAAACTCACCGGGAGCAGAGCAGGTCTCTGGAAGAGAAAGGGGAGTGATGAGGGGGTTACAGAGATGCAGCTCATCTTGTACAGAGCTTGCTCAGCACATGAAACCTGGGGTTTGCTTCAAGCACCACATAAAGAAGTTATGGCAACAGAGACCTGTAGTCCCAGCACTTGGGAGGTTGAGACAGCAGGATCGGAAGTTCAAAGTCAACCTTGGCTATAAAGTGAGTTTGAGGTTATCCTGGGTTACAGAATAGCCTGGCTTAAAAGGAAAAGGTAAAGAGAGACTTAGGGAGAGAAAAAGTCGATGGGAGCTGTCTCGTCTCTTGATTGAGGACATGGGCAAGAAGTATGCTCAAGAATATAGACCTAGGAGCTGGTGAGATGGCTTTGAAGGTAAGGGCATTTGTGAACAATCCTGAGTTCAGTTTCCAGAGCCCAAATGATAGAAGGAAAAAACCCACTCTCACAAGTTTGACTGTGACCTCCA
This sequence comes from Mus caroli, assembly GCF_978045245.1. Lineage (NCBI taxonomy): Eukaryota > Metazoa > Chordata > Mammalia > Rodentia > Muridae > Mus > Mus caroli. Next base: position 157,002,636 of record NW_028227256.1, read on the forward strand.
TACATATCCTACCTCCCCCCAAGGGAGAAAGAAAAGAGTCCAGGACCTGGGGCTCTGAAGAAGAACCAAGCAGGCTAGGTGAGTTTTGCCTCTTTTGTGCCTCTTTTGCTTCCAGTAGGGTACAATTACCCCACCCCATGCCCAACACACACAAACATTGGGCAACTGAGCACTGTGTGGATTTCTCACTGAAGTGCTGTTGTAAGTACAACATGCACACAGGATCCAGATGACCCAGCACAAACAAAAGGGACAGAGTGTCCCCTTAGTAATTTTTTTTTGTTCTAACTGTAAGTTTAAGATGAATTTAGGATATGTTAGATTAAACAAAACATATTATTAAACTTACTGAGCTGTTATAATTTTTTCCTATATACTACAAACTTTAGGGTAAGATGCAGCATGGTCTATGTTACATTTTCATTGAGCAGTGTTGTTCATCCCAGGCAGCCGGCTGGCTGATGGGAAAGTGTCCCCCATATTGACTTCCTGAGGAATGAAAGGACCACACAACATGGGTTCCACTTACAGAGAGAGGACACTGTATAGCTTATTCAACCCCCTTGCCCCTGATGCATCTTCCACATCCCATAATGTTTAGGACTTTTAACCCCCATCTCCGAATTTTAAACAATATCCAGAATGTAGGAAGCTTTTGGAAAATTTTTGGTGAATGGATGGGTAGACGAACAAGGCAAATTGAGCTCCCCTCACCCTCTACTCCAGTACTACTAGGGAAGGCTATGTTGAAAACACAGGCTGATTCTTAATGCCACATTCTTTAGCACAAAGCCCACACCTTCCCATTTCCAGGTTTCCAGTACAAACAGTTTAAAGCCAGAAAGGTGGTCCCACAACTTTGTCAGGTCTCCTTGGAGACTGGGTGTCTGTGTCCCCAACTGTGGCTGGGTATGTGGGAAACTAGGGACATTTGGACATTTTCTCATTTTAGGGGTGCGAGGTGAAGAGTGTCTATCCTCATAAGAGGGCTTCTGTGCTTGCGTGCATGTGATGTGTGGGGAGAGGGGCAGAGAGGAAGGAGGAGAGCGCATGCGCATGGGTGCGGTGTGGATGACTGTGAAAGCAGAAAAAGATTCTGGCTTCGGTCTTCTCACCTGTGAGATGAGTATCAATGGCTCTTAGGGGCTCTACTGAGGCTCAGGACACCCCCAAGGTCTGTGAGCAGAGAGTCACTGGGGCGAAACCACATACGAGTCTGCATTTTGAGGTAACCCCAAAATATCCATTTCTCCCAGTTTCTTGGAGAACAAGGAAATGAGCTTGAAGGGCATGGAGTGGAAGGGCGTGGGCAGATGGCTATCAGGGAGAAGCAGGAGACTGATCCTGACTCTCTCCGACTTTTCTCAAAGCTCACTGTTCTTGTCTCTTGTTTCAGAAAGGGCAGTCAGAGCTCAGGGCAGAATTAATTTGCCTAAACGTATGGAGCAGGATTCAGTCCAAATCTCTAGCTCCTGGATTTTCTCCTGAATCTGAACTGGAAGGTCATCAATGCACCTGGATTCATCTAGTCTCTTCTCTTCTGTTGATTTGCTCTGTGTCCTTAGGCAAGTCACCTCATACCTCTGGGCTATTATCCTTTCAGGGTAAAATTGAGTAGAGGACACCAGTAATCAGGCTTTCCGATAGGATATGTTGTGTTTCCTCAGGGGAAGATCATACCTCCTGTTCTATTGGCAACATCAGTTGTTTATCCAATAAAATGAGAACCTATTTGACTGAGCAATCTGATCTAGAGTCCCCCCCCCCCCCCCCCCCGTAGAAGCAGGAAGAGCTATTGCATGGTTATGTTATTGCTTCTGCCTCCACCAGAGGGCACTCTTCGATCCTGTAATGAAACCGATGTGGTGGTCTGCTCGGCCAAAACTTAGACTGTGGGAAGGTGAAAGGTTGCCTCTTAACAACTGCTGACCTGAGCCTAAGTGACTGCATGGAGGACTTCCAGGAAAGACGGCTTTAGGGGACCCCTGAGATATATGGAGTGTTTGACTGTGGAGTCACGATTGCAGGACTAGACACGTGGAGTGAGGAGGGGCTCTGACTCTCAGTAGAGCCTCCTGGCAAGAGATTCTGCACAGTAAGCACAGGGAGAGGAGTAGGAGACAGAGAAGTTCACGTGAAGATGCTCAGTGCTTATAGCGATAGAGAACCCCTCTGAGCTGACTCGGGAGCTTATGTGACAGCAAGGTTGGGGGCTCTGTGAGATTCTGCCCTTCGTGGAAGTTTGCACTATAGAACAGTGTCTGGGTTGAGACTTTAGCTCAGTCTAGAAGAATGACATTTTCTTTGTTTGATTTTTTTTTTTTTTTTTTTTGAGTCAAAGGCTGGCCTCAACACTTCTGACTGCTAGGATTCTAGGATTTCAAGTATGTGCAGCTATGCCTGAACACCGTGTTTGGTTGGACCTTTCTCTGTCCATGAGTGACCAGTTTTTCAAAGCAAAGATGTTTGTCACAAAGGAGAGTAAATAGGAAAAGCTAGGGTTTGGAGCCGTCCCCAGCCTTCTGGGAAAGGAATGTAGACCATGATAATGCAGTGGTAGAAGATAGGTCAGTGGACAGGTGGCCAACTTTGGGGACAGGAGAGCCAGAGGGTTTAGCAAAGAATTCAGGCTTTCTGGTTAGGGCAAGAAAAAGACTCTCACATGTCAATCTTGTGATGGGCACCTGATGAGCACAGGCCTGGTTTACACACTTACCTTCTCAGATGTCATTCCTGTCCTGTCATTCCTATGGCACAGGCATCCTCATTTCCCAGCTCGTAGACGACTCAGCTGAGGTACCAGGAACTTTGCCAAAGTGGCAGAGTTTGGGTTCGAACCTATGTCAGTGTGGCACTGGAGTTCAGATGGTGGCTTCTGGTGAACACTCTCCTAGAGCTTACCATGCCTGAGAGTCACCTGCTCAGTGTTTTTGTCACCTAAGCCTGTGCCTGGAGCATCCTCAGAGGCACCCACACCCCCCTGGTTACAGATGAGGAATGAACTAAAGTCATCATGTGCTACAGAGCATCTAGAACATCCAGACACAGGGATTCCTGCAGCTCCTAGTCCAGTGGTGCTCAACCTGTAGGTCTTGACCCCTTTGAGGTCAAGTGATCCTTTCACAGGGGTTGGATATCAGATATCCTGCATACTGGATATTTACATTACGATGATGAAGAAGAAGAATAGAAGAAGAAGAAGAAGAAGAAGAAGAAGAAGAAGAAGAAGAAGAAGAAGAAGAAGAAGAAGAAGTATTATAGCTATGAAATTGCAATGAGATAATTTTATGGTTGGGGTCACCACAACGTGAGGAACTATATTAAATGGTCGCAGCATTAGAAAGGATGAGAACCACTGTCCTATACCCCTGGCTCGTGGCCGCTAGTACAGGATTCTAGAGAGGAGAGACTGGACCAGAGGAAGCTCCTTAGGACGGATTTTGGCTCAAACACACACACTGTGCCTGGGCATTTTTGTTTTTTCCAGTTAATAAACAGACAATCATTATTTTTCTCTGGCCAAATGGAAGCTGGCCTTAGAGCTTGCAGCAAGGGAGCAGTAATCTGGGTAATTGACAGACAGGAAGAGCTTAATAAGCCCAGACTACTGAGGATCATGAATCAGAGCCCCTCCTGTCTGAAAGCTGGTCACCCAGGGTCTCCTGGGGGCAGGCTCTAACTGCTCCCAAACAACTCAATGCACTGTGGGGAGGGCTGGTCCCACACACATTTCTAGGGGAAGGAATATATTTGTAATTGTGAAAAACAAAATAGACTAGTCAACGTACATGGCTGCAGTGACAGAACTTGGGTACGTTAAGTCATGCTTCTATTTTTCTTCTGTAGCAGAGCAAAAATAGCAGGTTTTTTTTTTTCTCATCAAGATAGGAAGCAAGTGCCACAAAGCCTCCTCCCTCACCCCATTGCATCCCTTCAGAATCAGGAACAGTTGGAAGGAGACTCTATGAGATGTTGCTGGGATCGGAGACCTTGGAGTCTCATGTATCAGGTGAAGCAGAAGGAGGTACTTAGAACACTCATCTGCATTGCACATGGAAGGTCATGGATAAAGGGGACCAAGCAGCCAGCCTTTGGGATACAGGGGTTTTGCATCAGCCTTGAAAGTGTAGGCAAAAGAGTGTGTGCGATCCATAAGCTTTATGAGGTTTTCAGAACGCCCTGTGCAACTGAAGTGTCAGGATCCCGTCTACCCCTCATCTGCACCCAGGGGAGTGGAGGTGTCCTCTGGCACTTAATGGCACAATGGTGAGAAGTACTTGCTCTCTGGCTGCACCCTTTCCTCCTTGTGACTTCCAGGGCCAGTGAGCATGCCCCATGCCATTTCTGGAACATGGACGCTTCTTAGGGCTTGATCCCACTTGACCTGGATAGCCAGGGAAATCTCAGGGCATCCACCCTCCATCTTTAGCAGATGGAAGGGGTGCTTTGCTTGGCCTTTCAAGAGCAGTTTTCCCTGTTCACACAGTTCATTTAGGTCATTCGGGAATCTCTGTGAGCATCCAGGTTCCATTCCCACACCAGAGATGCAGGTCCTAGCTGAGGAACTGCTCCGTGGTCTGATGAGGCTAGGGATGCTAGAGCCTCATCCATTCAGGCTGCAGAGATGGAGTCTGAAGCTGGACTTTATCCCAGGCTCTGATGTCTTCAAAGGAATGCTTCCAGAATGTCTGGAGCACTGGGATATGGCCCCAAGGGTGATAGCAAGGCTGTGGTTAAGCAGAGGAGGGCAGTCAAAGATGGAACACTAAGGATTTTCTAACAGGCAGAGGGCCTGTTGCCTTGTGTCAGGGAATTCTGGGTTTGACAGTGAAGTTGAGAATCTGGGGACTTCTGAGAATGGTGCTTCCATCCTCACAGGAGCCAATGAGGTGACTCACCATGTCCCTTTGAAGATCACTTTTACCATGTGAGGGCATCTGTGCTACAATGATGCAGGTGCAGGCGGGTGGAGAGCTGGGCACGGCCATCCAGGCCATTGGCCAGCCTGGAATCATGAGCTCCCTACTGGGCTAAAGGCCAGAGGGTGGCTGGCAGTAGGATGGGTCCCTAATGACAAATAACAAGGGCTGCCATTCTTCTGTCCCCCTTCCTTTGTGGCAGCTGCAGGGCCAGGACAGTCAGGGCAAGCCCAACAAAAACACCTGTAGCAAACCATCAGCTGTGTGAGCCAGTAAATGGGGAAGCTGGTCGTCTTGCCAAGACCTTGCTGGAGAGCAGGAGGGAGCAGTGACATGAGCCGTTCTTGGCTGTATTACTCCAGGGTTCTGTGCCTGGCTTACCACGTCTCCATCCTGAGTCTCAGCCTTTTAACTCAGAAGAGGGAGATGCTCGGTGATGATGGCAACATAAAGCCCGCTGCATAGTCTTTCTCTCAGAAAATGCTACGTAAAGGATGGAGTGATACTGAGGCCAAAGCTTGAAAGGCCTTTTCAAGCCTTAACACAGTACCCAGTGCAGAACCTGAGACTAAATGAAGGATAGAACAATGGACAGGTACAGTGCAGAAGTGGGTTCCACAGGATGGGACAGCAAGTCTAGAGAGGCAGACAGGGCACATCTGGAATTGACTCTCAACTTTGATTTTGAGGAGATTTGATGCCCATTATTTCAACATCTGGAACAAGATGTAGCAAGGATAAGCTGGAATTGAATTTTTCCCCCTGGCTATTAGAAATGCTTGTTCTATTTAGAGCTAGCCTGTCACAGTCTGTTAGGAAATGTTGACTTTTTTTTTTTTTTTTTTTGAGACAGAATCTTATTGTGTTGCTCAGGTGGCCCAGAACTTTCAGTCTTTCTGCTTCTGTCTCTCATGTGCTGGGGTTACAAGCATGTACTACTGCACCCTCTAGAAAGTCTTGACCTTGTTGTTACTGTTTACATTACAACCATCTGACCCAAAGCCACTATACTAGACCCTAGTAAGGTAGGGTCTCTATGGTGAGTTGCATAACATGGTGCCTGTTCCTTGAAGAACACTTTATGGCATTGACCTTGGTGTTCTTCATGGATCAGTCTCCTGTGTTTGGAGGAACTGGGCTTGCTTCAAGGCTGTTAGTGCATCTTTGGTCCCTGAAGATGAGTGACAGACACATGGATCTTTCTTTCCTGTGGACATGGACTTCTTTGATTTTGACCCATCTGGGCTTCAGTTTAGGGAAGAGATAGAGCTTTCCTTTCTGTTTTGAGCATCATGTCCCAAGAAAGCAGACTTAGGGCGGATAAGAAGGTATAGAATCCTCATCAAGACTTAGTCCTCAGAGGAGTGAGATGATAGAAGAGCTTTTTGGTACCCTGGCAGGAACTAATGGGAGAATGCCACATAGTGTTCCCCGACTCTTACTGACACATAAGGGAAAGAGAGAGAGACGTGATAGCACAAGGTGCCACTTCCTGGGGACTTTTGGGAGGAGACAGCATCCTCAACAATGAAGAGTATCTTCCTCATGGCAGTGGCTAGGTGAAAAACTAGGCTACAATTCATTGATAACGGAGGTTAGAGTGCGCAAAGAGGGAAAACCCAGTGCAAGCTCACACAAATGTTCAGGGCTTGCAGATACAACTGGACAAGGCTTCAGGAAAAGGAGGCTTGGTGAGCCTGCAATTACCTGAGTAATTGAATGGAGCCTGAGTTAGCAAAGCTAAAATGAGCACGAGGAGTGGGCTCTACTGGAACACAGGCTAGAATGGGGCCTGGAGAGCAGCAAAAACAAACAGCTCACTTCAGGAATCTCCCTTCACACTTAGTGACAAATGCCGTCTAATTCCAGAAGAGAATACATTTATAATTTTTTTCGGTTCATTCCTGTGATGTCTAAGTTGCTGTACTGGCTAGTTTTGTGTTAACTTGACACAGGCTGGAGTTATCACAGAGAAAGGAGCTTCAGTTGGGAAAATGCCTCCACTAGATCCAGCTGTAAGGCATTTTCTCAATTAGTGACCAAGGGGGGAGGTCCCCTTGTGGGTGATGCCATCTCTAGGCTGGTAGTCTTGGTTCTATAAGAGAGCAGGCTGAGCAAGCCAGGGGAAGCAAGCCAGTAAGTAACATCCTTCCATGGCCTCTACATCAGCTCCTGCTTCCTGACCTGCTTGAGTTCCAGTCCTGACTCCCTTCAGTGATGAACAGCAATGTGGAAGTGTAAGCTGAATAAATCCTTTCCTCCCCAACTTGCTTCATGGTCATGATGTTTGTGCAGGAATAGAAACCCTGACTATAACAGTTGCCAATTAGACAGGACATAGAATCATACAGACTTTAAAGTCTATATGAGTTTCTAGATTGGGTGGATTAAGGTGGAAAGACCCACCTAAAATGTGGGTGACACCGTTTCATAGACTGGTGTACTGGTCTGAATAAAAAGGAGAAAATGGGGGCTGGACAGATTGATCAGCGGCTAAGAATACTTAATGCTCTTGCAGAAAACCCAACGTTGGTTCCCAATGTGGTGGCTTGCAACAACCCATAGGTCCAGTTTCAGGGGATCTGAACCCCCTCTTCTAGCCTTTGAGGGCACCAGATGTGTGTGTGGTACGCATCCATACATGCATGCAGAACATTCATATACATAAAATAAAAATAAATATTTTTAGATGAGAAAGTAAGCTGAGTACCGACACTCATTCCTCTCTGCTTTCTCAGTGTGAATGGACATGATCATCATCTGTTGCCATACCTTCCCTGTTGCACTGGACTGCACCCTAAAACTGTGAGCCAAAATACATCCTTTCCTCCTTAAGTTGCTTTCATCATGGATTTTGTCACAGTATGGAGAAAAGTATCGGCCACGGCTGCAAGCAAATACCTTAACTGCTCAGTTTTTGTTTTTTTTTTTTTTCCTTTTAGGCTGTATTTTAATCTCAGTCCTTAATGGTTATTAGGAAATTGCTCAGACTTCATGATTCTGACCATTGATACCAGGGACCTCTGATAGCACTTAAGTCTATAGACTCTTGTGAGGTAGACCAGCAGGCCTTTCTGCCTATACACAGTTGTTTTGTTATTTGTTTGTTTGTTTTGATTTTTGCTTGTGTTATAACCTCTGTATTCTTATCCGATCCTTTTCTTTTGTTCAAGCTGGCCCAGAACCACACTTTGCTTCATCATGGCTTTCTGGTTAGATTTTCTCCTTACTAACCTTTATCAAAACTGAGGTCTAACACAGCATTCAAGAAACCTACAAAACACCCATAGTCCCATCTTGGCTCTATTCTCCTATCTTGATGCTTATTTTCAGCCCAAACTCTTAGTTATCACCTCCAGGGTCTACCAGGGACTCTGGGCAGGCCATATAACCTAATGTTTACCAGATCTCCCTAATAGAGGCTCATAGATTGCTAAAGGACTAGCAGTGGCCCTGGGAACAATTGGGGACCTGATTACAAAGAGGACTTTTGGCACATTTCTGATTCTCTTTCCTACTGTGAAGACAGATACATGCACATGGTTCCTGTGTCACAGGCAGGAGCCACCCTGGACGATGAGCTAGGACACTGCTCTTTCTGGTAGCAAGTGGAGCATCCAGATGCTTATAAGTCAAGTCAGGAAGAAAGGAAAGAGCTGTGACCAAATCTAAGGAGCTTAACATTTGCAGCGTGTCTCCCTTTGCGGTTATTGTCTTATCAAAGATTTATATCTGTCTCCTAAGTATTTTTAAATCCTTGGTCTCCTTGTGAGGCTTAAAGCCAAGAATTGACATTTCTTCAATGTAAATAGGAAATATTACAGAATGCGTTGAGGTTGGTTTTTTTTTTTTTTTTTTTTTTTTTAAATTGCGTTCTTGGCTTCTAACCCTGCAGTCTCACTGACTATTTAACTCAACCTGCAGAAGTTCAGGAACAAGCCTGTGATTTCTTCAACCCGACACTGGGCAGGAGAGCCAGGCATCCCTACCAAATAGCAAATGCCAAACTACAGAGCTCCTCCAGATTTCAGGGATCAGACAAGAGAGTCCCAGGGACTGTGCCAGCAGCATGGAGAAGGGCCATAGTCTCCATCTATGTTGGGATCCCAGGTGTAGCCCTCTGGCCAGTCATAAGCTGGCCCTTCCCAGAGAACAATGGCTTCCTTGGCCAAGGCTATGTGACACCCACATCTTCACACCACATCTACAGTGACTGTTCACCACCCTTGAGCTATGGTTCTAAAACATATGACCTAGAATTAGGCTGAGTCTCAGGAAAGGGCAGGGATGTGCTGAGGTTGCGCACCTGGACAGGCAGCTGTGTGCAACTGCAGCTCTCTCAGAGGGTGGCCGGGAAAGCAAGTCATGACTCGTTAGTGGTTTTCACATCCGTAGTGTGGAGCTTAGTTCTGGTATGTGATGGATGGGGGGTTGGGATATGTATATGATGTATATGATGTATATGATGTATATGATGTATATGATGTATATGATGTATATGATGTATATGATGTATATGATGTATATGATGTATATGATGTATATGATGTATATGATGTATATGATGTATATGATGTATATGTGTATGTGTATGTGTATGTGTATGTGTATGTGTATGTGTATGTATATGTATATGTATATGTATAGTTCTGTCAAGGTGAAAAGAATGAGGGCTGAGGACCTGGGAGTGGGGGAGAGCAGAAGAGGGTGATTGAAGGGTGTTTCTTTGCTGTCTCCTTTTTTATTTCTTAAAATTCTTTGTATTTTTTCTTTTTAATTGAAACAGGTTTTCACTTTGTAACTTTGGCTGCCCTGGAACTCATCATGTATCCAAAGTTGGCCTTGAGCTCAAAGCAATCGTGCCTTAACTTTCTGAGTACTGGCATTTCAGACCTGTGCTACCATACCTAGAATCCACTCCTTTTCTGTCCACCTTGAGACCTTACTCGTCCTTATCCCCACTTTATCCCTGCTTTCCTCTCCCCCTGGCCTTATTTCCATTTCTACTACCTATTTCCCTCAGCTGATAAGAAGGGAGGGGGTGGGGCAATTCTCATAGGGGTTGAGACACTCCTTCCCTCAGTGCAAGCTTACAGCAGGGCAGAGACCACTTAGAATATAGTGACAGGAACCTATGAGCCTTTTGGCTCATGAACTCTCTCTCTCTCCTCTCTCTGGTGTGTTGTGTTGTGTATATGTATGGTATATGTGTATTTATGTGGTGTGTGTAGTGTGGTATGGGATGGATATGTGTGGTATGGTGGTGTGTGTATGTGTGCATGCGTGTGATATACATGTAGTTTGTGGTATGGTGACTGTGTGGTATATCTGTATGTGTGACATGCATTGTATAGTGGTGTGTGTTTGGCATGGTGTCTATATTTGTCGTATGTGTGATATGTGGTGAGTATGTGTGCAGTATGTTTGTGTAACATGTATTGTATAGTGTGGTTGTTATGGTGGTGGTGGTGGTGGTGGTGGTGTGTGTGTTGTGACAAGTTTGTAATGTGGAGGGGAACATACAAAGCTCCACTACAGCTAACCTCCCCTCAGGCCATTTAACTCCATAGCCCTTCTGGTGCATTTGAGCACTGCCATTCACACAGCAGACAATCTCTTCACACCCTGTTTTACACAGACATGGCACACAGTAAGGACATCTACATATAGGAGCATGGAGGGAACACAGTCCTCTTTGTCTTCAGGCTCTTTCCCACCAATAGTCCAGGATTCACATTCTAAGCTATACTGTACAAGGCTTACCTGTCTGCTTACCTGCAAGCTTACAAGCCTGCAAGCTCTCCCTGGGGCTGTGTCTACCATTGCTACCATCCTCAGTGCTTGGGCTTCAGCCTGGCTCAGGGCAGGAGCTCTGACAATGGCTATCGTCACGCCCTGTCTTCTCGCCGCTCTCCTGTCCCTGCCATTCCTCCACCATGCTCACCTTCAGTGATTTTATTTTCCCTCTATGGCCTGTGCTCCCTGCTCCCAGCTCCATGGCAAACATGAAAAGCACAGCCCAGCCTTTAGGGGTAAAGAGGTAGAGGAAGGAGGGCAGAGGAGGAGACTTCACATCTAGCTTGCTCGGGGCTCTGAGATGTAGCTTTTGGGAGCCACTGTCTGGGAACAGAGAGAGCCACAGAGAAGAGAGGAGGGGCTATTTCTGGATCAGAGGAGAGCTGCTGAGGCCGGGTGGGAGGGTATTTATAGAGTCAACCTTGAGAGCAGAGATGCTCATATCCCCAGAACTTTCCTTGGGTTATAATTTCTAAAGATAGGCCAGCGTGGCATGCTACCGGTATGAGACAATACACTAATTCCACTTAAATCCACCAAGAATTTCTTCTTAATAAACGCTGGCCAGTTTTCCAGCATCCTTTACCTTCATACTTCTCATCCCGCTCTGGCCTGCTACTGGTTTTAATATGAGTAACAGCCCTAGTACCAAAGACACTGAGGGGGCAGCCAATTGTTCAGGGTACCTGATATCTCTGTGAGGGCCCAGTCAAGGACTAGAATGAACAGCAGGTAGAAGAAAGGGGATGGTGACTAATGTTGTAAAACCCTGCTGCATCAGCAGGCATTGTGTTAGGAAACTTAAGCAGTCTGTACCAAATCCTTGTGCCTTTTCTGTGGAGCAGGTGTCATGGCACCTGTTATACAGTCATCAAGGCTCAGTGAATCACCCAAGATAGCTCAAAGTTGGGGTACTATACTGGAGATATTATTACCCATCTCAGCCTAACAGGCTGGTCAGATATACCCAGAGGTATTGGAAGTATTCATTCACTGTCTGTCTATCTCTTCCATCAGTTGCCCTGAAACTGGAGCAGTCCCCTCAGGCCTGAAAATCAGCCTGGCTGGGCATAGCTTTTAGGGGCTGACAGATACTCTTCCTACACCCAACACAGTGTCCTTCTTAGTGTTGTGTCTATTCCACTACTATCTATGTGGCTGAATGAGGAAGGGAAATGAATAGATGGTTGTTTGCTGAGAACCTGCCCTGTGGGAGACACTGTCTTCGTCTTCTCTCATTAAGTAGACACATTATTTCTGTTTTGGCTCAGCATCATGGCAACCTTACGAGATATGCATTTCCTTTCCTCGTTATAGATAAGTGAATTTGGGATGTGGAGAAGTTAAGTAACTTGCTGCATGCCCCACGATGGATCTGCCACCTTCAACGCTGGAGGGCAGGGTTGGGTTCAATCCACACTGGCTCAGCTGCATCTGAATTCAATGATTGACCCAGGCGTAGCTTGTTTTCATGGATGGTTTTTCCCTCTCTTTTTCTGCATCTCAATCTACCTACTAGCCACCCAGGGTAATGAAATCCAGATGACTAAGGTGATTCCAGCTAAGTAAAGCCACAAGCAACTCCTCCCTACCCTCAGAATGAACTGATGCTTTTCCCAGCACACAACTCCTCGGTGTGTGAACATAAACTTTAGTGACCAGAGCTGCCAGCAGCGAGCCTTTGAAGATGCCTGAAGTCTTGACAATGGTTTTCCATATGCTGGTGAGCCAGTCTAAGTGCTCTCCTGGAAAGGCAGGAACAGGAGGTCAGGGTGGCAGGA